>NC_073340.2:6920625-7588750 GCF_027580225.2 Misgurnus anguillicaudatus | reverse complement strand
TCATTTCAGGTAAAATTATCTATGCATATGTATTGGTCTTATCTAGTACAAATCAGCAAGTTTCTGTTGTATAGGTGATGATAAGTCAACCGTCAGTGCACTAGCTAGCTAAAATGTTAAACAAACATACAGCAATAGATGTGCATGCCATCCTTTGAATGATCTCTTAAAGTAATCCCCATTGCTTATCATAGTTAGCCCAGCGATAGGTTAGATTAGACAATAAGCCTTGACAAAATTCCCCAAACCAGCCGAAAATACTTCATATAGGAATATCCAACACCTGGTTAAAATGTTTCTAATGAGAACAAGACACAAGAACTAACTGTAACAAAGTTAATTTACAAAAATAGCTGTCACGCAGAGTCAGTAACTTTACATATTCGGACAGTTCCGAACCTTCTTCTGCATCTATTTTTAATAAATCCCTCCTAAAACGTCCTAGCTTACGCTTGTCAGCATAGAGACAGAGCGCAGTTATGCAAACTTGAAAACCACGCCCACTGGGGGGGAATTCAACCCAACCGTCTCCATTGACTTTGTATTGCGAGAAGCCGCCTCCTTGTCATTTCTGGCTTATAACAAAAAACTGAATAATGCCTAAAAGCTGCTGTGTGACAATATGTACAGCCAACAAGCCAAAGAACCCAGAAACAAGCCTCCACAAGCCGTCGAGCCGCAAAACCCAGTCCCCAAGGAGAACAAAGTGGATCGCCGACCACGTTTCCCCCCAGTGGACGCAGTTCTACTAATAGAAGTACTATAAAAAGTTGCCTGTGTCCATTTTTGTGTCTTTAAGCGCTCGTTTTTGGGGGTCGACAGCTTATAAATACTTTTTTTTATAAAAACAGATTAAACTTAAAAACAGAATAATACCTAAAAGCTGCTGTGTGACAAGGTGTACATCTAACACGCCAAAAAAATACGTTTTTATAAGCTGTCGACTTCAAACAACGAGCGTTCAGACACAGAAATGGAAACAGGCAACCCCTCACAGCACTCCCACTAGTAAAACTGCGTCCAACAGGGGGAAACGCAGTCGGCGATCCACTTTATTCTCCTTAAAGACTGGGTTTTACGGCTCGACAGCTTATAAAAACTTATTTCTGGGTTCTTTGGCTTGTTAGCTGTACATATTGTGACACAGCAGCTTTTAGGCATTATTCAGTTTTTTGTTATAAGCCATTAATGACAAGGAGGCGGCCCCTCGCAACACAAAGTCAATGGAGACCGTTGGACTGCTTTCCCCCCCGGTTGGCGTGGTCCCCAGGTTATGACGCGCTGCGCTCTGTCTCTATTGCGTTCGCGCTTCTTTTTGGCTCCAACTAATCCCGCCCACCCGGAGACGTTGCAATGTTTACAAACTTTTAAAGAGTCTTTACTTGTAGATGTTGCTTTGTGCATGTGAGGTTAGCTGAGGCTGACAGCAACCTCAGTTAACTAATAAATATGTCAGACAGTCTAGCTGCTGTTAGCTGCTAAACTATAATTACTAAAACTATAACTGAAACTAAATAAAATAAAAACTAAATAGAAATGTGTTTGCAAAATAAAAACTAAACTAAAACTAACAAAACCATTCATGAAACTAACTAAAACTAAACTTAAATTTAAAGCAAAATTGAAAACGATACTAAAATAAAAACTAATTTAAAAAAGCAAAACTATAATAACCTTGGTGGGGTGTGGGGGAACAACAATTAAATTCTGACAATGGCCCCTTTGAGACACGTCAGTGGATCACATCTGATCCCACACACCCATATCAAAAAGAAAAATTCCCTTGTGTTTGAAAATAAAATTTTGCATCACAGGTCGTTTGGGTCCACCTTCTATACATCGAGTTATCACTAATCCATTTACTCCAGATACATTATTTATGACATATTGTAATGGTTTTGTTATGTGTTCTGGTTGTATTCTGTGTATTTTTGTATTTTGGACTTTTATTTTGACATCCTGTTCTGTTCTGGCTTTTATTTTGAAATACATCCTGCCATGTTTTACATCGCCATCCTGTCTGTATTCTGCCTGTATTTCTGAATCTGTTATCTGTAAATCTGTTTTGTATCTGTTCCTGTTTTTGACCTGTGCCTGTTATTTTGGATTTTGCCTGTACTGCCGCCTGCCCTGACATATTGCCTGTATTTGGATTCTGATTTTGGATTTACCCTTTGGATTTGTTTGCTGGCCCTTTATGGGATTTTACAATTAAACACCTTTTGCATATGGATTCTCATCTCACTCGCTTTCTTTAAAGCACCCGTTACACATATAACAGGGTTATGGGTCCACATCTGGAAAGCACTGGTTTCATATACTTTAAGAAAATACTTTTCCTAATTGCAGAAATCAAATAGTTAAAATTAGTTTATTAAATAGCAATTTCCTAAATAACCCTTATTTTCAAGAAACCAATACCTTTATTATTATTATTTTTTTCTATAGACTTTCAGATCACTATCATTCAAAATAAACATATACCACAGCATATGATCTATGAATCGCTTTTGCAGGGCCAGTTGTGTGATGGTTCGTTGTCTTCCAATACTCTTTGCTCTGCTTCCACATTGTGCTCGCTGAAGATGATGAAAGCTTTGGTCACTATACATGGTTCGAATCCTCTCGGCAGTGGAGCTTCCATCAAGATATCTCACTCGTTGTTCTCCATTGTTTTCCATTACTAGTAGTCGTTGTTAGGGTTGAAGCACCACTCTGCCACGGATCAGGACACCAGAGACGAACCCAGAGGCGTGAATCCACTGTAGCTGGTTGTCAATCAGAACTCCCATCTTTGTCACAGCCATCACCTTGTCTGGGCCGAGGTATTTTGGCTCTCATACCCTCGTGGGCTTCAGGCTCCTATTTAGAACAACCTGTCCTGGAGCAAAAATGTAAGTTGGCTTTTCTGAGGGGAGAGACAAAGAAAATTAGCACAGATAGAGTTCAATTTCTTATTATGGACACCACATAGTCTTCTTGTATCACCTCCAGTCACCTGGGGAAGAAATGCCTGCGCGGCCTTTGACCCACAGGGTGGGGAATGGCCTACCCATTAGTATTTCAAATGAAGACAATTGTTTGGTTGAAGATGGAGTCATTCTTATTTCGTATAATAAAGCAGGTAGCAAATCTACCCATTTTTTTTCCAGTTTCTAACGCAGCTTTGGTTATCCTATGTTTAATTTTTGTGTCCGTTCTCTCTATGACAGCTGTTAATTGTAGGTGATGATACGGGATATTAAAATGGCAATTAATAGTCAGCGCTTTAGCTAAGAGCTACATTACTCTAGACACAAAAGGTGTCTCGTCGTCGGATTCAATTGTTTTCGGTATGCTAAAACGAGGAATAATTTCCTTTTGTCAAAATTTTAACTACAGTTAGCGCATCCTCTTTGTGATAAAAAAAGATATTTCATCTTTTCCAATCGGCAGTATGCGAATGAAGTCAATCTGATCATGTTAATCACTTGCACAGCCATAGCAAGGTCTGTTTTGACATCATACTCAAATAGTCATTTAATGTGAGCTTGAGCTGCTTCTTTGGCAGCCTCATCTGCTCTTCTTGTTTCCCACAGCCTAGTCATCATTTCCTGATCCATGATCTTTTACTTTCACTATTGCCATTTCAGACGGTAGCTGTACTGCTTTTGTCAACCGTCCTACCAAATATGAATGAGCTATAAGCTTACCATCTGTTGTCTCAAAATCTCGGGCTTCCCCTGTTTTTACAAAATTTAGAGTACATATATTTAGAGTCGTGTAGATTTTGGCTTTTTCCTTTCATTAGCTCACAAGCTCGTAATAAAGTTACCAATTCTGCAGCTTATGCTGAGTTGTAATTTAGAGCAAAGGTTCGATCAATAACCTCACCAGTATCTGACACCACAGCATAACCACACAGGTAGACACCGTCCGATGGCTTTGTATATGAGCCATCCACATAGATCTGACCCCCCCATCTAGGGGCGATTCCATTAAATCGGCCCTAGAGGAACAGGAAGTAGTCAATCCAACAATGCAATCATGTTTTAGATCGTGCTCAGTCATGTCTACCAGTCCCAAAACTCCCAGCAAAAGTGGAATTAATGTTAAAAGTGGGCTGGATCGTTACATTTTTGGTTGCCAACAGCGTAGCCTCATACCCATATCGCCTCTGTGCCGTCCTGTGTTGTGTAAAAATGCACCAACTTGATGTGATGTGTAGAGTCATTGACTGTGACAGCACCGTTCTCTCAGCCACCTGTACAAACAGAACATCAGCAGCCACTGCATAAAGACATTTCAGGCATACCTGTTACTACATTATCTAGTTTTCTAGACAGATATGCCACTGGCCTATAAGTGCAACCTTGTTGTTGCCAAAGGATACCCAGAGCCACACCCTTCGCCTCTCACGCATGCAGGTGAAAAGTCCTTGCATAGTTCGGATGGCCCAGAGTTGGGGCCGTAGTAATGGCGTGTTTCAGTGCCATGAAATGAGTCTCTGCTTCATCAGTCCAGCATATCAGTGATGCAGGCGATGCCTTGTGATCAATCGTGCTCCGCAAATGTCCGTCATGGGCAGCACACTCAGGTTTCCATGAGCGACAACAGTTTATTAACCCCAGAAAACTTTGGAGCTGTTACACAGTTTGTGGGAATTACATCTTCCGGATCAGTTCAACCTGATCTGTGGAGGTATTTTTTCGAACACCTGGCATTATGACGTGACCCAGGTACGAGAACTTTTGCTTGACCCACCGAACTTTTCTTTTGATGCTTTGAAACCAGCGTCCACCAAAATATTGCAGACGATAATGGAGGCTTCCTCACAGTTCTTTTCAGTCAGAGCAGAGACCATGAGGTCATCGGCATACAGCAGACAGCAAACCCGAAAACAGCAAGTTGATCTTTTTTTTTCTCAATGTCTTTTTTTTTCACCGCAGCGGAGAGGACGGATGGTGAGTCAACATACCCTTCTTAGTTTTTTTTGCACCGCCTATCCTATAAGGCTAGCAGTGGCTGTGTGTCTGGATGCACTGGAACAGAGAAACAAAAGCAGCACACAAATCAATGACAGAAATACTTATGTGTGCATGGTATAAAATTTATAACAGTCGGCACATCTGGAACAATCAGAGACAGAGGAATTATCAGTTTATTGAGTGCTCTTAAATCTTGTGTAAGACATTATGTCTTTCCATCAGCATTCACCACCGGGTTAATCGGTGTGTTGTATGGCGAGTAGGTACGAGGACACCCTGTTAAACAAAATGGTGAATAATAGGTTTAATGCCATCTTCCTTTTCTTTTGACAAAGGATATTGTTTGATGTACACAGGTTTAAGTTTAACTTTGTATGGTTTCATATCAATGAAACCTGTATCATCGTTTGACTGAGTTCATAGGCATGGGTTAATCAAGGTTTCTACATCATGTGGTATGCGGGCGACTACTGGGTCTTGGTCGGCCTTCTCACTTCCTCCCCCCATAGGCAGAGGATCACTGTATGTCTGTAAACATGACATAAAAGAGAAAACAACATGAGAATCATGAAATTCCATTTTTAACTTATGCATAATGTCTCGCCCGAGCAAATTAAGACAAACATCTGGTATGATTTGAAATTTGTGAAGAAAAAATGGTTTGACACCTGGAGCTCTTACCTCCAGAGGTGGTGTAATGGGTCAGAACATTTCATTGTGTTTTGTTATGCCAGTTTGTCTGGTAATTACTGTCAGATAGTTTCTGATGCACTTGCTTTGGCTGTTGCATTGACTGTCTACGTGGTGCACCCTTGGAATAAAATTTCACCCCCCTTTGAACGACAGTCACATTTCATGTGGCCCCTTTGTCCACATAATAACACATTATATCAAGCAAGCTTTTTCCCGTTCGATGAGACTTGCACTGAAAACATAGCATGTTCACCAGATGCATCAGACTCACAAATCAGTCTATTCACATTCATATTCAACAGATTTCACTTACCGGTACCTACGATTCATATTGTTCAACAGCATATTTGTAACAGCGCACTCAGACTTTGTCAATCGGTAATCTAGAATAAACTCATAATACTTTAAAACGTGTGCAAAATTCAGAGGCAGTTTCATTTGGTTTTATCTTTCCGTTTAATGCAAATGAAAAATACTGGCAAATGCCAAACCGTTTATTTAGAAGAACGCGCAGCTGATCAAAAAAGCATATCATGATATTCATGATCTTCCCGTGTGAGTGGATTGCGAGGGCTGCAGTCCCCTCACCTCCAGTCACATGGTTTTCCCGAATCAGACAGCGGCACGTATCAGTTATGTTTTTTTTTTTTTTTTTTCTACATCGCTCTCCAATTTTCAACAAAATAGCACAAATCTGCCCCTGTGACGTGTGCATACCTTTTGTGAGATTGCAAAACATTCACGTATTTTACAGCAATTTGTGGGGACGATAAACTTCGGCTGGTACTATTTGACATAAAATATGGCAGCGCATCTTGCGTTGGGGGTTTTCAATCCAAAGTTCTTATATGACTAACCGCTAAGTGACGTACAGTTCAACATAAAAACCTTTATTATTTGTATACATAAATTCATCAGGCTTTTGCCTGGCCGTGGCAGAATCACCCATCTTCAACACAATGTAAACAAATAATAGCAGCAATAACAAGCAAACAGCAATAAGCACAAATAAGCAATTGACAAACACCCGGGTTTTCTGTGCTCCTCTACTCAGCCTCAATACATTTACGTATCGTTTCGTTCTTTAGAAGTTATATATTAGTTTGGCAAATTATTTGAAATTTGCAAAAATCCAGTTTTCATAAAATGTCATAAATGTTATTCATATAGTTTTAATAAATTTCTTTGATAGTGGGCAATGCTCGTTTTATATTCAATTCGTTTCGTTGATGATTACTCAACAATAACGAATAACAATAACACCGCGATCTCAAATATACAGCGAGCTCTAACTGTATACTTGACCTCGCTCCGTACGCAGTCAATGCTGCATGTGCTGGTAATCTCGATTACCGCACCCGTGAAATTTAATTGACAAGAAATCACTCGTTGTCAATTTATTTCTTTCTTTTACTCGTGAGCGACTATCACTTCGTTACTAGCAATTAATTCGTAAATCAATTAGCCAACGGTGGCGATTTCTGGGCCACCTGCCCCACGTGGGCCGAGTGAAACTGACCGATCTTGTCTCGAGCACAAGATATGGGTCCTACTGGGACTCTACAGGGGTAAGCGCTGTATTTCAAATATATTATCTAATTCTAAGCAGGTCTAGAGGTATGAAGTTTTCGTTGAATCTGTAGTAAAGAGACGAGGTCTGAGGTGAGCAGCAGAGAGTTCTGATATATATCAGGGGCCATGAAAGACACTGACACCGAGATGCAGTTCAAACATAGACCAAAGTTTATTAGACAGGCTTCAGCTTATATAGTGTACAGAAAGCAAGCACTGGTCACCTGATAAACATTTGATAATGTCTAGAAGAATCATGTGGGCAGTTATTGAGCAAACATGTCTGGAGAACAATCACATGATTGGTCCCTTCACAGGAACGTCTGGATACGGATACATAAATAATAATGCTTAGACAGTTGTATTGTGTAAACGGGGAAAGGGAGATTAGAACAGGGAAGTCTGGTCGTACTTCATGACCTGGACTGACCAGCCCATGTCTAGCTTTTGTGCATAGTCAAGGGAAAATGTCACAACTCAATCTCAACTTAGTAAATGCAAGATAAATGAACCGTATCATTGCTTCATTAATCATCCGAGTATAACAATAAAGAAATATACAAGGTTCTATGAAAATATATCAAATATATAAATGTGGGGTGTGGGGGAACAACAATTAAATTCTGACACAAACTATGAAAAATATAGAGTATATAAGCATTTATTAATTCATGTTTATGTCCTTAAAGTAATTGATGTTAGTTCATGGTGCATTAACTAATGTTAACAGTTTCAACCTTGATTTAAAAAAATGTATAAGTAAATGCCAAAATTAATAAGATTTACAATTAATAAATAATTAAGATTCATTAAAGGTGGTGATATTAGTATTTCTTTTTATATAGTGAGTTATTTAGCTGTTTCACCTTAATCTGAAATGCCCTGCAAACTACATCTTACAGAATCATTTTTTTTAGTTTGTCACAAGTAGATTAACATGACGGGATAACGTTTTTAACCCTTAGTGCAGGAGTCACAAGTGTTTTGTTTTAGACATATATTAAAGGTAATGGTTCAATTAAAGGAAAGTAAAGCTGTAAATTAACAAACTATTAATAAACCTATCATATGTTGTAATTAAGTGTTTATTCACAAAAAAACATACTTGCACTGCTGCTGTATTTCATAGTGACAGTTGTCAAACCTATAAATGCCACAGTAGACTTCAATATGGCATTAATGGCAAAAAACATCTCCCCTTAGAATGCTATTGGTCTCGCCTGTTTACAAGGAATATGACTTGGCCTGAAAAAAATTTCACTCAGAAGAATTTTTTTCACTTTAATCCATGACTGCAGTCTTTCCCCTCTTAAACTCTGCCTCCGGGAGAAGCGGAGGGCGCCACGGGTTCAAGAAGGACAGTCCAGAGTCCCGTCCCCTCTGCCTGGAAGCCAGAAGAAACCTTGTTTTTAAATATCCCCTTCCCTGAATACTATTTTAAATAATTTAATAAAGTCTATTTTAATTTTACTTGTACCTTGTGTGTCTGGTCATTGGGGTGGCTTTGGGAACATCCTCGAGGTGGAAACTAGGAAGGGGTGTGACTCAATAGCATCTGGGTCCGCTCCGACCTGTGACACACTCCCACATATTTTGCTATCATAACTGCGCTTATTTCCGCCGTTGGTTGTTACTGACAGTTTTACATTATCTTGCTGTTAATGTTTCTTCAGTCATTTTGTCATTTCTACAGCTTGAATAACTGTAGTGAATCCACCCTTACGGAGTAAAATGTAAAAACTCTTTGCCTTCTTTTGGAGACTTTGACATCCTGGGTACTACCAATAATTTTGTGACCTTATTTAGCAAAAATTATCTGGTTCAGTCACCGTCAGATTGTTTCTGGATCCCTTTGTAAATTTGTCCCTATAATTTGAGGATAAGGAACAAACTATATGCAATAATATCATTAAGTGTGAGAAACAGGCCATCATAACTATAATTTACACTGCCGCTCAAAGGTTCACGTTCAGATTTTTTTACGTGTCTCAATATTGTAAACTGTCATTTATTCCTGTGGTTAATGTTTCAGCATCATCAGTCTTCAGTGTCACATGATCCTTCAGAGATCAATTTTATATGCTGATTTGCTGCTCAAGAAACTTTTTCGATTATTAACACTGTTGAAACAGTTGTGTGAATAAATACTGTAGTGTTATTGAAGTTGTTTTATGTCATGATTCATTATTAATAGACACTACCCCAGCTAACAGGGAACGTTCTTATAACTTTGGCTAACGTTCTGTTAAGGTTCTCCCAAAGATATCCAAAAACGTTCTTGCAATAACATTAGTAGAACGTTTCCCTAACGTTATCTGCAATTAATAAACGTCCTTAAAACGTTAGCATTAGAAACGTTTTTATTGTATTGTTAGTGGAACGTTCTACACACCCAAGCATTGCAAATGTTACCATTGTGTATGTAATGTAACGTTCTTAAAACGGTAGCATTGCAAACGTTATAATTGCATTGTTAGCAGAACGTTCTATATCCCCTAGCATTGGAAACGTTACCACTGTGTATATAATCTAACGTCCTTAAAACGGCAACATTGAAAACATTACCATTTTGTATGTAATATAACGTTCTTAAAACGTAGCATTGCAAATGTTATAAATGCATTGTTAGCAGAACGTTTTACATACCCTAGCATTGAAAACGTTACCATTGTGTATGTAATGTAACGTTCTTAAAACAGCAACATTGAAAACGTTACCATTTTGTATGTAATGTAACATTCTTAAAACGGTAGTATTGCAAACGTTATATTTGCTTTGTTATCAGAACATTCTGCACACCCTAGCATTAAAAACTTTACCATTGTGTATGTAATGTAACGTTCTTAAAACGGTAGTATTGCAAACGTTAAAATTGCTTTGTTAGCAGAACATTCTGCACACCCTAGCCTTGAAAACGTAACCATTGTGTATGTAATATAACGTTCTTAAAACGGTAACATTGAAAACGTTACCATTGTGTATGTAATGTAACGTTCTTAAAACATCAACATTGAAAACATTACCATTTTGTATGTCATGTAACGTTCTTAAAACGGTAGCATTGCAAACGTTATAATTGCTTTGTTATCAGAACATTCTGCACACCCTAGCATGGAAAACGTTACCATTGTGTATGTAATGTAACGTTCTTAAAACGGCAACATTGAAAACATTAGCATTTTGTATGTAAGATAATGTTCTTAAAACGGTAGCATTGCAAACGTTATAATTGCTTTGTTATCAGAACTTTCTGCACACCCTAGCTTTAAAAACGTTACCATTGTATATGTAATGTAACATTCTTAAAACGGTAGCATTGCAAACGTTATATTTGCTTTGTTATCAGAACGTTCTACACACCCTAGCATTAAAAACGTTACCATTGTGTATGTAATGTAACGTTCTTAAAACTGTAACATTGAAAACGTTACTGTTGTGTATGTAATGTAACATTCTTAAAACGGTAACATTGAAAACGTTACCATTGTGTATGTAATGTAACGTTCTTAAAACAGCCACATTGAAAACGTTACCATTTTGTATGTAATGTAACGTTCTTAAAACAGCAACATTGAAAACGTTACCATTTTGTATGTACTGTAACATTCTTAAAACGGTAGTATTGCAAACGTTATATTTGCTTTGTTATCAGAACATTCTGCACACCCTAGCATTAAAAACGTTACCATTGTGTATGTAATGTAACGTTCTTAAAACGGTAGCATTGCAAACGTTAAAATTGCTTTGTTAGCAGAACATTCTGCACACCCTAGCCTTGAAAACGTTACCATTGTGTATGTAATATAACGTTCTTAAAACGGTAACATTGAAAACGTTACCATTGTGTATGTAATGTAACATTCTTAAAACATCAACATTGAAAACATTACCATTTTGTATGTCATGTAACGTTCTTAAAACGGTAGCATTGCAAACGTTATAATTGCTTTGTTATCAGAACATTCTGCACACCCTAGCATGGAAAACGTTACCATTGTGTATGTAATGTAACGTTCTTAAAACGGCAACATTGAAAACATTACCATTTTGTATGTAAGATAATGTTCTTAAAACGGTAGCATTGCAAACGTTATAATTGCTTTGTTATCAGAACTTTCTGCACACCCTAGCTTTAAAAACGTTACCATTGTGTATGTAATGTAACGTTCTTAAAACTGTAACATTGAAAACGTTACCATTGTGTATGTAATGTAACATTCTTAAAACGGTAGCATTGCAAACGTTATATTTGCTTTGTTATCAGAACGTTCTACACACCCTAGCATTAAAAACGTTACCATTGTGTATGTAATGTAACGTTCTTAAAACTGTAACATTGAAAACGTTACTGTTGTGTATGTAATGTAACATTCTTAAAACGGTAACATTGAAAACGTTACCATTGTGTATGTAATGTAACGTTTTTAAAACAGTAGCATTGAAAACGTTATAATTGCATTGTTAGCAGAACGTTCTACACACCCTAGCATTGAAAACGTTACTATTGTGTATGTAATGTAACGTTCTTCAAACGGTAGCATTGCAAACATTATATTTGCATAGTTAGCAGAACGTTCTTCATACCCTAGTATTGAAAACGTTACTATTGTGTATGTAATGTACTGTTCTTAAAACTATAGCATTGAAAACATTACCATTGTGTATGTAATGCAATGTTCTTAAAACAGTAACATTAAAAACGTTATATATGCATTGTTAGCAGAACGTTCTACACACCCTAGCATTGAAAACCTTACCATTATGTATGTAATGTAACATTCTTAAAACAGTAACATTAAAAACATTATAATTGCAAAGTTAGCAGAACGTTCTTTATACCCTAGTATTGAAAACGTTACTATTGTGTATGTAATGTACTGTTCTTAAAACTGTAGCATTGAAAACGTTACCATTGTGTATGTAATGTAATGTTCTTAAAAGGGTAGCATTGACAACATTTTTATTGCATAGTTAGCAGAACATTCTTCATACCCTAGCCTTGAAACGTTACTGTTGTGTATGTAATGTAACGTTCTTAAAACAGTAAAATTAAAAACATTATAATTGCATAGTTAACAGAAAGTTCTTCATACCCTAGCATTGAAAATGTTACTATTGTGTATGCAATGTAAGGTTCTTAAAATGGTAGCATTGAAAACGTTATAATTGTATTGTTAGCATTACAACATTACCATTGCATAGTGGAATATTCTAAAAATGTTAGCATAAAAATGTATCTTCTGGGGATTTAAATTGGGGTGAGCCGATTCGATATGCAGTATCCCAGCTAACAATTTTACGTTATAAAAACGTTCCCGGAATGTCTTACGAAAGTTTGGAAAACGTTTATTTTTTAACGTTCTTACAATGTTAAAAGCGTCCAGTTTTTTAGACGTGGTATTAACGTTAATGTGTGGTTATAAGAACGTTATTCCAAACGTTTTTAGAAAGGTTCAGTCTGTTGTTATATTAATGGTCTAATAACGTTTTTAAAAACGTTATTGAAACGTTCCATTCACCATTATATTCATGTTCTCAGAACGTTTTTCTAACGTTCGTAACAGGTTATAAAAACATTGTTTAAACGTTCTTACACAGTACAAACGTCCAGTTTTTTAGACGTAGTATTAACGTTATTGTTTGGTTACAAGAACGTTTTTAAAAACGTTTCTAGAATGGTTCGGTTTACTGTTATATTACTGTTCTAAGAACGTGTTTCAAAACGTTATTAAAACATTCCATTCACCATGATATTAATGTTCTAAGGACGTTTTTAAAACCGTTCTTGAAACCTTCAATTTGTCATTATATAAAGTTTTAAGAACGTTTTTCTAACGTTTGTAACTGGTTAGGTTTAGGTATCAACAAATACTCAAGGTTATGGTATCGACATCGGTATCAGACATGAAAAAGTTGTATCAGCCCAGCCCTAGATTTAAAGAAATTTAAGTAAATGTAAGGATGAGAAAAATAAAAATGCCTAGTCCTGGATTAATATCCTAATGCTTTTTGGCATAAATAAAAATCTAAAATTTTGAGCTATAAAATGAATTGTTGGCTATTGCTACAAATATACCTGTGCTACTTATGACTGGTTTTTGTGATTCAGTCACATTTTATTTAATCTAATTGATTATTTCAATGTTCCAGTCTTGACTCAACTGTGGGGTGGGAAGGCTAATGAATAATCGTTTAGCTTTCCATTTTATAATTTCTATATTGGAATTTTAGAGACAAATATAATTGCAATAACATTTACATACAAAAACTTTGAGAATATTTAAGTGAAAGGAATGTTATTGTTTAAAATATATATAAAAAAACATTGTTTATATGAGTGATGAAACGGATTTGCCAGGTTTTTCCCTCACTCACTTCACCAGATCAAAATCACCCAATTACTAATCACGATCACCTGACACACCTTATCATCTCTGCACCATTTAAGACTCTCACACACAAACACACTGTCCAGTGCTAGCAATGTTTGTATGCTGCATGGACTAATCTGACTCTATCTACCAGAGGCTTCCAGTCATTGTCATCATCTGTGTTGGATATTTGGATACTCTGGAATACACCTGTGACTGGGTGGTGTGTTTGTGCCTGCTCTTCACCTGGACTTTCATTTTTTACCATTACAATTTACCACAACTTTTAATAAACTGTTTGATTTTACTCTCTGCCTCTGTTGTCTTCTGTCCCTGACAAGTGACTTGAATGTTCCTCTAAAATGTTTTGAATAATGTTCTTATAACCAAAAAAAAAAAGTTTTTATAATTTAATGCAAACGTTAGGAAAACGTTAATATAATGGGGATGAAACATTATAATGTTTTAAAGTTATCAGAACATTTTTATAACAAGACTGGAACGTTCTAAAAAACTTTCTAATAACGTTATCATAACCAAACAAAGTTTATAAAAATGTCAAAACTTAGTTTTTCACGTTCTAAGAACGTTTAGAACATAATGTTTTTGTAACCTGTTACAAACGTTAGAAAAACGTTCTGAGAACATTAATATAATGGTGAATGGAACGTTTTAATAACGTTTTTAAAAATGTTCTTAGAACATTAACATAACAACAAACCGAACCATTCTAGAAACGTTTTTAAAAACGTTCTTGTAACCAAACAATAACGTTAATACTACGTCTAAAAAACTGGACGTTTTTAACGTTCCTAGAACGTTTCAACCGAATGTTTTTGTAACCAGTTACAAACGTTAGAAAAACGTTCCTAGAACATTAATATAATGGCAAATGGGACGTTTCAAGAACGGTTTTAAAAACGTCCTTAGAACAGTAATATCATGGTGATTGGAATGTTTTAATAACGTTTTGAAACACGTTCTTAGAACATTAACATAACAACAAACCGAACCATTCTAGAAACGTTTTTAAAAACGTTCTTGTAACCAAACAATAACGTTAATACTACGTCTAAAAAACTGGACGTTTTTAACGTTCCTAGAACGTTTCAACCGAATGTTTTTGTAACCAGTTACAAACGTTAGAAAAACGTTCCTAGAACATTAATATAATGGCAAATGGGACGTTTCAAGAACGGTTTTAAAAACGTCCTTAGAACAGTAATATCATGGTGATTGGAATGTTTTAATAACGTTTTGAAACACGTTCTTAGAACATTAACATAACAACAAACTGAACCATTCTAGAAACGTTTTTAAAAACGTTCTTGTAACCAAACAATAACGTTAATACTACGTCTAAAAAACTGGACGTTTTTAACGTTCCTAGAACGTTTCAACCGAATGTTTTTGTAACCAGTTACAAACGTTAGAAAAACGTTCTGAGAACATGAATATAATGGTGAATGGAACGTTTCAATAACGTTTTTAAAAACGTTATTAGACCATTAATATAACAACAGACTGAACCTTTCTAAAAACGTTTGGAATAACGTTCTTATAACCACACATTAACGTTAATACCACGTCTAAAAAACTGGACGCTTTTAACGTTGTAAGAACGTTAAAAAATAAACGTTTTCCAAACTTTCGTAAGACGTTCCGGGAACGTTTTTATAACGTAAAATTGTTAGCTGGGACGTTTGAATAGTAGCTTGCACCACTGTTTGTCAGAGTGAGAGATTTCTGTTTCAAATAACGAACCGTTCTCGCGGAGTTCTGATGTCATACGGCACATGCAGTCGACACTTATATTTTTGCAGTGTATGCATCAATCTAGCCACTTATCGATAAAGCGGTTAGGATTAATGTTAGCTAATATTAACGGGTTTTTTTTACAAACCCAAGACTTTCAACATAAATATAAAGTTTTAATTAAAAAAAAAAACCTTTTTTTTTACCAAACAGATGAATTTCGTGTGCTTTTTGGAGGGGCGTGGAAAGTCCTGGAATTTAATTTCTTGTAGTCGTCCAGGACGCAGACAGACCCTCACCCTGGCTTCTTCATCATCCACATACCTTAAATCAGTTGACCCTTCGTGTTGGATAACTGAATGGGGCTTCAGGTTACGCGTAGTTTTATTTGGGCAACCTGTCGACCACGCGATTTACACTACCAAAGCATTTTTATTTGCACCTCTAAAAGTTGAGGAGGATTAAGGCGCCTTACTCGATCACTATCAGATGTGATAAACCGAGATCTTCATTACATCTTGTTCACGGTTTTACATTACAGATTTTACATTTTTACGTTTTAGATCTGTTCTAAATGTTTGTGTAGTTTAGAAAATGACAGAGGCAGAATTGTACTCTGTATATAAAGGGGTGTTCGTCCCAACTCACTTGCACCCTCCTGAATGTCTAAAATACTACGAGGACTTTACTTTCCGCCCGGATGACATCCTTATCGTTACGGCGTTACCTATCCTAAATCAGGTAAGTTTCTACATCTAAACATGTTTATATAAAATACGCTATATAAATAAAACACATTTTTAACATCTATGGTGAGCCTGCCCCAGCCAACATTTCAATATGGGTTTGCCCCACCTGGAGGTTTCTTCGTTAATAAACCATTGCCTCTTTGTTTCTACATTTAAAAGACAAAGCTGGCAATTATATTCTGGCTATACTTTTCTATTCTTTTAATAATTTATTTTATTTTATTTATAAATCACTCTGGGTTATCTGATGTATCTATTTGGCTTGTGTTTTGTTTTCGTGCACTTGAGGCATTTTGCACATTTGTTCTGCACTTTGTTACTTCTGACCTTATTTTATTAAAAAAATGTATCTATTATAAACGTACATTCTGATCTAATTTAAGTCTGTAAATTTTGGATAGCTTTTCGTTGTATCGATGTTGCGCTATTGCATGCTGGCCATGCTTGCGTATGTAATTTAGCCGAACGGGCTAGGTGCTCTGCGTCTCATATTTAGGAGTTCATCAAACTAAACATTAAAAAACGGATGTTTTTCGACGGGTATAAGTTTTTAAAATGTATTTATCATACATTTTGGTTATCTTGTCAAAAGTTAAACTACATAACAGGTAAGCCGTTTTTTAAAATTTCTGTGATGAAACGGAAACTATCTGCACCGAACCTATATTTCTGCCTGACACGAATGTCTTTCTTTAATATTGGTTGGTGTTCACTTTTAAATGATAGCAAATAGATTCCTGAAATAAATAATATCATCCGGTCTTTCTGTATCTAAAGTGAATACAGAGATTATCAAAGTCAGAGCAAGCAAGCAGGTATTTCTGTGCTAAATAATAACGCATAGTGTCTATAAAATCATTAATTTCAGTGTTTTTCATGTTATAAATTAACGTTTAATAAATTGTTTTAGGTTTAGTTATCAAAATGTATTTTTGTGTGATGTTCTGTAGATCGTGGCTTTAAAATGTTCTGAGGAATAAATAAGCAAATGTTGCCTTATATATTTTACCTTAAAAAAATAAATATATAAATGCATCGTCAGTTTTGTCTTCGTTCATCACTTGAAAGACAGTTTTGGTCACTTTAACAGAAAGTTGTTTATGTGTGCTGCTTGTGAAAGAAAATAAAAGTTACCAATTTGTACCTTGTCTGGCCCCCTCCCAACCCATGCACACACATAGATATGATTCGACTATGGAAAGATTCGACAATTCTGATTCGAATATGTAAATCCTTAGTCGAGGACACCCCTAATGCGCATAGGTTCACATGACGCGCCAAACTCATATTTTGATAGGACGAGCCACACACATGATGGGCTCAATATATGTTTTTATGAGCTTTGCATCATGCGCCCTTGAAAAAGACCAAAAACATATAGGCCTGATTTCACAGACAAGGCTTAGCTGAAACCAGTGGCCGGTTGCATAAACATGGCCGTGACGTTAAGACTGCGTCTTAAGAATGATTCTGACTAACTAGCAATTAGTTAGGGTTAATCAGTCTTATTATTTGGATTTAAATTAGACAAATCCACCTTTCTATGTAACACACTTAAAACAATTATGATCAGTCTTGAAGAAAAAAATTCATGGCTAACTTTCAAAACAGTCCTGTTCACATGGATCAACAAAAATGAGCATGTTGTATTACCCATACCAGGCCTGTAGTTGGCGATGTTTGAACACGTAATACGCATGAAGTCACCATTTTCACAAATGCACCTTTTTGTAGTTTATATGGCGATGATAATGGTTTAGTTTTAAAAAACATGCACTTTGAAAGCCCCAAAATGTATATGAACAGCCAAAAGATGCCATTTTATTACTTGGAGTCCTGTAAACGTTCCTTTCGATGTCTAAATTCACTACTTTAAGTGCACAACATTCGTGAAGTAATGTACTAGGGAGTAGTGAATGAGAGTAAAGGGGGCTATTTTGTACACAGCCAAAAACTTTATGGTAAATGACAGAATAATAATAAATTTGCCTATTTCTGTGTTTTTACAGTTTGTCTCCGCTGTACCAACAGAAGCCAAACTTACCAAACTGGAAGCTCATCCAACAGCTCATCTTGAACTTGGGCACACTGAGAAAGTTTTTCCTTGGGCTGGAACAAATGATTTGGGCTCTTGTGAAACTATTTCAACAAAGAAGCTTCAAAATCTCGAGTTGCAGATGAAAGGGTTGCATCCCAGCAGTGTGGAGCGCTCGGCCCCATTTTTACTTACACCACCAAACCCACTACAAAACCTTGAGCTGATGGATCCTGAAACAGACCAGCAGGAGACGATATCACACCATCAGACCTCCAAATACCTTACTGATATCAAACAAGAAGGTAGCAGGATTTTGTCTTCATTGTTTTTAAATACATCTAATGTAAATAACCATTATGAGGTCAAGATGCTAAAATGGTGACACGTGTTTGGTGTGTATAATATGTTTTTGAAGGTGAGGGTGATGAGGATGATGTGTTTGTGCTGGAGTTGCAGAGAGGATCATGTGGTTTGGGTCTGGCATTGGTAGATGGACAGGTCAGTGGATCAGTAGGCAATGTTTGCATCATCCCTCTATATGCAATATTTTTAAAATACACTTTCAGATGTTTTGTGTTATTGACTAATAGCAAAATAAATTGGAATCAGTAAATACTTGGCCATTTTAGGATATTATGTCTAAAAGTTTGCATCCAAAAAACTGCTTATGGAAATCAAACACTAAAAGTGACAATATGTGGTAATGAATATGTAACAAATTCTTACTGTCTCGTTGTTTAGTATTGTATTTTTGGTGGGCATGTCATAATATTATATAAATATTATACAGTAATCTTTATTTAAACAGGAAACACCATTTAAAGTCAATGGAATATACATCAAATCCGTAATGCCGGAATCTCCTGCTGCTTTGTCCCAGCGGCTGAGACCAGGGGATCGTATTCTAGCAGTGAATGGACTCAGTCTGGTTGGGGTGGACTACCAAACGTGAGTAAAATGACTATAGATTGAGCCAGTTACAGTTTTTTACCTTAATTTCTGACAGTGTGTAATGCTCTACCAGGAAAGCACAAGTGATGCATTAGGATTTGACAATTTGTTAATAAGTATTATTGTAACTCTTAGTCATTTATAAAGCATTTTTGTTATATTTTCTGTGTCAATAAAATCACTGTAATGTATTTTGTTTGTGTGTTTGCAGTGGCAGGGAGCTCATTCAGACATCAGGAGACAGACCCCGATTACTAGTTGCCAAATCTGACAGAAATACAAGAGAAGCATAACATTCCTCCCACAAAACAACTTTTCTACATTTTTTACCAAATGCTTTTATGTGTATATGTCTTTTATTTTATTGTTATACGTGTGTGTGTGTGTGTGTTTCATTAATTGAATTTTGAGATTAAATGTATCGATGTTTTTTTGAAATGATAAAACATTTGTTAATGTATGTCTTATACAAATGGCCTCATTGCCTTGACCAACTAAGTAAAACCTTTTTTTTTTCAAATGCTGCATCCTTATTGCATAGACCAAAGTTTCTACAATAATTTGTTTTATTCTTTAAGTGTTAATTGTTTGTCAATGTGCATCCCAGAAAATAAATTTTTCACTTTTTGCCATTTGATTTGGCTGGATTGTCTGAGGTGGTGCGAAAGAGTGGAGGATGGGACTATTTGCATATTTATATACAGTGAAGACAATAAGTATTTGAACACCTGAGAAAATCAATGTTAATATTTGGTAAAGTAGCCTTTGTTTGCAGTTACAGAGGTTTGCACACACTGCAGGAGGGATTTTGTCCCACAAAAGATGTTTAATTCTTAAGGTGAAGTAATGTAATAGATGTGCTGAGTGATGGGCACGTTAAGCCACGCCCACTTGTTTATGTATGGGGTTTCCACGCACACCCGGAAGTTAGCTGTAAACTAAGTAACCCTGCAATGAGTGTGTCTGTCTGCTTTCTCTTTAATATCGCAGCATATTACAGTCATATCCTAACTATCTTATAGATCCAATTAGAGTCCAGATGTCATTAGATGTCTCTCCCCATCAGGAAATGACTAAATCTATACTCTAATATTAACTTTGTAGTGAGGTAATACTTCAAATCAACCATGAGTCAGATACAGATATGAAGGGAAAAACAGCAAGCAGGAGACAAAGTAATGTAAATATAATAAAGGTGTTTTATTTAATAATATTTCTATTTTATTTATTAATATAATAATATTCATTAGAGGGCATCAACAAATCATTAAGATCCACCAATTTAGAGTAATCATAACAGTAGACGCACTGTGTGCCGGATCGACCTACTCGCTATCTGCTTTCACCTCTGTATCATGTGGATTACCTACAGCTGTCTTCTTGGGAATGGCAGGTTTGGTTACTGCCTTCACCTTGGTATCACGCTGATAAAAAACAGGCATCTTCTTAGGGATGGCAGGTTTGGGGTCTGCCTTCACCTTGGTATCAGGTGGATGAAAACGAGCCGTCTTCTTGGAAACCGCAGGTCTTCACTATGATACTACATGGAATAACAATAGGTTTTTGAACTGGATTGCCAACACCGGTGCCAGCCTTTGCCTTGGGAATGGTGCCAGTCTTTAATTTGGCATCCCCTGGATTATTGTCAGCCTTCTGATAAAATTAAGATAAAATACATATCATATATGTCTACAAATTTCTAATTACAGCAATAAGCACTATATTTAAATAAATAAAAGATTACATAAATTAATGTTTTTCAGAAACTTGTTTTGATAACATACAAAACTGCCCACTTCACAACTCTGTGGCAGGACCTTGAAAAAGGAATTGTGACAGGCTGCAAAATCTCCCCATCCTGTTTGTCATGGGAATGAACCTGCTCATGACAGCTGCAGGAAAGGAATCCAGAGGGCCACTAATGGAGTCTGGCACCAGCCAACCTCTAATAAGAGGCTTTATGGATGACCTTACTATAACAACTTTAACCCATGTGCAAGCAAGATGGATCCTGAAGGTTCTTGATGACGTGGCAACATGGGCCCGGATGAAATTCAAGCCAAGGAAATCAAGAAGCATGGTGATCAGAAGTGGGAAAGTGACCAGCAAGTTCCAGTTGCGCGTACAGGGGCAGACGAATCCATCACTTGAGGAAAACCCAATTAAGTGTGTGGAAATGAAACATCAGTGGCGCAAGCTGAAAGTGCATTGAAGCTGAAGGACATCATCGGGAACCCATGCGTAGGGAGACATGGACTCGGATCCAACCACTTCCAGCAGTGGGGAAAAGCAGACCCAAGGCAGAGGAGGGACATGATCCAAGCCGAGGTCCGACACCTGGAGGAAGAAGGGGCAGGTCTAGGGCTGTCGAGCTTGGAGCGCAAGGTGCCTGGACAAAGTGGGACCTGTCGAAGCGGAAGATCACGTGGCCTGAGATCTAGAGACTGGAGCCCTTTCGCATTTCTTTCCTGCTCTGTTTAGTGTACGACACTCTTCCATCCCCAACAAACCTCCACAGATGGGGAATGAGGGAGGACCCATTGTGTAGGTTATGCAGAGGGAGGGGAACAATGGCGCACATACTGGCAGGATGCAAGACAGCTCTTAGCCAAGGAAGATACAGGTGGCATCATGACAAGGTTCTTAGTGCACTGGCTGGCATCTTGGAGCGGGAGAGGCAGAAAAAGCACCAGCCCAGTACAAGGCCAGCGAGATCCATTCAGTTCATCAGGGAAGGGGAGAAACCACCATACCCCAAGACGAGTAAAAAGAGCCTCTTGCAAGCAGCACAATCCTGTGAGATGAGGGTGGACCTGGGAAGGAGACTAGTCTTCCCCCAGGTTGTGCAAACACCGCTGAGGCCAGACATGGTTGTAAAGAATTTGGGTTTTTTTTTGTGTATAATTTATGTTTTTGATGCATTATTTACTTGTATTTTTGTCATGGTAACGGAAGGTTTTTATTTTGAAATGTATGGTCATGACCGCATATAGCACGAGTATGTGCTAATCAATTCAGAGTGAAACGAGACCCAGATGCAAACGGTTGTGGCATCGAAGGTTTACGGCAGGGCTATTCAATTGGGGGCCCGCAGGCCAAACCCGGCCCCCAAGGTAATTTGATCCGGCCCTTTATGTAGTCTGTAAAAAAGACATCTCTAAATTAAATTTAGTAAGTTAGACAACGGGCCGTACAGTTACGAGTTGATGCGCGTGCGTCTGTTTCATGCAGCATGAGCTGCAGAGCGCGAGTCACGTGACTGGTGCGATCAGCTGTGTCACGTGATTATATTCGCGCTTTGGTCCACAAGTTCAAAGCGATCGCCTCCCCCGCTCGCGCCCGCGATAGCTGACAGTGGTGAGTTAAGAGACCGGACTCTATGGTTGTTTTAACTTTATTTGTTGTATTTTCAGCTTAAAACACCTTTTCCGATAATTGTTGTCTGATATGTTTATGCTTATCCACAATGACATTAACGTTAGATAAAGGAAACTCGTTGAAACGATTTTGTGAACTAGACAAAAAGATCCTGCAGTTCTTGCGAAATCTAAAAACAGATTCTGTTTATTAGAAGGTAGCCTACTGTTTGCCAATTATTAAGATGGCTGTTGTAGTTTAAATAGGGCTACTGTAATAATTAGCTTTTGACAAAAAAGCAGCATAAAACAATTATGTTCCATATTATAAACTTTTTTGTTATGTGCACTGAAGTGAGTAAATGAGTTAAATTCTCAATAAGTGTGATATGGATCTTATTTACCTATTTAAATGTAGAACAAAGCTTACTTGGGCATCTTACAATGCACTTATGTTGTTATACAGTTTTAAAATACAACATATGAACATATCTGGATGTAGAATAAGACTACTTTGACATCTTACAATGCACTAATGTTGTTGTATGCAGTTTCGAAATACATGTTTGTAGAAAAAGCCTATTGTACAATGCACTGATTTTGTTGTTGTGCAGTTTCAAAATACAACATGAATATGTTTATATGTAGAAAAATGTAGTCATCATCACTGTTATATCTCCGGCCCCTCATTTAAGATACTTTTTATGAACTGGCCCCCACGACAAACTAATTGAATAGCCCTGGTTTACGGTTTACAAAGGCTTAGTTCCTGGTTTAAGTGGAGAACAAGGTATTGTAACTTGCTACCTGTTGTTAATGTTTTAATTTATTTTTCATTGTGATATAAGTATTCGCTTGTTATTTGGGTATGTTTAAGTTATTGCTGTGTTTGTAGTTTTGGTTTTGATGTATTTTTATTTCAAGGTTTACTTATTCAAGTGTTTGTTTGATTTTCCCTTTGTCTAAGCTCTTACGGTGATCTTCAGTAAACTCACGGCATTTATGATGAACATTTGAATAAAGCTTGAGGATCATCAGTTGAAGAGTCAGTATTTATTAAACCAGGGATCTACAGTAAGAGCTTGCCCATCGTCGACCCGCGGTGCTGCTTCAAGAGACTCAATGGTTGGTGAAGGAAACTTTTAATGCCAGCGTGCTCGTTGGAAACAACGTGACTGTTTTCTTAACGCCACAAGATTAAAGCGAACACTCAGCGAACGATTACATGAGTTTACGGGCAGCAAATGGATCGACTTAATGGACTATTTAAAGGAAGAGAGCTGTTGCAAGTGTTTGGTGGATCGCAGTGAGTACCAAAGACATAAAGTTAACTTTCAAGGGACAATCGTCTTTGGTTGTTATGCGTGATTGAAAGAGTGACGGACATTGCTTGCGCTTACAATTTGCATATTAATGAGCTAATGTTGAAGTGTATTGAATATATCAATTTCACTTTCAAGAGTTAATGTCTCAGCATATGTTTAAGTGTGTTTGCTGAGCACATGTTATGTATTAACTTTGTGAATGATGTTATGTGATTTTGGTGAATTATAAATGTAAGAGAATGTCAAAATCAGACGCAGGGTTAAAAGAAGTAAATAAGCAAGTTGATAGTCAACATATGGAAACTCAAAGTGAGAGTGCACGCCGCTCAAAGCGTACTCATGTTCCTACTGAAAAAATGTTAGCCTATCAGCAAGAAGAGTGGCAAAAAAGGGAGAAAAAAATTGTATCTTTATATGATCAATGGAAAATAGAAGCCCGTAGTGCACGTGAGCGTCTTAAATTAGATGCATCAGATACTCAGTTGGCTATTTTAATTGATACATTGGAAATGGCTAAAAGTAAGGTCCTAGGTGCTTATGATGAATATAGGCAACGTGTATCTCCTACTGTTGAGATGAGAAGGAAAATGGATGCATGTGTAGCAGTCACAGATGATATCTTTAAAATTGCTAATGAAAGAATAACAGGTATAGATGGTGATTTTGATTCAGAAAAAGAGAAAAGACGTCTTCGTACTTTATTAGATCATCAATATGCCCGTTCAATCTTTGGTTCAACTGCTTCACAAGTTAGCCAAGAAACTAGTGACGCTAGTCATTGCTCTGTTACATCAAGCTTAGAAGCCAAGCGTATAGATGCTGCAGCGGAAGTAGCAGCTAAACAGGCTGCATATAATGTTCTGCTGGAAGAGTCAAAGCAAAAGGAAAAAATAGAGCAGCTATAGGAACAGCATAAAAGGGATCTTGAAGTAGAGTTAAAGGAGTTAGAGCGAATTCATGCGCAAGGGATCTGAGAGCAGCTCAAGCTAAACTGGCTAAATCTTATCCAGAGATTGCGCTAGTGCAGAAGGGTCAGAATCAGAGTTTTCTGAAGTAAATGTGAAAAAGAAGCAAGAAAACCATCAACATCTGCACCATGCAACTGCAAAGCCTTCGGCTAGAGCACCAGTGACTGATATTCACCTTCTTGTTAAAGCATTTCAAGATGGCATGACTATGAGCAAGCTGCCAGTTCCAGAGCCTCCTGTTTTTACAGGTGACCCCATTCAATTTATTGAGTTTAAGCAATCCTTTATGGCACTTATTGATCAGAAGAGCCTTTCGTCTGCTGACAAAATGTTTTATTTGAAAAAGTATGTAAGTGGTTCAGCCAGAAAAGCCTTGGAAGGCACTTTTTTCAGAACAGATGATGTAGCCTATCAAGATGCCTGGTGTAAGTTAAATGAACGTTACGGTCAGCCGTTTGTTATTCAAAAGGCTTTTAGAGAAAAGCTAACAAACTGGCCTCGAATTCATCCAAAGGATGCCATGGGACTTCAAGCCTTCTCTGACTTTCTGAATGCATGCCAGGATGCAATGCCTCATGTAAAAGGTCTCAAAATTTTGAATGATTATCAAGAGAACCAAAAGCTTGTGCAAAAATTACCTGATTGGGCTATTGGTAGGTGGAATCGCCAAGTTACGCAGTCCCTTACTGATAAGCATGAGTATCCTACTTTCAGAGAGTTTGCTATGTTTGTATCAACTGAAGCAGAGGTTGTTTGCAATCCAGTTACCTCCTTTCATGCTCTTCATAATGCAGAAATTGCTGTTGAGAAAGTAAATTTGAAAGAGACTAAGAGAAGCAGAGGTCGAGTTCTTTCTACTCAATCAAGGGTACAAAGTCAAATTGAGGTTAAGTCCACGAACAAAGTGCCATGTATATTCTGCCAAAAGAGTAACCATCAACTTAACAACTGTTACAGTTTTCTTAGTGAACCGCTGGAGGAGCGGCGAAGATACGTGCAAGAGAAGCGGCTTTGCTACGGATGTCTGAAGTTTGGTCACAGTGCAAAGGAGTGTCGTTCCCGTTTTGTTTGTAACACCTGTAAAAGGAAGCATCCAACCAGTTTGCATGATAACAACTTTGTGAAAATTGTGAAAACTTCATCTTCTGCAGTTCAGACCCAAAGTGACCCTGGTAGTACAATGAATGCAGTGGCCTTGAGCGTAGCTGGAGAAGATCGCAACGTGTATACCTCCATGATTGTTCCTGTCTGGGTGTCTGCAAAGCAAAATCCAAGCTATGAAAGATTAGTATATGCATTGTTGGATTCTCAAAGTGATACCACATTTATTGATAAAGGTGTGAGTGACGATTTACAAGCAACAACGTTCCCAGTAAGATTGAAACTTACAACCATGCTTGGGAAAGATGTAGTGCTTCAAAGTGAGAGAGTATCAGGACTTCAGGTGAGAGCATACAAGTCAAGTAATTATATTGATCTGCCCCCTGTCTATACCAAAGATTGCATACCAGCTAATCGTTGCCATATTCCTACTCATGAAGTTGCTGAAAAATGGAATCATCTTGCAGTTATTGCAGAAGAAATACCTTCTTTACAGGACTGTGATGTTGGCCTGTTAATAGGTTATAATTGTTCAAGATCAATGGCTCCCAGAGAAGTGCTGATAGGAGGGGATGATGAGCCCTACGCCATTAGGACAGATCTAGGATGGAGTATAGTGGGTGGTTCTTCACCGCATCCTGACTTATCTGATGTCAGTAGACTGTGTCACCGTACAACAGTTATACTACGGATCTTAGAGAGTGATTTTAAACATCTTGAGGAAGAAATCACAAAGGTATCTCAGGATGACATTCTTTTCCTTGAGAAACTAAAACAAGGTATACAAAGAAATGTTCATGGTCATTACCAAATGCCTCTTCCCTTTAGGCTAAGGCCCAATTTGCCAAATAACAAACGACATGCTATGATTAGGCTTGAGCACCTGAGGAGAAAGATGATGAAAGATGAGTCCTATAAGAGACATTACAGTGAGTTCATGAGTGAAATTCTTCAGAGAGGAGATGCTGAGGAGGTACATGATGATGGTAAGGAAGGAGAAACATGGTACTTACCACATCATGGTGTTCTTCATCCAAAGAAGGCGGACAAACTGCGCGTAGTGTTTGATTGCTCCGCAACATATGAATGCTGCTCCTTAAACGATCATTTACTTCGGGGCCCTGATCTGATAAAGACATAGAGAAAATGTACCATCAGTTCCATGTAGATGAGACGGACAGAGATTTCTTGCGCTTCCTTTGGTGGAAGGATGGAAACATTAACCAACCAGCTTGTGAGTTTCGCATGAAAGTTCATCTATTTGGTGCTGCCTCATCCTCAGGATGTGCAAACTATGGCTTAAAACACCTTGCAACTGAAAACAGTCAATTGTACCCATTAGGCTCTCAGTTCATACTCAAAAACTTTTATGTTGATGACGGAGTAATCAGTGTGGAGGATGCAGACCAAGCCATCAAGATTGCTAATGAGGCTCGAAAACTCTGTGCTATAGGTGGCTTAAGGCTACATAAGTTTGTATCAAACAACGAAGCTGTGTTGGAAAGTATCCCTGTGTCAGAAAGAACCACTAATGTGAAAACCCTTGACCTTGCATTTGATGAATTGCCTTTAGAAAGAACACTTGGTATGCAATGGGAAAGAGAATCCGACTGCTTTAAGTTCAAGGTTCAGCTGAAAAATCAACCTGCCTCTCGCCGTGGCATATTGTCTACGGTTGCTTCTGTTTATGATCCCTTGGGACTTATAGCACCTGTGCTCTTGAGTGGAAAGAAAATATTGCAGGAAGTGTGTAAGCGTGGCAGTGGATGGGATGATCCTTTATCAGATGAACTCCGCCTAAGGTGGGAGCGATGGAAACGAGACTTGAATGATCTGCAGAAGGTAGATGTACCACGGACTTATGCACCAACTGACTTTGGGAATCCTGTCGAAGCTGAATTACATCACTTTTCTGACGCCAGTACTTACGGATACGGTCAGTGTTCTTACTTGAGGCTTAAGAATAAGGAAGGAAACGTTCATTGTGCCATGGTCATGGCGAAGTCAAGAGTTGCACCTCTTAAACCTGTAACAGTCCCAAGATTGGAGTTGGCAGCTGCAGTCGTTTCTGTTGGAATGAGCAGTGTTCTCAAGACTGAATTGGATTACACATTTATCAAAGAAATGTTCTGGACGGACTCCAAAGTAGTGTTGGGATACATAAGCAATGAAGCACGTAGATTTCACACTTTTGTTGCAAACCGAGTGCAAAGAATACGTCACAATACAACTGTTGAGCAGTGGAGATACGTTCCAACAAAAGAAAATCCTGCCGACCATGCATCCAGGGGTCTGACCGTGAAGGAGCTTCTTGCCTCAAACTGGTTTACAGGTCCAAAATTTTTGTGGGAGAAGGAGATGACTGTACCAGCAGAACCTGTTCCTGAGCTTTTATTTGGGGATCCAGAAGTGAAAACCTTTCATACTTTAAGTACAAGGTGTGTGGAAAGCTTCAATTTGGCTGATCGTCTTTCAAAGTTTTCCTGTTGGTCAAAGGCAGTCAGAGGTGTAGCACGTCTTTTAAGAAGAGTCAACAAGGACAAATCTAGTCATCTTAGTACTGTAGCAGAAAGACAAAAGGCAGAACTCCATATAATCAAAAGCTTGCAAGGAAGTTCCTACAAGGATGAGCTAAAAGAAATTAAAGGTGGAAGGAACATCTCATCACAAAGGGCATTGTACCCCCTTGACCCTTTCTTGGATGAAGATTGTATACTTAGGGTGTGAGGAAGGATTGGTCGTTCAAGGTATTCAGATTCTGTGACACATCCTATAATCATTCCAAGGAATCACCAGATCACGCAAATGATTGTTGCTCACTTTCACAACAAAGTTGCTCACCAAGGAAAAGGATTTACAATAAATGAGATAAGGTCTAATGGCTTTTGGATTCCAGGAATCAATAGAGTTGTAACATCCTACATCAGGAGTTGCGTCATTTGTAGAAAACACAGAAGGCCTGTGGAGGAACAAAAAATGGCTGATCTTCCTTTGGAAAGAGTGAATCCGTCACCTCCATTTATGCATACTGGTATGGATTGTTTCGGACCCTTTTTCATTAAGCAAGGACGAAGTGTGCACAAAAGGTACGGCCTTCTATTGACTTGCCTTTGTTCTCGTGCTGTACATATTGAATTGCTCAATGATATGACAACAGACTCTTTCATAAATGCTTTGCGCTGTTTTATCGCCATAAGGGGCACTGTCCAACAATTAAGATCCGATCAAGGGAGTAATTTTGTGGGAGCAAAAAATGCTCTCAAAGTTGCACTCAAGGAAATGGACACTGAAAGAATAAAGACTTTCCTCGCAGAGAGGCAGTGCGAGTTCGTCATGAACGCACCCCACGCAAGTCATGTCGGTGGCGTGTGGGACGTCAAATTAGAACTGTACGATCTGTGTTAAATTCCCTTCTTGCACAACATCCAGGCATATTAGACGATCCATCTTAAAGGGCCTTCCTTTAGTAGGCCACTAACTGTTGATTGTCTAAATGATCCTAAAAGTCTAAGACCCATCGCTCCAAACCATCTGCTCACATTAAAGTCAGTTACTGCTCTGCCTCCACCAGGTGAATTTGTCAAAGAAGATGTTTACGCACGAAAGAGATGGAGACATGTGCAATATTTAGCAGAGCAATTCTGGAGTCGCTGGCGCAAGGAGTATCTTGCGAATATAACTGCTCGACAGAAGTGGAATATATCTAGGAGAAATCTTCAAGTCAATGATGTGATGATTAAAGAGGAAGACTTGCCTAGAAATGAATGGAAGCTTGGAAGGGTACAGGAAGTTACTTTTAGTGATGATGGACTTGTAAGAAAATGTAAGGTAGTTATAGGAGATTCAAAACTTAATGCAAAGGGCGAGCGTGTAAACAAACAGTCCATAATTGAAAGACCAATACAGAAACTTGTTCTATTAATAGAGGGACATTAAGTGGTTTGGCTGAAAGATTTGAAATTATTTAAGGTTATTATGAATGTTTTTAAATTTTGTATAATTATGAATGTTTTGTATGTTTTATTGCTAATTTAAGGTCTTGTAAAAAGGGTGCACAAATTTTTAAAAAGACAAAAAAAATGTTAAAATATTAAAAAGAGAAAAAAAAATTGGGAAACAAGAGTTTGCAAAGGGAAATTATATGTGCTTGTATGTTTTTGCACTTATAATTTGGTGGGAGTGTAAAGAATTTGAGTTTGTGTGTGTATAATTTATGTTTTGATGCATTATTTACTTGTATTTTTGTTATGGTAACGGAAGGCTTTTATTTTGAAATGTATGTTCATGACCGCATATAGCGCGAGTATGTGCTGTATGTGCTAATCAATTCAGAGTGAAACGAGACCCAGATGCAAACGGTTGTGGCCTCAAAGGTTTACGGTTTACAAAGGCTTAGTTCCTGGTTTAAGTGGAGAACAAGGTATTGTAACTTGCTACCTGTTGTTAATGTTTTAATTTATTTTTCATTGTGATATAAGTATTCGCTTGTTATTTGGGTATGTTTAAGTTATTGCTGTGTTTGTAGTTTTGGTTTTGATGTATTTTTATTTCAAGGTTTACTTATTCAAGTGTTTGTTTGATTTTCCCTTTGTCTAAGCTCTTACGGTGATCTTCAGTAATCTCACGGCATTTATGATGAACATTTGAATAAAGCTTGAGGATCATCAGTTGAAGAGTCAGTATTTATTAAACCAGGGAGCTACAATGGTCTTATGTTCTAAAGAGGCAAGGAAGATAATTATGATTGAACTGATGGTCCCATGGGAAGACGGGTGCGAGGAGGCCTATGAGCCAAAGGTCGGCAGACCTGGCTATTCCCGGTCGACGTCGGGTGTAGGGGTTTGCCGGCACGGTCTGTGTGGAAGACGCTCACAGCTCTGGGTATAGCAGGAAGGGAGAGGAAGGCAGCTGTCCGTTGGTTGGGTGAGGCAGCAGAAAGAGCATTGTGCTGGCTCTGGAGTAGGAGGGAGGAGTTGAGCTGGGGGCCAGGAGGAGATGGGCAGTGACTGGCCACCACTGCAGACCCGCCAACTGGAGGGTGTTGTGGTTCAGGGTCGAAACACCCCGTGAAAGTTGGACTCCACCTGATGACATCTTCTCCTGGCTGAAAGCTACAGTCATGCACTACAGTCAGTGACTGAGTTAAATAGCATCAGTATAGATGCAAGGTTTCCCGCAGCACATTTCAGTTCAGGCGGCCCGCCTAAGCTTGGAAACCCTACCGCCTTAACTAGGTTGTCCATAAAAAATTATAAATTCGCAGCACAAAAGGCCGTCAAGTGCATCTCAGAGAATAGCGCGTACACGCAAGCGGGGACGCGTGCCACACGGCCGAAATGAGAAAGATGTGGTCCGGACCGTCACTGTCTGGAGGATAACTAGCCAGTTGATAAAACATCTCGGAGAATAGCGCGGACGCGCTTCACACCGCGAGCGTGAACGCGTGCCACGCGGCCGAAATGAGATAAAGACGTGGTCCGTCATGTCTGGAGGATGGCCAGTTGATAAAACGCGTGTCCGTGAGAACTGTAAGAGGACTTATGTTTTGGGTTTATTTAAGCCTGTTATTGTATTAGTCTATAGTTCTTGCAAATTTAAAGTAAGTTAGCTGGTGATTTTGTTGTTTGAGCAACCTGCTAGCTGGGTTTCACGTGCCTGTTGATTAGATATTATTATTGAGCGCTCTTGCTCACTTTATTTATGCGCAAATATTTACATGCTACAGTAGTTACACTCCTTTAAGATAATGTTATTAATAGTAGGAAATAATCAGTTTTTACCATTTTTGCGCCATCTATCATTGTTCGCCTGACGTTCTACAACATCTGCTTTAGTTTGTGTTGATTAACCCTTTAGTTTCACTTCATTACGCAGCTATTCCTATTAGAGGTATCTGTTTAAAACATTTAATTCATTAATAATCTAGTATGTGTTCATTTTCTGTCATAGTTTCTTCGAAATTGAGTTTTATTTGAGTGTTTTAAATAAAAATATTTTAATTCTCATCATGACGCATACGCCCCGCCTATTTGATTGTCACGCCCTCTGGCCCGCCCACTTGCCCAACCCTACCACCTTAACTAACAAATTTTATGCAGGAAACCCGGAGATGTATCCAGTAGTACAATAATAATGCAAAGAGTTCACGTTTATTTTGAAACGTGGTTGATGGTGACCTGCAAATACAGAAAGAAACATGAAAAATATTAGTTTATTTCTCACCTGACACTATGCACATAACTTTCAAGCTTTGAGAATCTACAATCAGTTAACTCTTTTAACATATGTTCTGAGTAAACAAATCTTTATGTAAAGAGCACAATGTTGAGTTTGTTACCTGTTTCTTCTCTTTCTTGGTACATCCTGCTGGTAAAGCCAATCGCCCCGGGCACCTTATCTGTATTAATATTATAATCAGAAAGCACAGATCATGAAAAACACAAAAACTTTGATTGATTTAAATAAACTCCAACAGCAGGAAAGAGAACAATGACAGTAGACTCACCGCTAGTAGATGAGGTTGGCTTCTTTGGCTTGGGATTGGCAGGGTTGGGGTCCGTCTTCTCCTTGGGTTCACATGGATTAATGAAACTCTTTGTCTTGGGAATGGTGCCAGTCTTAAATTTGGCATCATCTGAATTGTTGTTAGCCTTCTGATGAAATTAAGATCAAATAGATATCATATCTACAAATTTCTATCAATCTTACAGCGATAACCACTTAATCAACTAAATTATATATATATATATTATATATTTAAGCAATATCGCTCGAGTAGGAGTGCGATATAGCTCTATATCATCACGGCTGTGATTAGGCCAGAGGCACGAGGCCGCAGGCCGAGTGCCGGAGGCAATCACAGCCGTGATGATATAGAGCTATATCACACGACTCCGAGAGCGATATTGCTTTTATACAACAGTTCGACGGCACACGTTTGAAAAACGAAAACTAGAAAACAACAACGGAGTTATTTTAAAAGCCTCTTTGTTTGAGAACTACTTCTTCCGCCACGGATTTGAGGGCGGCCAGAATGACAGGTAAAACTTTCGGCTGCTTTGAAGCTCATAACAACTCAATGGACGGAAAAGCCGTTACTTTATATTACCGTTTCTTGGTCACAAAGTGTAGTTTTAAGATTAGTTCAGTCGAGAATGTATATGTATTATATTTAAATCTGCAGTCGATTAGTAAAGATAGCGCCTGTTTGGTTCTCATTCGTACCGAATCTCACTAAGCAAACGTTCAAAGCATGAGCGGACATCAGTGTTCACTCGCCCCGCTGACCACCGCCCTCTCTGGGCTACATTTCTGACAGAGATACCCCGGCTCTCATGTTGGCCTTGTTTGTTTATGATCGTCAAAATGAGATCAAATCAGCAGTATTTGGTGTCATGATCAAACTATTACTTGTTTTTTTAATTCATATTTAGTGTCTTTTGTGTTGTTATTGTTTTGGCGCGAGGTAAAAGTTTATAAAACTATTTGTATAACGTTACTATTGCTTTCTCATTTATTCTTAACGTGATACGAGCACTCGATTATTATTATTAAACTTTGTTCTTGTCAGTACTATATAAAATGTTTTTTTATAAGTGTCAGAGAGATGTTTTGCATGCTGCTTATAAATATACCCGTGGCGATATATCATAACATGTTTTAATAGTCACGTCACGATAAAGTAAATGATCAATGTCCACATTTAAAAGCTGCGGTGCTTACCTGCTGTTTCACGGTGTTTTCGCGTTCTGATAAGAAATATAGCTCCAGAAAAAAAACGAGTGTTTATATTCCTCTTTCCAAGTGTTAATAATCCACACGATGTGACAAGACATTTCTCCCATTAACTGTAACATAACATCCAAGAGCGCCGATCTTTGACTAATAACTTCAGATTGGGGATTCAGACTGATTTATGAGCTAGTAAACTAATGAGATACACGGAGAGTGATTCAAACAGCGCGTCTGTGTTTTTCCATTCAGAGATGAGCCTGCTTAGGACCTCCATTCACTAGGTGGCGGAATAATACTAAAGGTGAAGCGGCTACAGTGCTGTTATCAGCACAATATCGTATGGCTCTTAGCCAATCAGATTCGAGAACCAGAAAGAACTGTTGTATAAATATATATATATATATATATGTATTTATAACACATTAATGCATAAATAAATAATATAACATCAAATGTTCTTTTCACAAACTTGTTTTGATAACTTACAATATCAGTTTATTTTTTCACCTGACATTCTACACATAACTTTCAAGCTTTGAGAATCTAAAATCTGGCCATTTTTCATACACCCTTGAAGGGCCCTTAGCGAAGGGTACGGCACAAAAACTGTCGCTCCAGATAAAGATATAATGACCCTTTTTTCATTATTCTGTTCGCCAAGCGTGTTTTAATCTGAAACAGTATGAGACATAATTGCGCAACTACTTCTAGAGCTCCAACATGGTGGATATTTTAATATTAGCTTGTCTTGGTTTACGCATGTTAATATTTTAAACAATACTAAAACATATCAACAAGTCAAATAAAATAAACAAAAAAGTTTTGAGTAGACTATATCAAAAAGTAGCCCTCCAGAAAGGCTAACACTATGTCCATTGTGGTAGCCCTTGCTCACAAAGAGGTTGGAGACTCCTGCTCTAGATTTTACACATCAATGATAATTTAAGTTTGTTACCTGTTTGTCATCAGATTCATGGCTTTTTGGCACATCCTCCTGGTAAAGCCACTCACCCCAAGCACCTCATCTGTATTAATATTATAATCAAAAAGCACAGATCATGAAAAACACAAAAACTTTGACTGTTAGAATCTGTGATTGATTAAATGAACTCCAACCACAGGAAAGAAAACAATGACAGTAGACTCACCTGTTTCATCAACCTTTTGTCCGTCGCTGACCAAATAAATGGCAGTCATCTGAGGCTCGGCTGAACTGGCATCAGAGTTCAAGACGAAATTTGCTGCGGCTATGACTCAACATTATAAACGAGCGTATTACTAATGTAACGTCTAGAAGAGGAAGCTAAGTTAAGCCCAAAAAGGCTGCCTCCCCGGGTTAAAGCTCACGTAACACACGCTGTTTCTGCATTTCTGATGTTAATCTGGAGTACCTATAGAGTAGTATGACATCCTTTATATCTCTGAAGAGTCTTTAGTTTAATCAGATTTATAAAAGAAAGATTAGCTTTACCGAATCTTTCCGATAACGTACGAAAAAATGAAGAAGGAGGAGTTACTACCGCAGGAGGAGCGAGTACGAGTCATGCAACACTATACAACACTGTTTTAACTTATGATTCACTACATGTTCGTGTCATTTATATAATATACACGCGCCTATTTCCAACATAAGACAGAAGTCATACTTACCACGTGTAACTCGTCATGACCCGGTTCTGAAAATCCACCGCATCAAACACACACGCAAAACTCCGCTGCTAATCCGGATAATAAACTATATCCATTGTTTCCATAAGGCTGGATGTCTTCTCCTTACATCCAAAAACACACTTCTTGTTGTGCCATTGTTGACTTTTGAAATTAAACAAAGCTGAGTGGCGTGATAAGCTGTTAGCAAGCTCTAGCGTCTCCCGCTGACTGACGGCTGGGTGGGGTTTTCCGGGGGAAGTTTTCCGCCGGAAGCCCATATAAAGAAGTGATACGTTTCGAAAACCCCTGAAACGTCAGTTCGAACTGTAATCGAAAAAAACTAGCCGAAACTTGTACGAACCCTGGCGAAGTGCATTCGGTACAGAAATACTCTGAAACACGCCCAACTGCGGTTTTGACACTTTGCCTACGTTTAGCATGAGGAAACAACTCTATAACTGTGTTAATAAGTCAGAATGCTTGAAATACCATTAAACCCCCCCTTTAAAAAACCCCCTAGGAGAAAAAAAACACAGGCTTTTTAGCCGGGGAAATAAAAAAAGTCCTAGGAGGAATAAACCCTTGGGAGATATATATATATATATATATATATATATATATATATATATATATATATATATTCAAACATATAAACGGATAAGGAGATTAAGCGGAGATTAAGCGGGTTCTGCCGGTGATCGTTGGTCCGGCATCAGCTGGGCATCACGTTGAAGGACGGCCAGTAGATCAGAGGTGTGCCGACTTTCACATTTACCGGAACTGGGTCTGTTTGTCTCACTGTCCTCGGGGTCGAGGACGAGACAGGGAGAGAAAAACAAAATCATATTAGCATAGGGGCCGTTCACATGTAATGCAAGTGTCACACAGTGTTGTGGTTTAAATCAGCTAAGTTCCAGACAGGATAACTATTGCGGCATAATTATGTTATCAACAGACGAGGATTTAGCAAATTAGGGGCCCAATGCGAAGGTATATATGGTAACTAAGGGTCACCTTCCAATCTTTAAGAGATAATGAAACCTGTCGACCCGTTTGACTAAGGCTTGAAGCCCCACTGTCATCGTTAATGCAGGTTCAGTGGCAAACGGGTCATTATGGCATAGTATTCACAAGACACACGAAAGCGCCAAAATCGCAACCCGACCATACGTGCCAACCCGTTTGACTAAGGCTGGAGGCCCCACTGTCGTCGTTAATGCAGGTTTAGTGGCAAACGGGTCTGTATGGCATACTATTCGCAAGATACACGAAAGCGCCAAAATCGCAACCCGACCATACGTGCCAACCCGTTTGACTAAGGCTGGAGGCCCCACTGTCGTCGTTAATGCAGGTTCAGTGGCAAACGGGTCTGTATGGCATACTATTCGCAAGATACACGAAAGCGCCAAAATCGCGACCCGACCATACGTGCCAACCCGTTTGACTAAGGCTGGAGGCCCCACTGTCGTCGTTAATGCAGGTTCAGTGGCAAACGGGTCTGTATGGCATACTATTCGCAAGATACACGAAAGCGCCAAAATCGCAACCCGACCATAAGTGCCAACCCGTTTGACTAAGGCTGGAGGCCCCACTGTCATCGTTAATGCAGGTTCAGTGGCAAACGGGTCTGTATGGCATATTCGCAAGATACACGAAAGCGCCAAAATCGCAACCCGACCATATGTGCCAACCCGTTTGACTAAGGCTGGAGGCCCCTCTGTCGTCGTTAATGCAGGTTCAGTGGCAAACGGGTCTGTATGGCATAGTATTCACAAGACACACGAAAGCGCCAAAATCGCAACTCGACCATACGTGCCAACCCGTTTGACTAAGGCTGGAGGCCCCACTGTCGTCGTTAATGCAGGTTCACTGGCAAACGGGTCTGTATGGCATACTATTCGCAAGATACACGAAAGCGCCAAAATCGCGACCCGACCATACGTGCCAACCCGTTTGACTAAGGCTGGAGGCCCCTCTGTCGTCGTTAATGCAGGTTCAGTGGCAAACGGGTCTGTATGGCATACTATTCGCAAGATACACGAAAGCGCCAAAACCGCAACCCGACCATACGTGCCAACCCGTTTGACTAAGGCTGGAGGCCCCTCTGTCGTCGTTAATGCAGGTTCAGTGGCAAACGGGTCTGTATGGCATATTCACAAGACACATGAAAGCGCCAAAATCGCAACCCCACCATACGTGCCAACCCGTTTGACTAAGGCTGGAGGCCCCACAGTCGTCGTTAATGCAGGTTCAGTGGCAAACGGGTCTGTAAGGCATACTATTCGCAAGATACACGAAAGCGCCAAAATCGCGACCCGACCATACGTGCCAACCCGTTTGACTAAGGCTGGAGGCCCCACTGTCGTCGTTAATGCAGGTTCAGTGGCAAACGGGTCTGTATGGCATACTATTCGCAAGATACACGAAAGCGCCAAAATTGCAACCCGACCATACGTGCCAACCCGTTTGACTAAGGCTGGAGGCCCCACTGTCGTCGTTAATGCAGGTTCAGTGGCAAACGGGTCTGTATGGCATACTATTCGCAAGATACACGAAAGCACCAAAATCGCAACCCGACCATAAGTGCCAACCCGTTTGACTAAGGCTGGAGGCCCCACTGTCATCGTTAATGCAGGTTCAGTGGCAAACGGGTCTGTATGGCATATTCGCAAGATACACGAAAGCGCCAAAATCGCAACCGACCATACGTGCCAACCCGTTTGACTAAGGCTGGAGGCCCCTCTGTCGTCGTTAATGCAGGTTCAGTGGCAAACGGGTCTGTATGGCATATTCGCAAGATACACGAAACCGCCAAAATCGCGACCCGACCATATGTGCCAACCCGTTTGACTAAGGCTGGAGGCCCCACTGTCGTCGTTAATGCAGGTTCAGTGGCAAACGGGTTTGTATGGCATACTATTCGCAAGATACACGAAAGCGCCAAAATCGCGACCCGACCATATGTGCCAACCCGATTGACTAAGGCTGGAGGCCCCACTGTCGTCGTTAATGCAGGTTCAGTGGCAAACGGGTCTGTAAGGCATACTATTCGCAAGATACACGAAAGCGCCAAAATCGCGACCCGACCATATGTGCCAACCCGTTTGACTAAGGCTGGAGGCCCCACTGTCGTCGTTAATGCAGGTTGATAGTAGTTCTCCAAGATTTGAGGGTGCTAGGCCATTTAAAGCTTTGTAGGTGATTAGTGCCACGGGATGGGCAATATCATCATCAGTCTTCATCCCGGAACTGGTCTTCATCTGTGATTTGTCCAGATCATCATTGGCCTTCCCCGGATTCCCCGGTTTCAGCTCTGGTGAGGGTATGAAAGGTACCACTTTGTTCCTCCCTAAGCAGTGAACAAAGGGGCTCTTTATCTTCTTCCCCAATGTCTTTTAACAGATTTTGCTGTTTTTTCCCTAAAAACAAACAAACAAACAAACAGTGATTCATTGTTCATTCCAAAGCTCTCTCTCATCCTCTCTCTATGAGTTTAGCATGACAGCGCATTATATCACAGATATCCTAATCTAAACTGCTGCAAAGGGCGAGTTAAGAATCATTTAAAGGGATAGTTTACCATCTTTTTCTCACTCTCATTTTGTTACAAACATGTATAAATGTCTTTGTTCTGATTAACATGAAGGAAGATATTTTGAGAAATGTGTGTAACCAAACCGTTCATGAGCCCCATTCACTTCTACAGTATTCTTTTCTCCTATTATGGAAGTGAATGGGGCTCATGATTGTTTTTTCCCTACAATGGAAGTCAATGGTAACTGTAATGAGCTGTGTGCTTACCATCATTTCTCAAAATATCAGAAAAAAACACACTGCACGTGCGGTGACGCGATAAGCGTCTGGTCAGAACTTTACTTCCGATTTCTGTTTCTTAAATGGTCTGACTAGTTGCTGAAACTGAACTCTTAAACAAATACCTCGTCGAAAATAACAAATGTTTTGGGTTCCTATGTAATCTACGTGTTGTGTATTTTGTTTGTTATATAAATAAACTACTTTAAAAGGACTTTGTTGTTATTTATTCTTCGCAGAGTTTACCGTTAGTTACGTGATGACCACGAAAGCCGCGTGTTTATGTTGTTACTGCTGAAACCGTCTATACAGGTTTAGAACAACATGAGGATGAGAAAATGATGACAGAATTTTCATTTTTGGATGAACTATCCCTTTAAAGGCGTAGTCCATGATGTTTGAAAGCAAATGTTGATATTTGAAATCACCTAAACAAACACGCCCCTACCCCAATAGAATCTGGACCTTCTGTTGATAGACCCGCCCCACACATACGCAACCCGGCATTTGATTTGATTTGATTGGCTATAAGTGTGTTTTGGTAGTCGGCCCGTCTCCTTTTCCAAACCGTTTTTCAAACATTGTGGACTCCGCCTTTAATGCTTTAAATTCACCCAATTTTACTTTAAAACCTTTTGACCTTCATTAAATGGTTATCACATTTGCAGGTGCCAAAAATCCACACAATTACTGGGCGTTAAAGTTACACAGTCCACTTCAATCTCACCTGATGTGATGCCAGTCTTAAATATAACAAAAAGTAGCCCCCCAGAAGGGCCAACACAATGTTTTATCCATTGTGGTAGCCCTTGCTCACAAAAAGGTTGGAGACCCCTGCTCTAGAATTTACACAATGATAATTTGTCTGTCTGACTTCCTAAATGGTCTTACTGACTTCCTTATTGGAAACTGGCTTTCTTGATGGTCTAACTGGCTTTGTCGGTGAGTTCATCCATGATCTGACGGAATTCGGCTGACTAGAAGAAGCAGATTTAGCAGGTGTTATTATACCAAATACAGACAGGGGAACCACTGCAATACCTCATATTTCATAGTAATGTTGGACTAAATGGCCTACCATCCCTCCTTCTTCACCCATTTTAAACCAGGGATGTTCTAACATCTGGTCTAGAGTTGGTCGTTTAGCTGGATCAATGGACAGGCACTTCTCAATCAGATCCTGAATCTCTGTGCATGTTTTAGGATAAATCTGGTTAATCAAGAGCACTAATGTTGATCACTAAAGTAAAGTTTCTAAGATATGTGAGTAGTGAAAAGAAAATGATCTTCATATAAACTGTTATGGCATGTGGAAACATTATTGTCATCATTTTAAGTTAAAAGACTATGTAACCTTAAGTTCATGTGATCAGAGACTTTATAGAGTTTCTTTAATAATATGCCCATATTTTATAAAACTATCATGAGCATTGACCGGTCAGTTTAACTAACTGCTAAGTAGTAATGAATCACATCTTTCTGCTGGTATATTACAGGATGTTTGTTTTGGCAATGAAAGTAAAAATATTGAAACAATTTGGCAGGGGGATAATCCTTGCACTGAGTCCTGCATATGCTCGGATAATGTTTACTGACTGACTTTCACAGATACTGTGCATTTGATCAGAGACTTAACTGACCTATTGTGTTTGTGCTGTTTACTTACGCTTTGTTAAATAGTCATTCTCGTGGTTTATCATGCCTTCAGTTACTGGCCCATATTTGGGAAAGGGCACGTTTCCATTAACCATATAATAGAGCAGAGTTCCCAGAGACCAGACACTGCTTGACATGGCGTGGTATCTGCCCCTGTTGCGGACCTCAGGTGGCCGATAAGCCGGTGCCCCTGTAAGCAAGACAGTTGTTGTGTGATAGAGTCACATGTTCAATAAGTCACTACAAGCAGATTGCCTCACTACACTATGGTATGAAAAAAAACTCACCCAAATACTCTTCATATGCATAGGCCGTGTCTCTTAATCGGTCACAGCACCCAAAGTCGATCAGCTTCAGCAGCATGTTGTTTTTATCCACGAGGAAGTTGCCAGCGTGGAGGTCAGTATGAAAAATCTCATGCTTAAAGCAATGTTTTACAGCCATGACTGCCTGACGCATTAGGGTGCGTGCTGTTGATTCCAGCAGACCTCGTTGAAGTTTAATAAACTCATGCAAGGTCATGCAAGGATCAGGCCGCTCCATGACGAGTATGAAGTAAGCCGGATCCTCATACAGATGTGCCCTTTAAAAATGCGCGTCTCTGAGAGCAGAATGCCGCGAGCACTTCCGAAATTCTGCGGCATTCTGCAGAATGGGTGTTCGGTGGGGGACGCTGGAAATAAAAAAACCTGTAGAGGGCAGTCGTGTTTCATGTAGGCCATCCTGAATGCAATTTGTGCGCTCGACTTCATGCTGAGCGTAAACTGTATGATATTGAAGTAACATGACACGGATTATCAGTGTTTAGGCGAAAGACTGTGATGTCATACAAATGCAGGCTTTTTGGCAAACATTGCCAGGGGCGGAGTGGGACCAAAAAATTTACCGGGAAATTTCGTATACCACCGGCCCTCCGTGGTAAAAACAATGTGGTCTCGTATTGGTAGTAAAACTGGGGTAATACATATCGTAATCTGCAACAACAAAAAAAAAAATAATAATAAAATCATTAAATCATGGCTAATTTTCCTAAATGAGTAACTACACAAAATGATACCTGTTTGAAAGACGGAGATGCGCAGCTATCAAACAGCTATAACATAACAGAGCGAGACAAGAGATGATCGTGCTCATAAACGGGAGTAATAGGCTATGGAATAATATGTGCATCTTTTAATAACTGTAAGAATATTTCATTTAAATATAATTTTTGTCATAAAAGTTTTTGATGATAATGTCCCGACTCTTCCGATGGCCACTCCGCTACTGTACATTGCGTTGGCGAAGTTTTCTTTTGCCAGTTACATAAAAGTCACATATTCTTCATAAAAATCCGACTCAAACGCGCATCATTTGTCTTATTTTTTTCCGTGCACTTACAGTAGAAGAGACGTGATGTATGATAACTGAGTCTTATAACAAAATAATTTGCGAAGACCTTTGAAGAGAGCATTTACGCAATATCATTAACTAGTTTATCTAATTTTACATTTAGTTCATTTTTGCATCTGAACGTTTTAATAGCTTTAAGATGGTTGTGATGCGCTTTTCTGCATTACTGTACATAGTCTACTTTTTATATTATCATGTTTCCCTTTACATGGTATGCAACACGATAAAAAGTATGCAATGGTGTTAAATAAATTTCACTGAGAATTTGTCTAATATGTTAAACTTTTGTAGTAAGGAAATAAAATCATATTGTGTGTGTAAATATTCATAAATTTGAGGAGTTTCTGAGGTGTTTGTCATCGGCAAAAGGCGCAGTTTCTTTGTTGCTGATTAAAAACCGTTGGCTATGGGATTTTTTTAAATTAACATTTGTTCTACTTATTATTCATTTATTTTTTTGTCTACATTTACTCAAATAATATCAATGTAAAAATATAAGTAAATCATACTTCAAGTTAGGCGTAAAACTTACACATTTTTACACAAGTTGATGTTAAATAGAAATAATATTAATTTGAAATGTGCAATTATTACAGTTTTAAAAACTTAAATATATAACTCTGACCTTCTTAAATATATTGATTAAAATAATCTGTAAATGTAATACTTTTATTATTAAGGGGTATACATCAAATAAAATATGTACATTTTACTCAAAATATCTGTTCTATTTTTAGTAATTTATTTTGGTTTGTCCAACAAAAAAAAAAATCACATTAACTGAAATAAAGTTACTTTAATCATTTATTTTAGAGATATTTACAAAGCCACTGAATCATTTTTACGGTGTGTACATTATGATCTAACGGTAGCCTATTATTAAATGCATATAAATAATCAAAAATTTGAACATAATGTGCTATTGCTGAAAATCTCTAAAATGCCCATCTCTAAAGGAGAATATTCATCTTTAAAGTTGAAGAAACAAAAAAGTAATGCTGATTCGAATGAAGCATTCGTCAAAAAAAGATGACATATTCTGCAAGCACTCATTTCTCCATAGATAACCTCTTATAAGATAACCTCTTATCTTGTTATTTTTATTTAATTTCAGAAGTCAACTGTTAATCACCCTTCATATGAATTTTGTGCACATTTAACAAATTGTCAAACTGTTGGCAAAACATCTAGCCCCCTGGGATATTCGAGGAATAACGTGAAAAAATATGTATGCTTAATCCATTAAGACAGTTCAATTAAAATATACAATTATTAGTAAATCATGTAAGCGCAAACAGATGCGCACAAAATATAAACGCAACGAGTTTAATCTATAGATTAAATTACACATAAAATGCTTTTAATCGGGCAAGCGCATTCAATGCATCTGAAACAAAACCCTTGTTTACAGCAAGTGAGACCGCGGTAGCCAGTCTTTAAGTGGCCCAAAAGAGGTGCCCGGTACTATATTAATTTTTTTATTTTTGCTGACTCGACTCCACCTATATTGAAGGGGTTTTATATACAGTAGTCAACAGACAACCTTGTAAAATAATAAATCCTTTTATAAGTTGTGCGCGTCGTTCAAATTCTTTGAAATTTAATTCACTTGTAGTTTAGCAATTAAACTAAATGTATATTACAATTTCAATAATGTTTTTACTCTGTACATCGTGTGAGGAAATCCGAAGTTGCGTCGAGGGAAACCAAACTGACAGCCGCGACAGCGGAGATTGTCACGCAAAAAAGGGTATTGGAAAAAGTTTGCTTCTGACCTGCAGCGATATCATTATGGTTTGGTGGGATGTCAAACAATTGTGCCGTAGGAGCAGGCTTCACTCAATTTATTATATATTATAAGAGTGCTTGACCAAACTCATAAATAATCTCAAAGAACAAAGAAAAGGGCCGCACTTTGCATATAAAACGTATTTTTTATTGGCACAGACGCGTTTCGGCTTTGCGCCTTCCTCAGTGTGCTTAAGTGAATGAACATTCCAAACTCATTCATATATTCCTACCCTTCCATATACCCACACAATCGACCAATGATAATGTAGTGTCATCCCATTCATTCAATCATTCAATTAAAACAATTAATACAATCATCATTTTTTGTTTTCTAACACATTGTACACAGAACTACAACAGAAATACACCAAAGTTACTCAGATCAAATGAACCAATAACAATTTTTTTTACAAGAAACAAGTCAATGACAATTCTTCATTCAAGCCATTAGGTGTGCGTGTATTCAAATTAAAAATATACCACGCCTCCCTCTGTAGAAGGCCGTTCTCACTTAAAATTGCCGTCTGGGATTTTGAAAGAAAGACGCAGCGGACTCGGCGCAGGCAAATACGATCGCACCAAACGATCTCTCAAATTAGATGCTCTTTTATAACAAAATCGCGGAGGGTCTTGGAAAGCATGACCGATTGTGGGGTCACTGCTTAAAACGTGCCAGTGTCGTTGAACGATATGTTTTAATGAATGAGATGTGTCCATAAGTTGACACAAACGTAATTGGAGTATCTGTATGTGGCTTCCGCGCTCTGTCAGTCATTATGTTTGTGCGTTCGATGTTGCGTACCCGCTCAAGGCAATCTCGTAATAATGTATTATCATATCCCCTATTTGCGAACCTTTGACATAGCTCTCCTGCCTGTCTTTCAAAAGCCTCTTCACTGTCACAAATACTGCGTACCCTTAGTAACTGACTATACGGTAAACTGCGTTTCAGTGATGGTGGGTGGAAACTCTTGTAATCTAGAAACGCGTTCCGATCTGTATCTTTTCTGTAAATCTCAGTGTGTAGTACATTATCACATTTTTTAACCCATACATCCAAAAAAGCCATGGCATTGGAATCAGAGTTTAAGGTGAATTGAATGGACGGCAGTCTAGTGTTGACAAAATCATGAAAAGCTTCCAACTCTTCCATCGTTCCTTTCCATATAAAAAACACATCATCAATATATCTGTACCATACCTTAAGATGTTTTTTGAATTCATTATCGGAATAAACAAACTCATGCTCAAATTTTCCCATAAACAAATTGGCATAATTGGGTGCCATTGGCGAACCCATCGCAGTTCCTTGTGTTTGTAGATAAAATTTATCCTGAAACATGAAATAGTTTTTGGTCAAGACATCATTAGCCAATGAGATTAAAAAGTCAGTGTGTTCCACATGATGGGTCTGCAGATAGTATTTTAAAGATGCTAAACCCGCTTTGTGTGGAATGTTCGTATACAAACTTGTCACATTCATTGTACATAATATATCAGATACATTCACTTCTCCTATACTAGATACTTTTTTCAAAAAATCAGTCGTATCCTTCAAAAAAGATGGCAGTTTATACACAAGATCCTTTATATGGTAATCAATGTATTGTGAAAGAGGCTCTGTTATAGATTGATTGCCAGACACAATAGGACGGCCAGGTGGATCATTTAGCCTTTTGTGAATTTTTGGAAGGGTATAAATGACTGGTCGTACTGGGTTAGTCTGTAACAAATATTTATACTCTTTGTCATCAATAATTGCGTCATTCAATGCTTTTTTTAATTTAGATTTTATCTCATTGCTAAATTTCATAGTCGGATCAGCAGATAAACACTTGTATGCATTTTCATCACCAAGTTGTCTCTCTATCTCTGCAACATAAGACAACTTGTCCTGGATGACAATAGATCCACCCTTATCAGCAGGTTTAATCACAATATCATTGTCCAGCATCAACTGTTTTAAAGCCTCTTTTTCAGAAATTAATAGGTTGGGCCTAATTGAATAGTCCTCTCTTCTCACATGGCTAAATGTGTCTTGTTCCACCAATCGACAAAACGTCTCTAGTGAGGGATTGTTAACCGGAGGAAGAAAAGTCATCATGTCTGTGCCAATAAAAAATACGTTTTATATGCAAAGTGCGGCCCTTTTCTTTGTTCTTTGAGATTATTTATGAGTTTGGTCTTATAATATATAATAAATTGAGTGAAGCCTGCTCCTACGGCACAATTGTTTGAGAAATTATTGAGCGGAGCTCCTCCAACTATGTCATATGAAGAAGTTGAACGCCTCACTAATGTGAGAGCCAGTACCTTCGCATACACCGATCAGGATTCTACACAAATTCTCTTCCCTCTTACTACTATGGAAATGCCGAATGACACCTGGGAGATGCAATATAATCTGCTGGAAAATCTCCGAAAGAAAGAAACAAGAGCACTGCTCCATGGTAGCGTACTTTCACAATACTGGCGCAACAAACGTATACCGAGAGGATTATGCATCATGAAGGAACCCACTTTGGGTCGTGATGATCCAGATTTCTGCAACAAGTGGTGCGATATACTCAACAAATGTTCCCTTGATCTGATGCTGCTTATCATTGATAATCAAAATAATAGGCTGACTACAGTTCGTGAGGAGATTGCCGATCTCAAGACACAACTTAAGAGCAAGTTTTCTTCGGCACAGCTCAAAGAACTTTTGGATAAGTGTGAAGCGCAAATAAATACATATAAAACTGAAACACAGCGCATTAAAATGGACAAATACCGGAGAGATACGATGGATTATGGGAACAATACTGTGTATCCCTGGCTTCAAGGAAAACAAGGCCCTAGCAGAGTCATTCAAAGACAGCGTAGAGCACCCAGCACTGCCTCATCTGGGGATTTGAGCACCGACACCGACTCATACGTCACTACCCGTTTTTTAGGCAATCGGCGCCCGCCTCCCATGGCAGCCCCAGTAACAGACCAACACACAGCTGCAAGACGCGGAGGGGGAAGAAGAAACATAAACACACGAAGATAGTAAGTGACAGTACCAACGTCATTAACATCTCATCTAAACAGTTAAGTGAAGACCAACTTTCCGTGCTATCCAAGGGCCTCTCATTTGTTCCTGTAAAGGTAAATGACCCTTTCACTTTGAAAGTAGAAATGTTTAAGTTTTTTAGATCCATTCGCCTGAGGGCGTTTTATTTGAAAGGGACGGATAGACTGTCTCAACAAGATACTCAACAAGAGACGCTAACCCAGGAATGCACCCCTGTCGCAAAAAAGACTGTGTTTAAACAAAGAAGTACTTTTCTTCCTCCGGTTAACAATCCCTCACTAGAGACGTTTTGTCGATTGGTGGAACAAGACACATTTAGCCATGTGAGAAGAGAGGACTATTCAATTAGGCCCAACCTATTATTTTCTGAAAAAGAGGCTTTAAAACAGTTGATGCTGGACAATGATATTGTGATTAAACCTGCTGATAAGGGTGGATCTATTGTCATCCAGGACAAGTTGTCTTATGTTGCAGAGATAGAGAGACAACTTGGTGATGAAAATGCATACAAGTGTTTATCTGCTGATCCGACTATGAAATTTAGGAATGAGATAAAATCTAAATTAAAAAAAGCATTGAATGACGCAATTATTGATGACAAAGAGTATAAATATTTGTTACAGACTAACCCAGTAGGACCAGTCATTTATACCCTTCCAAAAATTCACAAAAGGCTAAATGATCCACCTGGCCGTCCTATTGTGTCTGGCAATCAATCTATAACAGAGCCTCTTTCACAATACATTGATTACCATATAAAGGATCTTGTGTATAAACTGCCATCTTTTTTGAAGGATACGACTGATTTTTTGAAAAAAATATCTAGTATAGGAGAAGTGAACGTATCTGATATATTATGTACAATGGATGTGACAAGTTTGTATACGAACATTCCACACAAAGCGGGTTTAGCATCTTTAAAGTACTATCTGCAGACCCATCATGTGGAACACACTGACTTTTTAATCTCATTGGCTAATGATGTCTTGACCAAAAACTATTTCATGTTTCAGGATAAATTTTATCTACAAACACAAGGAACTGCGATGGGTTCGCCAATGGCACCCAATTATGCCAATTTGTTTATGGGAAAATTTGAGCATGATTTTGTTTATTCCGATAATGAATTCAAAAAACATCTTAAGGTATGGTACAGATATATTGATGATGTGTTTTTTATATGGAAAGGAACGATGGAAGAGTTGGAAGCTTTTCATGATTATGTCAACACTAGACTGCCGTCCATTCAATTCACCTTAAACTCTGATTCCAATGCCATGGCTTTTTTGGATGTATGGGTTAAAAAATGTGATAATGTACTACACACTGAGATTTACAGAAAAGATACAGATTGGAACGCGTTTCTAGATTACAAGAGTTTCCACCCACCATCACTGAAACGCAGTTTACCGTATAGTCAGTTACTAAGGGTACGCCGTATTTTCTGACAGTGAAGAGGCTTTTGAAAGACAGGCAGGAGAGCTATGTCAAAGGTTCGCAAATAGGGGATATGATAATACATTATTACGAGATTGCCTTGAGCGGGTACGCAACACCGAACGCACAAACATAATGACTGACAGAGCGCGGAAGCCACATACAGATACTCCAATTACGTTTGTGTCAACTTATGGACACATATCTCATTCATTAAAACATATCGTTCAACGACACTGGCACGTTTTAAGCAGTGACCCCACAATCGGTCATGCTTTACAAGACCCTCCGCGATTTTGTTATAAAAGAGCATCTAATTTGAGAGATCGTTTGGTGCGATCGTATTTGCCTGCGCCGAGTCCGCTGCCTCTTTCTTTCAAAATCCCAGACGGCAATTTTAAGTGCTTTAATTGTGTGGCATGCAATTACATGCTCACTGAAAAAACTTTTACGCATCCAAAATCAAACAGGACGTTCAGAGTGAAAGGCAGAATCACTTGTTTAACTTCCTTCGTGGTGTATTTACTGACATGCCCATGTGGGTTATTGTATGTGGGCAAAACTAAACGCCAATTGAAAACCAGAATTTGTGAACATAAGTGTAACATCAGGAAGAATGACGAAAGGTCCCCAGTAGCAAGACACTTTAACAGCGCAGGACATGATGCTAACACACTTAGGTTTATGGGTTTAGAAACAGTTAGTCGGCTTATTAGAGGAGGAGATCGTGAGAACCGCCTTCTACAGAGGGAGGCGTGGTATATTTTTAATTTGAATACATGCACACCTAATGGCTTGAATGAAGAATTGTCATTGACTTGTTTCTTGTAAAAAAATAGTTATTGGTTCATTTGATCTGAGTAACTTTGGTGTATTTCTGTTGTAGTTCTGTGTACAATGTGTTAGAAAACAAAAAATGATGATTGTATTAATTGTTTTAATTGAATGATTGAATGAATGGGATGACACTACATTATCATTGGTCGATTGTGTGGGTATATGGAAGGGTAGGAATATATGAATGAGTTTGGAATGTTCATTCACTTAAGCACACTGAGGAAGGCGCAAAGCCGAAACGCGTCTGTGCCAATAAAAAATACGTTTTATATGCAAAGTGCTGCCCTTTTCTTTGGTGGGATGTCAGCCAGCGAGTCCTCTGATTCTGACCTTGTTCTTTTACTACTCAGAGTCTAAAACCAGGAGGGCATATTAAGTGTTCATAGTATTTTCATTTTAACCGAGCAGCTAGGTTGCGCGTTTCACACACCTCTCCAGACCACGTTGTTAACACTAGGCTTGTTCGACTTAACCGACAGCCGGTTGACGTCAAAGGACCGCTAGAATGATTCAAGAAATCATATTTCGTCTCGCTATCGCGAAACTTTGACGTCATCCGGCTGGTGATTCTTGCTGTCGATTCTTGCGGAGCAGCATGAAGTTGAACAAGCCGCATGCGCTTTTAACTAGTAAAACTCAAGGGTGTATGGGTAATGTAGTCTCTGCTCTCGGTGGGACGAATTAGGAAGCGTGCATTGTGAAGGGCGCTTTGAAAAGCAGCAGTGCAGCCAAATGATTAAATTAAACATCTGATTTAAACAGATGTGCAAATGAGCGTCCCGGTACGCTAAAAGCACGTTCGGGCGCACGCTGAGGTGGTGGTACGCTTAAGAGCTGCTATTTGGAAGTAACGGTACTGAGTACTGGCGCCTACCGGCCCACTTAAAGCACTGGCGGTAGCAAAGATAGATGGCCCTTTGAAAAGCAAAAGAAAGCTGATAGAAATGAGAAAGTAGGATTTAGGCTACTTAAAAAAAGCTAGGAAACAATTTTCACAAATGCTAGTAAATGTAAACAAAAATATCAGCAGCTTTAACTTTATTACTTATTTTAATTCACTTTGTTTTAGCGATGTTTATAAATATACTATATTTTTGTATAAAACGACATGAAGCAAGTTAATTCCAAAATGTAATTAATTGCACATGGTTAAGCTGCTAGTTTTAGCAGCTACCATTCACACAGAATCAAAAAATTAAAAACCACCAACCCCCAGGTCTGCCAATTCTTTGCCACCCCCCAATGCTAATCGATCTTCTCTCAGGGAATCAAAAGAAAAACGTTTTTTCCAGTTTTCACCAGCGTGTGGGGTTTCCCTTGCAGTTCCTTTGTTTAAATGCTATTTAAGCAAATCTACTACATATGCTGTAAGTTATTTCAATTGAATGTTTATAACTTATAAAATTAAGTGTATATCGGGTTACTTAATTTGACATATGTTGATATAACCTGGGCTCTCAAGTCCCACGCATTCGCCGAACATGAGACACACGCATTTCTGTCAGTTCACACGCTCACACGCCAAACCTTGTAAGCTATTTCTCACGGTAAGAAGTAAGATATATAACTTTTCCTGCTATACAATTAATAAAGGAGGTGCATGCTTACACAGAGCATTTCCGTCGAGTTTAGCAGTACGTTTTTTAGATGTGGTCAACTTTACGCAGCGCCGCAAGAGCCGACAAGCAGGTGACATCAGACTACCACGAGAAATAAAGCGGAGGAGGTTGGTTTTAAATCGTTCTCGCGGTACTCTGATGTCTTAAGGTTCTTGTTTTCTTTTTTCCAAGGGGTGACCAGGCGGGCTTCTTAGCTCTGCCCTTTGGTGTCTGATCAAACATAAAATATTTCCTTAACTATCAGGCATTTTTTTGTCTCATCAATTTATTTATCTTTATTATTCATATGAAGTCTGTTATTTGTTATCCTTTTAACTGATGGTAAAGTTAAGTTACTTGCATGTCCGAACTAGGAAGGACGCAAGTCCGAACTTGGCGTACTTGGTATTGAGAAACGGCCATTGTTTACAGAAGCCGGAGCGCGAGCTACAAACTACAGAGGGAGTGCGCAGCTGCACAATGGTGAAGAGCAACACACGATGTAAATAACTAAGCCGGTGCTCGCAGTACTGACACTTTATATTTTTGCGTACCTTCACTTTCTTTTACGTGCCACCACTTCTCATGTTGCTGGTACTTTGCTGTAAAGAGTCAAAGGGCGTTTCTATGTGGCGCTGCGCAGACAGTTCAGCAGCGAAGACATCAAAGTACCGCAAGAGCAAGTCGAAATGTTACAAAATGGTCCGACTTTTTCTTTGCTCTCGCGGTACTCTGATGTCATACGCCGATCAGTCAGCACCGCACCGTATAAAGTCGAACACACAAAGCGTCAAGGTCTGGAGTAAAAGCAGACCTGCCCGGATCCCACGCACGGCAGATACCCTCAGAAAACGGCAGATTTATTAACCTTCACCCGCGTGTCCATGTTTGTAAGTAGTAGAAGCCTGCGTGATGTTTGATATTTGACGTCTATAAACAATAATATATTTATATACACAATAAAGTTATGGTCATGACTTGCTTTAGTTTAAGTGCTTATTTGGTTTGGTGTATTTTGAGTGTGGCAGTCATTCTATTAGCCCCAATCAATCACAAATCATCACTTCTCCAATTTCTTAGTAGGTGAACTGAATCAAATCTGCTGTCATCTGCAGTTATATATATATTTTACAGAGAACAGTATTCATTAGATTTTAAGATCTTTTTTGCCACTTTTAAAACTATAAAACTAAATAAAAAAGATATCACATGCCGAATGAGCATGTAAGCATATGTTTTCTTGTTCGCTCCACGGGTTTAAACGCCGTTTTTTTATAAAGAATAATGTTTAAACTTCATTGGTGGTGGTTGAGAATAATTCCTCTTTCCATATGTAAAGCATTTTAGCGCAATATAAATGTATCATATTGTTATTCTTCATACATAAGAATGCTAATATATTTTTTACAACATTTTTTACTTCAAAACATATATTTAAAGATGCTTAGTACAACAGCTTTGCTTCTGACAAGTTTCTGTAATAAATCAGTAAATCAATCACAAAACGTGTTGACAGTGGCGAATAAAATGCTTGTCAATTTAAACAAAGCAGAAAGGTGTATAAAACCACTTTAATTAACAATATCTGAACTGTGCTCTTTTGCATACCCCTAATTTTCTCATGTCTTTCTTTATACCACATTAATCTCTTTAAAAGCTATTTAAATCGTTTGTTTGCATTGTTTGTATAGGCTACTGCACATTTATACTTTATTTGCATCAACTACCCATAATACAATTTTCTACGTTTTTAGTATATAAAGATAAACATATTTGTTATCGTCTTAACTCAAAACTTTTAATTTATAAATCAGATTTTATATAAATAAGTTGAATGCGAACGTCTGATATAAGATATCTGGAAGGAGACGCAGCGTGTTTGTCTATACAGCCACATGTTATTAAATTGATTATTTTACACACACATTTCACAAAGTACATATTGTAAGTGCAATATTCATAAACTTCGAGTGTTTCGTTCGTTAAAGGCAGTTTCTCTGTTCGCTATTAGATGTAGTATACGCCTATAATATCTGTACATTTTAAATAAAAATATCTGTTCTATTTCTAGTCATTTATTTTAATAAATATAACTTTAATCAATTATTTTACTGATATTTTCAAAGCCACTGAATATTTTTTACAGTTATGAAAGGATTAAAACAGTCCGCTGCCTATATATGCGCAAGAAAGGTATTATAAAAAAGTATTATAAATATAAAAATGTAAAACTAAATAAAGATATCATATGCCTACTGTACAGTATATGTTTTCTTGTTCGGTCGGGTTTAAATGCCGTTTTTCTAAAGAATAACTTTATTGGTTGTGGTTGAGAAGAATTCCTCTTTCCATTTTAGCACAATATAAATGTATCATATTGTTATTCTTAATATATAAGAATACTAATATATTTTGTACAACTTTTTTTAACTTTAAAACATGTCTTTTTAAACCAAATTAATCTCTTTAAAATATTGATACTTTAAGAAAAACGAACATAATTATAAATATTATGAACAAACAACGAAACTGTATCAAAATTATAATTAAGATATTCATTGTAAATAGGCTCACACTAAATTCCCCTCACGAAAATTAACCATGGTTTTACTACAATGTAAAAAAACAAAAACCAAAAACATGGTTACTGTAGTGAAATTATGGTAACCATGGTGTACAAAAACCTTATTAGGCTTAACCATGGTAAGTGTAGTAAACCCGTAGTTTTGCCGATAGTAATCAATACACCAAAAAAAAACATGATTACTACACTTTTACCACAATAAACCCATGGTTTATTTTCGTAAGGGTCTCTGTTGCACTTTAGTATAAATGCGCATTGCACGTCTTATTAGTTGTATGCGCTGTTATGCTGGCAAGAAGGGGTTGACGTCACTTTGCTGTTTTAATAGCAATGTTATATATTCAGCAAAGCCCTTATTAACTTCTGGAAACAACCGCAATGACAAAGCATACACTTATGCGCCACCTGGTGGATATTCTGTGAAGCGAAACACATTAAGGGAAAAGGGAAAGTAGCCCCCCCGAAAGCACTTGCAGAATTCTGCGAGACTCCGTGAGACGAATTGGCGAATGCCGCGGGAGAAAACACGCGTTTTTAAAGGCCACATCTGTAGCTGTCATAAAGTTTGATCACATAAGGGTTTGGATTTTCCTTTAACTTGAGCAACACTGCTAGTTCTGTAAGAACCAATCCAGATCCAGGCTGAAGAAAAACATTAGTTGTTAATAAGTTGCTCTTTAAATCTGTACAGAGCACAATGTTTGTTGAAATAAGTTTGAGTGCCCTACCGGTTTGCCATCGGCTTTACTGGTCCCCGGAAACACAGTGCCAAAGCTACCTTTACCAAGCGGATTATCTGTATCAATACAATAATCATCACAAAAGGTTCCTGAAAAACAGACAGAAAACATGAAAATGTATGCGGTTGCTAGAACCTTTGATTTAGTATAAGAACTCAAACAGCAACAATGCCACATTTCATGTTTAAAGTTAAGCAGAGTTCAGAGCAAATCAGGGGTTTGTTATTGCAACCCATCCTTACAGGCCCAAAGACTTCCAAAGGGGCCATAAGATGACGTGAAAGGATTTAAAACAAGATAAAACAAGCAATGAAATAAGCTTAAACATATCTGTATATTTCTATATGGTGAGTAGAGGAGCTGTCAAATATTTCTGTGGAAAATAAGAGGCCATCAAAACGATTAAGATCCACCAATTTAGAGTAATCCTAACAGTAGACTCACTGTGTGCCGGATCGACCTACTCGCTATCTGCTTTCACCTCGGTATCACGTGGATGAAAACCAGCCGTCTTCTTGGGAACTGCAGGTTTGTTGTCTGTCTACATGGAACAACAATAGGTTTTCGAACTGGATTGCCAACACCGGTGCCAGCCTTTGCCTTGGGAATGGTGCCAGTCTTTAATTTGGCATCGCCTGGATTATTGTCAGACTTCTGATAAAATTAAGATAAAATACATATATGTCTACACATTTCTATTTAAAGCAATAAGCACTATATTTAAATAAATTACATAAAATAATATGTTTTTCACCAACTTGTTTTGATAACTTACAATATCAATGCAAGGGTTACGGGTCCATTTTGAAACTTGCTTGATGGTGACCTGCAAATACAGAAAGAAACATGAAAAATATACTTGCAAGTAGGGATGGGACGGTTAGAAAATTTCATATCATGATTATAGTGACCAAAGTTATCACGGTTATCAATATTATCATGGTTTTCTTAAATTGAGATGGAAATGTTCAAAAAGAACTGATACACACACTGAAAACATTTTAACAAGTTTTATTTTTGAAAATCAGCAAACAACAAATACAATTAGCAGCTATATGCACTTTTTTAAGCATAAACATTAAATCTACTTTTAAAATGATAAAGCTGACAAGATCTACCTGATAAATTCATACAATCGGTTAACTCGGTTAATGTTTTTAATAAACATAAATCTTTATGTAAAGAGCACAATGTTTGCTGAAAGAAATTTGATTTTGTTACCTGTTTGCCATCGGAGTCTTCTCTTTCTTGGTACATCCTCCTGGTAAAGCCAATCGCCCCAAGCACCTCATCTGTATCAATATTATAATCAGAAAGCACAGGTCATGAAAAACACAAAAACTTTGATTGATTTAAATGAACTCCAAAAGCAGGAAGGTAAACAATGACAGTAGACTCACCGCTAGTAGATGAGGTTGACTTCTTTGGCTTGGGATTGGCAGGGTTGGTGCGAGCATTCAGCACGGTATTGACCGAATCGTCTTCGCAAAAATCCAAAATATGCAGACTGGTGTCTGCCCTCAAGATAGTAAAGGTTGTTTCGTCGCTGACCAAATAAATGGCAGTCATCTGAGGCTCGGCTGAACTGGGATCAGAGTTCAAGCCGAAATTGGTCAGACGTTTCTCTGTCCCCAGCTTCATTAAGGCTTGGTCATCGGTAGCCTTAAGGGCGCACTCACACTATCCAAACCAAACCGCGCTCGGGCGCGTTTGACACCCAAAGCCTGGTTTGTTTGACTAGTGTGATCGCTCTGTTCCGCGCCCGGGCGCGGATTGGTTAATCGCGCCGCGGCCGGGTTGCAGAGGTGGGCCGGAGTGCGGTTCACTTGGGCTCATTTTCAAAAGGTGAAGACGTCACTTGCGCAACCACTCACCTTCATCTGCCTCCGTACAAACCTTTTGATGCGCGCAGCGGGGTTACGTGAATGCGCATGTGACAGATCAACTAAGCAATATGATGACATTTGAGAGGGCTGTCTGTAATCGCACACCAAACGACAAACGACACCAAACGAACAGACTTATCATTACGGTGGGTTCCAGGGTTAAGAGAAAGCTTTACTTCCTCCTTTTTTCAAAACAATCGCATCTTAATGACGAAAGCACGCCCGGACTCGGAACGATAAAAAGTACAGTGTGAGTGCGTGCACCTGGGGGAGTAGGGAGGCGTGACAATCGCGCTGGGGCATGGTTTGGTTTGGATAATGTGAGTGCGCCCTAAGTCCATCACCGGTGAAATAAGTGCCAGTGTAATGCTGGGGGTTGGACGATACATCATTAGTCTTTGTAGTATTCGGCAGATCATAGTCTGCCTTTGCCAGGGGATGGGCAATATCGTCATCAGCCTTCATCCTGGAACTGATCTTCATCTCTGATTTGTCCAGATCATCATTGGCCTTCCCCGAATTCCTCAGTTTCAGCTCTAGGTTGGGTATGACGGGTACCACTTTGTTCCTCCCGAAGCAGTGAACAAAGGGGCTCTTTATCTTCTTCCCCAATGTCTGGAAAAATGTTGTAATTTTTCTTTTAATAGATTTTGATGGTTTTTTTTCCTAAAAACAAACAAACAAACCAACAAACAATGATTCATTGTTCATTCAAAATCTCTCTCTCATCCTCTCTTGATGAGTTTAGCATGAAAGCCCATTATATCGCAGATTTTACATGTAACACTAGATTACCATACAAACATCTTGAGTCATTTAAAGCTACAACAATAGAAGAGCTCTCATCCAATCATCGTCCTGTATGTAAGACTCCAGGCAGTTATTAGACCGCTCATTAAAAAAACACACCTTGATCAGGGAGATCTTAATAACTTTAGACCAATCTCAAATCTACCTTTTCTATCTAAAATATTAGAAAAAGTAGTGGCAAGCCAGCTACGCACATTCGTAGAAAATAATAATACATATGAAAAGCTCCAATCAGGATTCAGGCCCCACCATAGCACAGAGACAGCACTGCTTAGAGTTACAAATTACCTCCTTTTAACATCCGATCGTTGTGAAATCTCAATCCTTATATAACTAGACCTTAGTGCAGCCTTTGACACAATAGATCACACAATCTTACTCAATAGACTAGAAAACTATGTTGCCATCAGTGGTCAGGCGTTAGCCTGGTATAGATCGTATCTAACCAATCGCTATCACTTTGTTTATGTAAATGAGGAAGAGTCATATCACTCCCCGGTTAAGTATGGCGTACCACAGGGATCAGTTTTAGGTCCTATCCTATTCTTGTTATATATGTTACCTATAGGAGACATTATCAGGAAACATAACATAAGTTTTCACTGCTATGCGAATGATATCCAGCTTTACTTTATCTCGTCACATCCTAGCAAAACACACCAGCTCTCTAAGCTAACAGACTGCATTAGTGATATTAGTGACTGGATGGCACATAACTTACTTATAATAAACTCCAATAAGACAGAGATACTTTTTATTGAACCAAATCACTCCAAACATAATATGTCAGATTTAAAAGGATTTAAAACAAGCAATGAAATAAGCTAAAACATATCTGTATATTTCTATATGGTGAGTAGGGGATCCGTCAAATATTTCTGTGGAAAATAAGAGGCCATCAAAACGATTAAGATCCACCAATTTAGAGTAATCATAACAGTAGACTCACTGTGTGCCGTATCGATCTCCTCGCTATATGCTTTCACCTCGGTATCAGCTGTCTTCTTTGGAATGGCAGGTTTGGTTACTGCCTTCACCTTCTTATCACGATTATGAAAAACAGCCGTCTTTTTGGGGATGGCAGGTTTGGGGTCTGCCTTCACCATGATACCACAGGGAATAGCAATAGGTTTTCGAACTGGATTGCCAACACCGGTGCCAGCCTTTGCCTTAGGAATGGTGCCAGTCTTTAATTTGGCATTGCCTGGATTATTGTCAGCCTTCTGATAAAATTAAGATAAATACATATCAATTATGTCCACACATTTCTATTTAAAGCAATAAGCACTATATTTAAATAAAAAATTACATAAGACAATGTTTTTCACAAACTTGTTTTGATAACTTACAATATTAATGCAAGGGTTACGGGTCCATTTTGAAACTTGCTTGATGGTGACCTGCAAATACAGAAAGAAACATGAAAAATATGCTTGCGAGTTTATTTCTCACCTGACACTGCACATAACTTTCAAGCTTTGAGAATCTACAATCGGTTAACTCGGTTAATGTTTTGAGTAAACATAAATCTTTATGTAAAGAGCACAATGTTTGCTGAAAGAAATTTGAGTTTGTTACCTGTTTGCCATCTGAGTCTTCTCTTTCTCGATACACCTTGCTGGTAAAGCCAATCGCCCCAACCACCTCATCTGAATCAATATTATAATCAGAAAGCACAGATCATGAAAAACACAAAAACTTTGATTGATTTAAATGAACTCCAACAGCATGAAAGGGAACAATGACAGTAGACTCACCGCTAGTAGATGAGGTCTGCTTCTTTGGCTTGGGTTTGGCAGGGTTGGCGTCCGTCTTCTCCTTGGGTTCATATGGATCAATGAAACCCTTTGTCTTGGGAATGGTGCCAGTCTTAAAATTGGCATCATTTGAATTGTTGTTAACCTTCTGATAAAATTAAGATAAAATAGATATCATCTGTCTACAAATTTCAACCATTCTTACAGCGATAAGCATCAATGCATAAATAAATAATATTACATTAAAAAATTCTCTTTTCACAAACTTGTTTTGATAACTTACAATATCAGTGTAAGGATTATGTTTCCATTCCCAAAATTGCTTTATGGCGACCTGCAAATACAAAAAAAAAACATGAAAAATATGCTTGCGAGTTTATTTTTTCACCTGACATTCTACACATAACTTTCAAGCTTTGAGAATCTAAAATCTGGGCATTTTCCATACACCCTTGAAGGGCCCTTAGCGAAAGGTACGGCACATAGTCTGTGATGTTTTATCTATTGTGGTAGCCCTTGTTCACTAAGAGGTTGGAGACTCCTGCTCTAGAATTTACACATCAATGATAATTTGAGTTTGTTACCTGTTTGCCATCAGATTCATGGCTTTTTTGGCACATCCTGCTGGTAAAGCAAATCGCACCAAGTACCTCATCTGAATCGATAATATAATCAGAAAGCACAGATCATGAAAAACACAAAAACTTTGATTGATTTAAATGAACTCCAACAGCATGAAAGGGAACAATGACAGTAGACTCACCGATAGTAGATGAGGTTGGCTTCTTTGGCTTGGGATTGGCAGGGTTGGCGTCCGTCTTCTCCTTGGGTTCATATGGATTAATAAAACCCTTTGTCTTGGGACTGGTGCCAGTCTTAAAATTGGCATAATTTGAATTGTTGTTAACCTTCTGATAAAATTAAGATAAAATAGATATCATCTGTCTACAAATTTCAACCAATCTTACAGCGATAAGCATTAATGCATAAATAAATAATATTACATTAAAAAAATTATCTTTTCACAAACTTGTTTTGATAACTTACAATATCAGTGTAAGGATTATGTTTCCATTCCCAAACTTGCTTTATGGCGACCTGCAAATACAAAAAAAAAAACATGAAAAATATGCTTGCGACACTGTACACATAACTTTCAAGCTTTGAGAATCTAAAATCTGGGCATTTTCCATACACCCTTGAAGGGCCCTTAGCGAAAGGTACGGCACATAGTCTGTGATGTTTTATCTATTGTGGTAGCCCTTGCTCACTAAGAGGTTGGAGACCCCTGCTCTAGAATTTACACATCAATGATAATTTGAGTTTGTTACCTGTTTGCCATCGGAGTCTTCTCTTTCTTGGTACACCTTGCTGGTAAAGCCAATCGCCCCAAGCATCTCATCTGTATCAATATTATGATCAGAAAGCACAGGTCATAAAAAAAACACAAAAACTTTGATTGATTTAAATAAACTACAACAGCAGGAAAGGGAACAATGACAGTAGACTCACCGCTAGTAGATGAGGTTAGCTTCTTTGGCTTGGGATTGGCAGGGTTGGTGTCCATCTTCTCCTTGGGTTAATATGGATTAATAAAACCCTTTGTCTTTGGAATGGTGCCAGTCTTAAAATTGGCAATGGATTAATGAAACCCTTTATCAACAAGTAAAATAAAATAAACAAAAAAGTTTAAACTATATCAAAAAGTAGCCCTCCAGAAGGGTTAACAAAATGTTTTATCCGTTGGAGACCCCTGCTCTAGAATTGACACATCAATGATAATTTGAGTTTGTTACCTGTTTGCCATCAGATTCATGGCTTTTTGGGTACATCCTGCTGGTAAAGCCAATCGCCCCAAGCAGCTCATCTGTATCAATATCATAATCAAAAAGCACAGATCATGAAAAACACAAAAACTTTGATTGATTTAAATAAACTACAACAGCAGGAAGGTAAACAATGACAGTAGACTCACCGCTAGTAGATGAGGTTGGCTTCTTTGGCTTGGGATTGGCAGGATTGGTGCGAGCATTCAGCACAGTATCGACTGAATCGTCTTCGCTAAAATCCACAATATGCAGACTGGTATCTGCCCTCGGGATGACAAACTGAGGAATACTGACGGAAGAAGTGCCAGTGTAATGCTGGGGGGCGGACGATACATCCTCAGGCTTTGTAGTATTCAGCAGATCATAGTCTGCCTTTGCCACGGGATGAGAAATATCATCATCAGCCTTCATCCCGGAACTGGTCTTCATCTCTGATTTGACCAGATCATCATTGGCCTTCCCGGATTCCCCGTTTCAGCTCTGGGGAGGGTACGAAAGGTACCACTTTGTTCCTACCGAAGCAGTGAACAAAGGGGCTCTTTATCTTCTTCCCCAATGTCTGGAATAATTTTGTAATATTTCTTTAAATGGATTTTGATGGGTTTTTTCCTAAAACCAAACAAACAAACAAACAAACAATGATTCATTGTTCATTCAAAAGCTCTCTCTCATCCTCTCTTGATGATTTAAGCATGAAAGCACATTATATCGCAGATTTTACATTTAACACTAGATTACCATACGAACATCTTGAGTCATTTAAAGCTACAACAATAGAAGAGCTCTCATCCAAATCATCGTCCTGTATGTAAGACTCCGTCACCACACAATTACTTAAAGAGGTATTTCATGTAGTGTCAGACCCAGTACTAAATATCTTTAACTCATCGCTAGAATTAGGATACGTTCCAACAGCTTTCAAACTAGCATTTATTAGACCGCTCATTAAAAAAACACACCTTGATCAGGGAGAGTTTAATAACTTTAGACCAATCTCAAATCTACCTTTTCTATCTAAAATATTAGAAAAAGTAGTGGCAAGCCAGCTATGCGCATTTTTAGTGAATAATAGTACGTATGAAAAGGTCCAATCGGGATTCAGGCCCCACCATAGCACAGAGACAGCACTGCTTAGAGTTACAAATGACCTCCTTTTAACATCCGATCGTTGTGAAATCTCAATCCTTATATAACTAGACCTTAGTGCAGCCTTTGACACAATAGATCACACAATCTTACTCAATAGACTAGAAAACTATGTTGCCATCAGTGGTCAGGCGTTAGCCTGGTTAAGATCGTATCTAACCAATCGCTATCACTTTGTTTATGTAAATGAGGAAGAGTCATATCACTCCCCGGTTAAGTATGGCGTACCACAGGGATCAGTTTTAGGTCCTATCCTATTCTTGTTATATATGTTACCTCTAGGAGACATTATCAGGAAACATAAGTTTTCACTGCTATGCCGATGATACCCAGCTTTACTTTATCTCGTCACATCCTAGCGAAACACACCAGCTCTCTAAGCTAACAGACTGCATTAGCGATATTAGTGACTGGATGGCACATAACTTTCTTATAATAAACTCCAATAAGACAGAGATACTTTATATTGAACCAAATCGCTCCAAACATAATATGTCAGATTACAAGTTGCCCATAGATGGCTGCACGGTGGGGCCATCTTCCACGGTTAAGAACTTATAGATTGCTGTCGAACATCATGCCTCTTTCGATAGTCATATCTCCAACGTCTGCCACACAGCATTCTTCCATCTTAGAAATATTTCAAAAATACGTCATTTGATGTCTGCATCAGATGCAGAAAAGCTTATCCACGCTTTTAAGACCTATAGAATAGACTATTGTAACTCGTTACTCGGGGGATGTCACGCAAATCAGGTAAACAAGTTACAGCTGTTTCAAAACGCTGTCGCAAGAGTGCTTACTCGATCTAAAAAGTATGACCACATAAGTCCAATTCTGGAATCTTTACACTGGCTACCAGTTAAATATCAGATACAATTTAAAATATCACTAATCACCTACAAAGCCTTAAATGGCCTAGCGCCCTTGTATATTAAAGAATCAGAATACAATCCACCACGTAAACTGCGATCACAAAATTCTGGCCACTTAATTATCCCTAGAATATCAAAAGTGTCTAAAGGTGGTAGATCCTTTTCCTACTTAGTCCCTAAGCTCTGGAATGATTTACCAAATAATGTTCGAGTATCAGACCCAGTAGATCAATTTAAATCTAAACTTAAGACATTCTTCTTTAACAAAGCATTCACATAAAATGTCCAGTAAATGTACTTATCCCGCAATAGTTAGTTTGTCCAAAACAAAGCATATACCCATTCACATACCCCGATAGTATTTAAGAGCTGCATTGAAACAATTAACAATTGAGAAAAGCACTATATAAATAAAATTGAATTGAATTAAAACATCTCAACAAGTAAAATAAAATTAAAAAAAGGTTTTGAGTAGACTATATCAAAAAGTAGCCCCCCAGAAGGGCTACCACAATGGATAAAACATTGTGGTAGCCCTTCTTGCTCACAAAAAGGTTGGAGACCCCTGCTCTAGAATTTACACAATGATAATTTGTCTGTCTGACTTCCTAAATGGTCTTACTGACTTTCTTGATGGTCTAACTGGCTTTCTTGATGGTCTAACTGGCTTTGTCGGTGAGTTCATCCATGATCTGACGGAATTCGGCTGACTAGAAGAAGCAGATTTAGCAGGTGTTATTATACCAAATACAGACAGGGGAACCACTGCAATACCTCATATTTCATAGTAATGTTGGACTAAATGGCCTACCATCCCTCCTTCTTCACCCATTTTAAACCAGGGATGTTCTAACATCTGGTCTAGCGTTGGTCGTTTAGCTGGATCAATGGACAGGCACTTCTCAATCAGATCCTGAATCTCTGTGCATGTTTTAGGATAAATCTGGTTAATCAAGAGCACTAATGTTGATCACTAAAGTTAAGCTTCTAAGATATGTGAGTAGTGAAAAGAAAATGATCTTCATATAAACTGTTATGGCATGTGGAAACATTATTGTCATCATTTTAAATTAAAAGACTATATAAAGTCTCTGATCACATGAACTTAAGGTTACAGATTTCTTTAATAATATAATGTATGTTTAATATAATGTATATCTCAACATGCATCTTCAGTATAGCTCAAATATTATCCAGCCTTTTTTTAGAACTTTAAACTGACCGGTCAATGCTCATGATAGTTTTATAAAATATGGGCAGTTTAACTAACTACTTAGTAGTAATGAACATCTTTCTGCTGGTATATTACAGGATGTTTGTTTTAGCAGTGAAAGCAAAAATATTGAAACAATTTGGCAGGGGGATAATCCTTGCACTGAGTCCTGCATATGCTCAGATAATGTTTACTGACTGTCTTTCACAGATACTGTGCATTTGATCAGAGACTTAACTGACCTATTGTGTTTGTGCCGTTTACTTACGCTTTGTTAAATAGTCATTCTCGTGGTTTATCATGCCTTCAGTTACTGGCCCATATTTGGGAAAGGGCAAGTTTACATTAACCATATAATAGAGCAGAGTTCCCAGAGACCAGACACTGCTTGACATGGCGTGGTATCTGCCCCTGTTGCGGACCTCAGGTGGCCGATAAGCCGGTGCCCCTGTAAGCAAGACAGTTGTTGTGTGATAGAGTCACATGATCAATAAGTCACTACAAGCAGATTGCTTCACTACACTATGGTATGAAAAAAAACTCACCCAAATACTCTTCATATGCATAGGCCGTGTCTCTTAATCGGTCACAGCACCCAAAGTCGATCAGCTTCAGCAGCATGTTGTTTTTATCCACGAGGAAGTTGCCAGCGTGGAGGTCAGTATGAAAAGTCTCATGCTTAAAGCAATGTTTTACAGCCATGACTGCCTGACGCATTAGGATGCGTGCTGTTGATTCCAGCAGACCTCGTTGAAGTTTAATAAACTCATTCAAGGTCATGCAAGGATCAGGCCGCTCCATGACGAGTATGAAGTAATCCGGATCCTCATAGCTGTCATAAAGTTTGATCACATGAGGGTTTGGATCCTCCTTTAATGTGTGCAACACTACTAGTTCTGTGAGAACCATTCCAGATCCAGGCTGAAGAAAAACATTAGTTGTTAATAAGTTGCTCTTTAGACAAAAACATTTTGTTTTTGTATTGTACCTACAGTAGGCTTAATTTCCACTGCTTTTATATTTATAAACATAAACAATAAAGCCTTTCCATCTTAATATTATTTGGTGCTTATAGCATTTTAGTGTCTGTTAAACTGTGCTTCATGTAACCTACAGTTATATTATTACAGTAATAAGCACTTAAACAACTACTGTAACTTACCATGATAAAGTAACGGTTTGGTTGCCTTCGTTTCACAAACTTAATAGCAACCTGCAAATAGAGAAAACCACTGAGTTACAATCTGTTAACTGATTTAACAAATGTTTTGATCAAACCTGTACAGAGCAAAATGTTTGTTGAAATAAGTTTGAGTGCCCTACCGGTTTGCCATCGGCTTTACTGGTCCCCGGAAACACAGCGCCAAAGCTACCTTTACCAAGCGGATTATCTGTATCAATACAATAATCATGACACAAGGTTCCTGAAAAACAGACAGAAAACATGAAAATGTATGCGGTTGCTAGAACCTTTGATTTAGAATAAGAACTCAAACAGCAACAATGCCACATTTCATGTTTATGAGTTGACCAACAAGAATAAAGTTAAGCAGAGTTCAGAGCAAATCAGGGGTTTGTTATTGCAACCCATCCTTACAGCGTTGTTTCTAAAGGACAGGCCCAAAAGACTTCCAAAGGGGCCATAAGATGACTTGAAAGGATTTAAAACAAGATAAAACAAGCAATGAAATAAGCTAAAACATATCTGTATATTTCTATATGGTGAGTAGGGGATCCGTCAAATATTTCTGTGGAAAATAAGAGGCCATCAAAACGATTAAGATCCACCAATTTAGAGTAATCATAACAGTAGACTCACTGTGTGCCGCATTGATCTCCTCGCTATATGCTTTCACCTCGGTATCAGCTGTCTTCTTTGGAATGGCAGGTTTGGTTACTGCCTTCACCTTCTTATCACGATTATGAAAAACAGCCGTCTTTTTGGGGATGGCAGGTTTGGGGTCTGCCTTCACCTTCTTATCACGATTATGAAAAACAGCCGGTTTTTTGGGGATGGCAGGTTTGGGGTCTGCCTTCACCTTCTTATCACGATTATGAAAAACAGCCGTCTTTTTGGGGATGGCAGGTTTGGGGTCTGCCTTCACCATGATACCACAGGGAATAGCAATAGGTTTTCGAACTGGATTGCCAACACCGGTGCCAGCCTTTGCCTTGGGAATGGTGCCAGTCTTTAATTTGGCATTGCCTGGATTATTGTCAGCCTTCTGATAAAATTAAGATAAAATACATATCAATTATGTCCACACATTTCTATTTAAAGCAATAAGCACTATATTTAAATAAATAAATAATATAATTACATAAAACAATGTTTTTCACAAACTTGTTTTGATAACTTACAATATTAATGCAAGGGTTACGGGTCCATTTTGAAACTTGCTTGATGTTGACCTGCAAATACAGAAAGAAACATGAAAAATATGCTTGCGAGTTTATTTCTCACCTGACACTCTGCACATAACTTTCAAGCTTTGAGAATCTACAATCGGTTAACTCGGTTAATGTTTTGAGTAAACATAAATCTTTATGTAAAGAGCACACTGTTTGCTGAAAGAAATTTGAGTTTGTTACCTGTTTGCCATCGGAGTCTTCTCTTTCTTGGTACACCTTGCTGGTAAAGCCAATCGCCCCAACCACCTCATCTGAATCAATATTATAATCAGAAAGCACAGGTCATGAAAAACACAAAAACTTTGATTTAAATGAACTCCAACAGCATGAAAGGGAACAATGACAGTAGACTCACCGCTAGTAGATGAGGTTGGCTTCTTTGGCTTGGGTTTGGCAGGGTTGGCGTCCATCTTCTCCTTGGGTTCATATGGATTAATAAAACCCTTTGTCTTGGGAATGGTGCCAGTCTTAAAATTGGCATCATTTGAATTGTTGTTAACCTTCTGATAAAATTAAGATAAAATAGATATCATCTGTCTACAAATTTCAACCATTCTTAAAGCGATAAGCACTTCATCAACTAAATATATATATTTATAACACATTTATGCATAAATAAATAATATTACATAAAGAAATTATCTTTTCACAGACTTGTTTTGATAACTTACAATATCAGTGTAAGGATTATGTTTCCATTCCCAAACTTGCTTTATGGCGACCTGCAAATACAAAAAAAAAACAACATGAAAAATATGCTTGCGACACTGTACACATAACTTTCAAGCTTTGAGATTCTAAAATCTGGGCATTTTCAATGCACCCTTGAAGGGCACATAGTCTGTGATGTTTTATCCATTATGGTAGCTTACAAAAAGGTTGGAGACTCCTGCTCTAGAATTTACACATCAATGATAATTTGAGTTTGTTACCTGTTTGCCATCGGAGTCTTCTCTTTCTTGGTACACCTTGCTGGTAAAGCCAATCGCCCCAAGCATCTCATCTGTATTAATATTATGATCAGAAAGCACAGGTCATGAAAAACACAAAAACTTTGATTTAAATAAACAACAACAGCAGGAAGGTAAACAATGACAGTAGACTCACCGCTAGTAGATGAGGTTGGCTTCTTTGGCTTGGGATTGGCAGAGATGGTGTCCGTCTTCTCCTTGGGTTCACATGGATTAATGAAACCCTTTATTAACAAGTAAAATAAAAAAAAGTTTTGAGTAAACTATATCAAAAAGTAGCCCTTCAGAAGGGCTAACACAATGTTTTATCCGTTGTGGTAGCCCTTGCCACAAAAAGGTTGGAGACCCCTGCTCTAGAATTTACACATCAATGATAATTTGAGTTTGTTACCTGTTTGCCATCAGATTCATGGCTTTTTGGGTACATCCTGCTGGTAAAGCCACTCGTTCCAAGCATCTCATCTGTATCAGTATCATAATCAAAAAGCACAAATCATGAAAAACACAAAAACTTTGATTGATTTACATAAACTACAACAGCATGAAAGGGAACAATGACAGTAGACTCACCGCTAGTAGATGAGGTTAGCTTCTTTGGCTTGGGATTCGCAGGGTTGGTGTCCGTCTTCTCCTTGGGTTCACATGGATTAATGAAACCCTTTATCAACAAGTAAAATAAACAAAAAAGTTTTAAGTAAACTATATCAAAAAGTAGCCCTCCAGAAGGGTTACCAAAATGTTTTATCCGTTGGAGACCCCTGCTCTACAATTTACACATCAATGATAATTTGAGTTTGTTACCCGTTTGTCATCAGATTCGTGGCTTTTTGGGTACATCCTGCTGGTAAAGCCAATCGCCCCAAGCACCTCATCTGTATCAATATCATAATCAAAAAGCACAGATCATGAAAAACACAAAAACTTTGATTGATTTAAATAAACTCCAACAGCATGAAGGTAAACAATGATAGTAGACTCACCGGTAGTAGATGAGGTTGGCTTCTTTGGCTTGGGATTGGCAGGATTGGTGCGAGCATTCAGCACAGTATCGACTGAATCGTCTTCGCTAAAATCCACAATATGCAGACTGGTATCTGCCCTCGGGATGACAAACTGAGGAATACTGACGGAAGAAGTACCAGTGAAATGCTGGGGGGCAGACGATACATCCTCAGGCTTTGTAGTATTCAGCAGATCATAGTCTGCCTTTGCCACGGGATGAGAAATATCATCATCAGCCTTCATCCCGGAACTGGACTTCATCTCTGATTTGACCAGATCATCACTGGCCTTCCCCGGATTCAGCTCTGGGGAGGGTACGAAAGATACCACTTTGTTCCTACCGAAGCAGTGAACAAAAGGGCTCTTGATCTTCTTCCCCATTGTACAGAAAAATTTTGCAATTCTTCTTTTAATGGATTTTGCTGTTTTTTTCCCTAAAAACAAACAAACAAACAAACAATGATTCATTGTTCATTCAAAAGCTCTCTCTCATCCTCTCTAGACGAGTTTAGCATGAAAGCACGTTATATTGCAGATATCTTTATCTAAACTCCTGCAAAGGGCGAATCATTTAAAGAGATAGTTCACCCAAAAATGAAAATTCTGTCATCATTTTCTCGCTGTTGTTACAAACATGTCTAAATGTCTTTGTTTTGATGAACATGAAGAAAGATATTTTGAGAAATGTGTGTAACCAAACCGTTCATGAGCCCCATTCACTTCTATAGTATTCTTTTCTCCTATTATGGAAGTGAATGGGGTTCATCATTTTTTTTCCTACAATGGAAGTCAATGGTTACTGTAATGAGCTGTGCGCTTACCATCATTTCTCAAAATATCTTCTTTTGTGTTGGTCAGAAAAAAATACATTTATACAGGTTTAGAACAACATGAGGATGAGAAAATTATTCTATGAACTATCCCTTTAATGGTTTAATATCACCCAATTTTACTTTAAAACCTTATTGACCTTCATTAAATGGTTATCATCACATTTGCAGGTGCCTAAAAATCCACACAATTACTGTTCGTGTGCGTTAAAGTTACACAGTCCACTTCAATCTCACCTGATGAGATGTTTTCAGCGTTCTCGTCTCCTCCTTCTTCTTCAAAACAAACACTGTTTATGGCTTCTGAGGAGGGTCCAGGATGCTGAACAATCTCAGAAGACAACACACCATTTGGAAGAACAAAATCCATTGCTGTAAAAATAAATTATGGGTAAATTAGTGCTGTAACGATAAATGGCTTATTATGACAGCAGTAAATTGTTCAAAAATCATTTGTAAAATTGTAAAAATCATTACAAAACAGATGAACAACACGTGCTGCTGTTGGCTGCACTTACAACCTTGGCAAAGATTAATCTGTGTCTTAAAAACAAGTGCTACCTTTTTTTTTTTTAATTACACAAATGCAAGAATTATACAAATGTTTATACATAAATATACAACTCGCAACAAGTGGAAAACAAATAAACGTACATAAAAATGTAAAATAAAAAATGTTCATGCCATTGGCAAGTTACAACAATTTAAAGTAACAAAATGCTTCATAGGTCTTTCTTGCTTTTTGTTCTTGATTTTGTCTAATGTTTAATTTCTTTTTTGGCTTAGCTTTTATCCATTTTTTCACATGAATGTGATATTTTCCGAGTAAAATAAAAAGTTGTATAAGGAAGCACATCGTACTTTTGGAATCAACAATGTCTTGTACAAAAAATTATCCACCTTATTTCTAACGCAGAAGTTAAGTGATGTGACGCATTTCTCATTTTTGTGCGAGACTTCTTTTTCAAATTCTTTCTCATTAAACACATTATTAATGGCTGGGAAACGATTTATCGCGATTAATCGCATATACAATAAAAGTGATTTTTGGCATAATATATGTGTGTGTGCTGTGTGTAATTATCTTGTATACACACATTCATGAATGTATAGAAACATTTACATGTGTATATAATATATGTATTTATTATAAACAATATACATTTCTAGTTTAAACAATGTTGGGGGGGTTTCCCGGACAAGGATTAGCTTAAACCAGGACTAGGCCTTTAAATAGAAAATATTACTAGTTTTAACAAACATGCCTTACTAAAATCATCACTGGTATGCATTTTGAGGCAAAACAAAGGGCACTGATGTATTTTAAGATATGTCAGTGCAAGTTGTTTTCAGTTTGGGCAGCTCTTACATTTATTTTAGTCTAGAACTAGTCTAATCCCTGTCTGGGAAACCACCCCGTTATGTCATTCATGCTTAAATTCATTTACTTTTACTTTTAAAACTGCATGAATGAAGACTGGACGATCTCAGAAGTCAACAACAGCGTTTGGAAGAAAAAAAATCTACACACAGACGAGACAAGTGTTTCCGCTACACACAACTTGTAACGTTACACAATAAAGATGCGAACTGAGCTGCAAACGTATTTTTAGAAAATCCATTTTAAATCAAATATAGATAATCCATAGGATATAAGTATAAGTATAAGGAAAAGCCAACGACAGCATGAAAATTATAAAATACACGTATATATTCTACGTTTTAAAAATGATTATGTACTGCCGCCAAAGCTGGAAAAATCCCAGAGGAAACACAGCAGACCTAATTTAAGACGTGCGCGCTGCTCCTGTCAGCAACTCTAACGTTCCACCTTAAAATATGTGCTTTGCAATTAGCTTTTAAATACACATTCATGTACCACATCTTTGGATTATTATCAACCGTTATCATTATCATTATTATTAATAAAACATGTCCTGTACGGTGTAGCCTATATAATATGCATAAAGTTACATCGTCCACTTCAGACTCACCTGCTATGTTGTTTTCAGCAGCTACAACACTCTCCTCTTCTCCTTCTGTTTGTAACCAAACGCTGCTTATGTCGTCTGATAAGGATAACGGTCCAGGGTACTGAACAGACGTTTCAGCGTTCGGAACAATTACCACATCGGCGTGTCCTCCTAAAAAGCCCACAGCGGACAGTAGTAGTTCACCGGAAAGGTAGTTGGGGGTAAATCCACTTTTCCAGCTTCTTCTACATCGATGCACCTGGCGAACAACGATGAAGTCGAGATGCTGACAGTGGTGATAGGGAGGGGGAAATCCACCTTTTCAACACCTCCACCAAAGTCTGTAGAAGACGGTGATGAAGACACGATCAAGTGGATTGTAGACACACTGTGAAAACTCGGTCTAAACAGAATAAACAGAATAAACTGAATGAACTGAATAAACTTTCTGTCCTCGAACAATGTATCTGTAGAGTTTTGAGTTTTTCGCTTTGTTAAGAGCAACCGCTAATTAATCCGTCCTGTGTCGTTCAGATTAACCAAAGGAATGAGCGCTCGCCGAGAGTCTTCGGTTTATATAGCCATGACGTCAGTGTACAACTCCGTTTCCATGGAGACGGTCTGCAGCCTCGCCATATAGGGGATTTCCCCTTACACCCAGTAGCGGCTGGTCACTAGGGGGCGCTGGGACGCCGCACCCTTAAGCTGGCCATAGAGGAAACCTAAGGAAGGTGTTTTGGACTTTTTAAAATTAATTAATTAAATTATAAAATAATTAATTAAATTATAAAATAAAAAATAAAATCGCAAAATATGTCCCAAATTTGAAAATGAAATGCTAAAATAAAAATTAAAACATTATATTAAATTATTACATTTTCATTTTTAACGTGATGAAGCATCATTCCGGCCAAATTGAAAAATTAAATTAAATTGATTATTTGACAGTTCATTTTCAATATAACCTTGAGACAAGACTGACAATATTAAAATTAAAAGGCAAGCTTGAAAAGGAATCTGTAAATACATTTTTTAAAAGGCTTTTTATTCATGCCCAAGCAATAATAGGGACAAAATTAAAATGTAAAGTTCAGTTTTAATTTTATGTTCTGTTTTTCTTTTTCATTTTCGTTTTAATTTTCGTGTTCATTTTTATTTTCAACTTGTATGCAAATTCAATGTTAATAAGTGGGCGGGGCTTACTTGCTTAAAAAAAGGGGATTGGCTGAAGCAGTGTTGCCAACTCAGTGACTGTGTTCCTTGCCAACTAAGCAACCTTATAGGTCCTGTCCGGGTGTGCCTCATAAGCAGTGTTGAACTACTTCATATTTTGGGCGAACGTGAACTGAACGTACTGTATTACTGCCTGATGAACGCAAGGTGAACTCGTTCATTCTGGGGCTTGTGAACGGCACGTTCTCTCACTTTAACGTCATTCAGTAGGGTGCCAGATTTCTATAGAGTCTTCCAGGCGAAAACCCGTCTAAAACACACTGTAAACAGGCCTTAATGTGTAGCGGAAAAAAACACCCAATCTGGCAACACTGCCACCAGGCTGCATACGTCATCAAAACAACACTGACTGGACGCTGCTATCCAAATCCCTGCTGCGCCACTCGCATAGTTTAACATTAGATAACATAACATCATATTTGTCCTAAATCGTTAACGATTAACAAAGGCTGCTTACACATATTCTGGATCTTGAAATAGACAAGCTCACGCTATTTAACGTGCACGTGCGGTGTGCAATACCTGAGTTGTCATACACTCAACGCCTCGCAGCGCTTCTCGCCCGGAAAACCCCCTTGAAGCACCCGGCTAGCCTTTCAAGGTATGTGCAAGCAAATACAAAAATTAAAAGACAGTCAATGCTCGTAAACCCTGGTTGGATAAGGATTTAAAGTTGGATATGAATATGAAATCTGATGCATTTAGCTTCAGTGTTAAAACTGATAAAATCATTCCTGTCTGTGGTTCTATATGGGCTATATGGCAATATATATTTTTTTAATAATATGGGGAAAAAGAACTATAAATAAATTAGTTCATTTTTGGAACTGTGAACTAGTTCAAAATTTGGAAATATGAGCTATGAACTGAACTAGTTCATTTTAAAATTTGTGAACTGTGAACTGAACTAGTTCATGTAGAAAGTGAACTTTCCTAACACTGCTCATAAGCCTTGAAAAGTGAAGCCTCTGGCTCTGTGATCGCCCCCTGGTGGCTGGCTGCAGTACAAGTCATAACCCCGCCCTCTCCATTCAAACTAATGGGACTCTGCTCTAAATAAAAAAGTATTTACACTTCCAATAAAAGTTTCCAAAAGGTGGTTTTGGTACTTTCAGGTAGTTGTTGACTTTAGGGACCCTTAATGCGAGTCCACGTGGATCCAACTTTATTGTTATTTTCGACGAGGCATTTGTTCAAGAGATCAGTTTAGCAACTAGTCAGACCATTAAAAAAACGAAACCGGAAGTAAGGTTCGGATCCAGACGTGTATCACGTGCGTCCGATGAAACCGTCTATTGCTCTAGCGACTTTTTGCGTGTGATCATGATTTTGATGTTTTAAATAGATACACATTTGAGGTAGTTTTTTTCTTGCTTTATTGAGTAATTCCATTTTAACATTATAATCTTATAGAACATGATGCATTGCTATGTCTGTTAATTGCCACTTTTGGACAGAGATTATTTAGATTACATAATCCATTTCTAGCAATTCTGATATGTGTGTATATGTATGGAGCCTATATATTGCTGGGCGCTGGTGTTGCAGTGGTACGTTCTATTGGTTTTCACTTCTTGTCAATATAAGTTCTTTGATCACAGTTCCTGCACATGCCACAGATCCACCCTCGCACACAATATCACATGCATCCACCTGAAGTTCACAAGTGTGCTTTGGATGGACAAAAAAACCACAAGGTAGTGAAGATGAGATTAAGTTCACTGAAAATAAGTCCTACAGTGGTGCTACCTGTAGTCCCCACTTGGACAGATGAAGAACTTAAAGTGGATTTAGGACTGCTTGAGGAAAACCAGGAAGAGGAGATAGACAAATGGAGAGTGAACAGTTATATTGCAGAAAAGTATAGTCAGAGTATGACTATGTTCACAGATGCATCCAAAAGAACTGATAGTAGGGTGGGGGTGGCACATGTGGTACCAGAACTGGGTTTGGCTATAGCAAAAAGGCTAACAGATGGCTTGGCAGTTTACACAGGAGAACTTATGGCTATGGTTTACCCTATTATAGGTAGATAGCTGGGAGTGTAACAGACAAGCAGTTATAGTATCTGAAATTTTACAACTGGCTAGTGGAATGCAAAAGGCAGGTTTTAAGTGTTCTTTCTTGTGGGTTTCAGCGCACAAGGGGGTGGAGGGGAATGAGTAAATATGCTGCTGCAGATAATGATTTTGTGGAGGTGGAGATTAAACTCAGCAAGGCAGAGGTTAAAAGTATAAAGCAAGAACTTATGAGAAATGGCAGTATATCTGGGAGAAAGGAGCATCTGGGAGGTATTTATTACTTTCAACCTAATGTGAGGAATAACATAGACTAAGTGTAAGCACTAAAAGATCCAGACATGAGGAAGTGGCAATTTCGGTGGAAAAAAGTGGAATTTCTGAAAAACACTTTGGAAAAGTCAGGCCGACTACCAAAACACACTTGTAGCCAATCACCAGTAAGGGGCGTGTATTCTAACCAACATTGTTGCCTGGGTTGCGTATGTGTGGGGCGGGTCTATCAAAAAAAGTCCAGATTCTATTGGGGTAGGGGCGTGATTGTTTAGGTGATTTCAAATATCAACACTGGCTTTCAAACATTGTGCACTATGCCTTTAAAGCTCAGGTAGATGCAAATGAAGTTGTTTTTGAATTGAGAAACATTTTACAGAAAAAAAACTGTAAAAATTTGTTTTTTTTTTTTTTTTTTTCCTTTTTAAGGGTTACAGGGCTTCTAAAAAGAATCTAATTTATAGTAAAACTGCGATTCCTGTTCCACCCTCCAGTCCAGCTGTTGCGGTAATACACCTAGTAGAGTCAACTGCCAATTAAAAACTAAAGAAGAAGAAGTTGTTGACAGTTGTGTTGGATTGAACGCAGTGTGATGGCGAAGAAAACATTCACTAACAAACTCGTACTGGCCGGGCGGCGGGCCCTGGAGGCGTGTCTATGTGTTTCTGTACTTTGTTTAACATCAAACATTCAATCAACAATCATAAACTTTGCATTATTTGAAAGCTTAAACACTCAAGATTCATGTTCTGAGCTTGTTTTTGCAATCAATACACTGGAGTGAAAAGGGTTTAATGAAATGCAGACGACCGCATATAAATAGGGATATCGGTACTCACATTTCTTTCTACAGGGAGTGCAGAATTATTAGGCAAGTTGTATTTTTGAGGATTACTTTTGTTATTGTACAACTACAGTGCTCTTGGTCAATTCAAAATGTTAACAAACCCTCAAACCTGAACATTTAAGTAGTAAAAGTGAAATTTTGGCTTTATTAAGAGAATATTTCTATGTACATCATTATTAGGCAACTATTAGTGTGCAGAATTATTAGGCAACTAAATGAAAAACAAAGATTTTACCATCTCGCGTGTTTTTTTTTCGCCTGTTAAAGTGAGAATAATAAACAAACTCTACATTTACAAAAAAAATTATAAAACAATAAAAAATAAAAAAGATATAGACTCAGTGACCAGTATAGCCACCCTTCTTTTCGATAACAGTCACAAGCCTTCCATTCACGGATTCAGTCAGTTTCTTGATCTGGTCTGAACCAACATTTTGTGCAGACGCAACCACAGCCTCCCAGACACTGTTCAGAGAGGTGTACTGTTTACCTTCACTGAAAATGTCCTGCTTAAGAAGGGATCAAAAGGTCTCAATAGGGTTTAAGTCAGGTGAAGAAGGGGCCATGTCATTCGTTTTTCACCTTTAAGGCCTTTACTGGCCAGCCATGCAGTGGAGTACTTTGATGCATGTGCTGAAGCGTTGTCTTGCATAAAAAAGTCTTCTTGAAAGATGCAGATTTTTTCCTGTACCACTGCTTGAAGAAAGTGTCTTCTAAAAATTGGCAGTAGGTCTGAGAGTTGTTTTTTATTTCCATTTTCAACCTAAAAAAAGGTCCAACAAGCTCATGTTTAATAATACCTGTCTGTGCCTGCCTGCCGGTAATGGGGAGGACGCTTTCTTCAAGCAGTGGTGCAGGAAAAAGTTTGCATCTTTCAAGAAGACTGATTATTTTGTAAGACAACGTTTCAGCACATACATCACAAGTACTCCACTGCATGGCTGGCCTGTAAAGGCCTTAGAGATGAAAAACTAATGACATGGCCCCCTTATTCACCTGACTTAAACCCTATTAAGACCTTTTGATCCCTTCTTGGACAGGGCATTTTCGGTGAGGGTGGACCGTGCACCTCTCTGGGCAGTGTCTGGGGGGCTGTGGTTGCGTCTGCACAAAATGTTGGTTCAGATCAGATCAAGAAACGGACTGAATCCGTGAATGGAAGGCTTGTGACTGTTATCGAAAAGAAGGGTGGCTATACTGGTCACTGAGTCTATATCTTTTTTTATTTTTTATTGTTTTATTAATTTTTTTTGTAAATATAGAGTCTGTTTATTATTCTCACTTTAACAAGTGAAAAAAAAAACAAGTGAGATGGTAAAATCTTTGTTTTTCATTTAGTTGCCTAATAATTCTGCACACTAATAGTTGCCTAATAATGATGTACATAGAAATATTCTCTTAATAAAGCCAAAATTTCACTTTTACTACTTAAATGTTCAGGTTTGAGGGTTTGTTAACATTTTGAATTGACCAAGAGCACTGTAGTTGTACAATAACAAAAGTAATCCTCAAAAATACAACTTGCCTAATAATTCTGCACTCCCTGTATATGGTTCTGATCATTTCTGACGAATCCAAAAAACTTCAGCGTACTTTGCAACGCAAGGGTCCACTCTTCAAATGGCATCCCACGTTTTAATCCAAAACAACGAAAAATAGTGAAAAATCATGCAATATCCTCCTTTGTTTACATTCGCGTCTGTTATGTATGATCGATCATGTTTATTTTCTAAATATCGATTTTTATCTTCTTCTTTTGTTTTTATTGGTGGTTGGCAAAAAACTTTCGGGTGCATTTACCACCACCCACTGATCTGGAGTGTGGACTAAAGATCTATACTAACATTAACTGTTAAAGAAAAGGAAAGAAAAAAAGCAGGGAAAAACTATAAATACACATCATCATCATTCTTTTAATTGTTTTTAATCTTCAGGATCTATTAATTAATCTTGTTGCTCCTAAATATTTTAATAGGAAATCCCAACTCTTGTCAAAATCCATCTCTTCCTGCTTCCTTAGACTGTTCCAATGAATATCCCGCCCAATTTTTCTGTTTTGTCCAATCAGATAAGGTTTGACAACTTAAAATGTCCTGGAAGCGCACATTGGATAAGCGAGGTGTCATTCAGCGCACCATAGGCTTTTGACTGGATTACGCCAAAACAAAACCGGCCAATGCATAGCCAGCAAAGTTTTGATAGGCAGGGGTAGTAACCAATCATGAAACAATTACAATGATTCACTTTACAACTTCAAATCTGTGCAGTTCAATCAGCGGCGAGCGCAGCGCATACGGCGTCCTATGTGAAAGCTGCATAAAACCTATAAACTACCTGTGCAATGATTTCTATAGAAAAAAATCTATTATCTGAAATTACAACAACATCATTTTCATTATGCATTATTTGTTTATTATGTAAATATAGGGACATGGCTAAAAAGGCTTTGCAGTACAATATGTAGGAAAGGTAGTCACACATCTGTGGCTACTCTGGGGACACCAAGGATTAATTTGACAAATTCTTGTGAAATGTCAGCTGTAAATGCATCCCAGACCTCCATGATAGCCTCACTGAGACCACTTCTTTATCATAAAGATAAAGAAAGGTTTACACCTTTGCCCTAAGATTTACTCTTGACTCAAGCTTTGATTAAATCATGAACAAAAGGTCACCATCTCGCCTAACGGAATAAAGGCAGGAAAGCCAGTTATTAAGTTTAATTAAGTGAACAGATACATATGAAAATCTTTAATAAAACAAAAACAATGACTTAAGTTATATTTTCACTAGTAAAACTGAATTTTTTCACTAGCAACAGTTTAGTTGAATTTTTACTTTACTTTGCTATTGAAACATTAGATTCAGTTGACATTTTTGCAACACTACTGTACATGCATCTAAGGTTTTCCAATGATCATTTAGGCCTATTCCCCTTTACTTAAAAAAAACAAAATACTATTTTGACACTTTGATATTAAGACATTATTTTTTCCAGTCATGTTTGGTTCCTGGTTCGAACATGTGAAAGGATGGCTGAATGCTAAGGAACCCATGCTGCACATTTTTATGAAGAGATGATAGCTGTAAGTACTCCAGAAACTACATGGACATGGTCATTGTTTGTACTCTCGCTAATACAAACACATTTTTTTTTGTTTCTCTCTTTTCGTGCAGTAATTTGAAGAATACATACTGTTTTCTAACCTCAGATAATAAAACCTTTAACAGGATCTGAAGGCATCTGTGGAGAAAATCGGTTTCTTGGAAAGTCTCTAAGTGGAGAAGTGATTGAGAAAATAGTTAACCAGTGTGTCTTCAAGAACATGAAGCAAAACAAGATGTCCAACTATTCTCTGGCTCCAAATCTCATAGACCAAAAGAAATCTGAATTTCTGAGGAAAGGTGAAATATAGATTGTAACTGTCATGTTATGTGACCGGGGAAGAATGATGGAGATTAGGATAAATGATAAACTTTAATATAATAATACAACAACTAACTGGCAGCCGGGGGAAAAACTCACATGTAACAAAGATGTATACAACACGAGATCCGACAAAGGGAGAACGCTTAAATACACATGGATGATAACAAAGAACATGTGGAGCAATAGTTAAACAAATGAGGAACAGATGATGATGATGAAACAATAATTAAATGATTAATTCCAGACTATGACAGTAACACAACCCATATTTTTGGCTTAAAAGCCTATTTGAAGTATTGTTTTAAGTGAATATGATTTTGCTGTATCCATTAAAATTCATTAAAGTTTTCTAGGTTTTGTCTTTATCGGGAGTTGCTGGTGACTGAAGAATCATTTCACTGAGGCCCTTGAGCAGCGATTTAATGCTGTATACAAAGACAAAACGAAAGATGTGAAATTCAAATTAATGTGGGATTAATTTAGCACTTTCATTCATAACATTACAGCACACATAACTATTTTGAGGGGTCAGTGAGTGTTGGAGCAAATATGAAAACATAAGTAAGAGATAATGTACATCTAGTCAGTTGTTATTGAAAAAAACAAACAAAGAAAACATGATGATCAGGTGCACAGTGAAATAGTAATTATATTATATACAGGGCTTGACATTAACTTTTTTGTTCACCAGCCACAGTGGCTAGTGGTTTTCCAAAGTTATTTAGGTTTTCTCAATGTTTTAATTGATTAACGTTTATTTGGGCATGCTAAAATGACTTTATTTAAAATAATATTACTTGATTTAGCTCAATTTAAAATTAAGACCACATATATCAGCTGGTATACAGGCCTATAGGTATATCTCTACAGGTCATATCATATAGTTAACAGCAATTATAAACATGTAGTTTAGTAAAGCATAACAGCTTTTAATGAATATTATTGGGCCACCCTTAGCAGCAACAACTGCAATCAAGTGTTTGCGATAACTTAAATAAGAACTAACTTTTTTAACAGCTGAATTAAAAAAAATGTATTAAATCATGTAAGGGCAAGCAGACGTGCCCAAAATATAAAAGCAATGCGTTAAATTGAATGTTAAGCATTTTTCTCCCACAGAAACCGTATATGGATATGGCAAGATAAAATTGAGTATGCACCTAATTAATAAAATGTTATATTTTAAAGGTGCAGTGTGTAATTTTTAGAAGGATCTCTTGACAGAAATGCTAAATAATATACAAAACTATATTATCAGTGGTGTATAAAGACCTTTCATAATGAACTGTTATGTTTTTATTACCTTATAATGAGATGTTTTTATCTACATACACAGAGGGTCCCCTTACATGGAAGACACCATTTTGTGCCGCCATGTTTCTACAGAAGCCCTTAATGGATAAACCTTTTTATTAAGATGTCTCCAACAATGACATGTTTGTCCAGTGTCGGCTACTGTAGCTTCTCTATGCGTTTCAAAAGCAAGGGGCGAGCTGTGAACTGAGCTGTTGGTTGGAATTTGCAACCTCACCACTAGGGGCCGCTAAAATTTACACACTGCATCTTTAAGCAAACTGTAATTTTAATGCATTGGCTAATCTGCTTGCTCTTGCATAGTATGTTTTAATAATAAAGTGTATACAGAATTTAATATTTTAATTAATGCGTTAAGCCACATAAAAGCTTGATTTCATAGACAAGGCTTAGCTTAAAACACAACTACTGTAAAACATGTCTTTAGAAATTACAGTATTACTGTGTATTACTGGCAACTAGCTGCCAGTAACTTACTGTAGATTTTACATTAATATTATTTACTGGCAACAGTTTGCTCAAAGTTAAATGAACATGAAACATCTTCAGACTTTTTTTCTACAGTAAGTTACTGGCAACCAGCTGCATAATTACAGCATTTTTTTACAGTGTAGGCATTTAAATTAAATTAAGATGTTTAAGCATCTTTAATAAACATCCCGTAGAAAGATGTTACTCGTGTATATCCGCGCGGCCAATAGAAATGGGGCATCCAAACAAGCAAAATGGACTAAAGCTTACACTTGGGATTCTCAGAGCTTTATAATACAAGTGTATGCTCCTACAGACACATCGGAAGGAAAGCCGTGTCATGGAAACACGTAGCAGTTCAAGTTGGCATGTCAGGTGTGTTTTAAGTCAAGCAGCATTGTTGTAGGTAGGCTTAAAGTTACGTGAAATGGAGACGAGCAACAGTCTCTGTATTCCTCATCGACTATTTAACGCAAATATAAACACTGTAGTAATTTATTGAAAACCCCGCCTACTGTGGTCTGGCCATCAGAGCACAAATCGCTTGGCTGCGCGGAACCCAGCGGCGAGCGCAGCGCACACCGCATCCTATGTGAAAGCCGCATAAGTTTACAGACTTTCAACCCACTTTCTATTGTTACAATGTCTGTAATATATGTAAATTAACAATATTTGGATGATGCAAAACACACCAGTTTGCATTGTCCAGCAGAGTATTGTGGACAAACAAATGGGAATATAAAAGCGTAAACGTTGTCCATTCAAATATTATTATTTATTGTAAAAACTATGAGGCAGTGATTACAATATGGCAGTTTTTTAAGTCCATCTATAGTTGCCATCATCTGAAGTCTTTGGGGGCGTTGGCATCATCTGAAGTCTTCACATGTGAGGCTGGATCCATACTTGTGCTTCTGGATCCATACTTGTGCTTCTGTAACCTGTATTGGGTATCCCGATATAGAAACAGGAAAGCAAAAGCAGAAGGGTTAGCAGAGCTGCTGTTCATATTATTTCAAGCAAAAAATTAACTTTCATTACTTGAGAAGTGAACAATAAGAGGTGTTTTATGTGAACGCTTGGCTAAAAGATAGGATTTTTTCTAGATTCACACTGGGAGAGTTTAAGAGTTGTAAGGCTGAAAATAAGGGTGCACTCTGGGAAAACAGGAATTAATGGCACAACCCCTATTCCCAGATCTACCATCTGCATTCCTGTGCTCACTGACTATTGGCAGAGTTGTTTGTCAAGTACAGTGGGGGTTAAAGGTGGTCTTCTAATCGTCAGTTTGAATGTATCATGTTGGGTTTGGTCACATGGTCAAGGGAAGGGATAATGTTAGGGTATGCTCAGCCTTTCTGCCTTTTCCATTCCATTTTTCCATTTTTGGGCTGGTCTCCATGAGCTCTGCTCTTCTGTTCATTCTCTATGGTCTTTTTCTTGCCATTAAGGGGGCGTGCACACCAAAGCTTTTAAACGCGGCTGAAAAAGCCTGGACAACGTCTAATGCCAGCTGTTTTTCAGCTGAGTGCAAGCTTTCTTCAGCTAAGCGCTTTGGTAGCTCTGATACGTCAGCTGTGAGACAGTTGGTTGCTGTGATACTTGTCCCGCCCCACCTCCACTGTGATTTGACGGCCGCGTGAGAACTGACATTGACGAGCGGAGCTTTTCTTCCGAAGTTGAACATTTTTCAACTCTCGGTGCTGAGCGCGGAAGAAACCCACTAGCTGTTGGCTTATTTGAAAAACGCAGAGTTTTCATTGAAATGAATTGAAAACATGCGCCGGCCGCGGGCGTAAAAGCGTTGGTGTGCACGCCCCCTGATACTTCAGCTGTGAGACGGTTGGTTGCTGTGATACTTGTCCCCACCCCTCCTCCACTGTGATTGGACGGCCGTGTAAGAACTGACATTGACGAGCGGGGCTTTTCATCCAAAGTTGAACATTTTTCAACTCTCGGCGCTCACCGCTGAGCGTGGAAAAACCGCCGGGCACCAGTTTTTCAGCGCGGAAGAAAACCGCTAGCTGCTGGCTTATTTGAAAAACGCTGAGCTTCCATGCGTAAAAGGCGTTAAAGCTTTGGTGTGCACGCCCCCTTAGCGCTGAGCTCTGAGAGTTGAAAAATATTCAACTTTGGGTGAAAAGCTCCACTCATCATTGGCAGTTCTCACACGGCTGTCCGATTACAGTGGAGGAGGCGCGGGCCATTACAACAGCAACCAACCGACTCACAGCTAAAGTATCACAGCGACCAAAGCGCTCAGCTAAAGAAACAGCTGGCATTCGGCGTTGTCCAGGCGTTTTCAGCCGTGTTTAAAAGTTTTGGTGTGCACAACCCCTTAGGGGGCATGGACACCAAAGTTTTACGCCCGCGGCCGGCGCAGATTTTTAATTGATTTAATGGAAACTCTGCGTTTTTAAAATAAGCCGGCGCTCAGCGTTTTTCCGCGCTGAGCGTCAAGAGTTGAAAGAGATTCAACTTTGGGTGGAAAGCTCCGATCGTCAATGTCAGTTCTCACACAGCCGTCTAATCACAGTGGAGGAGGGGCGGGGACAAGTATCACAACAACCAACTGGCTCACAGCTCAAGTATCAGAGCTAAAAAGTGCTCGGCGTTTAAAAGTTTAGGTTTACACAACCCCTTAGCCAAGATTTTAGTTCAATGCTGGTGACTCTCTTTCTTCTAAACTTTCTTTCTTTCTCTGTTCTCTATTGGAAACAGTAAATTGTGCATGTATTATTTAAATTTTGATGCATTTATACCAAAACAATTTCAATTGTAACCATAAGTCAGTACTGTTATTAAACATTTTCATTTATAAATCTCTTGTTTAGTTTGATTTAATGTTAATACCTAATGTTACCTATTGCAATACAATATATTTATATTCTAGCAATGCACTTGTCACACGGTGACGATTACATGGGGCGGAACCAAAACTCTAGAAGATTGGTTCCGCCCGGGGTTGAGTTCCACCCGGCGGGATAAGCAGAAATACAGGAACTTCCGGGAAAACGCCGCGAGCAAAATCAAGCCGATTGAACACAGGTGTGGCAAATAAACGCAGCGATCAAGGATTGGAGAACTTAAGGAAGCGAAGGAGTATAAAGAGGACACGAAAACCAGCCAGTAGGGGTTGTTGTTGTTTGGTTGCAGTCGGTACGTGAGTTCCGGTGGTGAAGTGGATATTGTGCTGCTGTGGCGTGGAAACGGAGGACTATACGAGACGCTGGTTGGAAACGGAGGAAGAGGATAATAGCGTGGCTGAGTATATTGGAAGTCTTTGATATTGTGAGAGTATTGACATGCATATCTTCAGTGTGATAGTCGGATGAGTATGACTGGATTACATGCAGCGTGAAGGAAATCAGCCCGTGTGGACATCGCGGAGATAAAGAGAGGAAGTGTGATAACTTACCGTGAGTACAAGGAATATACAGCTGGATGTGTTTATTGCAAACGTATTGTTCAATGTGTGTGTGAGCCCCCAGCGAACTAGGATAGCGGCCCTATCACGGAGCAGAGTGGTGGGTGAGCCGGCGGCGTAGCATTGCCAGGAAGGAAGATCTTTGCGACAGCTACATTTAACCATCAGCTTTCCCCTACTACAACGCCCCGCAGGTTCTCAGCCGGCTCCGGGAAGATCATGGCCTGACCTTACTTTGTGTCACTTGAAGTGTGTCGTGGGTGAGTCTTGACTTTGCTGAGTGTGTGTGTACACTTGATGTCTTGCAGTGCAGTGCTGTGTATCTGTTGTCAGGAGCCATTATAGAGAGTCGGTCGTGAGAGAAGACACCGTGCGGTGGGTGAAGTGCTTTTAAAATTATATGCTGTGCAACGATACAGTGTGGAGCTGGTGGTGGATTGCACAGAAGACCCAGACCTTTGCGTGAGTACAATTACAGAGTGCTAGTGCATATGTGAGGAACAAGTACACTGTTGTGGAAGCCTAGTGTGTAGTAACTTGCCTGTCGCAGAGCCTCTTCAAAGGTGCGCCCCTGTCCAGATCTCTGGAGCTACACGTACGGAGAGGAGAGGGCAGCGTTCGGCTCGACGGTGACAGTACTGAATCCCCCGGTCGTAACAGAGGCCTTGGAGGCAAAGACCACGAGTAAACATCTTACCACGGGAGGTCTGTGAGTAAACCCACCTACTGTGTACACGTTAGGCCACCAAAAGCCACATATAGCCACGAGCCTTCTAAAGAAGGAGACCACGAGTCAGTTACCTGAGAAATACCTACCGTATCCACTGCTACCAGCCACCTGTAAGAGAAAAAAGCCACAGTGAGTTGTGAAAGTGTTGATTCTGTGTTCCAGCTACGAGTCTTCTTAAGAAGGCAAGGCAAGGCAAGGCAAGGCAAGGCAAGTTTATTTGTATAGCACATTTCATACACAGAGGTCATTCAAAGTGCTTTACATAGAAATGAGAAAACAATATATAAAAGAGAAAAAAGAAAATGTAAAAATAATAGATACACAATAAAATCACAATAAAAACAAAGATACATGAGAATTTAGAAAGAAAATAAATGTGATTTTAATAAAAACACTTTAAAATGTTAAAAAGAATAAAACAGAAGTAAAAGTGACTTGAGTTAAAGGTGCAGTCAGTGTGAAGCAGCACAGTGCTCATTCAGTAAATGCAAAGTTAAACAGATGTGTTTTTAATCTAGATTTAAAAGTGTTTACTGTTGAAGCACATCTGATCTCTTCTGGAAGCTGATTCCAGCTAGAGGTGGCATAATAACTAAATGCTGACGCACCTTGTTTTGAGTGAACCCTTGGTATTTCTAACTGACCTGATCCTAATGATCTGAGTAATCTTTTAGGTTTATATACAGTTAGCATATCTGTCATGTATTTGGGTCCTAAGCCATGAAGTGATTTATAAACGAGTAACAATACTTTAAAATCTATTCTAAATGTAACAGGAAGCCAGTGTAAGGACCTGAGGACTGGAGTAATGTGCTCAGATTTTTTGGTTCTGGTCACAATTCTGGCAGCAGTGTTCTGTATGAGCTGCAGCTGTCTAATGGTCTTTTTGGGGATCCCAGTAAGAAGTCCATTGCAGTAATCCACCCTGCTGGTGATGAAAGCATGAACAAGTTTCTCTAAGTCCTGTCTTGAGACAAAACATCTAATTCTGGCAATATTTCTGAGATGGTAGTAAGCTGATTTGCTTATTGCTTTCACATGACTACTGAAATTAAGGTCAGACTCTAAAATTACACCAAGATTTCTGACTTTATTTTGTGTCTTTAGACCCCTAGAGTCAAGGTATGTGTTAACTTTGAGAGTTTCATCTTTATTTCCAAATACAATGACTTCAGTTTTGTCTTTGTTTAACTGGAGGAAGTTTTGACGCATCCAACAGTTAATTTCATCAATGCATTTACATAGAGAGTCAATGGGGCTGTAGTCATTAGGTGACAGGGCTAAGTATATCTGGGTGTCATCTGCATAGCTGTGGTAAGCAATTTGGTTCTTTTTCATTATTTGACCAAGTGGGAGCATAGTCAAATTAAACAGAAGCGCTGCAAGAATTGAACCCTGTGGGACTCCACATGTCATGGATGTCCACTCAGATTTATGGTTACCTATGTTCACATAGTAACCTCTTCCTTGTAGGTATGTTTTAAACCATTTGAGGACCATCCCAGAGAGCCCTACCCAGTTTTCCAGTCTATGTAAGAGTATGGTGTGATCTACTGTGTCAAAGGCAGCACTAAGATCTAGTAGCACCAGCACTGATATTTTACCTGAATCAGAGTTTAAGCGAATATCATTTATTATCTTTATGAGCACTGTCTCTGTGCTGTGATGCTGACGGAAACCAGATTGAAAATTGTCCAGATAGCCATTTGAGTTTAAGAATTTGTTCAGCTGATTAAAAACCACCTTTTCAATGATCTTGCCTATAAACGGAAGATTGGAGATTGGTCTGTAGTTGCTAAGTATGGTTTTGTCTAGGTTACTCTTTTTTTAGGAGAGGCTTAATAACTGCTGTTTTTAATGACTCTGGAAAGGTGCCTGTGATCAGAGAGGTATTTACTATTTTTAAGAGGTCAGTTTCTAAGCAGTTAAGTACCTTTTTGAGAAAAGATGTGGGGAGTGTGTCAAGGCTGCTAGTTGATGCTTTAAGATGTTGTACTGTTTCTTCCAAGGTTTTTATATCAATTATGTCAAATTCTGGGAGAATGGCTAATTTCTGAGGTTGTTGCAATGATATCTGACTGATCACAGTACAATACCGTATCCACTGCTACCAGCCACCTGTAAGAGAGAAAAGCCACAGTGAGTTGTGAAAGTGTTGATTCTGTGTTCCAGCTACGAGTCTTCTAAAGAAGGAGACCACAAGTCAGTTACCTGAGAAATACCTACCGTATCCACTGCTACCAGCCACCTGTAAGAGAGAAAAGTCACAGTGAGTTGTGAAAGTGTTGATTCTGTGTTTCAGCTACGAGCCTTCTAAAGAAGGAGACCACGAGTCAGTTACCTGAGAAATACCTACCGTATCCACTGCTACCAGCCACCTGTAAGAGAGAAAAGTCACAGTGAGTTGTGAAAGTGTTGATTCTGTGTTTCAGCTACGAGCCTTCTAAAGAAGGAGACCACGAGTCAGTTACCTGAGAAATACCTACCGTATCCACTGCTACCAGCCACCTGTAAGAGAGAAAAGCCACAGTGAGTTGTGAAAGTGTTGATTCTGTGTTTCAGCTACGAGCCTTCTAAAGAAGGAGACCACAAGTCAGTTACCTGAGAAGTACCTACCGTATCCACCGCTACCAGCCATCTGTAAGAGAAGAAAAGTCATAATTAACGGTGCAAGTGCTGATCTTGTGTTACAGTACGTACCCTGGGAAGAAGGAGGCCACGAGACAGATACCTGAGAAATACCGGCTACATCCACTGCTACCAGCCATCTGTAAGAGAGGAAAAGTCGTAGTTAACAGTGCACGTGTGATCTTGTGTTACAGTACGTACCCGGTGAACAAGGAGACGACGAGTCAGTTATCTGAGAAATACCTACTGCACATGGATTAAAGTTCTCCGTCGTAGCGACGGATTTCCGTCGATTGCAGCGAGTCTACGACGGATTTCCGTCAGTTGCAAAATTATTAAATTAACTTTTCATAAAGACGCCGTGTATTCACCTTGTTAAGTGGAATGTGATCAAAGCCTGGAGTGGAACGAAATCACGTTCCTCTCTCCACAGTCCACTGTAAGCGTTCTGTAATCACTACGCACGAGATCCACTCCGGGTTTTCTGGCTGTATCTCACGTTAAGCTGAGGTAAAACTTTATTTCTGCTAGCATGGACATACTTGTAATGCAGAAAGGATCCGATGTTTTGGACATCGATAAAGGTGTATAAGACCAATGGAGATTAACTTGGCTTAGCGAAATGAGGAAGATTGGCAAGCCTTTCAGTTCGTGGACTAAGAAAATCATACAGAGGTAATTTACGTGTCTTTGCACAGTAAGCCTAGGGTCCTGTATTTTGGGGGTAATTGATTTGTCTCGTACGTGATCATTTTTGACTGATACGCTGATCTAACCAGTGGCTAATACAACGAGTTTGTTAAACTCATGGGTAAACTTCACGTGGCGCCACAAGAACCAAGAGGCAGTCAGATGACATCAAAATCCCGTGAGAGTGAACCGAGAACTCATTAGACGAGACTGCTTCCGAAATGCTCTCGCAGTACTTTGATGTCACCCACCTGTCAGTTCTTGCAGTTGCATGTGCGCGTGGTCAGGAAATCTTGATGTTTGTACATGTATCCGCATTCAAAAACAAGTGATTTTAAATTGAAACAATAACAACAGTCTTTACAGGGAACTACACTAACCTTTTCCACTGGTGGCACTTGCGCTACCAACTTTTTCAGTTACTGGCGCAAAATATGATTTGGTCGCACATATTTTTTTCAAGTTATATTAAGGCGCTCTGGATAATAATGAACAATAATGAAACTGTATTGCATACAGATATGCTTTTTATTTTACTTGCCATCTTTTGCACATGCCGCCTTGTTTCCCACAGATCTGAAATTTACTTGGTGGTGGTAGCCGGTAAAAAAGGCAATTATTACCCACTGACAAATAATGGTCTACTATACATGTGACGAAGAACTAATAATGTGTGACACAACACAATACTTTGATTTATTGAAAATTAATATTAATTTCACATTATATTTCATCAATCTAACCACCCCAAACTTTCTTTGCCATTAACAAAGCTGACACTGTTTGTCAAAGCACCACGAAAACACTTACTGTTTTTGCACTGATATAAGAAGCAATTAGACCCCTTTTATCAAACTCAATATAATACAATACTATGTATAGTATATTAATAGACAGTGCAGGTCTATAGATTATAAATGTGACTGATGTTATGACTGATGTTATAATGGTAATAATTTCTATTAAATAGGCACTTTTACTGCTTCTGCTCTATCTTTCTATTTCTCTCTTGCCGATTTAAAAAGCTTAATCCACTCATTATTTCAGATTTAAAAGTCTACTTGCTGTCCCGATGACAGACTTTACATTGATTTGCTCGTTCAGTGCAATTGTCTTGACATTAGCATTGCTTTTTGCTACAATCTCTATCTAAACTCAATATGGATATGGTTTTAGAAAAGATATGGTTTATTAATAATAAGATTATTAAAAAAATGTGAGAAAGAAAAATGCTGCGCGTGGTCGTAACAAGAACCATCGCCATAGAAACCGGAGGCACGCTAAAACTGCACTCGAGCTTTAGCGCGGTAGCGCTCATGGCCGTTTTCCGATCGACTCGGGTTATAAACACAATATTAATCAGACTAGGGACCCAAAGTAATTAAACTAGGACCTAACCGGACCCGACAGACCATTTAAAATATAAACCCGGAACCATACGGGTCCAGCGTCCTCAGTGAAGAAAGACCTCTGCTCAAGTTCAGAAACATGGAAGACACTGACTGCGCTTGCGTCGTGTCGCACCTAATTCATTGAGAAACAGCTGAGCACGCAAACGCACACTGATAGGGAGAGACACGATGTGCTTTCACGCAAAATGAAGCCAAAGTGTTTGTCTTGTTCTTCGTTATATTATAACGATGTTGCACTGGACGTGCAGTTTGAAATAAGGAGACGTACAGAGAGTACTGAATAAACTTGGAGCTTTACTGACAAACGTGCAGCAGTATTTACATGTGACATACGACTGCCGCCAAGCGACCAGTCTCTTCACCACTTCCGTCATGCCGTAAATCAGTGTCGTAAATATTCAGTTCTTACATGAATATTACATCCCCTTTCTTTTAATAAAAACAAAGAAAACATTATTCATATAAATTATATACAGCATACATACTCCAAACATTACTATAACATAAGCACAGAGTTTGCTGCATTTCACGAAACATCTCAACATTTCTTACACTTCATGTATCACATTATGCAACTGAATTGAACATTCAACATGTCTGAACAAAATGTCTGCAATTTTTTTTTTTTTAGACAGCTCATACCAGATCTTAGGTTCCTTTTCTCATAGGGGCAGCGATCCGCCTACACCCCAGACGAATCACAAATCACAAGTCAAGAATTGCTCTAGGTCGTACTGCTCGACCTGATCTGGTATGATATTGTATGGGCTGGATTTCACTGTCACTTGAACGTTGTGTTGATACTTCAGGGCATACCTGAGGTATAGATGAAGCTTCGCTGTTTTGCTTTTCCTTTATGTTTTCAGAAACGGCAGCGTTCTCCACAGGCTCTGTGGAAGCTTTTGTGTGGAGGAGATGACGACGGTTTCTGCGATACATCCGACCGTCTGGGGTACAAACATGGTAGGATCTTTGAGAATTGGCAGGGTGGACAACAACAGCTGGCCTCCATAGGCCATGCTCCTGCATGCGAACAGACTGTCCAGTGTAAAGCTGTGATAGCGGACGAGTCGAACGATCATAGTACTTCTTCTGACGCCGCTGCTGTTCCACTCTTCTGGAGCGTGCCTCTGTGAAACTGACGGTTTTAGGCAGAAGCTGCTTGTTGGTGTTTGGCAGAATGGAACGCAGCCTGCGACTCATGAGGAGCTGGGCAGGCGATTTGAAGTTGTCGACAGGTGTGTTCCTATATTCCAGTAAACTAATATAGGGATCTCTTCGGTCCATCCTGGATTTTGTCAGGATCGATTTTGTGATCTGCACAGTCTTCTCAGCCAAGCCATTACTCTGGGGGTAGTGGGGACTGGTGGTGGTGTGTGTGAAACCCCATGTCTTGGCAAAGTCCTCAAACTCCTTGCCTCGAAATTGTGGACCGTTGTCGGAGACGACTTTCTCTGGAATGCAGTGTCTCGCGAAAATGGCTTTGAGTTTGCTGATGACGGTAGCGGCTGTTGTGGTGTGAAGTTTGTCCAGTTCGAAAAAACGGCTATAATAGTCTACTGTATTCCTCGTTGTTCCAGGTAAGGAGGTCGGAGGCTATCACCTGCCATGGTCTGGTTGGTATCTCGTGGGAAATCATGGGCTCCTTGGTGTTTGAGCAACGTCGCTCCAGGCAAGTATCACATCTCTCAATCATGCGCTCTATCTGTTTGCAAATTCCTGGCCAGAATAACACATCTCGTGCTCTTTGCTTTGATTTTTCTATGCCCATGTGACCGATGTGAATGCGTGTGAGCATGTCTTCTCTAAGTGAGGTGGGTATGACTATCTTCTCACCTTTAAGAATTATTCCATTTGTCAGTGACAGTTCATCTCGAAAATTCCAGAAGTCACTGATGTCTGCGGGGCATTTTCTCCTTTCCCCAGGCCATCCATCCAGAATCGCCTGTCTAAGCTGGACAAGCTGGCTGTCTGACTCAGTCTCAGCACGGATCTGTAGGAGCTTTTCATCACTGACAGGTAAGCTTTTGTAAACCATGTGAACTTGCATGTCCATTCCTTCGCTCAGGTTGTCGTGCTCTGTCTCGATGAACTTCCTGGAGAGAGTGTCCGCCACCGGAATCTCCTTTCCTGGCCGGTGTGTGATGGTGACATCGTATTTCTGGAGCTGTAAGATCATTCTTTGGAGTCGCGGCGGAGCTGCAGCTAGTGGTTTTTTCATCACTGATTCAAGTGGCTTGTGATCAGACTCCACTATGACATTTCGGCCATATACGTACTGATGAAAGCGCTTACAGCCGAATAAGACCGCATAGAGCTCCTTCTCTATTTGAGCATAGCTAACTTCACAGTCAGTCAGTGACCTTGACGCATAGCTGAGTGGCTTCCCGTCCTGCAGCAGAACTGCACCGAGACCGTATTTCGATCCGTCCACCTGAAGGTGCAGATCTTTCTGTGGGTCATAGTATGCAAGAACTGGTCCCGGTTCTGTAGTTATGAGATCTTTCATTTTTTTGAATGCTGCATCGTGCTGGGAATCCCATATGAACTGGACTGTTTGAGGAGCTGCCGAAGCGGTGCATTAATGTCCGATAAGCAGGGTGCAAACTTGGACAGGTAATTTACCATTCCCAGGACTGTTTCGAGTTCCGCTTTATTCTTTGGTGGCTCCATGTGCTTGATCGCTGAAACCTTTTCAGGGTCTGGCTTGACTCCTTCAGCAGATAAGCAGTGACCGAAATAGCGAACTTCAGTAGCACTCACAATACTTTTCTTAGGGTTGAGCTTTACGCCTTTCTCGCGAGACCTTTGCAACATTGCGTGTAAATTGTCGTCATGTTCCTTTTGGGTTCGTCCGTAAACCAGAATATCATCGACGATCGCAACAACACCACTTAGACCTTCATATGTCTCGTCGATTTTGCGCTGAAATTCATCCTGAGCTGAAATTATGCCAAACGGAAGACGCCGAAATCTGTATCGTCCAAATACAGTGTTGAATGTCGTCAACTTGGAAGACTCCTCTGTTAGTTTTATTGCCCAGTACCCTGAACGGGCATCTAAAACACTGAAGTGTTTTGCACCAGGTAGCTTGGGCGTGATGTCTTCTATTGGTGGCAAGGGGTCGTGCGGACGTGTAATGGCTGTCTTGAGGTCGCGGGGATCCAAGCATATTATGAGTTTGCCGGTTCTCGGTTTTTCCACGACCACAACTGCATTTAACCCGTCAGTGGGCTCTGTTACCATGAAGATGACACCATGTTTTTCCAAAATTTTCAGCTCTTCTTTCAGGCGGCCACGTAAAGCCAGAGGTATCCTTCTCGGTGGATAAACGACTGGAGTTGCATTGGGTTTTAGGTGAATCGTGCACTCCCCTGGAAATAATCCAATGCCATCGAATACATCTGCATATTCCTCCATGATGGACTTTTCTTCCGTTGGTGCATTCACTGAGAGCACTAGCTTAATTAAGTCCAGGTCCAGAGATGCTTTTAGACCTAACACAGGCGGTGCTTGCGTGCTGACTATGTAAAAGTCCATCAGTGTTTCTCTGTCTTTGTATCTGCACAATAACGTGCATGTCCCTTTAACTGTGAGCATTTGACCACCATATCCAGTGAGGCGATGTTTTGAAGGTGTGAGCTTGCACTGGGCTTGCAGCTTATTAAATGTGTGTAGCGGAATGACATTTACCTGTGCTCCAGTGTCCAATTTGAAGCTAACTTCAGTTTTTTCATTTCCAAGCTGTATGTCTGCAAACGCTTGTTCCGTGTCACATGACTTTTTCAAAACTGCGTCCACGAAAAACTCTGATTGTGTGTCTTCCTCATCACACAAAGCCTCTTTGCCCACTGCATAAACGTTCTTTTTGTAAGAGCGACACACTTTAGCGAAGTGGTTGCGCTTCCCGCATTTGGCACATTGTTTACCTCTTGCAGGGCATTTATTTGAAGCACTGTGAGCCTGGTTGCCACAGTAACCACAAGTTTTGTCGCGCTCCGCAACGTCATTGCTGCTCCGATGTAAGGCTTTTACTGTTCGCTTATGTGACTCTTTCCGTGTGTTGACTGCGTGCACTACTTGATCGTGGGGGCTGTTTGCAAACGTTTTGAGCTGAGCTTGTGCAATTTCGTGTGATCTGGCTATATCCATGGCCTTGTCTAGCGTTAACTCAGAGCCGACGCTCAGCAGCTTCTCCCGCATTCGCGGAGAGTGAATGCCAAACACGATGCGATCTCTGACCATTTCCTCGCTGTCTGCATAAGCACAGTCTTTCACTAACAGTCTTAGCTCAGTCACAAATTGCTCAAAAGTTTCTGTGGCTCCTTGAATTCGCTCATGAAATTTATATCTGGCGAAGATTATGTTCGTTTTGGGCATCACATACGCTTCGTACTTGTCGTAATATGTTTGCAGTACCTTTGCTACCTCTGTTGTCAGCGTCCAGGTGTTGAAGATATCTCTTCCTTTCTCTCCTATCCACAGGAGCAAATAACTGCAATTTTCGTCTTCACCCCGTTTCTTAACGGACCCGCGAACATGAGCTCTGCATGCTGTCTGAACTTACGCCATGCATCTGGTAAGTTAGACAATTCCCAATGCATGTGCGGCGATGGTACTCCTGCAAAATCCATTTTTTACTTTTCTTCTGACACCATGTCTTGTTCTTCGTTATATTATAACGATGTTGCACTGGACGTGCAGTTTGAAATAAGGAGACGTACAGAGAGTACTGAATAAACTTGGAGCTTTACTGACAAACGTGCAGCAGTATTTACATGTGACATACGACTGCCGCCAAGCGACCAGTCTCTTCACCACTTCCGTCATGCCGTAAATCAGTGTCGTAAATATTCAGTTCTTACATGAATATAACAGTGTTGATGGCTCAGAGCACGTTATAAAACGTATTCTTAAAATCCACATTTCTGTTTTAATAAATGCTTATAGCAAATCATAGCATATTGTCTAAAACATTAGGTAGCACATTTGCGACCCATTAAAAATTAGGGTCGCAACGGCAGTTCAAAAGGTCGCATATGCGACCATTTTGGTCGCAGTGTAGCTCCCTGCATCTGGACTCTAATTGGATCTATAAGATAGTTAGGATGTGACTGTAATATGCTGCGATATTAAAGAGAAAGCAGACAGACACACTCATTGCAGGGTTACTTAGTTTACAGCTAACTTCCGGGTGTGCGTGGAAACCCCATACATAAACAAGTGGGCGTGGCTTAACGTGCCCATCACTCAGCGCATCTATTACATTCCTTCACCTTAAGAATTAAACATAATCCCTCCTGCAGTGTGTGCAAACCTCTGTAACTGCAAACAAAGCCTTCTGTACCAAATATTAACATTGATTTTCTCAGGTGTTCAAATACTTATTGTCTTCACTGTATATAAATATGCAAATAGTCCCATCCTCCACTCTTTCGCACCACCTCAGACAATCCAGCCAAATCAAATGGCAAAAAGTGAAAAATGTATTTTCTGGGATGCACATTGACAAACAATTAACACTTAAAGAATAAAACAAATTATTGTAGAAACTTTGGTCTATGCAATAAGGATGCAGCATTTTAAAATAAAAAGGTTTTACTTAGTTGGTCAAGGCAATGAGGCCATTTGTATAAGACATACATTAACAAATGTTTTATCATTTCAAAAAAACATCGATACATTTAATCTCAAAATTCAATTAATGAAACACACACACACACGTATAACAATAAAATAAAAGACATATACACATAAAAGCATTTGGTAAAAAAATGTAGAAAAGTTGTTTTGTGGGAGGAATGTTATGCTTCTCTTGTATTTCTGTCAGATTTGGCAACTAGTAATCGGGGTCTGTCTCCTGATGTCTGAATGAGCTCCCTGCCACTGCAAACACACAAACAAAATACATTACAGTGATTTTATTGACACAGAAAATATAACAAAAATGCTTTATAAATGACTAAGAGTTACAATAATACTTATTAACAAATTGTCAAATCCTAATGCATCACTTGTGCCTTCCTGGTAGAGCATTACACACTGTCAGAAATAAAGGTAAAAAAACTGTACCTGGCTCAATCTATAGTCATTTTACTCACGTTTGGTAGTCCACCCCAACCAGACTGAGTCCATTCACTGCTAGAATACGATCCCCTGGTCTCAGCCGCTGGGACAAAGCAGCAGGAGATTCCGGCATTACGGATTTGATGTATATTCCATTGACTTTAAATGGTGTTTCCTGTTTAAATAAAGATTACTGTATAATATTTATATAATATTATGACATGCCCACCAAAAATACAATACTAAACAACGAGACAGTAAGAATTTGTTACATATTCATTACCACATATTGTCACTTTTAGTGTTTGATTTTCTATAAGCAGTTTTTTGGATAAGACTGATGCAAACTTTTAGACATAATATCCTAAAATGGCCAAGTATTTATTGATTCCAATTTATTTTGCTATTAGTCAATAACACAAAACATCTGAAAGTGTATTTTAAAAATATTGCATATAGACGAATGATGCAAACATTGCCTACTGATCCACTGACCTGTCCATCTACCAATGCCAGACCCAAACCACATGATCCTCTCTGCAACTCCAGCACAAACACATCTTCCTCATCACCCTCACCTTCAAAAACATATTATACAAACCAAACACGTGTCACCATTTTAGCATCTTGACCTCATAATGGTTTTTTACATTCGGTGTATTTAAAAACAATGAAGACAAAATCCTGCTACCTTCTTGTTTGATATCAGTAAGGTATTTGGAGGTCTGATGGTGTGATATCGTCTCCTGCTGGTCTGTTTCAGGATCCATCAGCTCAAGGTTTTGCAGTGGGTTTGGTGGTGTAAGTAAAAATGGGGCCGAGCGCTCCACACTGCTGGGATGCAACCCTTTCATCTGTAACTCGAGATTTTGAAGCTTCTTTGTTAAAATAGTTTCACAAGAGCTCAAATCATTTGTTCCAGCCCAAGGAAAAACTTTCTCCGTGTGCCCAAGTTCAAGATGAGCTGTTGGATGAGCTTCCAGTTTAGTAAGTTTGGCTTCTGTTGGTACAGCGGAGACGAACTGTAAAAACACAGAAATAGGCAAATTTATTATTCTGTCATTTACCATAAAGTTTTTGGCTGTGTACAAAATAGCCCCATTTACTCTCATTCACTACTCCCTAGTACATTACTTCACGAATGTTGTGCACTTAAAGTAGTGAATTTACACATCGAAAGGAACGTTTACAGGACTCCAAGTAATAAAATGGCATCTTTTGGCTGTTCATATACATTTTGGGGCTTTCAAAGTGCATGTTTTTTAAAACTAAACCATTATCATCTCCATATAAACTACAAAAGGTGCATTTGTGAAATTGGTGACTTCATGCGTATTACGTGTTCAAACATCGCCAACTACAGGCCTGGTATGGGTAATACAACATGCTCATTTTTGTTGATCCATGTGAACAGGACTGTTTTGAAAGTTAGCCATGAATTTTTTTCTTCAAGACTGATCATAATTGTTTTAAGTGTGTTACATAGAAAGGTGGATTTGTCTAATTTAAATCCAAATAATAAGACTGATTAGCCCTAACTAATTGCTAGTTAGTCAGAATCATTCTTAAGACGCAGTCTTAACGTCACGGCCATGTTTATGCAACCGGCCACTGGTTTCAGCTAAGACTTGTCTGTGAAATCAGGCCTATATGTTTTTGGTCTTTTTCGAGGGCGCATGATGCAAAGCTCATAAAAACATATATTGAGCCCATCATGTGTGTGGCTCGTCCTATCAAAATATGAGTTTGGCGCGTCATGTGAACCTATGAGCATTAGGGGTGTCCTCGACTAAGGATTTACATATTCGAATCAGAATTGTCGAATCTTTCCATAGTCGAATCATATCTATGTGTGTGCATGGGTTGGGAGGGGGCCAGACAAGGTACAAATTGGTAACTTTTATTTTCTTTCACAAGCAGCACACATAAACAACTTTCTGTTAAAGTGACCAAAACTGTCTTTCAAGTGATGAACGAAGACAAAACTGACGATGCATTTATATATTTTTTTTTTTTAAGGTAAAATATATAAGGCAACATTTGCTTATTTATTCCTCATAACATTTTAAAGCCACGATCTACAGAACATCACACAAAAATACATTTTGATAACTAAACCTAAAACAATTTATTAAACGTTAATTTATAACATGAAAAACACTGAAATTAATGATTTTATAGACACTATGCGTTATTATTTAGCACAGAAATACCTGCTTGCTTGCTCTGACTTTGATAATCTCTGTATTCACTTTAGATACAGAAAGACCGGATGATATTATTTATTTCAGGAATCTCTTTGCTATCATTTAAAAGTGAACACCAACCAATATTAAATCACAAGAAAGACATTCGTGTCAGGCAGAAATATAGGTTCGGTGCAGATAGTTTCCGTTTCATCACCGAAATTTTAAAAAACGGCTTACCTGTTATGTAGTTTAACTTTTGACAAGATAACCAAAATGTATGATAAATACATTTTAAAAACTTATACCCGTCGAAAAACATCCGTTTTTTAATGTTTAGTTTGATAAACTCCTAAATATGAGACGCAGAGCACCTAGCCCGTTCGGCTAAATTACATACGCAAGCATGGCCAGCACGCAATAGCGCAACATCGATACAACGAAAAGCTATCCAAAATGTACAGACTTAAATTAGATCAGAATGTACGTTTATAATAGATACATTTTTTTAATAAAATAAGGTCAGAAGTAACAAAGTGCAGAACAAATGTGCAAAATGCCTCAAGTGCACGAAAACAAAACACAAGCCAAATAGATACATCAGATAACCCAGAGTGATTTATAAATAAAATAAAATAAATTATTAAAAGAATAGAAAAGTATAGCCATAATATAATTGCCAGCTTTGTCTTTTAAATGTAGAAACAAAGAGGCAATGGTTTATTAACGAAGAAACCTCCAGGTGGGGCAAACCCATATTGAAATGTTGGCTGGGGCAGGCTCACCATAGATGTTAAAAATGTGTTTTATTTATATAGCGTATTTTATATAAACATGTTTAGATGTAGAAACTTACCTGATTTAGGATAGGTAACGCCGTAACGATAAGGATGTCATCCGGGCGGAAAGTAAAGTCCTCGTTGTATTTTAGACATTCAGGAGGGTGCAAGTGAGTTGGGACGAACACCCCTTTATATACAGAGTACAATTCTGCCTCTGTCATTTTCTAAACTACACAAACACTTAGAACAGATCTGAAACGTAAAAATGTAAAATCTGTAATGTAAAACCGTGAACAAGATGTATGAAGATCTCGGTTTATCACATCTGATAGTGATCGAGTAAGGCGCCTTAATCCTCCTCAACTTTTAGAGGTGCAAATAAAAATGCTTTGGTAGTGTAAATCGCGTGGTCGACAGGTTGCCCAAATAAAACGACGCGTAACCTGAAGCACCATTCAGTTCTCCAACACGAAGGGTCAGGGGGCCAAGATGGCGTTCATCCGTGCGGTCACGCTTTAAGTGTCTCCAGGCAATTCAGAGATTATCATGAAACATTACGGTTGATAACCCCGTTAAACTTTATTAATGAATAGTTAAGGTGTTCCTCTTCTACACTGGGTGTTTTGTCTGATTCATATGGGCAGAAAAAGACACAGAGAGAAGGCACGTGTTAAAGATACGAACATGGCGACTGACGAGAGCAAAGTTGTCAAGGAAGTTTCGATGGATGAGGAATTACTCGCTTCACCTCTTCCATACACACCGAGTAAAAGCCCACCCGGGAAAAAAGGAAAATTAAAGGTAAACCTTGATGACAAAATCGATTCACTTATCAACGCCGTCGCCGAACTCACATCGAAATGTGATGGCACGTTTCAGAGAGTTGAGTCTATGGAGAGGATCTTAGAAACTTCAGCTTCTTCTATCACGGCTCTTTCTACCACTTTAAGTGAGTTGTTACTTGAGAGCAAATCCCATGACGAGAAGATTCTTAATCTGGAGAAAAATGTTACTGCGTTGCAGAAAGAAAACAAGCATCTTAACCCAGATAGCACAGGTACGTCTGCAAGATGTCTGGTAAAGATCTGGAGATCTGGAATACATCTGGTGTGTAAAAACATCTTATAAAGGTCTTAGAAAGAGCTGCTTTACATACATTCTAAATCAAAAACGTCTTGCAGACGTCTTCAATATGTCTATATGACATCTTTTAGGAAACGTCTCAGAGACGTATTGCAGATGAGCAAACAATCTAAATAATACGTCTTGCAGATGTAAACGCAGACATCAAATAGACGTCTTCGAGATGTATGTGTGCTATCAGGGAAGGAGTTGTGTATGGGGATGCAAAACTATAAAAGAAGATGGGATCTCAGGATTTACAATGTAAAAGAAAGTGGTATGGACAAGGAAAGTAACACTCGAGACGTGGTTATTAGGATCCTCTCCAAAGTATCTCCGAAGATTGCACACAAACTTCCAGATGTCGTGGATTCGGTTCATCGGCTGGGAAAAAAAAGAGGTGATGGTCGCCCCAGAGTGATAATCGTGCAGTTTGCCATGCGTCTCTACCGGGATACGGTATGGAGAGATGCTAAAGAAAATCAATACTTGAAAGAAAATGGTCTTCACATCAAAGAGGATCTGTCTTCGGAAGAACGAGCTGCAAGATTAAAGGCTTGGCCTCTGGTGAAACGCGCGAGAGAAGAGGGCAAGAAGGCCGGCTTTCGAGGAGGTTTTGCCTTTATTGAAGGGGTACGCGTCAGTGTTCCAGACATCACCTGAGCGGAGACGGCTGATAGCTGTAATGTACATACACCGGGGTCGATGCAAATGTTTTGAGTGATTTAATGTTTCATGATCTCTCAATCTTCGTTTTCTCCAAAGGTCTTTTTTGGTTTTCTAGTTTAATTTTTATTTATTTTTTTTTTTTTTGATAACGGCTGATCTCAAGTTCGGTAAGTTTAAGTTAATTTCTTTAAATGTTCGAGGCATTCGCGACGCTGTTAAAAGAAAAGCTTTATTTCTTTTTGGAAGACATACAGAAGCTCAAGTACTTTTTTTTCAAGAGACTCATTCTTGTGACTCTGACTCAAATTTTTGGAAAACCCAATGGGGGGATTATGCTGTCTTTAGCCACGGATCCAATCATTCAGCGGGTGTAGCCATTTTCTTTAATAAATTTAAAGGAAATGTTTTGAGTACTTGGCGTTCAGAAAATGGAAGATGGATTATAATGACTATTTGTTTGGACAACTCCACTTTAATAATTTGCAATGTCTATGGGTTTAATGTTAGAACTCATAATCTAGAAATGTTCAAGATAATTTGTGAAAAAATAACTGACTTAAAAAAGAAGTACAAAGATGGACACATAATTATTGGTGGTGATTTTAACGATGCACCGGATGATTCTGTTGACCGTTTTCCGCCTAAAGTTATCAGTTCACGAATTTCAGACTTATTTTGTTTTATTACTGACAAGTTACAGGTTTCTGATGTATGGAGATATTTAAATCCCAATTGTTTTGAATATACATGGAGCAATACTTCTCTTTCCTTAAAATCGAGAATAGACTACTGGCTGATTCCCCATGATTTAATTCACTTTGTTACGGAAACAAAAATTACTTGTGCCCCTCTTTCAGATCACAAATTGATATCGATCTCTTTTGATGGGTGTAAAGAAAAAAGTAATATGACTCGTGGATACTGGAAATTAAACAATAATCTACTCTCTGACAATTACTTTGTGGAACAAGTGAAATTACTAGCTAATATTTTTGAAAACAAAAATTTAAACTTTATACAAAAATGGGAATTCTTTAAATTTAAAGTAAGAGAAATTGCTATGAGAAGAGGGAAAGAATTAAAGAAAAAAAAATTAAGAAAAATTACAGAGATAACAGATCAACTTAATACTTTAAATAAGCAACATGCACTGTCAGATGATGAAAAATCTAAATTGTATAACCTCAATTTAGAAATAGATAAATTTTATACAGATTTAGCTAAGGGAGCTTATGTAAGATCAAGAGCCAAATGGTTTGAGGAAGGGGAAAGAAATACTAGTTATTTTTTTTCTTTAGAAAAAAGAAATTATGCAAGAAATAGTATTTCATCTTTAAAAATAAATGATAGAATATCCAGTAATCCTTCAGATATAGCATCCTTTGTGTATTCTTTTTATGAAAAACTTTATTCCTCCCAAACTGATAACGAAAAAATAAGTAATTTCATACAATCTGTAAAGAATTTTGTTCCGACAGTTTCTAATGATTACAGAGAATTGTGTGAGAATGATATTACCAAAGCAGAAATTTATAAAGCTGTCTCTTCTATGAAAAAAGGAAAATCCCCTGGGCCTGATGGCTTAACCGCTGAATTTTACTGTGCCTTTTGGGAACTGGTAGAAAACCCTTTATATAGCATGTATAAGGAATGTTTAGAAAATAAAAAAATGAGTACAACTATGAAACAAGGTGTTATTAGTTTAATTCTAAAACCAGACAAAGACCCTTTAATTATTGACAATTGGCGACCAATCACTTTATTAAATGTGGATTATAAAGTTTTAGCATTAGTTTATGCAAATAGATTAAAAAGTGACCTAAATAATATAATTAGTGAATTTCAAACTGGTTTCATGGCAAAACGGCACATTAGTTCTAATATCAGGCTTGTGTTAGACCTGTTAGATTATAACCACTTTATTGAATCGGACGCACTTATTTTGTTTTTAGACTTTTATAAGGCATTTGACACAATCGATCATACATTTTTGTTACAGAGTTTACATACATTTGGTTTTGGTAATAATTTCATTGAAACTGTTAAAATGTTTTATGGAGGCATTAATAGTTCAGTTATATTACAAAATAATACTTCTAGAAGATTTCCTATTAATAGAGGTGTGAGGCAGGGTTGTCCAATTTCCCCATTTTTGTTTTTATTTGTCGTGGAGCTTTTATCTATTAATATAGTTAAATGCCCAAATATTCATGGTATTACTTTATTTAATAGAGAAATAAAAATTTCGCAATTGGCTGATGATACAACTTTATTTTTGAAAGATAAGAATCAAATAAAAAATGCAATTGATTTAATTCAAACCTTTTCTGATGCCTCAGGTCTCCACTTAAATATCACAAAGTGTGAAATTCTTCCTACATGATTCATCTGAACAATCTTTACTCAACATTCCAGTAAAAGAATGTATTAAATATTTAGGAATTTATATATCCAAAAACTTGACAGTTAGGCAACAATCTAATTTCGACAACAGAATTAAGAAAACAAAAATGATTTTTGATAATTGGTTAAGGAGGGATTTATCTATGCTAGGTAGAGTTTTGTTAACAAAGGCAGAAGGTCTGTCCAGATTTATCTTTCCTGGTCTTTCTTTGTTTGTTCATGATTCAACATGTAACGATATTAATAAATTACTGTTCAATTTTTGTTGGAAAAATAAACACCACTACCTTAAAAAAAATCTGTTAGCAGGTAGGAAATCTGAAGGGGGACTTGAAATGCTAGATTATGTAGATATAAATAATACCTTTAAGATCAATTGGGTTAAAAAATGTGTTGTTTCTCCTGACTCAATATGGTTTTTCATTCCCCATAATGTTTTTAAGATTGTGGGTGGTCTTGACTTTCTTTTGACTTGTAATTTTTTGCCTTCAAAATTACCCCTAAAATTATCAAAATTTCATGAGCAAGCACTCTTGGCCTGGAAATTGTGCTTTGTAGACAATTTTTCTCCTCACAAAATGAAAATTTGGAATAACGAATTAATAACAATTAAGGGTAAAAGTATATTCTTGGAGAAATGGTTAAATTATGGTTTAACCTTAAATGATTTATTTGATTCATCGTTAAAAATATACTCTTATGATTCCTTTTTGTCGAAATTTAATTTTCCTATAAAACCTAAAGAATTTTCTGCAGTAGTCAAAGCTATCCCTTCTGGGCTTATTAATTTAATGAGCAGCCATATGACTTATTATAAGATTGATAGTAAAGATTGTAACTTTCTTATAAATGGTAAAAATATTTATGAGAAAAAAATGCACTAATAAAGATATTAGAAGTTTTTCATGAAAGGAAGAGAGTTATTACAATAGAAAAATTTTATTGGAATTCCATTCTAAGAGATGTAATTTGGTGTAAAGCATGGTTGCTGCCCTATACATTTTGTATTTCAAATAAAGTGAGAGAAATTCATTTGAAGATATTACACAAAATATACCCAACTAATTTACTACTTTCTAAATTTATGGACATTGGGAACGAATGTTCATTTTGTAATAATACTGAGGAGTCTTTATGTTATTTATTTTTTGATTGCCAAAATGTACAGGCATTTTGGAATGAATGTTTTTCTGTCCTATCAACGAAAACTAACACAGTCATAACATTTAATATGAAAGATATTATTTGTTACTTTGAGAATGATGATAAAAACATTTACAATTTGGTAAATTTCTTCATTTTGTATGGCAAATTCTTTATTCATAAATGTAGATTGTTAAAATCTCATCCTTTACACCTGGTTTTCTTAAAAGAAATCACTCTTTTAATGAAGTCTCTTAAACTTGTTAAAAATGTAAAAGGTACATGTATTGTTAATGTCTATGAGTCTGTATTTGGCGTCCTGTGAATGTCTTCTATTTTATTTTTATAACTATTTTGTTATTCAACTTTGGAAGTTTCTATTTTGATGCCTGTTTTCTGTATTAATGTTCATATGTTCTCTAATAAAAAAAAAAAAAAAATAAAAAAAAAAAAAAAAAAACACGAAGGGTCAACTGATTTAAGGTATGTGGATAAAGAAGCCAGGGTGAGGGTCTGTCTGCGTCCTGGACGACTACAAGAAATTAAATTCCAGGACTTTCCACGCCCCTCCAAAAAGCACACGAAATTCATCTGTTTGGTAAAAAAAAGGTTTTTTTTTTTAAATTAAAACTTTATATTTTTGTTGAAAGTCTTGGGTTTGTAAAAAAAACCGTTAATATTAGCTAACATTAATCCTAACCGCTTTATCGATAAGTGGCTAGATTGATGCATACACTGCAAAAATATAAGTGTCGACTGCATGTGCCGTATGACATCAGAACTCCGCGAGAACGGTTCGAGAATATACTGCTCTGTATACTTTCGATTTGCTCTCGCGGTACATTGATGTCATGAGTGACCAGTTTGCGCATCCCTGCATGTAAGCAAAATACGTAATGTAAAAGTATGCGGTGAGGAATGTGCTGAGGGCAAGCCCGTTCAGGGTGTAATCTCCACTGTCACGTGACGTGATCCTTCAAATATGCCGATTTACTTCTGCGGAAAAACAGCTGTGTTGCTTCATAGTTTAGTGGGGATTTTTAGATAAATAAACATTTACATTGAACAGCGTTATTTGAAACAGAAATCTCTCCCTCTGACAAACAGTGGTGCAAGTTACTATTCAAAGTTAGTGTCTATTAATAATGAATCATGACATAAAACAACTTAAATAACACTAAAATATTTATTAACACAACTGTTTCAACAGTGTTAATAATCGAAAAAGTTTATTGAGCAGCAAATCAGCATATAAAATGATCTTTGAAGGATCATGTGACACTGAAGACTGATGATGCTGAAACATTAACCACAGGAATAAATGACAGTTTACAATATTGAGACACGTAAAAAAATCTGAACGTGAACCTTTGAACGGCAGTGTAAATTATAGTTATGATGGCCTGTTTCTCACACTTAATGATATTTTTGCATTTAGTTTGTTCCTTATCCTCAAATTATAGGGACAAATTTACAAAGGGATCCAGAAACAATCTGATGGTGACTGAACCAGATAATTTTTGCTAAATAAGGTCACAAAATTATTGGTAGTACCCAGGATGTCGAAGTCTCCAAAAGAAGGCAAAGAGTTTTTACATTTTACTCCGTAAGGGTGGATTCACTACAGTTATTCAAGCTGTAGAAATGACAAAATGACTGAAGAAACATTAACAGCAAGATAATGTAAAACTGTCAGTAACAACCAACGGCGGAAATAAGCGCAGTTATGATAGCAAAATATGTGGGAGTGTGTCACAGGTCGGAGCGGACCCAGATGCTATTGAGTCACGCCCCTTCCTAGTTTCCACCTCGAGGATGTTCCCAAAGCCACCCCAATGACCAGACACACAAGGTACAAGTAAAATTAAAATAGACTTTATTAAATTATTTAAAATAGTATTCAGGGAAGGGGGATTTAAAAACAAGGTTTTTTCTGGCTTCCAGGCAGAGGGGACGGGACTCTGGACTGTCCTTCTTGAACCCGTGGCGCCCTCCGCTTCTCCCGGAGGCGGAGTTTAAGAGGGGAAAGACTGCAGTCATGGATTAAAGTGAAAAAAAAATCTTCTGAGTGAAATTTTTTTCAGGCCAAGTCATATTCCTTGTAAACAGGCGAGACCAATAGCATTCTAAGGGGAGATGTTTTTTGCCATTAATGCCATATTGAAGTCTACTGTGGCATTTATAGGTTTGACAACTGTCACTATGAAATACAGCAGCAGTGCGAGTATGTTTTTTTGTGAATTAACACTTAATTACAACATATGATAGGTTTATTAATAGTTTGTTAATTTACAGCTTTACTTTCCTTTAATTGAACCATTACCTTTAATATATGTCTAAAACAAAACACTTGTGACTCCTGCACTAAGGGTTAAAAACGTTATCCCGTCATGTTAATCTACTTGTGACAAACTAAAAAAAATGATTCTGTAAGATGTAGTTTGCAGGGCATTTCAGATTAAGGTGAAACAGCTAAATAACTCACTATATAAAAAGAAATACTAATATCACCACCTTTAATGAATCTTAATTATTTATTAATTGTAAATCTTATTAATTTTGGCATTTACTTATACATTTTTTTAAATCAAGGTTGAAACTGTTAACATTAGTTAATGCACCATGAACTAACATCAATTACTTTAAGGACATAAACATAGAGAGCTGAGGTGCTTTTTATGCGCAATGTTATGCACTTAAAACAACGCATTGTGCGCAACTTGTGTATATTACACAAGAACAAAATTCAAGCTCACTAAGGATAAACAGTCAGTGATGAAATAAGGATAATAAACAATATTTTAGTAAAGGTAAAAAATGTAACTTACCCTTTTTTCTGCTGTTTACTTTCTCCTAAGCCCTAAATGGTCGTGTTTGAGGATACTTGCAAAGACGGGATTTTTGACGCATAACCTTATGTGTATTTAAGGCCAATAAAGCGGCAAAAATACTCACAAGCTCAAAGAGAAGCGAATGCGCGACTGGCTTATTCCCCTCACACAGAAACAGCGCGCACATAAAGACTGTTGTTATTGTTTCAATTTAAAATCACTTGTTTTTGAATGCGGATACATGTACAAACATCAAGATTTCCTGACCACGCGCACATGCAACTGCAAGAACTGACAGGTGGGTGACATCAAAGTACTGCGAGAGCATTTCGGAAGCAGTCTCGTCTAATGAGTTCTCGGTTCACTCTCACGGGATTCTGATGTCATCTGACTGCCTCTTGGTTCTTGTGGCGCCACGTGAAGTTTACCCATGAGTTTAACAAACTCGTTGTATTAGCCACTGGTTAGATCAGCGTAGCAGTCAAAAACGATCACGTATGAGACAAATGAATTACCCCCAAAATACAGGACCCTAGGCTTACTGTGCAAAGACACGTAAATTACCTGGCTGTTTGATTTTCTTAGCCCACGAACTGAAAGGCTTGCCAATCTTCCTCATTTCGTTAAGCCAAGTTAATCTCCATTGGTCTTATACACCTTTATCGATGTCCAAAACATCGGATCCTTCCTGCATTACAAGTATGTCCATGCTAGCAGAAATTAAGTTTTACCTCAGCTTAACGTGAGATACAGCCAGAAAACCCGGAGTGGATCTTGTGCGTAGTGATTACAGAACGCTTACAGTGGACTGTGGCGAGAGGAACGTGATTTCGTTCCACTCCAGGCTTTGATCACATTCCACTTAACAAGGTGAATACACGGCGTCTTTATGAAAAGTTAATTTAATAATTTTGCAACTGACGGAAATCCGTCGTAGACTCGCTGCAATCGACGGAAATCCGTCGCTACGACGGAGAACTTTAATCCATGTGCAGTAGGTATTTCTCAGATAACTGACTCGTCGTCTCCTTGTTCACCGGGTACGTACTGTAACACAAGATCACACGTGCACTGTTAACTACGACTTTTCCTCTCTTACAGATGGCTGGTAGCAGTGGATGTAGCCGGTATTTCTCAGGTATCTGTCTCGTGGCCTCCTTCTTCCCAGGGTACGTACTGTAACACAAGATCAGCACTTGCACCGTTAATTATGACTTTTCTTCTCTTACAGATGGCTGGTAGCGGTGGATACGGTAGGTACTTCTCAGGTAACTGACTTGTGGTCTCCTTCTTTAGAAGGCTCGTAGCTGAAACACAGAATCAACACTTTCACAACTCACTGTGGCTTTTCTCTCTTACAGGTGGCTGGTAGCAGTGGATACGGTAGGTATTTCTCAGGTAACTGACTTGTGGTCTCCTTCTTTAGAAGGCTCGTAGCTGAAACACAGAATCAACACTTTCACAACTCACTGTGACTTTTCTCTCTTACAGGTGGCTGGTAGCAGTGGATACGGTAGGTATTTCTCAGGTAACTGACTTGTGGTCTCCTTCTTTAGAAGACTCGTAGCTGGAACACAGAATCAACACTTTCACAACTCACTGTGGCTTTTCTCTCTTACAGGTGGCTGGTAGCAGTGGATAGGGTAGGTATTTCTCAGGTAACTGACTCGTGGTCTCCTTCTTTAGAAGGCTCGTAGCTGAAACACAGAATCAACACTTTCACAACTCACTGTGACTTTTCTCTCTTACAGGTGGCTGGTAGCAGTGGATACGGTAGGTATTTCTCAGGTAACTGACTTGTGGTCTCCTTCTTTAGAAGACTCGTAGCTGGAACACAGAATCAACACTTTCACAACTCACTGTGACTTTTCTCTCTTACAGGTGGCTGGTAGCAGTGGATACGGTAGGTATTTCTCAGGTAACTGACTTGTGGTCTCCTTCTTTAGAAGACTCGTAGCTGGAACACAGAATCAACACTTTCACAACTCACTGTGGCTTTTTTCTCTTACAGGTGGCTGGTAGCAGTGGATACGGTAGGTATTTCTCAGGTAACTGACTCGTGGTCTCCTCCTTTAGAAGGCTCGTAGCTGAAACACAGAATCAACACTTTCACAACTCACTGTGACTTTTCTCTCTTACAGGTGGCTGGTAGCAGTGGATACGGTAGGTATTTCTCAGGTAACTGACTTGTGGTCTCCTTCTTTAGAAGACTCGTAGCTGGAACACAGAATCAACACTTTCACAACTCACTGTGGCTTTTTTCTCTTACAGGTGGCTGGTAGCAGTGGATACGGTAGGTATTTCTCAGGTAACTGACTCGTGGTCTCCTTCTTTAGAAGGCTCGTGGCTATATGTGGCTTTTGGTGGCCTAACGTGTACACAGTAGGTGGGTTTACTCACAGACCTCCCGTGGTAAGATGTTTACTCGTGGTCTTTGCCTCCAAGGCCTCTGTTACGACCGGGGGATTCAGTACTGTCACCGTCGAGCCGAACGCTGCCCTCTCCTCTCCGTACGTGTAGCTCCAGAGATCTGGACAGGGGCGCACCTTTGAAGAGGCTCTGTGACAGGCAAGTTACTACACACTAGGCTTCCACAACAGTGTACTTGTTCCTCACATATGCACTAGCACTCTGAAATTCTACTCACGCAAAGGTCTGGGTCTTCTGTGCAATCCACCACCGGCTCCACACTGTATCGTTGCACAGCATATAATTTTAAAAGCACTTCACCCACCGCACGGCGTCTTCTCTCACGACCGACTCTCTATAATGGCTCCTGACAACAGATACACAGCACTGCACTGCAAGACATCAAGTGTACACACACACTCAGCAAAGTCAAGACTCACCCACGACACACTTCAACTGACACAAAGTAAGGTCAGGCCATGATCTTCCCGGAGCCGGCTGAGAACCTGCGGGGCGTTGTAGTAGGGGAAAGCTGATGGTTAAATGTAGCTGTCGCAAAGATCTTCCTTCCTGGCAATGCTACGCCGCCGGCTCACCCACCACTCTGCTCCGTGATAGGGCCGCTATCCTAGTTCGCTGGGGGCTCACACACACATTGAACAATACGTTTGCAATAAACACATCCAGCTGTATATTCCTTGTACTCACGGTAAGTTATCACACTTCCTCTCTTTATCTCCGCGATATCCACACTAGCTGGTTTCCTTTACACTGCACGTAATCCAGTCGTACTCATCCGACTATCACACTGAAGATATGCATGTCAATACTCTCACAATATCAAAGACTTCCAATATACTCAGCCACGCTATTATCCTCTTCCTCCGTTTCCAACCAGCGTCTCGTATAGTCCTCCGTTTCCACGCCACAGCAGCACAATATCCACTTCACCACCGGAACTCACGTACCGACTGCAACCAAACAACAACAACCCCTACTGGCTGGTTTTCGTGTCCTCTTTATACTCCTTCGCTTCCTTAAGTTCTCCAATCCTTGATCGCTGCGTTAATTTGCCACACCTGTGTTCAATCGGCTTGATTTTGCTCGCGGCGTTTTCCCAGAAGTTCCTGTATTTCTGCTTATCCCGCCGGGTGGAACTCAACCCCGGGCGGAACCAATCTGAGCGCCGGCTTATTTTAAAAACGCAGAGTTTCCATTAAATCAATTAAAAATCTGCGCCGGCCGCGGGCGTAAAACTTTGGTGTCCATGCCCCCTAAGGGGTTGTGCACACCAAAACTTTTAAACACGGCTGAAAACGCCTGGACAACGCCGAATGCCAGCTGTTTCTTTAGCTGAGCGCTTTGGTAGCTGTGATACTTTAGCTGTGAGTCGGTTGGTTGCTGTTGTAATGCCCCGCGCTTCCTCCACTGTAATCGGACAGCCGTGTGAGAACTGCCAATGATGAGTGGAGCTTTTCACCCAAAGTTGAATGTTTTTCAACTGTCGGAGCTCAGCGCTAAGGGGGCGTGCACACCAAAGCTTTTACGCATGGAAGCTCAGCGTTTTTCAAATAAGCCAGCAGCTAGCGGTTTTCTTCCGCGCTGAAAAACTGGTGCCCGGCGGTTTTTCCACGCTCAGCGCTGAGTGCCGAGAGTTGAAAAATGTTCAACTTTGGATGAAAAGCCCCGCTCGTCAATGTCAGTTCTTACACGGCCGTCCAATCATAGTGGAGGAGGGGTGGGGACAAGTATCACAGCAACCAACCGTCTCACAGCTGAAGTATCAGGGGGCGTGCACACCAATGCTTTTACGCCCGTGGCCGGCGCATGTTTTCAATTCATTTCAATGAAAACTCTGCGTTTTTCAAATAAGCCAACAGCTAGGTTTTCTTCCGCGCTGAAAACCGGCGCCCAGCGGTTTTTCCGCGCTCAGCACCGAGAGTTGAAAAATGTTCAACTTTGGAAGAAAAGCTCCGCTCGTCAATGTCAGTTCTCACGCGGCCGTCAAATCACAGTGGAGGTGGGGCGGGACAAGTATCACAGCAACCAACCGTCTCACAGCTGACGTATCAGAGCTACCAAAGCGCTTAGCTGAAGAAAGCTAGCACTCAGCTGAAAAACAGCTGGCATTAGACGTTGTCCAGGCTTTTTCACCCGCGTTTAAAAGTTTTGGTGTGCTGAATCCCTAAGCGCGGAAAAACTGCTAGCTGCTGGCTTATTTGAAAAACATGGAGCTTCCATTGGAAACAATTGAAAACATGCGCCGGCTGTGGGCGTAAAAGCTTTGGTGTGCACGCCCCCTTAATGGCAAGAAAAAGACCATAGAGAATGAACAGAAGAGCAGAGCTCATGGAGACCAGCCCAAAAATGGAAAAATGGAATGGAAAAAGCAGAAAGGCTGAGCATACCCTAACATTATCCCTTCCCTTGACCATGTGACCAAACCCAACATGATACATTCAAACTGACGATTAAAAGACCACCTTTAACCCCCACTGTACTTGACAAACAACTCTGCCAATAGTCAGTGAGCACAGGAATGCAGATGGTAGATCTGGGAATAGGGGTTGTGCCATTAATTCCTGTTTTCCCAGAGTGCACCCTTATTTTCAGCCTTACAACTCTTAAACTCTCCCAGTGTGAATCTAGAAAAAATCCTATCTTTTAGCCAAGCGTTCACATAAAACACCTCTTATTGTTCACTTCTCAAGTAATGAAAGTTAATTTTTTGCTTGAAATAATATGAACAGCAGCTCTGCTAACCCTTCTGCTTTTGCTTTCCTGTTTCTATATCGGGATACCCAATATAGGTTACAGAAGCACAAGTATGGATCCAGCCTCACATGTGAAGACTTCAGATGATGCCAATGCCCCCAAAGACTTCATATGATGGCAACTATAGATGGACTTAAAAAACTGCCATATTGTAATCACTGCCTCATAGTTTTTACAATAAATAATAATATTTGAATGGACAACGTTTACGCTTTTATATTCCCATTTGTTTGTCCACAATACTCTGCTGGACAATGCAAACTGGTGTGTTTTGCATCATCCAAATATTGTTAATTTACATATATTACAGACATTGTAACAATAGAAAGTGGGTTGAAAGTCTGTAAACTTATGCGGCTTTCACATAGGATGCGGTGTGCGCTGCGCTCGCCGCTGGGTTCCGCGCAGCCAAGCGATTTGTGCTCTGATGGCCAGACCACAGTAGGCGGGGTTTTCAATAAATTACTACAGTGTTTATATTTGCGTTAAATAGTCGATGAGGAATACAGAGACTGTTGCTCGTCTCCATTTCACGTAACTTTAAGCCTACCTACAACAATGCTGCTTGACTTAAAGGGGACATTCGATGAAAATCAGACTTTTTCCATGTTTAAGTGCTATAATCAGGTCCCCAGTGCTTCTACCAACCCAGAAAACATGAAAAATAGCAACCCTGTAACTTTGTTTTGGTAAGGCTCTCTCTGCAAGCATGTAAATAAATAGGTCATACGGATTTCGCTCCTATAGTAGTTTTTGTTGGGTAAATTACTGATCATATGCTGTATTAATATTATATTAGGCCTAAGGCCTGTTGTTTCTACACAAGGCTATAAGACACCCAGTTAAACTTTCGTTTTCTCAGTTAACTTTCGTTTCCTAATTAAAAGAGTCCAGGTGCGATCCTGCGACTATACCCCGATTGTTCTCGCCACGATTAGTTTGAGAAACAAGGTCGACATAAGCGATAAAGAAGAGGACGGCATTTCAGATTAGTTATCTTTCGTTTTCTCAGTTTCCTAATTAAAAGAGACCAGGTGCTATCCTGCGACTATACCCCGATTGTTCTCGCCACGATTAGTTTGAGAAACAAGGTCAAACAACCAATAAACAAGAGTACGTCATTTTAGATTAGAGAATTCGTCCGGCTGTACTTTGCTACATTAACAAAAAGTTGGTTATGTCAGGGAAAGCCAAGGCCAATCGAAATAATAAACAGAGAACGTCACTTTAAGATTTAAGAAGTCCAGCTGTCATTTTAGATATGAAGAAGGATTCAGCTGCACATAAAACAAACAGATTAATTGTGGCAGACTGAGACCAATGAGAAGAACATACGTCATCTCAGATAAGAAGTGTTTGATCTTACTGTATAAAAATGGAGTCAGATGTTGGGAGGGCAGATGATCTTTGTGCACCTCTTTGAGGGGTATTGATTGTCTCACTTTGTTGGCTCGAGCGAATAAAGTAATTTTTGTTTGGCACCTGGAACCTTTGTCTCCTGAGTATTTTTTCTTATGAAGATTCAAGCTAAGACTTTTTGCCACAACATAACTTGGTGACCCCGCGACGTGATTGGACAGAGGCTACGGAGTGGAGGGCCGCAGACGGGCAGAGGTCGGCCAGGTCACACAAGGGCGCGCCACTATAGAGGTGAGCATAAATTTACTTGCTTATTCTGTATGGTGCTTGTGTGGTCTGCCGAAGGTAAGCCCTGAGCGGTGTTGATACTCCAGGTCTCTCCAAATTGAACACAGCAATTTGATACTTATAATATAAATTATTTGCTTCCATTAAGATAATGATAAAATACTGAATTGAAAAAGCAAAAAGGGTTCCAGATTCTAAACAGGTGTGCGTGTGAGTGCGGGTGTCGAGCTTCGTGCTCGAAAAAACCCTGCTTGGGCAGGTCACGCGAGAGGCGTGTCGGGCCTTGGGGTCCGGAGCTTGGTGCTCGAAAAAACCCTGCTTGGGCAGGTCGGGCCTTGGGGTCCGGAGCTTGGTGCTCGAAAAAACCCTGCTTGGGCAGGTCGGGCCTTGGGGTCCGGAGCTTGGTGCTCGAAAAAACCCTGCTTGGGCAGGTCGGGCCTTGGGGTCCGGAGCTTGGTGCTCGAAAAAACCCTGCTTGGGCAGGTCGGGCCTTGGGGTCCGGAGCTTGGTGCTCGAAAAAACCCTCCTTGGGCAGGTCGGGCCTTGGGGTCCGGAGCTTGTTGCTCGAAAAAACCCTGCTTGGGCAGGTCGGGCCTTGGGGTCCGGAGCTTGGTGCTCGAAAAAACCCTGCTTGGGCAGGTCGGGCCTTGGGGTCCGGAGCTTGGTGCTCGAAAAAACCCTGCTTGGGCAGGTCGGGCCTTGGGGTCCGGAGCTTGGTGCTCGAAAAAACCCTGCTTGGGCAGGTCGGGCCTTGGGGTCCGGAGCTTGGTGCTCGAAAAAACCCTGCTTGGGCAGGTCGGGCCTTGGGGTCCGGAGCTTGGTGCTCGAAAAAACCCTGCTTGGGCAGGTCGGGCCTTGGGGTCCGGAGCTTGGTGCTCGAAAAAACCCTGCTTGGGCAGGTCGGGCATTGGGGTCCGGAGCTTGGTGCTCGAAAAAACCCTGCTTGGGCAGGTCGGGCCTTGGGGTCCGGAGCTTGGTGCTCGAAAAAAAACCCTGCTTGGGCAGGTCACGTGAGAGGCGTGTCGGGCCTTGGGGTCCGGAGCTTGGTGCTCGAAAAAACCCTGCTTGGGCAGGTCGGGCCTTGGGGTCCGGAGCTAGGTGCTCAAAAAAATATATAATTATTACACGGTGAGATTTAGATGCTCAAATCCTGTAGGTCAGGTGGTTGTAGGTACGGTCTATGTGTTATTTGTCTTGTTGCTTTGTGTTGTTTTTGTCAGTTATTGTAGCATTAAGTTGGTGAACTGTGTTAAAACTGCAATCAGTTTGTGTGTTATATATGAAGGTTGGGCTGATGAGAGAGTGTTCTTCTATGGCTGTGTCTTATTCAGCGTGGGAAAATGTTTGCCTGCTAGAACTGTGTGTGTGAAAAGATAAGAACTAAAAGAGCAGAGGAAGGAGGGGCTCATGGTGCATGAGAAAGAGAGAGAGATTTTTGTGAATAAAAAACTGTTTTGAGTGAGAGCATATGAGAGATCAGTGTGTGTGTCTATATGTGTGTGTTAGTGAAGATAAAGTGAGGCCTCTGTAAATATAAACTGTAAATATGAGTGATTTTATCTTTAAAAACATAGCTTTTGATCTTATTTTTCATTTTCTCATTTTCTTTTTGCCTTAATATACCTGATGAAGTAATTATGGATGATAATAACTTAAAATATAAGAAACGTGTATTTATAGCAGCTAGGGATGTTCATATTGTATATAATAATAATTGTTAATGCATGGTGACTCAAAGTAGGCCCCTAAATGACACAAATTATTAAAACCAAAACTTTTTGAAATGCATCCTGCTTTAGAAATGACCTCTGTGGTAGATGCAATCTGCCCTTTTTAGATATTAATCATCTGGACTGATCACGTTTTCTTTGATGAGGTAATGTTGCCTGAATATCTGATAATGTACTGTATGAATCTTGATTCTGTTGTTGATCTGTCGCTGCTGTTTGCACGTTTAAATGAGATAAAATGTTTTGTTTTTTATCAGGTCACAGACAACCGTCAACTATTTTTACTCAATGACAATTTAATATTAAAATCTTATAAGTTAATGGTTAATATTCAGTTAATAAGATGCGGTTGTCGGTTGTGAAAATTAACTGATATGAACATCCCTATTAGCAGCAGAAAGAGTGTGAAATGCTTAAATTCAAATTGAAATAAGAGATATTAACAATAACTTCTGGAAAAGCATTTAGCAAATATTTAGCAGTAATATAAATAAACAGACTGATATCTGAGATAATTAGTGGAAGTACAAAAGTTACCAGAAGTAGAGAAAAAGTGGCCATAGATAACCTGGCAAGTAATAATTAGAATCCTGGAATGTCATGTTGATAGAATATTTAGATGAGGTTTGCTCATACAACCTTCAGAGATCAAGTAGGCCACATACGCCTGAAACTGGAAATAATAAAATTTTGGAAATATTATTTATGAGTGAAGTTGTCTATTTATTCATTGGTCACCCCTTTTTCCAAATTGACCTATGTAATTAATTCTAATTATGGTGAAGTGTGTTTACAGACATGGCATCCATATCATTGGAAAGGCTGAAGTCCAGACATCCTATCAGCACGGATTTGATTACAAGAACTTCCAAACAAATGGACCAAACAAATGGACCAAACATACCAAACACTTGAGGACAAAATGGCCAGAGGATGGGACATTTGAGGTAACAGTGTGTGAGGACGTGGAAAATTTGTAGAAATTACAAACCCTAAGAGCGAAATATGAGAAGAGATGAGAAAATAGTAATAATAATAATGATGATAATAATAAAATAATAGTTTTTAATTTATTTAAAAAAGGAGGGACTTAACTTTTTAAAATTTAGAGTAAATAGATTTAGAATAAAGAGATTCTAAAAGAAGATGATAAAAAGTTGTAGACAAAGGAAAAAGGTCTCCTCTAGGGATGAGGGATTTAAAAACCAATTACCAATAATTACAGGTGACATACAATTTGAGGACAGAATAGAATTGGAGCCAGACCAATCACAGGCTAGAGCACAACCCCTTTTACAAACCCCTAAACTCATCACAAACACAGATGAGCCCACAAGCCCAATAAAAAAAAAAAAAAAAAAAAAAAAAACAGACAGCAAACCAAGGCCAGAACCCAGTTCTTAACCCAGTTCCGATGCAACCAAAACATTAGGAAAGATGTTAACACCCCCTGAGATACATAAGGCATATGATAGTGTAGCCACAGCCCTACATCAGATAACACCCCTAGACGTATGCAGAACAGAAAGGCTTAAGTTAAGGATGGACAAATTTAGGAATGACATTTTAGAAAAAGTAAATGATACAACACCGACAGGAAGTGTAGAGTAGGGACCAGGCAGGCTGGAGAAACCAGAGCAGTAAAAGCTACAAGCAAGGATAATTCAAGCAAGCAGCCGGTATCTCAAGGATGGAGAGAGAGGGTGCTAGGATTTAAAGTTTGAGACTGGACGCTGGGTAAACGTTGGACAAGAACAGCAAGCTGCATGGATTTATGCCAAGAGACAATGTTTATGTTGATGAACCCAGAAATACATCAATGTGCCTGATTTTGATAAACGGACAACAAGGACAATGTAAACCCTGGGCCACTCAGGATTTTGATGGACTAGCTGCACGCCTTCCAGAAATACATGAAGGAGCCGGAAAATGGATACAAACTTTTGAGCAAAAGACAGCAGGGTGTGTCTCGGCCATAGGAGATATCAAGGCCCTGTTGGCAAAGTGTGTCGGTGGAACAAAGTTGAATGAACTTTTGAATAATGCTGGACTGAGAATTGCAATTGACAACATCAGAAGAGATAAAATGTCCTTTGTCCCCCTTCAGGAAGAGAACGTGGACAACAATACACAGAGAATACCCCATGCAGATTGACCCGAAGATGCTGAGAGGTGATCCGATTGGTGAAACAGAAAATCCAACAGAATATATACAAGAACAGCTGAAACGGTGATGTGGAGAACTAGAAAAAGACCCGGAAGAAGACTTTGTTTTAGCTGCACTGTTCAGAAAAGCAATAGTGGAAGCTGTGCCACCACCGGTTAAAACCAAACTCGAAGATGTAGTCGAACTGAACTCCAAATCACACAAGGAGTTCTGTGATCATGTATTACATGCAGTCAAGCAGCACCAAAAGAATGAGCTGAAGGCAACAACAACAGAGAGAGAGAGGGAGAGAGAGATGCAGAGGGGGCTGGCAAAGTTACAGCGGAACGACTTTGTGAGCAAAACTAAGAAAAAAGCACAAGCTGTTCTGAAGGAGAAACAACCAGCTTTAATGGTGCTCATCAACACACCTGCCCCCACCATCCAGCAAACACAGATAGCAACACCAGCCCAACCCACTCCGGGAAATGCTCAACAGCAAGCCACTCTCATTGTTATCTGTGCAAAGCCAAAACAGCAAAACAGCAGTAATGGACAAAAACAGCAAGGAGGCAGAGGACAAGACAGAACAAAAAGATCACGTGATAGATGCTGGGGCTGTGAAGATGCTGGGGCAGCATGGACACTTCAGAAGCGAATGTCCGAATAACCCATCTAATTAAGATCAACAAAACTGACAGCAGAATTAACAAGACGGACGGTTGAACCAACAAGACTGGCAGCCAAACCAGAGACAGTAAGGCCCACCCAGAGCAGCAGCAGAAGTCACAACAACAATCACAGTGTGGTCCAGTGAATCTGTGGTGTGGGCCAGACCAAAGCTACTAAGGTTGCCCAGAGGATTCTAACGGGAGGGGCCAACATCCAATGATAACTGACAATGCTGACGACAGATTATTGACTCTGCAGGTTGAAGTTGAAGGCAAGTCTGAACCTATGATGACTGACACTGAAGCAAATTACACATGCGTAAGTCCAAATTATACCACACACCTCCACCTGTCTGAAAATTTTGAAAAACAAGCAGGATTTTAAGGAAAAAACCCAGCTGACACCTCTGACTGCTCCAGTCTGTCTGTAAGCAAAAGTCAAACAAGTCACTTTAGCACACCCATTAATTATTAGAAATAGATGCCCTATGTAGATTAAAATAGCAGATATCTTGTTCCCCTGATGGAATTTATATTAACAGTAAGGCAGTTAGAAAAATTACAATGATGACACCACAAGTAAACTTATGTTGGATAGGAAAATTTAGAATAGAATATATACATGATAATTACAAAATGGAAAAAGTTTGTGAAAGAGCAAATTAATGAACATAGAAGGTACAGTCTGAATTTTTACTGTATTATGATGTATGACCCCTTATGCAGAACAGATCTAGAAAAAGAGTGAATAAATAGGAAGAAAGGATAGAAAGTTCCCCTGATTTCCCCACATATAGAATAGCACCCCAAGTTACAGCTTCACAGATAGACACTTGATTGAAAAAAAAAATAAATAGAAGGATTTTTGACTCTACAGCACATGTAACTATTTTGCAGGCAAATAAATTAAGTATTAAGATCTTAGCCATATGATGAAAAATAAAATAGGGAACGCAGTAAAATTCTATACTGCTCATTTTGGAAGAGAGGAGAAACAAGAAAGTTGTGTGCACCATGGTTCTGCCAGTAGTTGCAACTGATAAGATAGAGATGCTTTGGCAGTCATCCCAGAAATACAGGCAGGCCTATCAGAAATAGAGCAGCTGATTCAAACTAATTTCTGGACAAGCTAAAACATATGTAAGTTTAACAAAAATTAGCAAAATACCCATTGTGACAGGAAACAAGAAAATGTTAGAAGCACTATTGAGGCATTAGGAGTTTTTAGTAGAAACAACAAGCTATTGTAAAACACCAATATTTTCTGTAGCTAAAGCTTTATTTTTATACATGATTGGAGAAATATAAATGATGAATTTGAAGATTGGCCAGCACACAGTAAGTTCCGGATCCACACACACTGTTAACTAGTATCCCTCCTGAAGTTAAATATTTCAATGAAATTGACTTATGCTCTGCTTTCTTCAGTATTTAACTGGACGAGAAATGCAGAAACTTTTACCTACAAAGGTAAACAACTCACTTATTCTATATTACTGAAAAATGTCCTCATTTACTTTGCATTTTCAATTAATTAATTATTAAAAACAGATTTGAAAAGATCTAGTGTTGGACAATGCGCTGTTCCAATATGTGGATGACCTATTAATTTACTATCCCACACTTGACCCATGCTAGCCTGACGTTGTCATACTCAATTCTAGTCCCCGTTTTTCAAATTGTGGTGGGTGGGGCTAAGATCGGCTGGCACCCAGGCTAGACCCATGCTGTAAAGATTATAAAACTTTTGAATAAATTATCTGAGGGGGGAGGCACAAAGCCTCTAGAGCTAAATAACAACATTGTTAAATATTTGATAAGATTAATTGCAACTATATGCAACTAAAATGACATCAATTGGTTTTGTAATATAGTAGTAAATGTTTCTTTTGTGAATTCTTCATTGACACAATTATTCAACCCCTTAAAGAACTACCACTCTGAAGAACAGAGGTTCATTGAAGTGTTTTCAATCAGGTATTGAAAACACCTATGGATGTCAGGGAACAGCAATAAAGCCTAATAAGCACCAATTAGGCAGCTTTAAAATGACTGTGATACTCAACTCCTTCTAAACATTTACTGGTGTGGTTACAAACATGGTGAAGTCAAAAGAATGGTCCAGGAAGACAAGAGAAGAGGTGATTAATCTTCACAGGAAGGGCAATGGCTATAAGAAGATTGCAAAGATGTCAAACATACCAAGAGACACCATAGGAAGCATCATTGCAAATTCAAGGCAAAGGGCACTGTTGAAACGCTTCCTGGTCGTGGCAGAAAAAAGATGCTAACTGCGACTGCTGTGCGCTATCTGAAATGTAGAGTGGAAAAAAGTCCCCGTGTGACTGCTGAGGAACTGAGAAAAGATTTGTCACATGTGGGTACTGAAGTTTCTGCTCAGACAATACGGCGCACCCTGCGTACTGAATGCCTCCATGCCAGAACTCCCAGGCGCACCCCCTTGCTGTCTCCAAAGAATAAGAAGAGTCGACTGCAGTATGCCAAAAGTCATGTGGACAAACCACAGAAGTTTTGGGATAGTGTTCTGTGGAAAATTAGAACTGTTTGGGCCCATGGATCAACCCTATGTTTGGAGGAGGAAAAACAAGGCCTATGAAGAAAAGAACACCTTGCCTACTGTGAAGCATGGTGGGGGGTCAATCATGCTTTGGGGCTGTTTTGCTTCTGCAGGTACAGGGAAACTTCAGCATGTGCAAGGTACCATGAATTCTCTTCAGTACCAGGAGATATTGGATGACAATGTGTTGCAGTCCGTCACAAACCTGAGGCTTGGGAGACGTTGGACCTTTCAACAGGACAATGATCCCAAGCATACCTCCAAATCCACTAGAGCATGGTTGCAGAAAAAAGGCTGGAACATTTTGAAGTGGCCATCGCAGTCACCAGACTTAAATCCGATTGAGAACCTCTGGTGGGACTTAAAGAAAGCAGTTGCAGTGCGCAAGCCTAAGAATGTGACTGAACTGGAGGCTTTTGCCCATGATGAATGGGCGAAGATACCCGTACAGGGCTCGACATTAAGGCTTGTCCGCTTGTCCGGGACAAGTGGATTTTTTGTAGGACAAGTGTAAGAGAAAAGTAGTTGTCCGACTGGACAAGTTAAATTTCAATCAACGTTACTTCACGTTATGTGCCGTTAACGACGCAGAACGCGCAGCGCAAACACCGAGCGGAATATTGAACAGAGAGCGCGGCACACCGACACACACGTTTACATGTAGGCTACTGTTATTGTTACTAAACAAGCTGTGCGCGCATTAAACCTGATCGCCGAACACGGAGGGGCGGGAGTCGCGGGACGGCATGGAGTGGAGTGGAGAGTGATGTTTCTTCAGGCTCCGGCGTGAATATAAATTACTTCACTGTGTGTCAAAAAAGCTGATTTAAGTCCGTATTTTTTCTCTTCTAACGTTCGGTAAAAACACATAATGGGCTTAAAATCTTGTTTAAGAATCTGTTTTATAACGAGAATCTCTCTTTAGCGCGCCTATGTGTGTGCTGCGCGACAGCTGATTTGAATCTGAGTTCGTCACTGTACATTAAAAATCCCACACGAACATTACAGCATAAATGCTAGGTTTAAGATTGATTTGATATGTAACAAATAATCTAGATACATTTATTCTAATACGTTTTTTAAAACATGGTAATGTTTTAATGTTTTGCAATCATTGAAAAATCATCTATTATTTTCCTTTAATTGCTAGTCTGGGTTTGGTTGAAGGCTACAGTTTGTCCGGTTAGAACAAGTATGTCTCACTCAAATCGTTGACTTTATTAAATGTGCATAGATGTGTGGTTAGTATAATGCACGCACACGCACAGTCCACAAAACCTCCTTCGATTTGAATCAATCCTGCTTATTTAAACTATAACTATTTACACTATTCAGCCGATCTCCTTTCCCGTTATCATTCACCTGCTCTATTCTCCGACACTGCGCAGACTCTAGCGGAAAGTTTGGAACAGTCCATTTCGCACTTATTAACAGGGGTGACCGGATTAGTCCATTTATTAAAGGTGACACTTTTCTACAATCATTGAAATGTGGGGAAAATGAAGAGAAAGGCAGCAGATATAGCATCATTCTTCAAAAAGAGTAGCAAGAAGCAGCCAAATGAATCTTAGTAAAATACATTTCAGTGCCCTACAAAATTCATGTGATTTTCTGGTCTCTATATTTTCAGCAATGGGAGATAGAAATCCTGGTTTCAAAGTAAATTTCAAAAGTTTTATTTGATTAAATAGTTTAAAAAAAACATGAGGTTGAATTATGACTATAAATTGTATGTTAATCTCAATTCATTTTAATTAAATTTCAAGTATTGTAGCAATTGTATGTTACACATTATTCTGATTAACACACATATAATACTTAAAAGTATTTTAAGGTTGGATGATAGAGATTATATATGCCACCCCAGAGTAACTGCTGGCCCCTGCCTGGCCACCCCTATGAGAAATCCCTTGCTCCGCCACTGATTAGCAAAACACAAAAATACATTATATTATAAATCTTTACCCGGACAAGTGACTTTTGTGCATGGACAAGTGAAACACAAATTTACTTGTCCAAAGGACAAGTTGCTCAAAAAGTTAATGTCAAGCCCTGCCCGTAGATCGCTGCAAGACACTGTGTCAAGCTATGCTTCACGTTTAAAAGCTGTTTTAACTGTAAAAGGATGTTGTACTAAGTACTAATATTGAATGTCACTTGGGGGTTGAATAAAACTGAAAATGATGTGAGCACAGAAAAGACATTTGTGGTTATTTCATTATAAATTTTATGTTATATTTGTCTGACCTACACATGCCTCTTTGATGTAAATTGTAAGCAGGATGACTGAATGATCAAAATCAATGTCAAACCGGCCAAAACAATCAATTTCAGTTGGGGTTGAATAATTTTGAACACAACTGTATAGGCTCCATACATATACACACATATCAGAATTGCTAGAAATGGATTATGTAATCTAAATAATCTCTGTCCAAAAGTGGCAATTAACAGACATAGCAATGCATCATGTTCTATAAGATTATCATGTTAAAATGGAATTACTCAATAAAGCAAGAAAAAAACTACCTCAAATGTGTATCTATTTAAAACATCAAAATCATCACACGCAAAAAGTCGCTAGAGCAATAGACGGTTTCATCGGATGCACGTGATACACGTCTGGATCCGAACCTTACTTCCGGTTTCGTTTTTTTAATGGTCTGACTAGTTGCTGAACTGATCTCTTGAACAAATGCCTCGTCGAAAATAACAATAAAGTTGTGTCCACGTGGACTCGCATTAAGGGTCCCTAAAGTCTGGACTACGTGATGTCATCAAAGTGTGGACTCTGAGGAGGACCACAAGTCCGGAGTGTGCCATTTGGGACAGGACCATAGACTGTAAAAAAAGATGGATGACGCGATGTCGCCTCCCACCATTGTAATGAATTGAAGCCAAAAATGTCCGACCACGGTCGCCGCCATGTTACGTAAAAACGTCAGTTTGGAGCCAAGGCATGCGCAGAAGGAATCGTCCGTGGAGCCAGAGCCACGTTATCAAACTTCCGCCTAAACGCTCGCTCGACCAATTCAACCACGCCACTCATAACGACACGCCCCGTTTCTATAGCATCAAATTACTAGCTAAAATGAAACTTACCACAATAAGGAAAACACTTTTACATATATACGCGTGAAAACAACTACCTGAAAGTACCAAAACCACCTTTTGGAAACTTTTATTGGAAGTGTAAATACTTTTTTTTATTTAGAGCAGAGTCCCATTAGTTTGAATGGAGAGGGCGGGGTTATGACTTGTACTGCAGCCAGCCACCAGGGGGCGATCACAGAGCCAGAGGCTTCACTTTTCAAGGCTTATGAGCAGTGTTAGGAAAGTTCACTTTCTACATGAACTAGTTCAGTTCACAGTTCACAAATTTTAAAATGAACTAGTTCAGTTCATAGCTCATATTTCCAAATTTTGAACTAGTTCACAGTTCCAAAAATGAACTAATTTATTTATAGTTCTTTTTCCCCATATTATTTAAAAAAAATATATTGCCATATAGCCCATATAGAACCACAGACAGGAATGATTTTATCAGTTTTAACACTGAAGCTAAATGCATCAGATTTCATATTCATATCCAACTTTAAATCCTTATCCAACCAGGGTTTACGAGCATTGACTGTCTTTTAATTTTTGTATTTGCTTGCACATACCTTGAAAGGCTAGCCGGGTGCTTCAAGGGGGTTTTCCGGGCGAGAAGCGCTGCGAGGCGTTGAGTGTATGACAACTCAGGTATTGCACACCGCACGTGCACGTTAAATAGCGTGAGCTTGTCTATTTCAAGATCCAGAATATGTGTAAGCAGCCTTTGTTAATCGTTAACGATTTAGGACAAATATGATGTTATGTTATCTAATGTTAAACTATGCGAGTGGCGCAGCAGGGATTTGGATAGCAGCGTCCAGTCAGTGTTGTTTTGATGACGTATGCAGCCTGGTGGCAGTGTTGCCAGATTGGGTGTTTTTTTCCGCTACACATTAAGGCCTGTTTACAGTGTGTTTTAGACGGGTTTTCGCCTGGAAGACTCTATAGAAATCTGGCACCCTACTGAATGACGTTAAAGTGAGAGAACGTGCCGTTCACAAGCCCCAGAATGAACGAGTTCACCTTGCGTTCATCAGGCAGTAATACAGTACGTTCAGTTCACGTTCGCCCAAAATATGAAGTAGTTCAACAATGCTTATGAGGCACACCCGGACAGGACCTATAAGGTTGCTTAGTTGGCAAGGAACACAGTCACTGAGTTGGCAACACTGCTTCAGCCAATCCCCTTTTTTTAAGCAAGTAAGCCCCGCCCACTTATTAACATTGAATTTGCATACAAGTTGAAAATAAAAATGAACACGAAAATTAAAACGAAAATGAAAAAGAAAAACAGAACATAAAATTAAAACTGAACTTTACATTTTAATTTTGTCCCTATTATTGCTTGGGCATGAATAAAAAGCCTTTTAAAAAATGTATTTACAGATTCCTTTTCAAGCTTGCCTTTTAATTTTAATATTGTCAGTCTTGTCTCAAGGTTATATTGAAAATGAACTGTCAAATAATCAATTTAATTTAATTTTTCAATTTGGCCGGAATGATGCTTCATCACGTTAAAAATGAAAATGAAATAATTTAATATAATGTTTTAATTTTTATTTTAGCATTTCATTTTCAAATTTGGGACATATTTTGCGATTTTATTTTTTATTTTATAATTTAATTAATTATTTTATAATTTAATTAATTAATTTTAAAAAGTCCAAAACACCTTCCTTAGGTTTCCTCTATGGCCAGCTTAAGGGTGCGGCGTCCCAGCGCCCCCTAGTGACCAGCCGCTACTGGGTGTAAGGGGAAATCCCCTATATGGCGAGGCTGCAGACCGTCTCCATGGAAACGGAGTTGTACACTGACGTCATGGCTATATAAACCGAAGACTCTCCGCGAGCGCTCATTCCTTTGGTTGATCTGAACGACACAGGACGGATTAATTAGCGGTTGCGCTTAACAAAGCGAAAAACTCAAAACTCTACAGATACATTGTTCGAGGACAGAAAGTTTATTCAGTTCATTCAGTTTATTCTGTTTATTCTGTTTAGACCGAGTTTTCACAGTGTGTCTACAATCCACTTGATCGTGTCTTCATCACCGTCTTCTACAGACTTTGGTGGAGGTGTTGAAAAGGTGGATTTCCCCCTCCCTATCACCACTGTCAGCATCTCGACTTCATCGTTGTTCGCCAGGTGCATCGATGTAGAAGAAGCTGGAAAAGTGGATTTACCCCCAACTACCTTTCCGGTGAACTACTACTGTCCGCTGTGGGCTTTTTAGGAGGACACGCCGATGTGGTAATTGTTCCGAACGCTGAAACGTCTGTTCAGTACCCTGGACCGTTATCCTTATCAGACGACATAAGCAGCGTTTGGTTACAAACAGAAGGAGAAGAGGAGAGTGTTGTAGCTGCTGAAAACAACATAGCAGGTGAGTCTGAAGTGGACGATGTAACTTTATGCATATTATATAGGCTACACCGTACAGGACATGTTTTATTAATAATAATGATAATGATAACGGTTGATAATAATCCAAAGATGTGGTACATGGATGTGTATTTAAAAGCTAATTGCAAAGCACATATTTTAAGGTGGAACGTTAGAGTTGCTGACAGGAGCAGCGCGCACGTCTTAAATTAGGTCTGCGGTGTTTCCTCTGGGATTTTTCCAGCTTTGGCGGCAGTACATAATCATTTTTAAAACGTAGAATATATACGTGTATTTTATAATTTTCATGCTGTCGTTGGCTTTTCCTTATACTTATATCCTATGGATTATCTTTATTTGATTTAAAGTGGATTTTCTAAAAATACGTTTGCAGCTCAGTTCGCATCTTTATTGTGTAACGTTACAAGTTGTGTGTAGCGGAAACACTTGTCTCGTCTGTGTGTAGATTTTTTTTCTTCCAAACGCTGTTGTTGACTTCTGAGATCGTCCAGTCTTCATTCATGCAGTTTTAAAAGTAAAAGTAAATGAATTTAAGCATGAATGACATAACGGGGTGGTTTCCCAGACAGGGATTAGACTAGTTCTAGACTAAAATAAATGTAAGAGCTGCCCAAACTGAAAACAACTTGCACTGACATATCTTAAAATACATCAGTGCCCTTTGTTTTGCCTCAAAATGCATACCAGGGATGATTTTAGTAGGGCATGTTTGTTAAAACTTGTAATATTTCCTATTTAAAGGCCTAGTCCTGGTTTAAGCTAATCCTTGTCCGGGAAACCCCCCCAACATTGTTTAAACTAGAAATGTATATTGTTTATAATAAATACATATATTATATATATATTATATTACATATATTATATGTTTCTATACATTCATGAATGTGTGTATACATGATAATTACACACAGCACACACACACATATTATGCCAAAAATCACTTTTATTGTGTATGCGATTAATCGTTTCCCAGCCATTAATAATGTGTTTAATGAGAAAGAAATTGAAAAAGAAGTCTCGCACAAAAAATGGGAAATGCGTCACATCACTTAACTTCTGCGTTAGAAATAAGGTGGATAATTTTTTGTACAAGACATTGTTGATTCCAAAAGTACGATGTGCTTCCTTATACAACTTTTTATTTTACTCGGAAAATATCACATTCATGTGAAAAAATGGATAAAAGCTAAGCCAAAAAAGAAATTAAACATTAGACAAAATCAAGAACAAAAAGCAAGAAAGACCTATGAAGCATTTTGTTACTTTAAATTGTTGTAACTTGCCAATGGCATGAACATTTTTATTTTACATTTTTATGTACGTTTATTTGTTTTCCACTTGTTGCGAGTTGTATATTTATGTATAAACATTTGTATAATTCTTGCATTTGTGTAATTAAAAAAAAAAAAGGTAGCACTTGTTTTTAAGACACAGATTAATCTTTGCCAAGGTTGTAAGTGCAGCCAACAGCAGCACGTGTTGTTCATCTGTTTTGTAATGATTTTTACAATTTTACAAATGATTTTTGAACAATTTACTGCTGTCATAATAAGCCATTTATCGTTACAGCACTAATTTACCCATAATTTATTTTTACAGCAATGGATTTTGTTCTTCCAAATGGTGTGTTGTCTTCTGAGATTGTTCAGCATCCTGGACCCTCCTCAGAAGCCATAAACAGTTTTTGTTTTGAAGAAGAAGGAGGAGACGAGAACGCTGAAAACATCTCATCAGGTGAGATTGAAGTGGACTGTGTAACTTTAACGCACACGCACAGTAATTGTGTGGATTTTTAGGCACCTGCAAATGTGATTAAAACCTTATTGACCTTCATTAAATGGTTATCAAGTAAAATTGGGTGATATTAAACCATTAAAGGGATAGTTCATAGAATAATTTTCTCATCCTCATGTTGTTCTAAACCTGTATAAATGTATTTTTTTCTGACCAACACAAAAGAAGATATTTTGAGAAATGATGGTAAGCACACAGCTCATTACAGTAACCATTGACTTCCATTGTAGGAAAAACAATGATGAGCCCCATTCACTTCCATAATAGGAGAAAAGAACACTATAGAAGTGAATGGGGCTCATGAACGGTTTGGTTACACACATTTCTCAAAATATCTTTCTTCATGTTCATCAAAACAAAGACATTTAGACATGTTTGTAACAACAGCGAGAAAATGATGACAGAATTTTCATTTTTGGGTGAACTATCTCTTTAAATGATTCGCCCTTTGCAGGAGTTTAGATAAAGATATCTGCAATATAACGTGCTTTCATGCTAAACTCGTCTAGAGAGGATGAGAGAGAGCTTTTGAATGAACAATGAATCATTGTTTGTTTGTTTGTTTGTTTTTAGGGAAAAAAACAGCAAAATCCATTAAAAGAAGAATTGCAAAATTTTTCCGTACAATGGGGAAGAAGATCAAGAGCCCTTTTGTTCACTGCTTCGGTAGGAAAAAAGTGGAATCTTTCGTACCCTCCCCAGAGCTGAATCCGGGGAAGGCCAGTGATGATCTGGTCAAATCAGAGATGAAGACCAGTTCCGGGATGAAGGCTGATGATGATATTGTCCATCCCGTGGCAAAGGCAGACTATGATCTGCTGAATACTACAAAGCCTGAGGATGTATCGTCTGCCCCCCAGCATTTCACTGGCACTTCTTCCGTCAGTATTCCTCAGTTTGTCATCCCGAGGGCAGATACCAGTCTGCATATTGTGGATTTTAGCGAAGACGATTCAGTCGATACTGTGCTGAATGCTCGCACCAATCCTGCCAATCCCAAGCCAAAGAAGCCAACCTCATCTACTAGCGGTGAGTCTACTGTCATTGTTTACCTTCCTGCTGTTGTAGTTTATTTAAATCAATCAAAGTTTTTGTGTTTTTCATGATCTGTGCTTTTTGATTATGATATTGATACAGATGAGGTGCTTGGGGCGATTGGCTTTACCAGCAGGATGTACCCAAAAAGCCACGAATCTGATGACAAACGGGTAACAAACTCAAATTATCATTGATGTGTAAATTGTAGAGCAGGGGTCTCCAACGGATAAAACATTTTGGTAACTCTTCTGGAGGGCTACTTTTTGATATAGTTTACTTAAAACTTTTTTGTTTATTTTATTTTACTTGTTGATAAAGGGTTTCATTAATCCATGTGAACCCAAGGAGAAGACGGACACCAACCCTGCCAATCTCAAGCCAAAGAAGCCAACCTCATCTACTAGCGGTGAGTCTACTGTCATTGTTCCCTTTCATGCTGTTGTAGTTTATTTAAATCAATCAAAGTTTTTGTGTTTTTCATGATTTGTGCTTTTTGATTATGATACTGATACAGATGAGATGCTTGGGACGAGTGGCTTTACCAGCAGGATGTACCCAAAAAGCCATGAATCTGATGGCAAACAGGTAACAAACTCAAATTATCATTGATGTGTAAATTCTAGAGCAGGGGTCTCCAACCTTTTTGTGGCAAGGGCTACCACAACGGATAAAACATTGTGTTAGCCCTTCTGAAGGGCTACTTTTTGATATAGTCTACTCAAAACTTTTTTTTATTTTACTTGTTAATAAAGGGTTTCATTAATCCATGTGAACCCAAGGAGAAGACGGACACCATCTCTGCCAATCCCAAGCCAAAGAAGCCAACCTCATCTACTAGCGGTGAGTCTACTGTCATTGTTTACCTTCCTGCTGTTGTTGTTTATTTAAATCAAAGTTTTTGTGTTTTTCATGACCTGTGCTTTCTGATTATAATATTAATACAGATGAGATGCTTGGGGCGATTGGCTTTACCAGCAAGGTGTACCAAGAAAGAGAAGACTCCGATGGCAAACAGGTAACAAACTCAAATTATCATTGATGTGTAAATTCTAGAGCAGGAGTCTCCAACCTTTTTGTAAGCAAGGGCTACCATAATGGATAAAACATCACAGACTATGTGCCCTTCAAGGGTGCATTGAAAATGCCCAGATTTTAGAATCTCAAAGCTTGAAAGTTATGTGTACAGTGTCGCAAGCATATTTTTCATGTTTTTTTTTTTTTTTTTGTATTTGCAGGTCGCCATAAAGCAAGTTTGGGAATGGAAACATAATCCTTACACTGATATTGTAAGTTATCAAAACAAGTCTGTGAAAAGATAATTTCTTTATGTAATATTATTTATTTATGCATAAATGTGTTATAAATATATATATTTAGTTGATGAAGTGCTTATCGCTTTAAGAATGGTTGAAACTTGTAGACAGATGATATCTATTTTATCTTAATTTTATCAGAAGGTTAACAACAATTCAAATTATGCCAATTTTAAGACTGGCACCATTCCCAAGACAAAGGGTTTTATTAATCCATATGAACCCAAGGAGAAGATGGACACCAACCCTGCCAAACCCAAGCCAAAGAAGCCAACCTCATCTACTAGCGGTGAGTCTACTGTCATTGTTCCCTTTCATGCTGTTGGAGTTCATTTAAATCAAAGTTTTTGTGTTTTTCATGATCTGTGCTTTCTGATTATAATATTGATTCAGATGAGGTGGTTGGGGCGATTGGCTTTACCAGCAAGGTGTACCAAGAAAGAGAAGACTCCGATGGCAAACAGGTAACAAACTCAAATTTCTTTCAGCAAACAGTGTGCTCTTTACATAAAGATTTATGTTTACTCAAAACATTAACCGAGTTAACCGATTGTAGATTCTCAAAGCTTGAAAGTTATGTGGAGAGTGTCAGGTGAGAAATAAACTCGCAAGCATATTTTTCATGTTTCTTTCTGTATTTGCAGGTCAACATCAAGCAAGTTTCAAAATGGACCCGTAACCCTTGCATTAATATTGTAAGTTATCAAAACAAGTTTGTGAAAAACATTGTTTTATGTAATTATATTATTTATTTATTTATTTAAATATAGTGCTTATTGCTTTAAATAGAAATGTGTGGACATAATTGATATGTATTTTATCTTAATTTTATCAGAAGGCTGACAATAATCCAGGCAATGCCAAATTAAAGACTGGCACCATTCCCAAGGCAAAGGCTGGCACCGGTGTTGGCAATCCAGTTCGAAAACCTATTGCTATTCCCTGTGGTATCATGGTGAAGGCAGACCCCAAACCTGCCATCCCCAAAAAGACGGCTGTTTTTCATGAGCGTGATAAGAAGGTGAAGGCAGACCCCAAACTTGCCATCCCCAAAAAACCGGCTGTTTTTCATAATTGTGATAAGAAGGTGAAGGCAGACCCCAAACCTGCCATCCCCAAAAAGACGGCTGTTTTTCATAATCGTGATAAGAAGGTGAAGGCAGTAACCAAACCTGCCATTCCAAAGAAGACAGCTGATACCGAGGTGAAAGCATATAGCGAGGAGATCAATGCGGCACACAGTGAGTCTACTGTTATGATTACTCTAAATTGGTGGATCTTAATCGTTTTGATGGCCTCTTATTTTCCACAGAAATATTTGACGGATCCCCTACTCACCATATAGAAATATACAGATATGTTTTAGCTTATTTCATTGCTTGTTTTAAATCCTTTCAAGTCATCTTATGGCCCCTTTGGAAGTCTTTTGGGCCTGTCCTTTAGAAACAACGCTGTAAGGATGGGTTGCAATAACAAACCCCTGATTTGCTCTAAACTCTGCTTAACTTTATTCTTGTTGGTCAACTCATAAACATGAAATGTGGCATTGTTGCTGTTTGAGTTCTTATTCTAAATCAAAGGTTCTAGCAACCGCATACATTTTCATGTTTTCTGTCTGTTTTTCAGGAACCTTGTGTCATGATTATTGTATTGATACAGATAATCCGCTTGGTAAAGGTAGCTTTGGCGCTGTGTTTCCGGGGACCAGTAAAGCCGATGGCAAACCGGTAGGGCACTCAAACTTATTTCAACAAACATTTTGCTCTGTACAGGTTTGATCAAAACATTTGTTAAATCAGTTAACAGATTGTAACTCAGTGGTTTTCTCTATTTGCAGGTTGCTATCAAGTTTGTGAAACGAAGGCAACCAAACCGTTACTTTATCATGGTAAGTTACAGTAGTTGTTTAAGTGCTTATTACTGTAATTAATATAACTGTAGGTTACATGAAGCACAGTTTAACAGACACTAAAATGCTATAAGCACCAAATAATATTAAGATGGAAAGGCTTTATTGTTTATGTTTACAAATATAAAAGCAGTGGAAATTAAGCCTACTGTAGGTACAATACAAAAACAAAATGTTTTTGTCTAAAGAGCAACTTATTAACAACTAATGTTTTTCTTCAGCCTGGATCTGGAATGGTTCTCACAGAACTAGTAGTGTTGCACACATTAAAGGAGGATCCAAACCCTCATGTGATCAAACTTTATGACAGCTATGAGGATCCGGATTACTTCATACTCGTCATGGAGCGGCCTGATCCTTGCATGACCTTGAATGAGTTTATTAAACTTCAACGAGGTCTGCTGGAATCAACAGCACGCATCCTAATGCGTCAGGCAGTCATGGCTGTAAAACATTGCTTTAAGCATGAGACTTTTCATACTGACCTCCACGCTGGCAACTTCCTCGTGGATAAAAACAACATGCTGCTGAAGCTGATCGACTTTGGGTGCTGTGACCGATTAAGAGACACGGCCTATGCATATGAAGAGTATTTGGGTGAGTTTTTTTTTCATACCATAGTGTAGTGAAGCAATCTGCTTGTAGTGACTTATTGATCATGTGACTCTATCACACAACAACTGTCTTGCTTACAGGGGCACCGGCTTATCGGCCACCTGAGGTCCGCAACAGGGGCAGATACCACGCCATGTCAAGCAGTGTCTGGTCTCTGGGAACTCTGCTCTATTATATGGTTAATGTAAACTTGCCCTTTCCCAAATATGGGCCAGTAACTGAAGGCATGATAAACCACGAGAATGACTATTTAACAAAGCGTAAGTAAACGGCACAAACACAATAGGTCAGTTAAGTCTCTGATCAAATGCACAGTATCTGTGAAAGACAGTCAGTAAACATTATCCGAGCATATGCAGGACTCAGTGCAAGGATTATCCCCCTGACAAATTGTTTCAATATTTTTGCTTTCACTGCTAAAACAAACATCCTGTAATATACCAGCAGAAAGATGTGATTCATTACTACTTAGCAGTTAGTTAAACTGCCCATATTTTATAAAACTATCATGAGCATTGACCGGTCAGTTTAAAGTTCTGAAAATAGGCTGGATAATATTTGAGCTATACTGAAGATGCATGTTGAGATATACATTATATTAAACATACATTATATTATTAAAGAAATCTGTAACCTTAAGTTCATGTGATCAGAGACTATATATAGTCTTTTAATTTAAAATTATGACAATAATGTTTCCACATGCCATAACAGTTTATAAGAAGATCATTTTCTTTTCACTACTCACATATCTTAGAAACTTAACTTTAGTGATCAACATTAGTGCTCTTGATTAACCAGATTTATCCTAAAACATGCACAGAGATTCAGGATCTGATTGAGAAGTGCCTGTCCATTGATCCAGCTAAACGACCAACTCTAGACCAGATGTTAGAACATCCCTGGTTTAAAATGGGTGAAGAAGGAGGGATGGTAGGCCATTTAGTCCAACATTACTATGAAATATGAGGTATTGCAGTGGTTCCCCTGTCTGTATTTGGTATAATAACACCTGCTAAATCTGCTTCTTCTAGTCAGCCGAATTCCGTCAGATCATGGATGAACTCACCGACAAAGCCAGTTAGACCATCAAGAAAGCCAGTTAGACCATCAAGAAAGTCAGTAAGACCATTTAGGAAGTCAGACAGACAAATTATCATTGTGTAAATTCTAGAGCAGGGGTCTCCAACCTTTTTGTGATCAAGGGCTACCACAATGGATAAAACATTGTGGTAGCCCTTCTGGGGGGCTACTTTTTGATATAGTCTACTCGAAACCTTTTATTTTATTTTACTTGTTGAGATGTTTTAATTCAATTCAATTTTATTTATATAGTGCTTTCTCAATTGTTAATTGTTTCAATGCAGCTCTTATATATATATATATATATAAATACTATCGGGGTATGTGAACGGGTATATGCTTTGTTTTGGACAAACTAACTATTGCGGGATAAGTACATTTACTGGACATTTTATGTGAATGCTTTGTTAAAGAAGAATGTCTTAAGTTTAGATTTAAATTGATCTACTGGGTCTGATACTCGAACATTATTTGGTAAATCATTCCAGAGCTTAGGGACTAAGTAGGAAAAGGATCTACCACCTTTAGACACTTTTGATATTCTAGGGATAATTAAGTGGCCAGAATTTTGTGATCGCAGTTTACGTGGTGGATTGTATTCTGATTCTTTAATATACAAGGGCGCTAGGCCATTTAAGGCTTTGTAGGTGATTAGTGATATTTTAAATTGTATCTGATATTTAACTGGTAGCCAGTGTAAAGATTCCAGAATTGGACTTATGTGGTCATACTTTTTAGATCGAGTAAGCACTCTTGCGACAGCGTTTTGAACCAGCTGTAACTTGTTTACCTGATTTGCGTGACATCCCCCGAGTAACGAGTTACAATAGTCTATTCTAGAGGTCATAAAAGCGTGGATAAGCTTTTCTGCATCTGATGCAGACATCAAATGACGTATTTTTGAAATATTTCTAAGATGGAAGAATGCTGTGTGGCAGACGTTGGAGATATGACTATCGAAAGATAGATTGCTGTCGAACATCATGCCTAAGTTCTTAACCGTGGAAGATGGCCCCACCGTGCAGCCATCTATGGGCAACTTGTAATCTGACATATTATGTTTGGAGCGATTTGGTTCAATATAAAGTATCTCTGTCTTATTGGAGTTTATTATAAGAAAGTTATGTGCCATCCAGTCACTAATATCGCTAATGCAGTCTGTTAGCTTAGAGAACTGGTGTGTTTCGCTAGGATGTGACGAGATAAAGTAAAGCTGGGTATCATCCGCATAGCAGTGAAAACTTATGTTTCCTGATAATGTCTCCTAGAGGTAACATATATAACAAGAATAGGATAGGACCTAAAACTGATCCCTGTGGTACGCCATACTTAACCGGGGAGTGATATGACTCTTCCTCATTTACATAAACAAAGTGATAGCGATTGGTTAGATACGATCTTAACCAGGCTAACGCCTGACCACTGATGCCAACATAGTTTTCTAGTCTATTGAGTAAGATTGTGTGATCTATTGTGTCAAAGGCTGCACTAAGGTCTAGTTATATAAGGATTGAGATTTCACAACGATCGGATGTTAAAAGGAGGTCATTTGTAACTCTAAGCAGTGCTGTCTCTGTGCTATGGTGGGGCCTGAATCCCGATTGGACCTTTTCATACGTACTATTATTCACTAAAAATGCGCATAGCTGGCTTGCCACTACTTTTTCTAATATTTTAGATAGAAAAGGTAGATTTGAGATTGGTCTAAAGTTATTAAATTCTCCCTGATCAAGGTGTGTTTTTTTAATGAGCGGTCTAATAAATGCTAGTTTGAAAGCTGTTGGAACGTATCCTAATTCTAGCGATGAGTTAAAGATATTTAGTACTGGGTCTGACACTACATGAAATACCTCTTTAAGTAATTGTGTGGTGACGGAGTCTTACATACAGGACGATGATTTTTATGAGAGCTCTTCTATTGTTGTAGCTTTAAATGACTCAAGATGTTCGTATGGTAATCTAGTGTTAAATGTAAAATCTGCGATATAATGTGCTTTCATGCTAAAATCATCAAGAGAGGATGAGAGAGAGCTTTTGAATGAACAATGAATCATTGTTTGTTTGTTTGTTTGTTTGGTTTTAGGAAAAAACCCATCAAAATCCATTTAAAGAAAAATTACAACATTTTTCCAGACATTGGGGAAGAAGATAAAGAGCCCCTTTTGTTCACTGCTTCGGTAGGAACAAAGTGGTATCTTTCGTACCCTCCCCAGAGCTGAATCCGGGGAAGGCCAGTGATGATCTGGTCAATTCAGAGATGAAGACCAGTTCCGGGATGAAGGCTGATGATGATATTTCTCATCCCGTGGCAAAGGCAGACTATGATCTGCTGAATACTACACAGCCTGAGGATGTATCGTCCACCCCCCAGCATTACACTGGCACTTCTTCCGTCAGTATTCCTCAGTTTGTCATCCTGAGGGCAGATACCAGTCTGAATATTGTGGATTTTAGCGAAGACGATTCAGTCGATACTGTGCTGAATGCTCGCACCAATCCTGCCAATCCCAAGCCAAAGAAGCCAACCTCATCTACTAGCGGTGAGTCTACTGTCATTGTTCCCTTTCCTGCTGTTGTAGTTTATTTAAATCAATCAAAGTTTTTGTGTTTTTCATGATCTGTGCTTTCTGATCATAATATTGATACAGATGAGATGCTTGGGGCGATTGGCTTAACCAGCAAGGTGTACCAAGAAAGAGAAGACTCCGATGGCAAACAGGTAACAAACTCAAATTATCATTGATGTGTAAATTCTAGAGCAGGAGTCTCCAACCTCTTAGTGAGCAAGGGCTACCACAATAGATAAAACATCACAGACTATGTGCCGTACCTTTCGCTAAGGGCCCTTCAAGGCTGTATGGAAAATGCCCAGATTTTAGATTCTCAAAGCTTGAAAGTTATGTGTACAGTGTCGCAAGCATATTTTTCATGGTTTTTTTTGTATTTGCAGGTCGCCATAAAGCAATTTTGGGAATGGAAACATAATCCTTACACTGATATTGTAAGTTATCAAAACAAGTTTGTGAAAAGATAATTTTTTAATGTAATATTATTTATTTATGCATTAATGCTTATCGCTGTAAGATTGGTTGAAATTTGTAGACAGATGATATCTATTTTATCTTAATTTTATCAGAAGGTTAACAACAATTCAAATGATGCCAATTTTAAGACTGGCACCATTCCCAAGACAAAGGGTTTTATTAATCCATATGAACCCAAGGAGAAGATGGACACCAACCCTGCCAATCCCAAGCCAAAGAAGCCAACCTCATCTACTAGCGGTGAGTCTACTGTCATTGTTCCCTTTCATGCTGTTGTAGTTTATGTAAATCAATCAAAGTTTTTGTGTTTTTCATGATTTGTGCTTTTTGATTATAATATTGATACAGATGAGATGCTTGGAGCGATTGGCTTTACCAGCAGGATGTACCCAAAAAGCCACGAATCTGATGGCAAACAGGTAACAAACTTAAATTATCATTGATGTGTCAATTCTAGTGCAGGGGTCTCCAACCTTTTTGTGGCAAGGGCTACCACAATGGATAAAACATTGTGTTAGCCCTTCTGAAGGGCTACTTTTTGATATAGTCTACTCAAAACTTTGTTTATTTTACTTGTTAATAAAGGGTTTCATTAATCCATGTGAACCCAAGGAGAAGACGGACACCAACTCTGACAGTAGACTCACCGCTAGTAGATGAGGTTGGCTTCTTTGGCTTGGGATTGGCATTGTTCCCTTTCCTGCTGTTGGAGTTCATTTTAAATCAATCAAAGTTTTTGTGTTTTTCATGATCTGTGCTTTTTGATTATAATATTGATACAGATGAGGTGCTTGGGGCGATTGGCTTTACCAGCAGGATGTACCAAAAAAGCCATGAATCTGATGACAAACAGGTAACAAACTCAAATTATCATTGATGTGTAAATTGTAGAGCAGGGGTCTCCAACGGATAAAACATTTTGGTAACCCTTCTGGAGGGCTACTTTTTGATATAGTTTAAACTTTTTTGTTTATTTTATTTTACTTGTTGATAAAGGGTTTCATTAATCCATTGCCAATTTTAAGACTGGCACCATTCCCAAGACAAAGGGTTTTATTAATCCATATGAACCCAAGGAGAAGATGGACGCCAACCCTGCCAAACCCAAGCCAAAGAAGCCAACCTCATCTACTAGCGGTGAGTCTACTGTCATTGTTCCCTTTCCTGCTGTTGTAGTTTATTTAAATCAATCAAAGTTTTTGTGTTTTTCATGATCTGTGCTTTTTGATTATAATATTGATTCAGATGAGGTGGTTGGGGCGATTGGCTTTACCAGCAAGGTGTATCGAGAAAGAGAGGACTCCGATGGCAAACAGGTAACAAACTCAAATTTCTTTCAGCAAACATTGTGTTCTTTACATAAAGATTTATGTTTACTCAAAACATTAACTGAGTTAACCGATTGTAGATTCTCAAAGCTTGAAAGTTATGTGCAGAGTGTCAGGTGAGAAATAAACTCGCAAGCATATTTTTCATGTTTCTTTCTGTATTTGCACGTCAACATCAAGCAAGTTTCAAAATGGACACGTAACCCTTGCATTAATATTGTAAGTTATCAAAACAAGTTTGTGAAAAACATTGTTTTATGTAATTATATTATTTATTTATTTAAATATAGTGCTTATTGCTTTAAATAGAAATGTGTGGACATAATTGATATGTATTTTATCTTAATTTTATCAGAAGGCTGACAATAATCCAGGCAATGCCAAATTAAAGACTGGCACCATTCCCAAGGCAAAGGCTGGCACCGGTTGTTGGCAATCCAGTTCGAAAACCTATTGCTATTCCCTGTGGTATCATGGTGAAGGCAGACCCCAAACCTGCCATCCCCAAAAAGACGGCTGTTTTTCATGAGCGTGGTAAGAAGTTAAAGGCAGACCCCAAACCTGCCATCCCCAAAAAGACGGCTGTTTTTCATGAGCGTGATAAGAAGGTGAAGGCAGTAACCAAACCTGCCATTCCAAAGAAGACAGCTGATACCGAGGTGAAAGCAGATAGCGAGGAGATCAATGCGGCACACAGTGAGTCTACCGTTATGATTACTCTAAATTGGTGGATCTTAATCGTTTTGATGGCCTCTTATTTTCCACAGAAATATTTGACGGATCCCCTACTCACCATATAGAAATATACAGATATGTTTTAGCTTATTTCATTGCTTGTTTTAAATCCTTTCAAGTCATCTTATGGCCCCTTTGGAAGTCTTTTGGGCCTGTCCTTTAGAAACAACGCTGTAAGGATGGGTTGCAATAACAAACCCCTGATTTGCTCTGAACTCTGCTTAACTTTATTCTTGTTGGTCAACTCAAAAACATGAAATGTGGCATTGTTGCTGTTTGAGTTCTTATACTAAATCAAAGGTTCTAGTAACCGCATACATTTTCATGTTTTCTGTCTGTTTTTCAGGAACCTTTTGTGATGATTATTGTATTGATACAGATAATCCGCTTGGTAAAGGTAGCTTTGGCACTGTGTTTCCGGGGACCAGTAAAGCCGATGGCAAACCGGTAGGGCACTCAAACTTATTTCAACAAACATTTTGCTCTGTACAGGTTTGATCAAAACATTTGTTAAATCAGTTAACAGATTGTAACTCAGTGGTTTTCTCTATTTGCAGGTTGCTATCAAGTTTGTGAAACGAAGGCAAACAAACCGTTACTTTATCATGGTAAGTTACAGTAGTTGTTTAAGTGCTTATTACTGTAATTAATATAACTGTAGGTTACATGAAGCACAGTTTAACAGACACTAAAATGCTATAAGCACCAAATAATATTAAGATGGAAAGGCTTTATTGTTTATGTTTACAAATATAAAAGCAGTGGAAATTAAGCCTACTGTAGGTACAATACAAAAACAAAATGTTTTTGTCTAAAGAGCAACTTATTAACAACTAATGTTTTTCTTCAGCCTGGATCTGGAATGGTTCTCACAGAACTAGTAGTGTTGCACACATTAAAGGAGGATCCAAACCCTCATGTGATCAAACTTTATGACAGCTATGAGGATCCGGATTACTTCATACTCGTCATGGAGCGGCCTGATCCTTGCATGACCTTGAATGAGTTTATTCATCTTCAACGAGGTCTGCTGGAATCAACAGCACGCATCCTAATGCGTCAGGCAGTCATGGCTGTAAAACATTGCTTTAAGCATGAGACTTTTCATACTGACCTCCACGCTGGCAACTTCCTCGTGGATAAAAACAACATGCTGCTGAAGCTGATCGACTTTGGTTGCTGTGACCGATTAAGAGACACGGCCTATGCATATGAAGAGTATTTGGGTGAGTTTTTTTTCATACCATAGTGTAGTGAAGCAATCTGCTTGTAGTGACTTATTGATCATGTGACTCTATCACACAACAACTGTCTTGCTTACAGGGGCACCGGCTTATCGGCCACCTGAGGTCCGCAACAGGGGGAGATACCACGCCATGTCAAGCAGTGTCTGGTCTCTGGGAACTCTGCTCTATTATATGGTTAATGTAAACTTGCCCTTTCCCAAATATGGGCCGGTAACTGAAGGCACAATAAACCACGAGAATGACTATTTAACAAAGCGTAAGTAAACGGCACAAACACAATAGGTCAGTTAAGTCTCTGATCAAATGCACAGTATCTGTGAAAGACAGTCAGTAAACATTATCCGAGCATATGCAGGACTCAGTGCAAGGATTATCTCCCTGCCAAATTGTTTCAATATTTTCGCTTTCACTGCTAAAACAAACATCCTGTAATATACCAGCAGAAAGATGTGATTCATTACTACTTAGCAGTTAGTTAAACTGACCGGTCAATGCTCATGATAGTTTTATAAAATATGGCCAGTTTAAAGTTCTGAAAATAGGCTGCATAATATTTGAGCTATACTGAAGATGCATGTTGAGATATACATTATATTAAACATACATTATATTATTAAAGAAATCTGTAACCTTAAGTTCATGTGATCAGAGACTTTATATAGTCTTTTAATTTAAAATGATGACAATAATGTTTCCACATGCCATAACAGTTTTTATGAAGATCATTTTCTTTTCACTACTCACATATCTTAGAAACTTAACTTTAGTGATCAACATTAGTGCTCTTGATTAACCAGACTTATCCTAAAACATGCACAGAGATTCAGGATCTGATTGAGAAGTGCCTGTCCATTGATCCAGCTAAACGACCAACTCTAGACCAGATGTTAGAACATCCCTGGTTTAAAATGGGTGAAGAAGGAGGGATGGTAGGCCATTTAGTCCAACATTATTATGAAATATGAGGTATTGCAGTGGTTCCCCTGTCTGTATTTGGTATAATAACACCTGCTAAATCTGCTTCTTCTAGTCAGCCGAATTCCGTCAGATCATGGATGAACTCACCGACAAAGCCAGTTAGACCATCAAGAAAGCCAGTTAGACCATCAAGAAAGCCAGTAAGACCATTTAGGAAGTCAGACAGACAAATTATCATTGTGTAAATTCTAGAGCAGGGGTCTCCAACCTTTTTGTGATCAAGGGCTACCACAATGGATAAAACATTGTGGTAGCCCTTCTGGGGGGCTACTTTTTGATATAGTCTACTCGAAACCTTTTATTTTATTTTACTTGTTGAGATGTTTTAATTCAATTCAATTTTATTTATATAGTGCTTTTCTCAATTGTTAATTGTTTCAAAGCAGCTCTTATATATATATATATAAATACTATCGGGGTATGTGAACGGGTATATGCTTTGTTTTGGACAAACTAACTATTGCGGGATAAGTACATTTACTGGAAATTTTATGTGAATGCTTTGTTAAAGAAGAATGTCTTAAGTTTAGATTTAAATTGATCTACTGGGTCTGATGCTCGAACATTATTTGGTAAATCATTCCAGAGCTTAGGGACTAAGTAGGAAAAGGATCTACCACCTTTAGACACTTTTGATATTCTAGGGATAATTAAGTGGCCAGAATTTTGTGATCGCAGTTTACGTGGTGGATTGTATTCTGATAGTAGTTCTTTAATATACAAGGGCGCTAGGCCATTTAAGGCTTTGTAGGTGATTAGTGATATTTTAAATTGTATCTGATATTTAACTGGTAGCCAGTGTAAAGATTCCAGAATTGGACTTGTGTGGTCATACTTTTTAGATCGAGTAAGCACTCTTGCGACAGCGTTTGAACCAGCTGTAACTTGTTTACCTGATTTGCGTGACATCCCCCGAGTAACGAGTTACAATAGTCTATTCTAGAGGTCATAAAAGCGTGGATAAGCTTTTCTGCATCTGATGCAGACATCATATGACGTATTTTTGAAATATTTCTAAGATGGAAGAATGCTGTGTGGCAGACGTTGGAGATATGACTATCGAAAGATAGATTGCTTTCGAACATCATGCCTAAGTTCTTAACCGTGGAAGATGGCCCCACCGTGCAGCCATCTATGGGCAACTTGTAATCTGACATATTATGTTTGGAGCGATTTGGTTCAATATAAAGTATCTCTGTCTTATTGGAGTTTATTATAAGAAAGTTATGTGCCATCCAGTCACTAATATTGCTAATGCAGTCTGTTAGCTTAGAGAGCTGGTGTGTTTCGCTAGGATGTGACGAGATAAAGTAAAGCTGGGTATCATCCGCATAGCAGTGAAAACTTATGTTTCCTGATAATGTCTCCTAGAGGTAACATATATATATAACAAGAATAGGATAGGACCTAAAACTGATCCCTGTGGTACGCCATACCTAACCGGGGAGTAGGGGTGTAACGGTACGCAAAAATCACGGTTCGGTGCGAACCCCAGTTTTGAAGCCACGGTTCGGTTCATTTTCGGTACAGTAAGGGAGAAATGCAAACATTAAACTGCAGGTTGTTTATTACTTTAAACTTTTTTTTACAATTTGTTTACACTTTTTTAAACACTTTATTAAAATATAACAGATAAAATATATATAAAATGAAAAAATAATAAATAAAATACTACTGCAAAGTTATTTTTTACATTATTTTATAACAGAAGGTAACTCTTTTCTTAACCTTCTCTTAAACTTTTTCTACTAAAACCTTGAACTAACAAATTCAATTCCTGAATACATTTATGAACTATTAGCCTACATTTTTGCCACTAAAAATGTTCTGTTTTGATTTATTTTGGATTGTTTAACTCACAGAATTGATTTGGCTATGTACCATCTCTGTATAAAAATAATATTACTGCTCTATGTGTAACTGCATAGCAAGCAACATGATGATATACTTATTATACACTCATTTTGAGATTAGTGAGCTGCATACATAGCCATCTTTGATCTTTTGCACGTTTCCCCTAATCTTTGCTTGTGTCGTCAATGTAAGCTGTAACGAACCCCTCCGCAGCTGAGTAACAGCTGAGTAAGCCCGGGTTACAGCTCTTCTCTGTCCCGACCAGCTGATCGCATTGTGACAATGATATGATTGACGTGATATGCAGATGAAAAATCTGATCACGCATTCCTTATTCTTGCTGTCACAGAAAGCGCGTCTCATAAATGCGTAGCAACGAAAGACGTGCATCCTCTCACGCACTTTTGAAAGAACAAAGCAGCGCGTTGACACGCGTTTAACATGCGCTTTTAGATACGAAACGTAAACGTTTACATCAATAATCAAACGGATATACAACTAAGTAAATAAAAATCTTTCTGCGGGCCGAATTATGTTATATGTTTGACAGAAGACTTGCGCTGAACGCGGAGACTTCCGCCACTTAATATGTTCGTGCGGAAACGCACGTATTATGTTCCGCACAGGCGCACACAAAATGCATTCGGCCTTTCGGTGCACGTGCACACCGTGCCGAAAGCCCTGAACCGAAACGGTCCGGTTCGAATACACGTACCGTTACACCCCTACCGGGGAGGGATATGACTCTTCCTCATTTACATAAACAAAGTGATAGTGATTGGTTAGATACGATCTATACCAGGCTAACGCCTGACCACTGATGGCAACATAGTTTTCTAGTCTATTGAGTAAGATTGTGTGATCTATTGTGTCAAAGGCTGCACTAAGGTCTAGTTATATAAGGATTGAGATTTCACAACGATCGGATGTTAAAAGGAGGTCATTTGTAACTCTAAGCAGTGCTGTCTCTGTGCTATGGTGGGGCCTGAATCCCGATTGGACCTTTTCATACGTACTATTATTCACTAAAAATGCGCATAGCTGGCTTGCCACTACTTTTTCTAATATTTTAGATAGAAAAGGTAGATTTGAGATTGGTCTAAAGTTATTAAGATCTCCCTGATCAAGGTGTGTTTTTTTAATGAGCGGTCTAATAAATGCTAATTTGAAAGCTGTTGGAACGTATCCTAATTCTAGCGATGAGTTAAAGATATTTAGTACTGGGTCTGACACTACATGAAATACCTCTTTAAGTAATTGTGTGGTGACGGAGTCTTACATACAGGACGATGATTTTTATGAGAGCTCTTCTATTGTTGTAGCTTTAAATGACTCAAGATGTTCGTATGGTGATCTAGTGTTAAATGTAAAATCTGCGATATAATGTGCTTTCATGCTAAAATCATCAAGAGAGGATGAGAGAGAGCTTTTGAATGAACAATGAATCATTGTTTGTTTGTTTGTTTGGTTTTAGGAAAAAACCCATCAAAATCCATTTAAAGAAAAATTACAACATTTTTCCAGACATTGGGGAAGAAGATAAAGAGCCCCTTTTGTTCACTGCTTCGGTAGGAACAAAGTGGTACCTTTCGTACCCTCCCCAGAGCTGAAACCGGGGAATCCGGGAAGGCCAATGATGATCTGGACAATTCAGAGATGAAGACCAGTTCCGGGATGAAGGCTGATGATGATATTTCTCATCCCGTGGCAAAGGCAGACTATGATCTGCTGAATACTACAAAGCCTGAGGATGTATCGTCTGCCCCCCAGCATTACACTGGCACTTCTTCCGTCAGTATTCCTCAGTTTGTCATCCTGAGGGCAGATACCAGTCTGCATATTGTGGATTTTAGCGAAGACGATTCAGTCGATACTGTGCTGAATGCTCGCACCAATCCTGCCAATCCCAAGCCAAAGAAGCCAACCTCATCTACTAGCAGTGAGTCTACTGTCATTGTTCCCTTTCATGCTGTTGTAGTTTATTTAAATCAATCAAAGTTTTTGTGTTTCTCATGATCTGTGCTTTCTGATCATAATATTGATACAGATGAGATGCTTGGGGCGATTGGCTTTACCAGCAGGATGTACCCAAAAAGCCACGAATCTGATGACAAACAGGTAACAAACTCAAATTATCATTGATGTGTAAATTCTAGAGCAGGGGTCTCCAACGGATAAAACATTTTGTTAACCCTTCTGGAGGGCTACTTTTTGATATAGTTTAAACTTTTTTGTTTATTTTATTTTACTTGTTGATAAAGGGTTTCATTAATCCATTGCCAATTTTAAGACTGGCACCATTCCCAAGACAAAGGGTTTTATTAATCCATATGAACCCAAGGAGAAGACGGACGCCAACCCTGCCAATCCCAAGCCAAAGAAGCCAACCTCATCTACTAGCAGTGAGTCTACTGTCATTGTTCCCTTTCCTGCTGTTGGAGTTCATTTAAATCAAAGTTTTTGTGTTTTTCATGATCTGTGCTTTCTGATTATAATATCGATTCAGATGAGGTACTTGGGGCGATTGGCTTTACCAGCAGGATGTGCCAAAAAAGCCATGAATCTGATGACAAACAGGTAACAAACTCAAATTATCATTGATGTGTAAATTCTAGAGCAGGAGTCTCCAACCTCTTAGTGAGCAAGGGCTACCACAATAGATAAAACATCACAGACTATGTGCCGTACCTTTCGCTAAGGGCCCTTCAAGGCTGTATGGAAAATGCCCAGATTTTAGATTCTCAAAGCTTGAAAGTTATGTGTACAGTGTCGCAAGCATATTTTTCATGGTTTTTTTTTTGTATTTGCAGGTCGCCATAAAGCAATTTTGGGAATGGAAACATAATCCTTACACTGATATTGTAAGTTATCAAAACAAGTTTGTGAAAAGATAATTTTTTAATGTAATATTATTTATTTATGCATTAATGCTTATCGCTGTAAGATTGGTTGAAACTTGTAGACAGATGATATCTATTTTATCTTAATTTTATCAGAAGGTTAACAACAATTCAAATGATGCCAGTTTTAAGACTGGCACCATTCCCAAGACAAAGGGTTTTATTAATCCATATGAACCCAAGGAGAAAATGGACGCCAACCCTGCCAATCCCAAGCCAAAGAAGCCAACCTCATCTAGCGGTGAGTCTACTGTCATTGTTCCCTTTCCTGCTGTTGGAGTTCATTTAAATCAAAGTTTTTGTGTTTTTTCATGACCTGTGCTTTCTGATTATAATATTGATTCAGATGAGGTGGTTGGGGCGATTGGCTTTACCAGCAAGGTGTATCGAGAAAGAGAAGACTCCGATGGCAAACAGGTAACAAACTCAAATTTCTTTCAGCAAACATTGTGCTCTTAACATAAAGATTTATGTTTACTCAAAACATTAACTGAGTTAACCGATTGTAGATTCTCAAAGCTTGAAAGTTATGTGCAGAGTGTCAGGTGAGAAATAAACTCGCAAGCATATTTTTCATGTTTCTTTCTGTATTTGCAGGTCACCATCAAGCAAGTTTCAAAATGGACCCGTAACCCTTGCATTAATATTGTAAGTTATCAAAACAAGTTGGTGAAAAACATATTATTTTATGTAATTATTTATTTATTTAAATATAGTGCTTATTGCTTTAAATAGAAATGTGTAGACATATATGTATTTTATCTTAATTTTATCAGAAGTCTGACAATAATCCAGGCGATGCCAAATTAAAGACTGGCACCATTCCCAAGGCAAAGGCTGGCACCGGTGTTGGCAATCCAGTTCGAAAACCTATTGTTGTTCCATGTAGACAGACAACAAACCTGCAGTTCCCAAGAAGACGGTTTGTTTTCATCCACGTGATACCGAGGTGAAAGCAGATAGCGAGGAGGTCGATCCGGCACACAGTGAGTCTACTGTTATGATTACTCTAAATTGGTGGATCTTAATCGTTTTGATGGCCTCTTATTTTCCACAGAAATATTTGACGGATCCCCTACTCACCATATAGAAATATACAGATATGTTTTAGCTTATTTCATTGCTTGTTTTATCTTGTTTGAGTTCTTATACTAAATCAAAGGTTCTAGCAACCGCATACATTTTCATGTTTTCTGTCTGTTTTTCAGGAACCTTGTTTGATGATTACCGGTATTGTATTGATACAGATAATCCGCTTGGTAAAGGTATTGGCACTGTGTTTCCGGGGACCAGTAAAGCCGATGGCAAACCGGTAGGGCACTCAAACTTATTTCAACAAACATTGTGCTCTGTACAGATTTAAAGAGCAACTTATTAACAACTAATGTTTTTCTTCAGCCTGGATCTGGATTGGTTCTTACAGAACTAGCAGTGTTGCTCAAGTTAAAGGAAAATCCAAACCCTTATGTGATCAAACTTTATGACAGCTACAGATGTGGCCTTTAAAAACGCGTGTTTTCTCCCGCGGCATTCGCCAATTCGTCTCACAGAGTCTCGCAGAATTCTGCAAGTGCTTTCGGGGGGGCTACTTTCCCTTTTCCCTTAATGTGTTTCGCTTCACAGAATAATCACCAGGTGGCGCATAAGTGTATGCTTTGTCATTGCGGTTGTTTCCAGAAGTTAATAAGGGCTTTGCTGAATATATAACATTGCTATTAAAACAGCAAAGTGACGTCAACCCCTTCTTGCCAGCATAACAGCGCATACAACTAATAAGACGTGCAATGCGCATTTATACTAAAGTGCAACAGAGACCCTTACGAAAATAAACCATGGGTTTATTGTGGTAAAAGTGTAGTAATCATGTTTTTTTGGTGTATTGATTACTATCGGCAAAACTACGGGTTTACTACACTTACCATGGTTAAGCCTAATAAGGTTTTTGTACACCATGGTTGTCAGAACCATAGTTATTTTGTGGTTACCATAATTTCACTACAGTTTTTTGTTTTTTTAAATTGTAGTAAAACCATGGTTAATTTTCGTGAGGGGAATTTAGTGTGAGCCTATTTACAATGAATATCTTAATTATAATTTTGATACAGTTTTGTTGTTTGTTCATAATATTTATAATTATGTTCGTTTTTCTTAAAGTATCAATATTTTAAAGAGATTAATGTGGTATAAAAAGACATGTTTTAAAGTTAAAAAAATGTTGTACAAATTAAATTAGCATTCTTATATATTAAGAATAACAATATGATACATTTATATTGCGCTAAAATGGAAAGAGGAATTCTTCTCAACCACCACCAATAAAGTTTAAACATTATTCTTTAGAAAAAAACGGCCTTTAAACCCGTGGAGCGAACAAGAAAACATATGCTTACATGCTTATTCGGCATGTGATATCTTTTTTATTTCGTTTTATAGTTTTAAAAGTGGCAAAAAAGATCTTAAAATCTAATGAATACTGTTCTCTGTAAAATATATATATAACTGCAGATGACAGCAGATTTGATTCAGTTCACCTACTAAGAAATTGGAGAAGTGATGATTTGTGATTGATTGGGGCTAATAGAATGACTGCCACACTCAAAATACACCAAACCAAATAAGCACTTAAACTAAAGCAAGTCATGACCATAACTTTATTGTGTATATAAATATATTATTGTTTATAGACGTCAAATATCAAACATCACGCAGGCTTCTACTACTTACAAACATGCACACGCGGGTGAAGGTTAATAAATCTGCCATTTTCTGAGGGTATCTGCGTGCGTGGGATCCGGGCAGGTCTGCTTTTACTCCAGACCTTGACGCTTTGTGTGTTCGACTTTATACGGTGCGGTGTGGACTGATCGGCGTATGACATCAGAGTACCGCGAGAGCAAAGATAAAGTCGGACCATTTTGTAACATTTCGACTTGCTCTTGCGGTACTTTGATGTCTTCGCTGCCGAATTGTCTGCGCAGCGCCACATAGAAACGCCCTTTGACTATTTACAGCAAAGTACCAGCAACATGAGAAGTGGTGGCACGCAAAAGAAAGTGAAGGTACGCAAAAATATAAAGTGTCAGTACTGCGAGCACCGGTTTAGTTTTTTACATCGTGTGTTGCTCTTCACCATTGTGCAGCCGCGCACTCCCTCTGTAGTTTGTAGCTCGCGCTCCGGCTTCTGTAAACAATGGCCGTTTCTCAATACCAAGTACGCCAAGTTCGGACTTGCGTCCTTCTTAGTTCGGACATGCAAGTAACTTAACTTTACCATCAGTTAAAAGGATAACAAATAACAGACTTCATATGAATAATAAAGATAAATAAATTGATGAGACAAAAAAATGTCTGATAGATAAGGAAATATTTTATGTTTGATCAGACACCAAAGGGCAGAGCTACGAAGCCCGCCTGGTCACCCCTTGGAAAAAAGAAAACAAGAACCTTAAGACATCAGAGTACCGCAAGAACGATTTAAAACCAACCTCCTCCGCTTTATTTCTTGTGGTAGTCTGATGTCACCTGCTTGTCGGCTCTTGCGGCGCTGCGTAAAGTTGACCACATCTAAAAAACGTACTGCTAAACTCGACGGAAATGCTCTGTGTAAGCATGCACCTCCTTTATTAATTGTATAGCAGGAAAAGTTATATATCTTACTTCTTAGCGTGAGAAATAGCTTACAAGGTTTGGCGTGTGAGCGTGTGAACTGACAGAAATACGTGTGTCTCATGTTCGGCGAATGCGTGGGACTTGAGAGCCCAGGTTATATCAACATATGTCAAATTAAGTAACCCGATATACACTTAATTTTATAAGTTATAAACATTCAATTGAAATAACTTACAGCATATGTAGTAGATTTGCTTAAATAGCATTTAAACAAAGGAACTGCAAGGGAAACCCCACACGCTGGTGAAAACTGGAAAAAACGGTTTTCTTTTGATTCCCTGAGAGAAGATCGACTGGCATTAGGGGGGTGGCAAAGAATTGGCAGACCTGGGGGTTGGTGGTTTTTAATTTTTTGATTCTGTGTGAATGGTAGCTGCTAAAACTAGCAGCTTAACCATGTGCAATTAATTACATTTTGGAATTAACTTGCTTCATGTCATTTTATTTATAAACTGTAAAAATATTTTTTGAATTTGTAAGAAAAGTTAGCATTAAATATCTTTTACAAACTCTTGGATGTTTGTAATTATCATCATTCAGAAAAGTGGTGCTTGTATTTAGACTTGTGTTTGACGTGATTTAATCAGGAATATTACATTGGTTTCTTTTCAGTGTAGAACAGTTTGTCAACAAAATGCAAAAATATAGTATATTTATAAACATCACTAAAACAAAGTGAATTAAAATGAAAAAAGTAATAAAGTTAAAGCTGCTGATATTTTTGTTTACATTTACTAGCATTTGTGAAAATTGTTTCCTAGCTTTTTTTAAGTAGCCTAAATCCTACTCCAATTTATTTCAGTGTAGGTTTCTCATTTTTATCAGCTTTCTTTTGCTTTTCAAAGGGCCGTCTATCTTTGCTACCGCCAGTGCTTTAAGTGGGCCGGTAGGCGCCAGTACTCAGTACCGTTACTTCCAAATAGCAGCTCTTAAGCGTACCACCACCTCAGCGTGCGCCCGAACGTGCTTTTAGCGTACCGGGACGCTCATTTGCACATCTGTTTAAATCCGATGTTTAATTTAATCATTTGGCTGCACTGCTGCTTTTCAAAGCGCCCTTCACAATGCACGCTTCCTAATTCGTCCCACCGAGAGCAGAGACTACATTACCCATACACCCTTGAGTTTTACTAGTTAAAAGCGCATGCGGCTTGTTCAACTTCATGCGGCTCCGCAAGAATCGACAGCAAGAATCACCAGCCGGATGACGTCAAAGTTTCGCGATAGCGAGACGAAATATGATTTCTTGAATCATTCTTGCGGTCCTTTGACGTCAACCGGCTGTCGGTTAAGTCGAACAAGCCTAGTGTTAACAACGTGGTCTGGAGAGGTGTGTGAAACGCGCAACCTATCTGCTCGGTTAAAATGAAAATACTATGAACACTTAATGCCCTCCTGGTTTATGACTCTGAGTAGTAAAAGAACAAGGTCAGAATCAGAGGACTCGCTGGCTGACATCCCACCAAAGAACAAAGAAAAGGGCCGCACTTTGCATATAAAACGTATTTTTTATTGGCACAGATGCGTTTCGGCTTTGCGCCTTCCTCAGTGTGCTTAAGTGAATTAAAATTCAAACTCATTCATATATTCCTACCCTTCCATATACCCACACAATCGACCAATGATAATGTAGTGTCATCCCATTCATTCAATCATTCAATTAAAACAATTAATACAATCATCATTTTTTGTTTTCTAACACATTGTACACAGAACTACAACAGAAATACACCAAAGTTACTCAGATCAAATGCACCAATAACTATTTTTTTTACAAGAAACAAGTCAATGACAATTCTTCATTCAAGCCATTAGGTGTGCATGTATTCAAATTAAAAATATACCACGCCTCCCTCTGTAGAAGGCGGTTCTCACGATCTCCTCCTCTAATGAGCCGACTAACTGTTTCTAAACCCATAAACCTAAGTGTGTTAGCATCATGTCCTGCGCTGTTAAAGTGTCTTGCTACTGGGGACCTTTCGTCATTCTTCCTGATGTTACACTTATGTTCACAAATTCTGGTTTTCAATTGGCGTTTAGTTTTGCCCACATACAATAACCCACATGGGCATGTCAGTAAATACACCACGAAGGAAGTTAAACAAGTGATTCTGCCTTTCACTCTGAACGTCCTGTTTGATTTTGGATGCGTAAAAGTTTTTTCAGTGAGCATGTAATTGCATGCCACACAATTAAAGCACTTAAAATTGCCGTCTGGGATTTTGAAAGAAAGACGCAGCGGACTCGGTGCAGGCAAATACGATCGCACCAAACGATCTCTCAAATTAGATGCTCTTTTATAACAAAATCGCGGAGGGTCTTGGAAAGCATGACCGATTGTGGGGTCACTGCTTAAAACGTGCCAGTGTCGTTGAACGATATGTTTTAATGAATGAGATATGTGTCCATAAGTTGACACAAACGTAATTGGAGTATCTGTATGTGGCTTCCGCGCTCTGTCAGTCATTATGTTTGTGCGTTCGATGTTGCGTACCCGCTCAAGGCAATCTCGTAATAATGTATTATTATCATATCCCCTATTTGCGAACGTTTGACATAGCTCTCCTGCCTGTCTTTCAAAAGCCTCTTCACTGTCACAAATACGGCGTACCCTGAGTAACTGACTATACGGTAAACTGCGTTTCAGTGATGGTGGGTGGAAACTCTTGTAATCTAGAAACGCGTTCCGATCTGTATCTTTTCTGTAAATCTCAGTGTGTAGTACATTATCACATTTTTTAACCCATACATCCAAAAAAGCCATGGCATTGGAATCAGAGTTTAAGGTGAATTGAATGGACGGCAGTCTAGTGTTGACATAATCATGAAAAGCTTCCAACTCTTCCATCGTTCCTTTCCATATAAAAAACACATCATCAATATATCTGTACCATACCTTAAGATGTTTTTTGAATTCATTATCGGAATAAACAAAATCATGCTCAAATTTTCCCATAAACAAATTGGCATAATTGGGTGCCATTGGCGAACCCACCGCAGTTCCTTGTGTTTGTAGATAAAATTTATCCTGAAACATGAAATAGTTTTTGGTCAAGACATCATTAGCCAATGAGATTAAAAAGTCAGTGTGTTCCACATGATGGGTCTGCAGATAGTATTTTAAAGATGCTAAACCCGCTTTGTGTGGAATGTTCGTATACAAACTTGTCACATTCATTGTACATAATATATCAGATACATTCACTTCTCCTATACCAGATATTTTTTTCAAAAAATCAGTCGTATCCTTCAAAAAAGATGGCAGTTTATACACAAGATCCTTTATATGGTAATCAATGTATTGTGAAAGAGGCTCTGTTATAGATTGATTGCCAGACACAATAGGACGGCCAGGTGGATCATTTAGCCTTTTGTGAATTTTTGGAAGGGTATAAATGACTGGTCGTACTGGGTTAGTCTGTAAAAAATATTTATACTCTTTGTCATCAATAATTGCGTCATTCAATGCTTTTTTTAATTTAGATTTTATCTCATTGCTAAAATTCGGACTAACCCAGTACGACCAGTCATTTATACCCTTCCAAAAATTCACAAAAGGCTAAATGATCCACCTGGCCGTCCTATTGTGTCTGGCAATCAATCTATAACAGAGCCTCTTTCACAATACATTGATTACCATATAAAGGATCTTGTGTATAAACTGCCATCTTTTTTGAAGGATACGACTGATTTTTTGAAAAAAATATCTAGTATTGGAAGAAGTGAATGTATCTGATATATTATGTACAATGGATGTGACAAGTTTGTATACGAACATTCCACACAAAGCGGGTTTAGCATCTTTAAAATACTATCTGCAGACCCATCATGTGGAACACACTGACTTTTTAATCTCATTGGCTAATGATGTCTTGACCAAAAACTATTTCATGTTTCAGGATAAATTTTATCTACAAACACAAGGAACTGCGATGGGTTCGCCAATGGCACCCAATTATGCCAATTTGTTTATAGGAAAATTTGAGCATGATTTTGTTTATTCCGATAATGAATTCAAAAAACATCTTAAGGTATGGTACAGATATATTGATGATGTGTTTTTTATATGGAAAGGAATGATGGTAGAGTTGGAAGCTTTTCATGATTATGTCAACACTAGACTGCCGTCCATTCAATTCACCTTAAACTCTGATTCCAATGCCATGGCTTTTTTGGATGTATGGGTTAAAAAATGTGATAATGTACTACACACTGAGATTTACAGAAAAGATACAGATCGGAACGCGTTTCTAGATTACAAGAGTTTCCACCCACCATCACTGAAACGCAGTTTACCGTATAGTCAGTTACTAAGGGTACGCCGTATTTGTGACAGTGAAGAGGCTTTTGAAAGACAGGCAGGAGAGCTATGTCAAACGTTCGCAAATAGGGGATATGATAATACATTATTATGAGATTGCCTTGAGCGGGTACGCAACATCGAACGCACAAACATAATGACTGACAGAGCGCGGAAGCCACATACAGATACTCCAATTACGTTTGTGTCAACTTATGGACACATATCTCATTCATTAAAACATATCGTTCAACGACACTGGCACGTTTTAAGCAGTGACCCCACAATCGGTCATGCTTTCCAAGACCCTCCGCGATTTTGTTACAAAAGAGCATCTAATTTGAGAGATCGTTTGGTGCGATCGTATTTGCCTGCGCCGAGTCCGCTGCGTCTTTCTTTCAAAATCCCAGACGGCAATTTTAAGTGCTTTAATTGTGTGGCATGCAATTACATGCTCACTGAAAAAACTTTTACGCATCCAAAATCAAACAGGACGTTCAGAGTGAAAGACAGAATCACTTGTTTAACTTCCTTCGTGGTGTATTTACTGACATGCCCATGTGGGTTATTGTATGTGGGCAAAACTAAACGCCAATTGAAAACCAGAATTTGTGAACATAAGTGTAACATCAGGAAGAATGACGAAAGGTCCCCAGTAGCAAGACACTTTAACAGCGCAGGACATGATGCTAACACACTTAGGTTTATGGGTTTAGAAACAGTTAGTCGGCTTATTAGAGGAGGAGATCGTGAGAACCGCCTTCTACAGAGGGAGGCGTGGTATATTTTTAATTTGAATACATGCACACCTAATGGCTTGAATGAAGAATTGTCATTGACTTGTTTCTTGTAAAAAAAATAGTTATTGGTTCATTTGATCTGAGTAACTTTGGTGTATTTCTGTTGTAGTTCTGTGTACAATGTGTTAGAAAACAAAAAAATGATGATTGTATTAATTGTTTTAATTGAATGATTGAATGAATGGGATGACACTACATTATCATTGGTCGATTGTGTGGCTATATGGAAGGGTAGGAATATATGAATGAGTTTGGAATGTTCATTCACTTAAGCACACTGAGGAAGGCGCAAAGCCGAAACGCATCTGTGCCAATAAAAAATACGTTTTATATGCAAAGTGCGGCCCTTTTCTTTGTTCTTTGAGATTATTTATGAGTTTGGTCAAGCACTCTTATAATATATAATAAATTGAGTGAAGCTTGCTCCTACGGCACAATTGTTTGACATCCCACCAAACCATAATGATATCGCTGCAGGTCAGAAGCAAACTTTTTCCAATACCCTTTTTTGCGTGACAATCTCCGCTGTCGCGGCTGTCAGTTTGGTTCCCCTCGACGCAACTTCGGATTTCCTCACACGATGTACAGAGTAAAAACATTATTGAAATTGTAATATACATTTAGTTTAATTGCTAAACTACAAGTGAATTAAATTTCAAAGAATTTGAACGACGCGCACAACTTATAAAAGGATTTATTATTTTACAAGGTTGTCTGTTGACTGCTGTATATAAAACCCCTTCAATATAGGTGGAGTCGAGTCAGCAAAAATAAAAAAATTAATATAGTACCGGGCACCTCTTTTGGGCCACTTAAAGACTGGCTACTGCGGTCTCACTCGCTGTAAACAAGGGTTTTGTTTCAGATGCATTGAATGCGCTTGCCCGATTAAAAGCATTTTATGTGTAATTTAATCTATAGATTAAACTCGTTGCGTTTATATTTTGGGTGCATCTGTTTGCGCTTACATGATTTACTAATAATTGTATATTTTAATTGAACTGTCTTAATGGATTAAGCATACATATTTTTTCACGTTATTCCTCGAATATCCCAGGGGGCTAGATGTTTTGCCAACAGTTTGACAATTTGTTAAATGTGCACAAAATACATATGAAGGGTGATTAACAGTTGACTTCTGAAATTAAATAAAAATAACAAGATAAGAGGTTATCTTATAAGAGGTTATCTATGGAGAAATGAGTGCTTGCAGAATATGTACTCTTTTTTTGACTAATGCTTCATTCGAATCAGCATTACTTTTTTGTTTCTTCAACTTTAAAGATGAATATTAGAGATGGGCATTTTAGAGATTTTCAGCAATAGCACATTATGTTCAAATGTTTGATTATTTATATGCATTTAATAATAGGCTACCGTAAAATCATAATGTACACACCGTAAAAATGATTCAGTGGCTTTGTAAATATCTCTAAAATAAATGATTAAAGTAACTTTATTTCAGTTAATGTGATTTTTTTTTTGTTGGACAAACCAAAATAAATTACTAAAAATAGAACAGATATTTTGAGTAAAATGTACATATATTATTAAGGGGTATACATCAAATAAAATAAGTATTACATTTACAGATTATTTTAATAAATATATAACTCTGACCTTCTTAAATATATTTAAGTTTTTAAAACTGTAATAATTGCACATTTCAAATTAACATTATTTCTATTTAACATCAACTTGTGTAAAAATGTGTAAGTTTTACGCCTAACTTGAAGTATGATTTACTTATATTTTTACATTGATATTATTTGAGTAAATGTAGACAAAAAAATAAATGAATAATAAGTAGAACAAATGTTAATTTAAAAAAATCCCACAGCCAACGGTTTTTAATCAGCAACAAAGAAACTGTGCCTTTTGCCGATGACAAACACCTCAGAAACTCCTCAAATTTATGAATATTTACACACACAATATGATTTTATTTCCTTACTACAAAAGTATAACATATTAGACAAATTCTCAGTGAAATGTATTTAACACCATTGCATACTTTTTATCGTGTTGCATACCATGTAAAGGCAAACATGATAATATAAAAAGTAGACTATGTACAGTAATGCAGAAAAGCGCATCACAACCATCTTAAAGCTATTAAAACGTTCAGATGCAAAAATGAACTAAATGTAAAATTAGATAAACTAGTTAATGATATTGCGTAAATGCTCTCTTCAAAGGTCTTCGCAAATTATTTTGTTATAAGACTCAGTTATCATACATCACGTCTCTTCTACTGTAAGTGCACGGAAAAAAATAAGACAAATGATGCGCTTTTGAGTCGGACTTTTATGAAGAATATGTGACTTTTATGTAACTGGCAAAAGAAAACTTCGCCTACGCAATGTACAGTAGCGGAGTGGCCATCGGGAGAGTCGGGACATTATCATCAAAAACTTTTATGACAAAAATTATATTTAAATGAAATATTCTTACAGTTATTAAAAGATGCACATATTATTCCATAGCCTATTACTCCCATTTATGAGCACGATCATCTCTTGTCTCGCTCTGTTATGTTATAGCTGTTTGATAGCTGCGCATCTCCGTCTTTCAAACAGGTATCATTTTGTGAAGTTACTCATTTAGGAAAATTAGCCATGATTTAATGATTTTATCATTATTATTATTATTATTATTTTTTTGTGGCAGATTACGATTTGTATTACCCCAGTTTTACTACCAATACGAGACCGTTTTTTGTTTTTACCACGGAGGGCCGGTGGTATATGAAATTCTCTGGTAAATTTTTTGGTCCCACTCCGCCCCTGGCAATGTTTGCCAAAAAGCCTGCATTTGTATGACATCAAAGTCTTTCGCCTAAACACTATTAATCCGTGTCATGTTACTTCAATATCATACAGTCTACGCTCAGCATGAAGTCGAGCGCACAAATTGCATTCAGTATGGCCTACATGAAACACGACTGCCCTCTACAGGTTTTTTTATTTCCAGCGTCCCCCACCGAACACCCATTCTGCAGAATGCCGCAGAATTTCGGCAGTGCTCGCGGCATTCTGCTCTCGGAGACGCGCATTTTTAAAGGGCACATCTGTATGAAGATCCGGCTTACTTCATACTCGTCATGGAGCGGCCTGATCCTTGCATGACCTTGCATGAGTTTATTAAACTTCAACGAGGTCTGGAATCAACAGCACGCACCCTAATGCATCAGGCAGTCATGGCTGTAAAACATTGCTTTAAGCATGAGATTTTTCATACTGACCTCCACGCTGGCAACTTCCTGGTGGATAAAAACAACATGCTGCTGAAGCTGATCGACTTTGGGTGCTCTGACCGATTAAGAGACACGGCCTATGCATATGAAGAGTATTTGGGTGAGTTTTTTTTCATACCATAGTGTAGTGAGGCAATCTGCTTGTAGTGACTTATTGATCATGTGACTCTATCACACAACAACTGTCTTACTTACAGGGGCACCGGCTTATCGGCCACCTGAGGTCCGCAACAGGGACAGATACCACGCCATGTCAAGCAGTGTCTGGTCTCTGGGAACTCTGCTCTATTATATGGTTAATGGAAACTTGCCCTTTCCCAAATATGGGCCAGTAATTAAAGGCATGATAAACCACGAGAATGACTATTTAACAAAGCGTAAGTAAACGGCACAAACACAATAGGTCAGTTAAGTCTCTGATCAAATGCACAGTATCTGTGGAAGTCAGTCAGTAAACATTATTCGAGCATATGCAGGACTCAGTGCAAGGATTATCCCCCTGACAAATTGTTTCAATATTTTTACTTTCATTGCCAAAACAAACATCCTGTAATATACCAGCAGAAAGATGTGATTCATTACTACTTAGCAGTTAGTTAAACTGACCGGTCAATGCTCATGATAAAATATGGGCATATTATTAAAGAAACTCTATAAAGTCTCTGATCACATGAACTTAAGGTTACATAGTCTTTTAATTTAAAATGATGACAATAATGTTTCCACATGCCATAACAGTTTATATGAAGATCATTTTCTTTTCACTTCTCACAAATCTTAGAAACTTAACTTTAGTGATCAACATTAGTGCTCTTGATTAACCAGATTTATCCTAAAACATGCACAGAGATTCAGGATCTGATTGAGAAGTGCCTGACCATTGATCCAGCTAAACGACCAACTCTAGACCAGATGTTAGAACATCCCTGGTTTAAAATGGGTGAAGAAGGAGGGATGGTAGGCCATTTAGTCCAACATTACTATGACATATGAGGTATTGCAGTGGTTCCCCTGTCTGTATAATAACACCTGCTAAATCTGCTTCTTCTAGTCAGCCGAATTCCGTCAGATCATGGATGAACTCAGGCAGAACACTGACAAACCCAGTTAGACCATCAAGAAAGCCAGTTTCCAATAAGGAAGTCAGTAAGACCATTTAGGAAGTCAGTAAGACCATTTAGGAAGTCAGACAGACAAATTATCATTGATGTGTAAATTCTAGAGCAGTGGTCTCCAACCTTTTTGTGAGCAAGGGCTACCACAATTGATAAAACATTGTGTTGGCCCTTCTGGGGGGCTACTTTTTGTTATATTTAAGACTGGCATCACATCAGGTGAGATTGAAGTGGACTGTGTAACTTTAACGCACAGTAATTGTGTGGATTGGGTGAATTTAAAGCATTAAAGGCGGAGTCCACAATGTTTGAAAAACGGTTTGGAAAAGGAGACGGGCCGACTACCAAAACACACTTATAGCCAATCAAATCAAATCAAATGCCGGGTTGCGTATGTGTGGGGCGGGTCTATCAACAGAAGGTCCAGATTCTATTGGGGTAGGGGCGTGTTTGTTTAGGTGATTTCAAATATCAACATTTGCTTTCAAACATCATGGACTCCGCCTTTAAAGGAATAGTTTATCCAAAAATAAAAATTCTGTCATCATTTTCTCATCCTCATGTTGTTCTAAACCTGTATAGACGGTTTCAGCAGTAACAACATAAACACGCGGCTTTCGTGGTCATCACGTAACTAACGGTAAACTCTGCGAAGAATAAATAACAACAAAGTCCTTTTAAAGTAGTTTATTTATATAACAAACAAAATACACAACACGTAGATTACATAGGAACCCAAAACATTTGTTATTTTCGACGAGGTATTTGTTTAAGAGTTCAGTTTCAGCAACTAGTCAGACCATTTAAGAAACAGAAATCGGAAGTAAAGTTCTGACCAGACGCTTATCGCGTCACCGCACGTGCAGTGTGTATTTTTTTCTGATATTTTGAGAAATGATGGTAAGCACACAGCTCATTACAGTAACCATTGACTTCCATTGTAGGGAAAAACAATCATGAGCCCCATTCACTTCCATAATAGGAGAAAAGAATACTGTAGAAGTGAATGGGGCTCATGAACGGTTTGGTTACACACATTTCTCAAAATATCTTCCTTCATGTTAATCAGAACAAAGACATTTAGACATGTTTGTAACAAAATGAGAGTGAGAAAATTATGGTAAACTATCCCTTTAAATGATTCTTAACTCGCCCTTTGCAGCAGTTTAGATTAAGATATCTGTGATATAATGCGCTGTCATGCTAAACTCATAGAGAGAGGATGAGAGAGAGCTTTGGAATGAACAATGAATCACTGTTTGTTTGTTTGTTTGTTTTTAGGGAAAAAACAGCAAAATCTGTTAAAAGACATTGGGGAAGAAGATAAAGAGCCCCTTTGTTCACTGCTTAGGGAGGAACAAAGTGGTACCTTTCATACCCTCCCCAGAGCTGAAACCGGGGAATCCGGGGAAGGCCAATGATGATCTGGACAAATCACAGATGAAGACCAGTTCCGGGATGAAGACTGATGATGATATTGCCCATCCCGTGGCACTAATCACCTACAAAGCTTTAAATGGCCTAGCACCCTCAAATCTTGGAGAACTACTATCAACCTGCATTAACGACGACAGTGGGGCCTCCAGCCTTAGTCAAACGGGTTGGCACGTATGGTCGGGTTGCGATTTTGGCGCTTTCGTGTATCTTGCGAATAGTATGCCATACAGACCCGTTTGCCACTGAACCTGCATTAACGACGACAGTGGGGCCTCCAGCCTTAGTCAAACGGGTTGGCACGTATGGTCGGGTTGCGATTTTGGCGCTTTCGTGTATCTTGCGAATAGTATGCCTTACAGACCCGTTTGCCACTGAACCTGCATTAACGACGACAGTGGGGCCTCCAGCCTTAGTCAAACGGGTTGGCACTTATGGTCGGGTCGCGATTTTGGCGCTTTCGTGTATCTTGCGAATAGTATGCCATACAGACCCGTTTGCCACTGAACCTGCATTAACGACGACAGAGGGGCCTCCAGCCTTAGTCAAACAGGTTGGCACGTATGGTCGGGTCGCGATTTTGCCGCTTTCGTGTATCTTGCGAATAGTATGCCATACAGACCCGTTTGCCACTGAACCTGCATTAACGACGACAGAGGGGCCTCCAGCCTTAGTCAAACGGGTTGGCACGTATGGTCGGTTTGCGATTTTGGCGCTTTCGTGTATCTTGCGAATAGTATGCCATACAGACCCATTTGCCACTGAACCTGCATTAACGACGAAAGAGGGGCCTCCAGCCTTAGTCAAACGGGTTGGCACGTATGGTCGGGTTGCGATTTTGGCGCTTTCGTGTATCTCGCGAATAGTATGCCATACAGACCCGTTTGCCACTGAACCTGCATTAACGACGACAGTGGGGCCTCCAGCCTTAGTCAAACGGGTTGGCACATATGGTCGCGATTTTGGCGCTTTCGTGTATCTTGCGAATAGTATGCCATACAGATCCGTTTGCCACTGAACCTGCATTAACGACGACAGTGGGGCCTCCAGCCTTAGTCAAACGGGTTGGCACGTATGGTCGGGTTGCGATTTTGGCGCTTTCGTGTATCTTGCGAATAGTATGCCATACAGACCCGTTTGCCACTGAACCTGCATTAACGACGACAGAGGGGCCTCCAGCCATAGTCAAACGGGTTGGCATGTATGGTCGGGTTGCGATTTTGGCGCTTTCGTGTATCTTGCGAATAGTATGCCTTGCAGACCCGTTTGCCACTGAACCTGCATTAACAACGACTGTGGGGCCTCCAGCCTTAGTCAAACGGGTTGGCACATATGGTCGGGTCGTGATTTTGGCGCTTTCGTGTATCTTGCGAATAGTATGCCATACAGACCCGTTTGCCACTGAACCTGCATTAACGACGACAGTGGGGCCTCCAGCCTTAGTCAAACAAGTTGGCACGTATGGTCGGGTTGCGATTTTGGCTCTTTCATGTGTCTTGTGAATATGCCATACAGACCCGTTTGCCACTGAACCTGCATTAACGACGACAGAGGGGTCTCCAGCCTTAGTCAAACGGGTTTGCACGTATGGTCGGGTCGCGATTTTGGCACTTTCGTGTATCTTGCGAATAGTATGCCATACAGACCCGTTTGCCACTGAACCTGCATTAACGACGACAGTGGGGCCTCCAGCCTAAGTCAAACGGGTTGGCACGTATGGTCGGGTTGCGATTTTGGCACTTTCATGTGTCTTGTGAATATGCCATACAGACCCGTTTGCCAGTGAACCTGCATTAACGACGACAGAGGGGCCTCCAGCCTTAGTCAAACGGGTTGGCATGTATGGTCGGGTTGCGATTTTGGCGCTTTCGTGTATCTTGCAAATAGTATGCCATACAGACCCGTTTGCCACTGAACCTGCATTAACGACGACAGTGGGGCCTCCAGCCTTAGTCAAACGGGTTGGCACGTATGGTCGGGTTGCGATTTTGGCGCTTTCGTGTATCTTGCGAATATGCCATACAGACCCGTTTGCCACTGAACCTGCATTAACGACGACAGTGGGGCCTCCAGCCTTAGTCAAACAGGTTGGCACTTATGGTCGGGTTGCGATTTTGGCGCTTTCGTGTATCTTGCGAATATGCCATACAGACCCGTTTGCCACTGAACCTGCATTAACGACGACAGTGGGGCTTTCGGCCTTAGTCAAACGGGTTGGCACGTATGGTCGGGTTGCGATTTTGGAGCTTTCGTGTATCTTGCGAATAGTATGCCATACAGACCCGTTTGCCACTGAACCTGCATTAACGACGACAGTGGGGCTTCAAGCCTTAGTCAAACAGGTCGACAGGTTTCATTATCTGTTAAAGATCGGAAGGTGACCCTTAGTTACCATATATACCTTCGCATTGGGCCCCTAATTTGCTAAATCCTCGTCTGTTGATAACATAATTATGCCACAATAGTTATCCTGTCTGGAACTAAGCTGATTTAAACCACAACACTGTGTGACACTTGCATTACATGTGAACGGCCCCTACGCTAATATGATTTTGTTTTTCCCTCCCTGTCTCGTCCTCGACCCCGAGGACAGTGAGACAAACAGACCCAGTTCCGGTAAATGTGAAAGTCGGCACACCTCTGATCTACTGGCCGTCCTTCAACGTGATGCCCAGCTGATGCCGGACCAACGATCACCGGCAGAACCCGCTTAATCTCCGCTTAATCTCCTTATCCGTTTATATGTCTGTATATATATATATATATATATATATATATATATATATATATATATATATATATATATATCCCAAGGGTTTATTCCTCCTAGGACTTTTTTTATTTCCCCGGCTAAAAAGCCTGGGTTTTTTTTCTCCTAGGGGTTTTTTTAAAGGGGGGATTTAATGGTATTTCAAGCATTCTGACTTATTAACACAGTTATAGAGTTGTTTCCTCATGCTAAACGTAGGCAAAGTGTCAAAACCGCAGTTGGGCGTGTTTCAGAGTATTTCTGTGCCGAATGCACTTCGCCAGGGTTCGTACAAGTTTCGGCTAGTTTTTTTCGATTACAGTTCGAACTGACGTTTCAGGGGTTTTCGAAACGTATCACTTCTTTATATGGGCTTCCGGCGGAAAACTTCCCCCGGAAAACCCCGCCCCGCCGTCAGTCAGCGGGAGACGCTAGAGCTTGCTAACAGCTTATCACGCCACTCAGCTTTGTTTAATTTCAAAACTCAACAAGGCACAACAAGAAGTGTGTTTTTGGATGTAAGGAGAAGACATCCAGCCTTATGGAAACAATGGATATAGTTTATTATCCGGATTAGCAGCGGAGTTTTGCGTGTGTGTTTGATGCTGTGGATTTTCAGAACCGGGTCATGACGAGTTACACGTGGTTAGTAAGACTTCTGTCTTATGTTGGAAATAGGCGCGTGTATATTATATAAATGACACGAACATGTAGTGAATCATAAGTTATAAGTGTTGTATAGTGTTGCATGACTCGTACTCGCTCCTCCTGCGGTAGTAACTCCTCCTTCTTCATTTTTTCGTACGTTATCGGAAAGATTCGGTAAAGCTAATCTTTCTTTTATAAATCTGATTAAACTAAAGACTCTTCAGAGATATAAAGAATGCCATACTACTCTATAGGTACTCCAGATTAACATCAGAAATGCAGAAACAGCGTGTGTTACGTGAGCTTTAACCCGGGGAGGCAGCCTTTTTGGGCTTAACTTAGCTTCCTCTTCTAGACGTTACATTAGTAATACGCTCGTTTATAATGTTGAGTCATAGCCGCAGCAAATTTCGTCTTGAACTCTGATGCCAGTTCAGCCGAGCCTCAGATGACTGCCATTTATTTGGTCAGCGACGGACAAAAGGTTGATGAAACAGGTGAGTCTACTGTCATTGTTTTCTTTCCTGTGGTTGGAGTTCATTTAATCAATCACAGATTCTAACAGTCAAAGTTTTTGTGTTTTTCATGATCTGTGCTTTTTGATTATAATATTAATACAGATGAGGTGCTTGGGGTGATTGGCTTTACCAGCAGGATGTGCCAAAAAGCCATGAATCTGATGACAAACAGGTAACAAACTTAAATTATCATTGATGTGTAAATTCTAGAGCAGGGGTCTCCAACCTCTTTGTGAGCAAGGGCTACCACAATGGACATAGTGTTAGCCTTTCTGGAGGGCTACTTTTTGATATAGTCTACTCAAAACTTTTTTGTTTATTTTATTTGACTTGTTGATATGTTTTAGTATTGTTTAAAATATTAACATGCGTAAACCAAGACAAGCTAATATTAAAATATCCACCATGTTGGAGCTCTAGAAGTAGTTGCGCAATTATGTCTCATACTGTTTCAGATTTAAACATGCTTGGCGAACAGAATAATGAAAAAGGGTCATTATATCTTTATCTGGAGCGACAGTTTATGTGCCGTACCCTTCGCTAAGGGCCCTTCAAGGGTGTATGAAAAATGGCCAGATTTTAGATTCTCAAAGCTTGAAAGTTATGTGTAGAATGTCAGGTGAAAAAATAAACTGATATTGTAAGTTATCAAAACAAGTTTGTGAAAAGAACATTTGATGTTATATTATTTATTTATGCATTAATGTGTTATAAATATATATATTTAGTTGATTAATTGGTTATCGCTGTAAGATTGATAGAAATTTGTAGATATGATATCTATTTGATCTTAATTTCATCAGAAGGCTAACAACAATTCAGATGATGCCAAATTTAAGACTGGCACCATTCCCAAGACAAAGAGTTTCATTAATCCATATGAACCCAAGGAGAAGACGGACCCCAACCCTGCCAATCCCAAGCCAAAGAAGCCAACCTCATCTACTAGCGGTGAGTCTACTGTCATTGTTCTCTTTCCTGTGGTTGGAGTTCATTTAAATCAATCACAGATTCTAACAGTCAAAGTTTTTGTGTTTTTCATGATCTGTGCTTTCTGATTATAATATTAATACAGATAAGGTGCCCGGGGCGATTGGCTTTACCAGCAGGATGTACCAAGAAAGAGAAGAAACAGGTAACAAACTCAACATTGTGCTCTTTACATAAAGATTTATGTTTACTCAGAACATATGTTAAAAGAGTTAACTGATTGTAGATTCTCAAAGCTTGAAAGTTATGTGCATAGTGTCAGGTGAGAAATAAACTAATATTTTTCATGTTTCTTTCTGTATTTGCAGGTCACCATCAACCAAGTTTCAAAATAAACGTGTAATCTTTGCATTATTATTGTACCATTGGATACATCTCAGGGTTTCCTGCATAAAATTTGTTAGTTAAGGTGGTAGGGTTGGGCTAGTGGGCGGGCCAGAGGGCGTGACAATCAAATAGGCGGGGCGTATGCGTCATGATGAGAATTAAAATATTTTTATTTAAAACACTCAAATAAAACTCAATTTCGAAGAAACTATGACAGAAAATGAACACATACTAGATTATTAATGAATTAAATGTTTTAAACAGATACCTCTAATAGGAATAGCTGCGTAATGAAGTGAAACTAAAGGGTTAATCAACACAAACTAAAGCAGATGTTGTAGAACGTCAGGCGAACATTGATAGATGGCGCAAAAATGGTAAAAACTGATTATTTCCTACTATTAATAACATTATCTTAAAGGAGTGTAACTACTGTAGCATGTAAATATTTGCGCATAAATAAAGTGAGCAAGAGCGCTCAACAATTATATCTAATCAACAGGCACGTGAAACCCAGCTAGCAGGTTGCTCAAACAACAAAATCACCAGCTAACTTGCTTTAAATTTGCAAGAACTATAGACTAATACAATAACAGGCTTAAATAAACCCAAAACATAAGTCCTCTTACAGTTCTCACGGACACGCGTTTTATCAACTGGCCATCCTCCAGACATGACGGACCACGTCTTTATCTCATTTCGGCCGCGTGGCACACGTTCACGCTCGCGGTGTGAAGCGCGTCCGCGCTATTCTCCGGGATGTTTTATCAACTGGCTAGTTATCCTCTAGACAGTGACGGTCCGGACCACATCTTTCTCATTTCGGCCGTGTGGCACGGGTCCCCGCTTGCGTGTATGCGCTATTCTCTGAGATGCACTTGACGGCATTTTGTGCTGCGAATTTATTATTTTTTATGGACAACCTAGTGAAGGCGGTAGGGTTTCCAAGCTTAGGCCTCCTCGCACCCGTCTTCCCATGGGACCATCAGTTCAATCATAATTATCTTCCTTGCCTCTTCAGAACATAAGACCATGTCTGGCCTCAGTGGTGTTTGCACAACCTGGGGGAAGACTAGTCTCCTTCCCAGGTCCACCCTCATCTCTGCGTGCTGCTTGCAAGAGGCTCTTTTTACTCGTCTTGGGGTATGGTGGTTTCTCCCCTTCCCTGATGAACTGAATGGATCTCGCTGGCCTTGTACTGGGCTGGTGCTTTTTCTGCCTCTCCCGCTCCAAGATGCCAGCCAGTGCACTAAGAACCTTGTCATGATGCCACCTGTATCTTCCTTGGCTAAGAGCTGTCTTGCATCCTGCCAGTATGTGCGCCATTGTTCCCCTCCCTCTGCATAACCTACACAATGGGTCCTCCCTCATTCCCCATCTGTGGAGGTTTGTTGGGGATGGAAGAGTGTCGTACACTAAACAGAGCAGGAAAGAAATGCGAAAGGGCTCCAGTCTCTAGATCTCAGGCCACGTGATCTTCCGCTTCGTCAGGTCCCACTTTGTCCAGGCACCTTGCGCTCCAAGCTCGACAGCCCTAGACCTGCCCCTTCTTCCTCCAGGTGTCGGACCTCGGCTTGGATCATGTCCCTCCTCTGCCTTGGGTCTGCTTTTCCCCACTGCTGGAAGTGGTTGGATCCAAGTCCATGTCTCCCTACGCATGGGTTCCCGATGATGTCCTTCAGCTTCAATGCACTTTCAGCTTGCGCCACTGATGTGTCATTTCCACACACTTAATTGGGTTTTCCTCAAGTGATGGATTCGTCTGCCCCTGTACGCGCAACTGGAACTTGCTGGTCACTTTCCCACTTCTGATCACCATGCTTCTTGATTTCCTTGGCTTGAACTTCATCCGGGCCCATGTTGCCACGTCATCAAGAACCTTCAGGATCCATCTTGCTTGCACATGGGTTAAAGTTGTTATAGTAAGGTCATCCATAAAGCCTCTTATTAGAGGTTGGCTGGTGCCAGACTCCATTAGTGGCCCTCTGAATTCCTTTCCTGCAGCTGTTATGAGCAGGTTCATTCCCATGACAAACAGGATGGGGAGATGTTGCAGCCTGTCACAATTCCTTTTTCAAGGTCCTGCCACCGAGTTGTGAAGTGGGCAGTTTTGTATGTTATCAAAACAAGTTTGTGAAAAACATTAATTTATGTAATCTTTTATTTATTTAAATATAGTGCTTATTGCTGTAATTAGAAATTTGTAGACATATATGATATGTATTTTATCTTAATTTTATCAGAAGGCTGACAATAATCCAGGCGATGCCAAATTAAAGACTGGCACCATTCCCAAGGCAAAGGCTGGCACCGGTGTTGGCAATCCAGTTCAAAAACCTATTGTTATTCCATGTAGTATCATAGTGAAGACCTGCGGTTCCCAAGAAGACGGCTCGTTTTCATCCACCTGATACCAAGGTGAAGGCAGACCCCAAACCTGCCATCCCTAAGAAGATGCCTGTTTTTTATCAGCGTGATACCAAGGTGAAGGCAGTAACCAAACCTGCCATTCCCAAGAAGACAGCTGTAGGTAATCCACATGATACAGAGGTGAAAGCAGATAGCGAGTAGGTCGATCCGGCACACAGTGCGTCTACTGTTATGATTACTCTAAATTGGTGGATCTTAATGATGTGTTGATGCCCTCTAATGAATATTATTATATTAATAAATAAAATAGAAATATTATTAAATAAAACACCTTTATTATATTTACATTACTTTGTCTCCTGCTTGCTGTTTTTCCCTTCATCTCTGTATCTGACTCATGGTTGATTTGAAGTATTACCTCACTACAAAGTTAATATTAGAGTATAGATTTAGTCATTTTCTGATGGGGAGAGACATCTAATGACATATGTGCGCGCTGTTTCTGTGTGAGGGGAATAAGCCAGTCGCGCATTCGCTTCTCTTTGAGCTTGTGAGTATTTTTGGCCTTAAATACACATAAGGTTATGCGTCAAAAATCCCGTCTTTGCAAGTATCCTCAAACACGACCATTTAGGGCTTAGGAGAAAGTAAACAGCAGAAAAAAGGGTAAGTTACATTTTTTACCTTTACTAAAATATTGTTTATTATCCTTATTTCATCACTGACTGTTTATCCTTAGTGAGCTTGAATTTTGTTCTTGTGTAATATACACAAGTTGCGCACAATGCGTTGTTTTAAGTGCATAACATTGCGCATAAAAAGCACCTCAGCTCTGCCTCTATTGTAAAATAATAATTTGTTGATAAAGGGTACAGTCATTTAATGTACAACTGTCACTATGATTACAGGCATCCTGTGTGAATTGTACACGAGTTTTATTCGAGTTGCTCGTTCAGGGTTTATATTCATACATAAAGTTACTGTATTAGAGCTGTGACTGTAAGCTGTTGTGTGAGCAGTACAGACCGTGGATTTTTCGTTTATGTGCACTGAATAATATGATATAAACATTTCTGTACCACTTTTAAAAAAAGTTGTATTTGTTCACATTACTAAATGCATTATATAACATGAACAAACTGTTACAAACTAATTCTAAGCAGGTCTAGAGGTATGAAGTTTTCGTTGAATCTGTAGTAAAGAGACGAGGTCTGAGGTGAGCAGCAGAGAGTTCTGATATATATCAGGGGCCATGAAAGACACTGACACCGAGATGCAGTTCAAACAAAGACCAAAGTTTATTAGACAGGCTTCAGCTTATATAGTGTACAGAAAGGATAGCCTGGGTGCCAGCCGATCTTAGCCCCGCCCACCACGATTTGAAATACGGGGAAGATCGGTCTGGGGATTCACCGTTCAGGAGCTACTATGAGAATATCAAAACAGGCAGACGAATCAAATTGTGAGGGCGGGCTTTATACGATGATTGACAGATAAACGACAGTAACGTAATGAACCACGTCACCAAAGAGCGCGTGTGTTGAATGGCTGCCGCTGTAGAGTTCAGATGTGTGGATTCTGACATTGAGTCTGTTCTAAAAGATATCGACAGAGCATTGATTTTAAAAGAGGAACAGAGAAACGCGAGCAGGGCATTTGTTGATGTTTTTGCCGTCCTTCTTATGGGATTCGGCAAAGGTTGGTCGCAACTGAAATGGACAACCTTATCATGGCGAGGCAACTCTGCGTGCACGACGAGATGGATATAATTAGCGGTCGTTGCCAGCTTCTTTTCGGAAGCCCGGAATCGTGGTTGTCTAATAAGTGGAGGGACATGCTAGGCTCCAATATTTTCAAGCCAACGTAGGGTATCGTCGTGGATGAAGTTCACCTAACGTACAAATGGTAAGAGATAGTCATACTCTATGACTTAGTAAATACTTCATGTTGTGATATAAACGAAATGTTGTAAACATAGTAGGTGTTGATGTACATTCGCTAACTCAGACTTAGTATAATCACCATGTTAGTGTCGTAGCGAAATGACTAGCAGTTCGGTCAGGCTGCAAAGACGTAATTTCAACATACACTCCGTTGCTCTGATTGGTCGTAGGTCTATCCAATTGAGTGCAGAGGCATTTTTCGGTTGAGACACGCCTCATAATTATAGCTCAATGGAGAGGTATCAGACTCAAATTCTGACTAGAATTGAGTATGACAACGTCAGGCTACAGAAAGGAAGCACTGGTCACCTGATAAACATTTGATAATGTCTAGAAGAATCATGTGGGCAGTTATTGAGCGAACATGTCTGGAGAACAATCACATGATTGGTCCCTTCACAGGAACGTCTGGATACGGATACATAAATAATAATGCTTAGACAGTTGTATTGTGTAAACGGGGAAAGGGAGATTATAACAGGGAAGTCTGGTCGTACTTCATGACCTGGACTGACCAGCCCATGTCTAGCGTTTGTGCATAGTCAAGGGAAAATGTTACAACTCAATCTCAACTTAGTAAATGCAAGATAAATGAACCGTATCATTGCTTCATTAAAGGGATAGTTCGGCCAAAAACGACATCAAACCCATGATTTACTCACCCCCAAGCTGTCCGAGTTGCACATGTCCATCGCCTCCCAGACAAACACATCCTCGGACACTCCAGAAAATATCCTAGATCCTTCCGCTCATCAAATGCAATGCCACGGGGTCCAGCAACAGTCCACGACCCCCAAGTCCAAAAAAGTGCGTCCATCCCCCACAAACCAAATCCAAACGGCTCCAGGATGACAAACAAAGGTCTTCTGTGGGTAATCCGTGCGGTGTTTTTGTAGAAACATCCATATCCAAAATGTTATTAACCCCACAAACCAGCCTCCGGTAGCGCCGCCATCTTAGACTCAGGAGAGAGGATTAGCGTAGTGTACGCACTTTTCTTAGTGACGTATGACAAATTCGGAGGGCGGGGGCACCGAGCAGCAGCAGAGAAACTCTGTACGCTGCGTAAGCTCTCATCCTGAATGCGCATCACTCCAAAATGGCGGCGCCACCGGAAGCCAGTCTACAAAGCCAACAACATTCCAAATATGGATACCTCTACAAAAACACCGCACGGACCACCCACAGAAGACCTTTGTTTATCATCCTGGAGCCGTTTGGATTTAATTTGTGAAGGATGGACGCACTTTTTTGGACTCGAAGGTCGTGGACCACCGCTGGACCCCGCAACATAACATCCAACGAACAGAAATATCCAAAACACTTTCCAAAATATCCGAAAATGTGTTTGTCTGAAAAACGATGGACATATGCAACTCGGACAGCTTGGGGGTGAGTAAATCATGGGTTTAATATTGTTTTTGGCCGAACTATCCCTTTAATCATCCGAGTATAACAATAAAGAAATATACAAGGTTCTATGAAAATATATCAAATATATAAATGTGGGGTGTGGGGGAACATCAATTAAATTCTGACAATGGCCCCTTTGAGACACGTCAGTGGATCACATCTGATCCCACACACCCATATCAAAAAGAAAAATTCCCTTGTGTTTGAAAATAAAATTTTGCATCACAGGTCGTTTGGGTCCACCTTCTATACATCGAGTTATCACTAATCCATTTACTCCAGATACATTATTTATGACATATAACAGGGTTATGGGTCCACATCTGGAAAGCACTGGTTTCATATACTTTAAGAAAATACTTTTCCTAATTGCAGAAATCAAATAGTTACAATTAGTTTATTAAATAGCAATTTCCTAAATAACCCTTATTTTCAAGAAACCAAGAACTTTATTATTATTATTATTTCTATAAACCTTTCAGATCACTATCATTCAAAATAAACATATACCACAGCATATGATCTATAAATTGCTTTTGCAGGGCCAGTTGTGTGATGTGTTCGTTGTCTTCCAATATTCTTTGCTCTGCTTCCACAATGTGCTCGCTGAAGATGATGAAAGCTTTGGTCACAATACATGGTTCGAATCCTCTCGGCAGTGGAGCTTCCATCAAGATATCTCACTCGTTGTTCTCCGTTGTTTTCCATTACTAGTAGTCGTTGTTTGGGTTCGTCTCTGGTGTCCTGATCCGTGGCAGAGTGTTGCTTCAACCCTGAGGCGTGAATCCACTGTAGCTGTTTGTCAATCAGAACTCCCATCTTTGTCACAGCCATCACCTTGTCTGGGCCGAGGTATTTTGGCTCTCATACCCTCGTGGGCTTCAGGCTCCTATTTAGAACAACCTGTCCTGGAGCAAAAATGTAAGTTGGTTTTTCTGAGGGGAGAGACAAAGAAAATTAGCACAGATAGAGTTCAATTTCTCAATTATGGACACCACATAGTCTTCTTGTATCACCTCCAGTCACCTGGGGAAGAAATGCCTGCGCGGCCTTTGACCCACAGGGTGGGGAATGGCCTACCCATTAGTATTTCAAATGAAGACAATTGTTTGGTTGAAGATGGAGTCATTCTTATTTCGTATAATAAAGCAGGTAGCAAATCTACCCATTTTTTTTCCAGTTTCTAACGCAGCTTTGGTTATCCTATGTTTAATTTTTGTGTCCGTTCTCTCTATGACAGCTGTTAATTGTAGGTGATGATACGGGATATTAAAATGGCAATTAATAGTCAGCGCTTTAGCTAAGAGCTACATTACTCTAGACACAAAAGGTGTCTCGTCGTCGGATTCAATTGTTTTCGGTATGCTAAAACGAGGAATAATTTCCTTTTGTCAAAATTTTAACTACAGTTAGCGCATCCTCTTTGTGATAAAAAAAGATATTTCATCTTTTCCAATCGGCACTATGCGAATGAAGTCAATCTGATCGTGTTAATCACTTGCACAGCCATAGCAAGGTCTGTTTTGACATCATACTCAAATAGTCATTTAATGTGAGCTTGAGCTGCTTCTTTGGCAGCCTCATCTGCTCTTCTTGTTTCCCACAGCCTAGTCATCATTTCCTGATCCATGATCTTTTACCTTCACTATTGCCATTTCAGACGGTAGCTGTACTGCTTTTGTCAACCGTCCTACCAAATATGAATGAGCTATAAGCTTACCATCTGTTGTCTCAAAATCTCGGGCTTCCCCTGTTTTTACAAAATTTAGAGTACATATAGCTTGAGTGACCGGATGGAATTCAAGCGTAGTTCAGGCAGATCACTGATCGCTAACTACTCCAGCTGACGCTCAGCTGCTTAATCACTCTCACCTGCTTTAATCAACAGTATTTAAGCAGTCAATCAGACGCTCTGTAGCTACTCTGTCGCACAGACAATTTTACCGAGTCTGTCGCACAGACTTTTTTACCGAGTCTGTCGCACAGACATTTGCATAGCAGATTGTAGACTGGGCCAGTACTCATGCGATCGATAGAATTTTATTCCTTACCCTTTTCGGCGTTACCATGGCTTGCTCGGAATCGGAAGATGTTGCAATACTCTCTGTGGAAGTGCCGGAAGACATCCATTCCGTACAGGTATTAAGATAATTTGGGCGTATATCTCCTGTCAAGCCCAAAGAACTTATGTTTCCGTGATCTTTGAACGCGCTTTTCAGTGCGTGAGCTTTGAGTTTGTGCACGTATGCGCACTGGAAAAAGTTCACTTTAGTATCTTTGTCGCTCAAATAGTCTAAAATCGCTATGTCACTGTAAACAATAACTTTCTTATCAACAGTATAGCAGGATGTTCTATTAACAGCATTTCATGCAATATTTAGCAGTTTTACCATATTTACATTTACGTATTTACAGCAGTAGGCCAGTAACGTTAGACCAATGTGACTACAAGCAAGGAGTATGTCCGTCATTCGTTCCAATTCATTTCGATATAAATCGTTCAGGTCACCTTGTAGTGTCAGTGTATATATGTTGTTTTAATTGATTGCCTCAAAATTCGACGGTTATAGTTATACAGCATTTCGTGTCTTACACTTGATTTAACGTCCCGAAGGCAGTCGTTCTACGCATCTTCAACAAGCATGTAAAGCATAAGAAACCAGTGTTGCCAACTATTTTCAATGGAAAGTAGCTAAAGCTTGCTTGGAAAGTCGCTAAATGTCACTAGATTACGTCATTGCGTCATTTGCATAACAGTGACGTCATCACGACACATTTGCATTCTTACTACACTGGCTTACTACATTATTTCACGTTTCTCTTTCTCTCTGAACTGTCAAAAATGTTATTTTAAGACACATGAATGCTTGAGAAAATGTTTTCTCGTTTGTTTATCTGCTTATGTTCTCATAAAACGAAATGTGTGTATGTTTATATGGCCAAACAGTCCAGTTTCAAAACATACACTGATAAATGATGGGAAACGTTGTTTTGTAGGTAAATAGCCCATTAACGCGTCAGCTCCGTACAGTTTGTCTGTTCTAAATGTGCTGCTGCTCAGCTCCCTCAAGTACATTTATTTTATGTACAGTGATTCATTTTATTCAAAGACCATTTTATATTTATATCTCGCCATTAATGTAAGCCATCGCGGGATCCGCCTGCTCCGGCTTCCCGCATGCACGATTATGCCGTCTGGACGCGGATAGATAACCACTTCTCCTGCCCTGATCAGTGGCGGTGTCATGAGCAATCCAGTCCCCCCGAGCAATTCGGTCTCCCCTAGGACCCCGATTGGTATCTACACTAATGCCTGCTCAAAAATGTGTCATTGCAATATCTCGTCTGCATACGCGGCTAGCAAGCTAATTATGTTGTACAAAATAGAAACATTACATTTTTTAAAATAAAAGTTAACTAAAAAAAACAATATAATAAACTAATATTAATGTTGCAGACACGTCAGTAATTTTGTTTCATCATCTGCTTTGAAAAAACAATACTTTTATTTTTTTGTAAATTATTAACATACCTTACGGAATATATATTTTTAATAGTAAAAGTGTAGTAATCATGGCTTATAATTATAATTTAAATGTGTGATTCAACTATGTAGTAATCATGTTTTGTATAAGTAATTAATGAGTAAGTAATTGTATAAGTAGACAGTCAAAAGTGGAAATGGTACAGTATAATAATCTAAATAATAAAATGACACAAGCAATATACGCCTATAGCCTCATTTATATACTACTATATGAAGCATATCATTTAAAAGACATCAATTGTAATTTTAACAACGTTCTAACTACATAAATCATAACGCGATTTTGTAGGAATTGTAATAAGGCACTAAGAAAACTACCCATGAGGAGTTTTTTCAGCCAATGGAGTCGCGCGGGGTCCTAGGGGAGACCGAATTGCCCGGGGGGACCCAATTGCTCACGACACCGGCTATAATATCAATAGCACCCGCCCAGCACCCCCAAGAAATGTCTGTAATTTTTATATTTACATTTTAATGTCATGTTTGAATAGTGTTTTCGTGTTGTTAAAAAAGGGAGTTAAATAATAATTAAAAAATATATATTTAGCTAAAATATCATGACGCCAAAACATGTGATCTTCTTTGGCCAATGGGTGCAGCGCCCGGTAAAAGTTTGTTTTTGATAGCGAGTTTAGAAATTTAGCCAAGTAAAATACACCAAAATGGATACACCAAAAACTACCAGAGGAACAGCAGTGGACACACTAGGACCAGTAATCTGGCACTTTTGGCTATAAATACGGAGAGAACGAGGACCCTTGACTGCGTCAACATCATTGATGATGCTGTTTTGATGTGAAGACGTCTATGATAAGTGCTTGATTTTCCCCTCTGTTGGCTATTACAAATTGAATTAATTTGGTGTTTAAAGAACAAATCTTGGCTCTGCATTGTTACATCAATAGGTTGCATTTACGTGTCATTCTTCCCGGACGCGTCCTATCCAGGACCTCGGTGCGTCTTCCGGAAGTCGTATTTGTTGACTGCATACGCCATTCAGTTAAAAACATAAGATATACAATCGTAGTTTCATTCTTACCTTAAAATGTAACGGTTGCTTTTCTGCAATAATAATAATAATCCTCTATGACGTATGCGGTCAACAAATACGAATGCACCCGAAATCCTGGACAGGACGCGTCCGGGTCCGGTAAGAATGGCACGTATGGTCACCCTATGATGCTCCAACAATAGAAACAATATTGCTGATTCATCACTAGTGTTGGTAACTGGCTGTGTGATTTCGTGATCTGAGCATTTTAAGCTGAAGCGTGCAGTGTGTCTGTTGCTGCGTTTGCTGCTCCGTTGTATTCAGGGCTAGACTGTGACAGATCTGTGAAATATTATTTTCAGAGGTTTACATTGGCAGGCTTATGTATGTTGTAACTATTGCCCTTGTGTTGAATACTTTTACATAGTCGTGGAACGAGTATAGGCTAGTTAATGCAGGCCTGTACACGTGTATAAAGGGTGGTCCGATGCGACCTCCTTAATGAAATGCCCCAAAATTTAAAGCACCTTCTCTTAAGTGTTGAGCATCCCCATAGCACCTGCATCAGAAAATCTCTGGAGCCGCCACTGGCCCTGATTGCAACTGGGAGAGACTCTGCTCTGCTGCGCAAGGACTAGACCGCCTGGGAATGCTTTGGGCCGGGGGTGGAGCCCACAGAAGCAGCGGTAGCTGCTCATTGAGAAGAGTGAATGTCACGTAAAAAGTCTCCAACAATGCCAAGATGTAAGAAACATCTTGCACGCGTTATCTTGTGTTGGGGGTCCGTTAATTAATGATTAACTAATGTCAACCTCAGCTGTCCTTCATTTTATTTCTCTCCTCTGAACCTGCCTGTTCCAAATCTGATGAATATCAGGGAACCCCGTTCCCTTTTGAGGTATGCTACCCAACATGCCAGGAGCCGCGTACTCCGAGACAAGCAGTCTCTAGAAGTTATGCACTCAACTACGTTGTTGTGTTTGGGGGATTCATGCAAAGGATGCATCTTAAAGGTGCAGTATGACAACCGAGCCCCTTGATTCCTAAGCCTTTGGCCAAATTCAGATATTTGTTATAATATATAAATATATTATATAATTTTGGTATTCTTAAGTGGTCCTGACTGAAATATAGCTTGAGTGACCGGATGGAATTCAAGCGTAGTTCAGGCAGATCACTGATCGCTAACTACTCCAGCTGACGCTCAGCTGCTTAATCACTCTCACCTGCTTTAATCAACAGTATTTAAGCAGTCAATCAGACGCTCTGTAGCTACTCTGTCGCACAGACAATTTTACCCACCACCTCCCCTTCACCTCCAATATCTCAGTTTCACAACCATTGCACCCCTTTTAATTATTTTCACGTGTAGCATACTAAAATGTTGGTTATGACAGGCTGGGGGATTCATGCAAAGGATGCATCTTAAAGGTGCAGTATGACAACCAAGCCCCTTGATTCCTCAGCCTTTGGCCAAATTCAGATATTTGTTATAATATATAAATATATTATAATTTTGGTATTCTTAAGTGGTCCTGACTGAAATATATTTAGAGTCGTGTAGATTTTGGCTTTTTCCTTTCATTAGCTCACAAGCTCGTAATAGAGCCAATTCTGCAGCTTATGCTGGGTTGTAATTTAGAGCAAAGGGTTCAATAACCTCACCCGTATCTGACACCACAGCATAACCACACAGGTAGACACTGTCCGATGGCTTTGTATATGAGCCATCCACATAGATCTGACCCCCCCCCATCTAGGGGCGATTCCATTAAATCAGCCCTAGAGGAACAGGAAGTAGTCAATCCAACAATGCAATCATGTTTTAGATCGTGCTCAGTCATGTCTACCAGTCCCAAAACTCCCAGCAAAAGTGGAATTAATGTTAAAAGTGGGCTGGATCGTTACATTTTTGGTTGCCAACAGCGTAGCCTCATACCCATATCGCCTCTGTGCCGTCCTGTGTTGTGTAAAAATGCACCTACTTGATGTGATGTGTAGAGTCATTGACTGTGACAGCACCGTTCTCTCAGCCACCTGTACAAACAGAACATCAGCAGCCACTGCATAAAGACATTTTAGGCATACCTGTTACTACATTATCTAGTTTTCTAGACAGATATGCCACTGGCCTATAAGTGCAACCTTGTTGTTGCCAAAGGATACCCAGAGCCACACCCTTCGCCTCTCACGCATGCAGGTGAAAAGTCCTTGCATAGTTCGGATGGCCCAGAGTTGGGGCCGTAGTAATGGCGTGTTTCAGTGCCATGAAATGAGTCTCTGCTTCATCAGTCCAGCATATCAGTGATGCAGGCGATGCCTTGTGATCAATCGTGCTCCGCAAATGTCCGTCATGGGCAGCACACTCAGGTTTCCATGAGCGACAACAGTTTATTAACCCCAGAAAACTTTGGAGCTGTTACACAGTTTGTGGGAATTTCATCTTCCGGATCAGTTCAACCTGATCTGTGGAGGGTTTTTTTCGAACACCTGGCATTATGACGTGACCCAGGTACGAGAACTTTTGCTTGACCCACCGAACTTTTCTTTTGATGCTTTGAAACCAGCGTCCACCAAAATATTGCAGACGATAATGGAGGCTTCCTCACAGTTCTTTTCAGTCAGAGCAGAGACCATGAGGTCATCGGCAGACAGCAGACAGCAAACCCGATGTTATGATTTCGGTCTTATTGGCTGCTTTGTCTTTGTTTCACTATGTGTTGTGTTTTTGTTTTGACAGCTCCACACGTGCGCGTCTTCCACCTGGTGATCTCATTACCTCTGACTTCTCTCACCTGCGTCCCGCACCTGATTCTTATTATTGTCCAATCCGGTTTGATTTAAATTCCCCTCGTTTCCTTTGTTCTTTGCAAGTTCGTCTTTGTATGTACCTGCCCGCTAGCTTGTCTAGTTCTAGTCCTGTCGTGTCAAGTATCTGTTTCTCGTTTATTGGATTATTCACCGAGCTCTCTGCTGCCTTTGCCTCTTCAGATTTCCCCGTCCTGCTGTCAGTCTCTCCCGGTTGGTGTGTCAACCATCAAGCCTCTGTGAACACTCTGTCTGTGGATTCTCTGAGCGCCTATCTACACCTTGCGCTGTCCAGTCGCAGTGCGCTCTCGGGCGCGTAATTCTGCGTATTTTCGGACTGCCTCTGTGCGCTGTCCAGCACGGACTCTGCTGAAGTCTCTGACCGCCTCTCTCTCTCTGTGCCCCGCCAGGAAGCTCACTCTGTGCCCCGTCAGGATTACATCGAAGTGTCTATGGTGTAACGTGGATGTCTTACAGCCCTGCTGTGTTTCCCACGTTTGAGATCTACGAGAGGACTTCGCTGTGTTTCCCTCTCCAGTGTTTTCCAGTTCTTCGCACCTTTTACACACGGACTTTGAGTGATTTTGCATTACATACATACATACATTACATGAGGACATTGAGTGTTTTTCTATTATACATACCCACTGACAACACTGTGTTATACATCATTAAAAACCCTCTGTACTGGGATTCCAGAGTTGTGTCGTTCCTAACACCCGAAAACAGCAAGTTGAGCTTTTTTTTCTCAATGTCTTTTTTTTTCACCGCAGCGGAGAGGACGGATGGTGAGTCAACATACCCTTCTTAGTTTTTTTTTTTTTTGCACCGCCTATCCTATAAGGCTAGCAGTGGCTGTGTGTCTGGATGCACTGGAACAGAGAAACAAAAGCAGCACACAAATCAATGACAGAAATACTTATGTGTGCATGGTATAAAATTTATAACAGTCGGCACATCTGGAACAATCAGAGACAGAGGAATTATCAGTTTATTGAGTGCTCTTAAATCTTGTGTAAGACATTATGTCTTTCCATCAGCATTCACCACCGGGTTAATCGGTGTGTTGTATGGCGAGTAGGTACGAGGACACCCTGTTAAACAAAATGGTGAATAATAGGTTTAATGCCATCTTCCTTTTCTTTTGACAAAGGATATTGTTTGATGTACACAGGTTTAAGTTTAACTTTGTATGGTTTCATATCAATATAACCTGTATCATTGTTTGACTGAGTTCATAGGCCTGGGTTAATCAAGGTTTCTACATCATGTGGTATGCGGGCGACTACTGGGTCTTGGTCGGCCTTCTCACTTCCTCCCCCCATAGGCAGAGGATCACTGTATGTCTGTAAACATGACATAAAAGAGAAAACAACATGAGAATCATGAAATTCCATTTTTAACTTATGCATAATGTCTCGCCCGAGCAAATTAAGACAAACATCTGGTATGATTTGAAATTTGTGAAGAAAAAATGGTTTGACACCTGGAGCTCTTACCTCCAGAGGTGGTGTAATGGGTCAGAACATTTCATTGTGTTTTGTTATGCCAGTTTGTTTGGTAATAACTGTCAGATAGTTTCTGATGCACTTGCTTTGGCTGTTGCATTGACTGTCTACGTGGTGGCACCCTTGGAATAAAATTGCACCCCCCTTGGAACGACAGTCACATTTCATGTGGCCCCTTTGTCCACATAATAACACATTATATCAAATCTTCCTTTCCGGTGCTTAAGCAAGCTTTTTCCCGTTCGATGAGACTTGCACTGAAAACATAGCATGTTCACCAGATGCATCAGACTCACAAATCAGTCTATTCACATTCATATTCAACAGATTTCACTTACCGGTACCTACGATTCATATTGTTCAACAGCATATTTGTAACAGCGCACTCAGACTTTCTCAATCGGTAATCTAAAATAAACTCATAATACTTTAAAACGTGTGCAAAATTCAGAGGCAGTTTCATTTGGCTTTATCTTTCCGTTTAATGCAAATGATAAATACTGGCAAATGCCAAACCGTTTATCTAGAAAAACGCGCAGCTGATCAAAAAAGCATATCATGATATTCATGATCTTCCCGTGTGTGGATTGCGAGAGGCTGCAGTCCCCTCACCTCCAGTCACATGGTTTTCCCGAATCAGACAGCGGCACGTATCAGTTATGTTTTGTTTTTTTTGTTTTCCGCTAAGTGACGTACAGTTCAACATAAAAACCTTTATTATTTGTATACATAAATTCATCAGGCTTTTGCCTGGCCATGGCAGAATCACCCATCTTCAACACAATGTAAACAAATAATAGCAGCAATAACAAGCAAACAGCAATAAGCACAAATAAGCAATTGACAAACACCCGGGTTTTCTGTGCTCCTCTACTCAGCCTCAATACATTTACGTATCGTTTCGTTCTTTAGAAGTTATATATTAGTTTGGCAAATTATTTGAAATTTGCAAAAATCCAGTTTTCATAAAATGTCATAAATGTTATTCATATAATTTTAATAAATTTCTTTGATAGTGGGCAATGCTCGTTTTATATTCAATTCAACGTTTCGTTGATGATTACTCAACAATAACGAATAACAATAACACCGCGATCTCAAATATACAGCGAGCTCTAACTGTATATTTGACCTCGCTCCGTACACAGTCAATGCTGCATGCACTGTAAAAAATAAATTGTTGGCTCAATGAATTATTTTTTAGTAACTAGTTCCACAGAAATTTTACGTTCACTCAATTTCTGTCTCCAAAGTGTTTCCTGGATTGATGTTTTTTAGTTGGCCCAAATTTGACTCAAATATAAAAAAGTATGTTGGCTCAATTAGCTTTATAGTTCATTCAACTAAAATGTTTTAATCAGTTGAATCTTTAAAAACTTACAGCAAAGACTCTGTCAATTAAAATTTAAGTATTCACTCAATGTTTTATGTGTTACTTCAATTAATATTTATTATTTGGGATTTTTTTAATAACATTTTTAAATTATTTATCAAATAATTTATGCTGGTGTTGTAAACAAAATAATTAACTTCAGTCACATAAAAACAAAAGCTTTTTATTCACTTATCATACAGACTGAACATACAGAATTAAGTCTTTAAATAGAGGGCATAAAACAGTCCAAAAAGCCTCCAAAGTCAGTCAGAACATCTCCAGGGTCATTTAGGAGACTTTCCTCAGCCAGTCCAAGCGGAGACTGTCTCGCTATGTATCCCTCTGAGGAATATAAACACACAAACATACATAAATACATGTTTAATATAATAAAGCTTGACGGTGAAAGACTTTATTCCCTAAATAACGTTAATGTTAGGCCAAATTTCCCTCAGACATCACACATAATTAAACACTATTGGGCGGTTTTCTCGGACACGGCTTTTCACTGACTAAAATAACTTACTGACATCTCTTAACATATGAGTGCTATTGTTTTGTCTCAAAATGCACGCCAGTATTGTATTATATAAGGTTTGTTTGTAAAAATGTCCCAATTATAATAAAGACCGAGTTCTAAACTCCGGTAAACCAACCCTATCCAGGCTTTTTATCTTAACTAAAATAGCTCCACTTTACTTCGGTCACATAACATAACACACTTCTAATATATCTTTACAAAAATATAATTACAAAAACGTCGAGTATTTGCGTCTTTGCCAATTAATATATTCTAAAATTAACATTTAATTACAAACACTTACCTGACGTGAACTTGAGGAAACGGCTGACTTGTGTGTCCTTTCTTGTGTGAAACAGTAAGTGATTCCAGCTGTTGCGTGCGGATTGATCTCAGATGAAATGAACTGTGATCCAGATCCTTCCGAGTTAAAACATTTTAAATTCAAAATACACAGACGCACGTACATACATACATACATACATGCACACGCGCGAGGACGCGCGCGCGCACACACGCACGCACACGGGTACACACACGGGTATATTTAGAAGTTTTAAGATTGTTATGATATTGGGACTATTTCTCCACTCGCACCTTCAGCTCTGAAGTTCAAATTCGCAGGCAGTACGCAGTCCGATTATAACGAATGTGAAAGATATGAAATATCATTCAACAGCGATATCATTTAAGTGCAATCCTAAAATATGATTTAAAACATACAGGTAAACCTTTTATTATTAAGTATAAGAAATTAAAATGAATTAAATCGCATGTTTAAACGCCACAGAGATATCAGAGCCAGCAGTCGATTTCTGATGGGCTTTCCGAGGCGAGGCTGCGCTGGGCGGGGTGTGAGCGCTTAAGTGTCTGTGATTTTCTGGAGCTCTTCTGGAGCTCATCTCCGTCCGAAAGTGTCCGAGCACATTTTTAAATAGACGCTATCTATATTAACCGACCGCATATTTAAACTTAAAGCACATACATTCACGCCTGAACAACTCTTAAAATTACATTTTGTTACCAAATAACAGTAATATTATGAGCATTTTGTTGTCAGGAAACATAGCTGTCATAAGTCCACATATTGACCAGATTTGTCTTAATTAGTTCAGTCAACATAGCCATTCTGAATGTTGACTGAATTTGAAAATAACCATTCACTTAATGTTTTAAACACAGATTTATCTAGACTTAAAATAATATGTCTACTCAACTAAGCCTAAACAAGAAAATTGGTTTAACTTATATATTTTTGCCCTTCCAACATTTCATTAATTGGATTTTTTACAGTGTGTGCTGGTAATCTCGATTACCGCACCCGTGAAATTTAATTGACAAGAAATCACTCGTTGTCAATTTATTTCTTTCTTTTACTCGTGAGCGACTATCACTTCGTTACTAGCAATTAATTCGTAAATCAATTAGCCAACGGTGGCGATTTCTGGGCCACTTGCCCCACGTGGGCTGAGTGAAACTGACCGATCTTGTCTCGAGCACAAGATATGGGTCCTACTGGGACTCTACAGGGGTAAGCGCTGTATTTCAAATTTATTAGAAATATTGCGACACTTACCCCTTTCTGTAGGTCCTCCCCGATCTGCGGTGTTCGAATTTCGGTCTCCGGTTCTGTCGGGAGGAGGCTCACCCCCCTGTCGCCGGACGAGCCCCCAACTGTTAGAATGTAATTCTAAGCAGGTCTAGAGGTATAAAGTTTTCGTTGAATCTGTAGTAAAGAGACGAGGTCTGAGGTGAGCAGCAGAGAGTTCTGATATATATCAGGGGGCATGAAAGACACTGACACCGAGATGCAGTTCAAACATAGACCAAAGTTTATTAGACAGGCTTCAGCTTATATAGTGTACAGAAAGGAAGCACTGGTCACCTGATAAACATTTGATAATGTCTAGAAGAATCATGTGGGCAGTTATTGAGCAAACATGTCTGGAGAACAATCACATGATTGGTCCCTTCACAGGAACGTCTGGATACGGATACATAAATAATAATGCTTAGACAGTTGTATTGTGTAAACGGGGAAAGGGAGATTAGAACAAGGAAGTCTGGTCGTACTTCATGACCTGGACTGACCAGCCCATGTCTAGCTTTTGTGCATAGTCAAGGGAAAATGTCACAACTCAATCTCAACTTAGTAAATGCAAGATAAATGAACCGTATCATTGCTTCATTAATCATCCGAGTATAACAATAAAGAAATATACATGGTTCTATGAAAATATATCAAATATATAAATGTGGGGTGTGGGGGAACAACAATTAAATTCTGACACAAACTATGAAAAATATAGAGTATATAAGCATTTATTAATTCATGTTTATGTCATTAAAGTAATTGATGTTAGTTCATGGTGCATTAACTAATGTTAACAGTTTCAACCTTGATTTAAAAAAATGTATAAGTAAATGCCAAAATTAATAAGATTTACAATTAATAAATAATTAAGATTCATTAAAGGTGGTGATATTAGTATTTCTTTTTATATAGTGAGTTATTTAGCTGTTTCACCTTAATCTGAAATGCCCTGCAAACTACATCTTACTGTCACGACTGGGATGCAGGAGTGAGGAAGTGAGGACGCAAGTGCAGAGTTCTGGTTGAATAAATAACATTTAATAAATAAACAAAACACGAGGAGTAAAAACAACAGGCAAGTAGGTAACACAGGAACATCAAACGTGGAACAAGAACAGACATGAGAGTAACGACAATCATCCGGCAAGTGCACATACAACAGGCGGGGGTATATATACAAACAGACTAACGATGAGGCAGGTAATTAATTAACAAGAGTCCAGGTGAGGACAATCGGAACAGACATAAAACATGACACGGATCACCGTGACATAACCCCTCCCTCTACGGGTGGCTACCAGACACTCACATAAACACAAAACAAAAACAAAGTCTGGTAGCGAGAGTCCAATGGAGGGGTGGAGGGCTTGGGGACCCTGGCGAAGCCGGCAGCCGCCGGGATGAGACCAACAGAACGGTTGGCCGGACTGCGCCAGGAGAACCGGAGCGATCGCTCCGAGAACCGAGGCAGACGAATTACCCCCCTCCTGGGAATCGTCGACGATCAGATGCCCCCGGAAATCTTCTCCCATCCCCTCGCGGAAACAGAGACCCTCGCTCGGTAGCCACCCCGGGGAAATGATCGGGCGTGGTCCGTTCCGGATCCTCCTGCGAGCAGGATGGTGGTCCTCCGAGGGACCGTCGACGACGACTCAACCGTTGGGGGACCGCCTGGGCCGATCCTCCTCCCGCAGGAGCGAGCGATCGCTCACGGTGGTCCCCAAGAGACATCGGGGCTGATGGGGAATGAACCCCGATGTCACTACTCCCCCTCGACGAAACTCCTGGGGAGCCGCCCTCCGTGAACTCGCTGCGTCCAATAATGGCCGGATGATTCTGTCACGACTGGGATGCATGAGTAAGGAAGTGAGGACGCAAGTGCAGAGTTCTGGTTGAATAAATAACATTTAATAAATAAACAAAACACGAGGAGTAAAAACAACAGGCAAGTAGGTAACACAGGAACATCAAACGTGGAACAAGAACAGACATGAGAGTAACGACAATCATCCGGCAAGTGCACATACAACAGGCAGGGGTATATATACAAACAGACTAACGATGAGGCAGGTAATTAATTAACAAGAGTCCAGGTGACGACAATCGGAACAGACATAAAACATGACACGGATCACCGTGACATAACCCCTCCCTCTACGAGTGGCTACCAGACACTCACATAAACACAAAACAAAAACAAAGTCTGGTAGCGAGAGTCCAAGGGAGGGGTGGAGGGCTTGGGGACCCTGGCGAAGCCGGCAGCCGCCGGGATGAGACCAACAGAACGGTTGGCCGGACTGCGCCAGGAGAACCGGAGCGATCGCTCCGAGAACCGAGGCAGACGAATTACCCCCCTCCTGGGAATCGTCGACGATCAGATGCCCCCGGAAATCTTCTCCCATCCCCTCGCGGAAACGGAGACCCTCGCTCGGTAGCCACCCCGGGGAAATGATCGGGCGTGGTCCGTTCCGGATCCTCCTGCGAGCAGGATGGTGGTCCTCCGAGGGACCGTCGACGACGACTCAACCGTTGGGGGACCGCCTGGGCCGATCCTCCTCCCGCAGGAGCGAGCGATCGCTCACGGTGGTCCCCAAGAGACATCGGGGCTGATGGGGAATGAACCCCGATGTCACTACTCCCCCTCGACGAAACTCCTGGGGAGCCGCCCTCCGTGAACTCGCTGCGTCCAATAATGGCCGGATGATTCTGTCACGACTGGGATGCATGAGTAAGGAAGTGAGGACGCAAGTGCAGAGTTCTGGTTGAATAAATAACATTTAATAAATAAACAAAACACGAGGAGTAAAAACAACAGGCAAGTAGGTAACACAGGAACATCAAACGTGGAACAAGAACAGACATGAGAGTAACGACAATCATCCGGCAAGTGCACATACAACAGGCAGGGGTATATATACAAACAGACTAACGATACACAGGTGTGATGAGGCAGGTAATTAATTAACAAGAGTCCAGGTGACGACAATCGGAACAGACATAAAACATGACACGGATCACCGTGACACTTACAGAATCAATTTTTTTAGTTTGTCACAAGTAGATTAACATGACGGGATAACGTTTTTAACCCTTAGTGCAGGAGTCACAAGTGTTTTGTTTTAGACATATATTAAAGGTAATGGTTCAATTAAAGGAAAGTAAAGCTGTAAATTAACAAACTATTAATAAACCTATCATATGTTGTAATTAAGTGTTAATTCACAAAAAAACATACTCGCACTGCTGCTGTATTTCATAGTGACAGTTGTCAAACCTATAAATGCCACAGTAGACTTCAATATGGCATTAATGGCAAAAAACATCTCCCCTTAGAATGCTATTGGTCTCGCCTGTTTACAAGGAATATGACTTGGCCTGAAAAAAATTTCACTCAGAAGAATTTTTTTCACTTTAATCCATGACTGCAGTCTTTCCCCTCTTAAACTCTGCCTCCGGGAGAAGCGGAGGGTGCCACGGGTTCAAGAAGGACAGTCCAGAGTCCCGTCCCCTCTGCCTGGAAGCCAGAAGAAACCTTGTTTTTAAATCCCCCTTCCCTAAATACTATTTTAAATAATTTAATAAAGTTTATTTTAATGTTACTTGTACCTTGTGTGTCTGGTCATTGGGGTGGCTTTGGGAACATCCTCGAGGTGGAAACTAGGAAGGGGCGTGACTCAATAGCATCTGGGTCCGCTCCGACCTGTGACACACTCCCACATATTTTGCTATCATATGCTGCGTCCGAAAACTCAAGGCAGTGACTCGTTGCCTTGCTGCCTCATGAGGAAATGACTTCGGAGGCATGAAGGTAGCTCAGAGAAAGACTTTCGGACACACTTCTAAGGCAGCGTTTTTGAAATTTAAACAGAGAGCGCCTTTGTGATAACCAATCACATATTTGAAAACTACAATACTAATTTCTCGCTAGAAATGCAATTAAAAGATGTAAAAAGTGAAAATATACCTTTATTTACACTAAATTGGTGGTCCAGTCGCGTCCTTGGCCGCCATTTTATTTTCTCGAACTCGACTGGACTCGACCAATCACATTCTTAATGTACGTCCACGCATAGGTATCTCAGGAGACAGGAAGTTAACCAAACATTGAATTCGGACATGCCTTGATGCCTTGCTGCCTTGGAAAGCTGCCTCAGAAGGCAGCAATTTAGAGTTTTCGGACGCAGCCATAACTGCGCTTATTTCCGCCGTTGGTTGTTACTGACAGTTTTACATCATCTTGCTGTTAATGTTTCTTCAGTCATTTTGTCATTTCTACAGCTTGAATAACTGTAGTGAATCCACCCTTACGGAGTAAAATGTAAAAACTCTTTGCCTTCTTTTGGAGACTTCGACATCCTGGGTACTACCAAGAATTTTGTGAGCTTATTTAGCAAAAATTATCTGGTTCAGTCACCATCAGATTGTTTCTGGATCCCTTTGTAAATTTGTCCCTATAATTTGAGGATAAGGAACAAACTATATGCAATAATATCATTAAGTGTGAGAAACAGGCCATCATAACTATAATTTACACTGCCGTTCAAAGGTTCACGTTCAGATTTTTTTACGTGTCTCAATATTGTAAACTGTCATTTATTCCTGTGGTTAATGTTTCAGCATCATCAGTCTTCAGTGTCACATGATCCTTCAGAGATCATTTTATATGCTGATTTGCTGCTCAAGAAACTTTTTCGATTATTAACACTGTTGAAACAGTTGTGTTAATAAATATTTTAGTGTTATTTAAGTTGTTTTATGTCATGATTCATTATTAATAGACACTAACTTTGAATAGTAACTTGCACCACTGTTTGTCAGAGTGAGAGATTTCTGTTTCAAATAACGCTGTTCAATGTAAATGTTTATTTATCTAAAAATCCCCACTAAACTATGAAGCAACACAGCTGTTTTTCCGCAGAAGTAAATCGGCATATTTGAAGGATCACGTGACAGTGGAGATTTCACCCTCAACGGGCTTGCCCTCAGCACATTCCTCACCGCACACTTTTACATTACGTATTTTGCTTACATGCAGGGATGCGCAAACTGGTCACTCATGACATCAATGTACCGCGAGAGCAAATCGAAAGTATACAGAGCAGTATATTCTCGAACCGTTCTCGCGGAGTTCTGATGTCATACGGCACATGCAGTCGACACTTATATTTTTGCAGTGTATGCATCAATCTAGCCACTTATCGATAAAGCGGTTAGGATTAATGTTAGCTAATATTAACGGGTTTTTTTTACAAACCCAAGACTTTCAACATAAATATAAAGTTTTAATTAAAAAAAACGCTTTTTTTACCAAACAGACGAATTTCGTGTGCTTTTTGGAGGGGCGTGGAAAGTCCTGGAATTTAATAGGGGCGTTTCTTGTAGTCGTCCAGGACGCAGACAGACCCTCACCCTGGCTTCTTCATCCACATACCTTAAATCAGTTGACCCTCGTGTTGGAGGACTGAATGGTGCTTCAGGTTACGCGTCGTTTTATTTGGGCAACCTGTCGACCACGCGGTTTACACTACCAAAACATTTTTATTTGCACCTCTAAAAGTTGAGGAGGATTAAGGCGCCTTACTCGATCACTATCAGATGTGATAAACCGAGATCTTCGTTACATCTTGTTCACGGTTTTACATTACAGATTTTACATTTTTACGTTTCAGATCTGTTCTAAGTGTTTGTGTAGTTTAGAAAATGACAGAGGCAGAATTGTACTCTGTATATAAAGGGGTGTTCGTCCCAACTCACTTGCACCCTCCTGAATGTCTAAAATACTACGAGGACTTTACCTTCCGCCCGGATGACATCCTTATCGTTACCCAAGGCCGCCTTAATGCACGGGCTTACCTGGGCTGAAGCCCAGGGGCCTCCCAAGTTCAAGGGCCTCCCAAGTTTGCGTTCATGATGAGCTGAAAAGGTCATATTGTTTTGTAACTTGTCAGGTTTTCTGTCAATCACTCAAATTGCATGTTTCATGGCTGCTGATTGGTCCGTTGTAACTTAATGTGAAATAAAATGTTAGACGTAACATATTTTTTATTCCGCGTAATGTAATTAAGTGCGCTTTGTCAACTTGACATTCCTGCACGTTAGACTGAGTGTGACAGATAAACGGGAAATAATCCACCAACAAATGAAAGAGTAATTTCTGAAATTTCATATTAAGCACAAGCACTAGTGAGGTGCAGGTCTCTCTCTCTTTCGTGCGCGCGCTCGCTCGTTCGCTCTCTGTGCTCGTTCAGCTGTCTGAGTCTCTAGCATGCAGAAGTCTCTCCAAACGTGCGCAAGAAACTGTGCCGCTAAATTAAGAAAGGAGTTCTCGCACATAATGCTGTTAGTTGTTATAAAGTTTAAGTTTACTCGCGTTTATATCAGTGACGCGTGCGCAGCTGGAGCGATGTAGTTTGACGCGACATTAGCTCACATTACACACATCTGTTGATTTCAGAAAGACGAGAAAGAGACGCACGCAACGGTAAAGGTGCAAGTCTTAGAAAGTAAAGAGCGACAAGACCATCTCAAATGATCATCCCCTGAAGGCACCATTCATATTTATAATCTTATTATCTAAAGATCTTATATAGGTATGTTCCCTGTCTGTCTTGTGCATATTCATACTTGCTCGTTTTACATGCTTATTTATGCATAAATACTAAATACAATGCATACTATATCTTCAATAGCCTACAAAATAAATAAATGATTAAAAAACAAGATTCTGTCTATAAAGACTTATCTTTTGTTATCATTAATGCATTTAACAAGATTCTGTCTATAAAGACTTATCTTTTGTTATCATTAATGCATTTAACAAGATTCTGTCTATAAAGGCTTATCTTTTGTTATCATTAATGCATTTTCACTTTAAAACTAACTTTAACTTATTATATTTTTAAAACTGTGGTGAGCATTTAGTTATGAGTGGCAATTTTCTGCAAATTTGTATAATCCAAAAACTATATTAATATAAAGCTTATAAACATATATACTTTCACACATTTTGGTTTTATTATCACCACATGTTGCTGTGTGTGGTTGTTAAATAAAGTGTCTTGAGTTTATGCTCAAGTGGGCTCAGTGATATGTTAACAATATTATGGTGTTTTCTGGCTCAAAGAGGGAAAACTCACTGTTGTATGTCTCGAAAGAAACTAATGCATTTTGATATGTAGATTACCTAGATATTACACTTACAAATAATAGACCATAAATCAAGGGGAAGGGGGGCCTACAAAACCTCTTAGCCCCGGGGCCTCACATTAGGTTAAGGCGGCCCTGTCGTTACCTATCCTAAATCAGGTAAGTTTCTACATCTAAACATGTTTATATAAAATACGCTATATAAATAAAACACATTTTTAACATCTATGGTGAGCCTGCCCCAGCCAACATTTCAATATGGGTTTGCCCCACCTGGAGGTTTCTTCGTTAATAAACCATTGCCTCTTTGTTTCTAGATTTAAAAGACAAAGCTGGCAATTGTATTATGGCTAAACTTTTCTATTCTTTTAATAATTTATTTTATTTATAAATCACTCTGGGTTATCTGATGTATCTATTTGGCTTGTGTTTTGTTTTCGTGCACTTGAGGCATTTTGCACATTTGTTGTGCACTTTGTTACTTCTGACCTTATTTTATTAAAAAAATGTATCTATTATAAACGTACATTCTGATCTAATTTAAGTCTGTACATTTTGGATAGCTTTTCGTTGTATCGATGTTGCGCTATTGCGTGCTGGCCATGCTTGCGCATGTAATTTAGCCGAACGGGCTAGGTGCTCTGCGTCTCATATTTAGGAGTTCATCAAACTAAACATTAAAAAACGGATGTTTTTCGACGGGTATAAGTTTTTAAAATGTATTTATCATACATTTTGGTTATCTTGTCAAAAGTTAAACTACATAACAGGTAAGCCGTTTTTTAAAATTTCGGTGATGAAACGGAAACTATCTGCACCGAACCTATATTTCTGCCTGACACGAATGTCTTTCTTGTGATTTAATATTGGTTGGTGTTCACTTTTAAATGATAGCAAATAGATTCCTGAAATAAATAATATCATCCGGTCTTTCTGTATCTAAAGTGAATACAGAGATTATCAAAGTCAGAGCAAGCAAGCAGGTATTTCTGTGCTAAATAATAACGCATAGTGTCTATAAAATCATTAATTTCAGTGTTTTTCATGTTATAAATTAACGTTTAATAAATTGTTTTAGGTTTAGTTATCAAAATGTATTTTGTGTGATGTTCTGTAGATCGTGGCTTTAAAATGTTATGAGGAATAAATAAACAAATGTTGCCTTATATATTTTACCTTAAAAAAAATAAATATATAAATGTCACAGGTGATGTTTTGAACCAACGACGGGCGGAACCCGTCTTCCACATCCTTGGTTGAACCGACGACGGGCGGAACCCGTCTTCCACATTTCATTTCCGGGGTTTCCCCAAAGTCAAAATTAAGCCTGATTGCGCGCAGGTGGGGATAATTTACACAGCGGTTGCTAATAGGCTGACAAGGAGAAGAGTCAGTGTATAAAAACACCTTTGAAGACTTCAAACGGGGTGCTGGTGGTATACTTTGTGTACGCTGTGTTGCTGCTTTGCAGACGGACCACGCTGGTCGGATCGCTCTCCTGGGGAAGAGAGGAAGAGACAATCAGCTGACGAAGGAATATTGTGGAGTCTCAGTGAGAAAGAGTGGACACAGAGCCATCAAGAGCGCAGTGAACAGAGGTTATTGGCAACAAAGCGTGAGTAACCGCTGTGGTACTTATCTGTACATAACTTGTATGAAGAGTTGTCCTGGTGTGTGCTTTTTGTGTTTCTTGAGGTCCCTGGCCCCACTGGAGAGGAAAGCGTGGGTGAGCCGCGGGTTGACCGGAAGCACGGACGAAGCACCGTTCACCAGTAAGCCAGTGGCCCTGTGGGAAAAAAGGAAGTACAGGTGAGCCAGGGGAGTGATAACCAACACGCCGGGCCTGTGAATATCACACATCTCTCCCTCATTTGTGATCCAGTTGTTGCCCAACCATCCTCTCGAGGTCGTCGTAGTCAGGTGGCAAGGACGATCTAAAATTCACGTGAAATTGTATAAGAGTGCTGTGGGTGAGTTTCACTGATTGATGGTGTTTACGCTTTACTTGCTGCGTGTATGCTGTGCTTGTAGCGTTCAAACTGCCGAGCCTCCGACGAGTCACGAGATGACGACATCCGTTGTGGCCTGAGTCCTACAGAGAGAGAGAAAACCAAGCCCGGTGCCCGGGGTGTGACAACGAGAGCTTCGTTTGTACACAGAACAGACAGTGGTAAAACACAGTGAGTAGTATCAAGTGTGTACCGTGCGGATTGTGGGTCGTAACGGTGTGTGTACTGACCTCTTCAACAGAAGCTTGTGGTGAACGGAGCCCCGACGAAAGTTCGCCCCAGCTCGTGACCCCGGTCGTGGAAGAAGGAGGGGGAGTTTGGGAAGCGTTCGGCTCCGGTCATCGGACCCACTAGTCCCTACGACGCCCGGACAGCCAAACTGGAGGGGCGAAGGAATACGGTACACTGACACTGTAGCGAAATCCACTGTATATAGCAACTACCTACCTGAACCAGTGAAGCTCTGTGTGGGAACGAGGAAGCCCCCGGCACTGTGAGTAACGCAACCTGTGAAATAAACCTGTTCTGTGCTTATAGCAACTACCTACCTGAAACCAGTGAAGCTTTGTGTGGGAACGAGGATCCCCCGGCACTGTGAGTAACGCAACCTGTGAAATAAATCTGTTCTGTGCTTATAGCAACTACCTACCTGTACCAGTGAAGCTTTGTGTGGGAACGAGGATCCCCCGGCACTGTGAGTAACGCAACCTGTGAAATAAACCTGTTCTGTGCTTATAGCAACTACCTACCTGAAACCAGTGAAGCTTTGTGTGGGAACGAGGATCCCCCGGCACTGTGAGTAACGCAACCTGTGAAATAAATCTGTTCTGTGCTTATAGTAACTACCTACCTGCACCAGTGAAGCTTTGTGTGGGAACGAGGATCCCCCGGCACTGTGAGTAACGCAACCTGTGAAGTAACCCTGTTCTGTGCTTATAGCAACTACCTACCTGCACCAGTGAAGCTTTGTGTGGGAACGAGGATCCCCCGGCACTGTGAGTAATGCAACCTGTGAAATAAACCTGTGCTGTGCTTATAGCAACTACCTACCTGAACCAGCGAAGCTCTGTGTGGGAAAGAGGATCCCCCGGCATTGTGAGTAACGCCACCTGTGAACTAAACCTGTACTGTGCTTATAGCAACTATCTACCTGAACCAGTGAAGCTCTGTGTGGGAACGAGGATCCCCCGGCACTGTGAGTAACGCAACCTGTGGGATAAACCTGTGCTGTGCTTATGGCAACTACCTACCTGCATCAGTGAAGCTCTGTGTGGGAACGAGGATCCCCCAGTACTGTGAGTAGCAAAGGAGTACTTACCCTGGTCTGACTGTGTTTGATTCTGCCTCCAGGAGAAACGGAGCGCGCCACGGATTGCTGGGCCAGAGCCCCGGTCCCCAGTCTTTTCCCCAAGTGGCCCTGGAGGCAAAGAAGAGCCATATTAGTTTTAAATTTCCCTTTTTCCCTTCCCCCTTTTCCCTTTTTAAATATTTAATAAAGTTTGTTTTAATTATAGTATACTCCTCTGTCTGGTCATTGGGGTGGTCTTGGGAAACACCTCGAGGTGGAAGGGTTAAGAGGGGTGTGACCCTTTAGTCTATTTGGGTCCGCCCCGGGGTGTGACAGATTTGGCGTAGTCGGCAGGGTTCCACCTCGAGTTGAGCGACCAAGGGCCTCCAATGGCCGACGACGAGTTGCCCGAAGCCCCGCCCCGTGTTGTGCCTGAAAGGCCAGAAACCCCACCCCGTGTTGTGCCTGAAAGGCCGGAAACACCACCCCGTGTCATGCCCGTGTTCCTGGGAAACCCCTGGGTGCAGAAGTATACTGGGGTCGAGTCCGAGGTTCATTTAACTGAGTGGAGGGCCCAGATTGAGTATTTGGCCGGCCTTCAGGGGCTGAGCGCCAGTCAACAACAGCAATTCGTATTAAACTCACTAGGAGGAGAAGCCCGGCGAGAAGTACAAGCTGCCCCCGAAGCCGTTTGAGCCACCGCCCAGACCATATTCCACTTCCTCACCGAGCAGTATGGTGATACCACCCCTGTGGCCGTCCTGAGGTCGCAGTTCTTTAATTGCAAGCAGGGCCCACATCAGTCTGTTCGAGCCTTTGCCCTGAAGCTGCGCGAGCAGTATACGCGCCTACAGCGACGACGAGATCATGGGTTGGGAGATGAGGAGACCCTGCTAAGGGACCAGTTCCTGTTAGGGCTACGGGAGGGCCCCCTACGTCAAAACCTCCGAGTACAGTTTAGAAGAGACCCTGAACTTACGTTTGATGATCTGAAGAAGGAGGCTATGGCCTTGGAAGGTGAAGAAGCAGAAGTAAAGGAGGCCCCCGTATGTGCAGCAGTGAGTGGCCCGGCGGCAGCCTCGGAGGTGTCAGACTGGAAACAAACATTGAAGATGGAGCTCCTAAAAGACGTTCGAGATCAGATGGCCGAGCTAACTAAGGCCCTGGTAGGGGAACTGCGCCTAGGGCCGGGAAGGAGAGAAGAAGGGCCCGCCCCCCGAGAACGGACGCGCTCTGATCGGGGCCGAGATGGGATGAGGCGGCCCTGGCAGACGAGTCGGCCCAGGTTCGAGTGGGACGAGCAATGGAGGCCCATTTGCAATCGGTGTGGGACCGCAGGGCATGTGAGTAGGCAGTGCGGACCACGAAGAGCCTCCGAGGGGGGTTTTTAAGACGACCGGCCACAGTGGGTCATGTGGTCGGCGCCCCCCAAAGTGACCCCCATAGAAGAATGGAACCCAAGGATGGGATGATTGGGCTTAGCCCAACAGTGGAGGCCCAGGTATGTGGCACCACGGTGCGCTGTCTCGTTGACACTGGTTCCCAGGTCACCTTATTCTCCGAGAGCTTGTCCCATGAGCTATTTGGGGCCTACCCCGCACACAAGGCTGAAGCGCCCTGGCTTACCCTGAAGGGGGCGAACGGCTTAGAGATCCCCTACATCGGCTATCGACTTACCGACTTCGAATTGTATGGAGTACGAGTTCCGCAGAAGGGGGTCATCATCGTACAGGACCACTGCCTCGGCCGTCATCGAGCCCTCCTGGGTATGAATGTTCTCTCGGAGTGTTGGGAGGAGCTATTTCGGGCTAGGCCCGTTCAGACAATACCGAGGGCCGAGCGGCCAGGCTGGGAACGAGTAGTGGCCGACTGCAGGCGAGTGCAGCTGGCTAAGAACCAAGATGGCCGAGAAGAGGTTGGTCGAGTAGCATGTCGATTTGCATTGTCAGTACCAGCAGAAAGTGAAGCCATAGTGTGGGCCAGGGTGCCACAACAGCGTCGAGGCTCTGAGAGCTGGGTGTTGGTTGAACCTCACGAAGACTGCACACAGGTGAGGGTGGCCCGAGGACTGACGGTGGTGCGACGAGGCCGAGTGCCGGTAAAGGTCTGTAACGAAAACCCCTACCCAGTACACTTACACAAGCACCAGCGGCTGGTGACGGTGACGTCGGTCGAGGGACATCAGGTGCGGGATAAGGAAGATGTGAGTTTCCGGCGAGTGCACCCTGCAGTTGTTGAGGTAGCACTAACCCAAGCAGAAGGAGCGTCTAGGACGAGGGAGAAAAAGGTACCGGCCCATTTGACAGGGGACTCCTTACGAGGAGAGGACCTGGAACAGAAACAGGCAGAAGAGCTGCGGAAGTTACTGGAGAGATGTCAACACGTGTTTTCTACCCATGATGAAGACTATGGTTGTACGACGGTAATACGACACAGTATCCCTACGGGAGAAGCTGCACCGAGTCGGGAGCGGTATCGGCCGATACCCCCCACCTTATACACAGAAGTGAGAACTCTCCTACAAGGTATGCTGGAGCAGGGGATTGTGCGGGAAAGCAGCAGCCCATGGGCGGCACCTATAGTACTGGTCCAGAAAAAGACGGGGGCATGGAGGTTCTGTGTGGACTATAGGAAGCTGAACCAACTGACCAAGAAAGATGCGTTCCCCCTGCCTCGTATTGAGGACTCGCTGACAAGCCTGACCAAGTCTGCATGGTATTCCACCTTGGATTTGGCCAGCGGGTACTGGCAGGTACCGGTTGAGGAACGGGACCGAGAGAAGACCGCCTTTACCACGCCATTTGGTCTTTTTGAGTGGGACCGGATGCCCTTCGGTCTTTGCAACGCTCCCGCCACCTTCCAGAGACTGATGCAACGATGCTTGGGAGGTCAGTTGATGGAATCTGTACTAGTATACCTTGATGATGTGATTGTGTATTCCCCAGACTTCGAGACTCACCTGCAACACCTGGAAAAGGTGTTTCGAGAGATGGAGAGGTACGGGCTGAAATTACAACCAGAAAAGTGCCACCTGCTGCGCCGTAAGGTGCAGTTCTTGGGACACGTGGTGAGTGCGGCTGGCGTGGCCGTTGACCCCGGGAAGGTATCTGCAGTTCGGGACTGGGAGGCCCCTAGGACTGTAAGGCAAGTGAGATCGTTCCTAGGCTTTGTAGGGTACTACCGGCGATTTATCAAGGGGTTTTCAAAGATTGCCAAACCCTTGAACCAGTTACTGGTCGGGACCGGGCGACCACGAGGGCGAGGATCCCCTACGGTGGAGTGGACCACAGAGTGTGAGACGGCCTTTAGGGTTCTGAAGCAAGAATTATTACAAGCCCCGATTTTGGCATATGCTGACTTCTCCCAACCATTCTTACTTTATACAGATGCCAGCAACCTGGGCCTGGGAAACAGGATGGAGTGGAACGGGTGATCGCCTACGCTAGTCGGAGTCTCCACCCTGCTGAAAGAAATGATGCCAATTACAGTTCCTTCAAGCTTGAACTGCTGGCGCTAAAATGGGCCTTGAGTGAGAAATTCAAGGATTACCTCTGGGGAGCCAAGGTAACCGTGGTCACTGATAATAACCCTCTGGTACATTTGCAGACGGCCCGGTTGGGAGCAGTGGAACAGCGATGGGTGGCACAGCTGGCAAATTACGACTACCAGCTGCAGTACCGTCCGGGGCGGGAGCACACCAACGCCGATGCCCTTTCCCGGTTGCCAGCAAGGGAAGACTCGAGGGGCCCGGCCCCACTCGAAGGAGAACAAGCAGAAGAAGGACTGATGATTGGAGTAGTGGAGGCGCCTGGGAGCCAACAGGAGGCAGCGCCCGTAAGTTGGGGATGGGACCCCCAGCGTTGGAAGGCTAGGCAGCAGGAGGATCAGGAGCTGCGGAATCTGGGCGAGTGGCTTAGGCAGGCTCGGCGACCGACCCCCGCCGAGAGACAAGCCCAGACAGAGGTGGGTCGAAAAATACTGGGACAGTGGGAGAGATTGACATTGAGAGAAGGTGTGTTGTGTAGGAACATTCGGGACCCAGGGACCGATGAGGAGGTTAGCCAGATTGTGGTACCGGCCAGCCAAGTTCGGGCACTGCTGGAGGCATACCACGACCAGATGGGACATCAGGGGCAGGAGCGCACCGTGTCGTTGCTACGCCGACACTTCTATTGGCCAGGGATGGAGATTTCTGTGAGTACGTTCATTCAAGCATGTCCCCGATGCACTCTGTTTAAATCCCGGCAGGAACCTCGAGCACCGATGGTCCCGATTCACGCAAAGGCCCCCCTCCACATTGTGGCGATGGACTATCTGACCCCGAGTCGTCCCAAGGACCGTTACCAGAACATCTTAGTCGTGACTGACTTGTTTACCAAGTACGCCTGGGCTATTCCCACTCTCGACCAGACGGCAAGTACCACGGCCACGGCGCTATGGCGGGCGGTCTTTCAGCCATTTGGGTGCCCTGAGTTCCTGCACTAGGATCAGGGCCCAAATTTCGAGTCCCGTATAATCCGAGAACTATGCCAGCTGTACGGGTGTATAAAGACCCATACGACCTCGTACCACCCCCAAGGAAACGGAGGATGTGAGCGCTTCAACCAGACCCTGTTGAACCTGCTGGGAACTCTGGACCAGAGACGCCAGGATGATTGGGTGAGTGCTTTACCTAACTTGCTACAAGCCTATAATAACAGCGTACACAGTACAACGGGGTATGCCCCCACGTACTTAATGTTTGGGAGACACATTCGCTTGCCCACAGATCTCCTATTGGGAACATCGGGAGGTGAGAGAGAAGGGAACGTGACCGAGTGGGTGGGACGACACCACCACCGTCTCCACTTTGCCTACGAACAGGTCAATAAGAGGATCCAGGCAGCCGGGGAGAAGAACAAGAGGTTGTATGATAGGACGGCGCGGGATGCTCCCCTGCTCCCTGGAGAAAGGGTACTAGTCCGGGACAATCGGCGACTAGGTGGAGGCAAGCTGAGTGATCGGTGGGAGGCGAGGCTGTACATTGTGCAACGGCAGCAGAGACCGGGGCAGCCGGTATACACGATCCGGCCAGAAGGGAAGCCTGGACCGGATCGGGTGGTTCACCGGAACATGATCCGCCCTTGTCTAAACTATCCCCCACTAGCCACAGAGGTGGCTCCTAAGGAGCCGGAGACTGCTACCCCCTGGTATGAAGGGTGGGTCATCTTTCCAAGAGGCCCGGCGGAGGGGCCGGCCCGAGTGGCCCCAAGGGAGCCTGAGAACTTACCTGTCGTAGTGGGTCCAGTGAACGACGTAGCCCCAGAGGCTCCAGGAGAGCCGGACAACTTACCTGCTGAAGGAGCCCCAGAGCCCCTACCACAGCGCCCCCAGCGGGAAACCCGGGGGCGGCCGCCCATCCAGTATGGAGAGTGGGTCACAGGAAGCGGTTCTAGGGACTAGAACCATTTCGGCGGGGGAGGATGTCACAGGTGATGTTTTGAACCAACGACGGGCGGAACCCGTCTTCCACATCCTTGGTTGAACCGACGACGGGCAGAACCCGTCTTCCACATTTCATTTCCGGGGTTTCCCCAAAGTCAAAATTAAGCCTGATTGCGCGCAGGTGGGGATAATTTACACAGCGGTTGCTAATAGGCTGACAAGGAGAAGAGTCAGTGTATAAAAACACCTTTGAAGACTTCAAACGGGGTGCTGGTGGTATACTTTGTGTACGCTGTGTTGCTGCTTTGCAGACGGACCACGCTGGTCGGATCGCTCTCCTGGGGAAGAGAGGAAGAGACAATCAGCTGACGAAGGAATATTGTGGAGTCTCAGTGAGAAAGAGTGGACACAGAGCCATCAAGAGCGCAGTGAACAGAGGTTATTGGCAACAAAGCGTGAGTAACCGCTGTGGTACTTATCTGTACATAACTTGTATGAAGAGTTGTCCTGGTGTGTGCTTTTTGTGTTTCTTGAGGTCCCTGGCCCCACTGGAGAGGAAAGCGTGGGTGAGCCACGGGTTGACCGGAAGCACGGACGAAGCACCGTTCACCAGTAAGCCAGTGGCCCTGTGGGAAAAAAGGAAGTACAGGTGAGCCAGGGGAGTGATAACCAACACGCCGGGCCTGTGAATATCACACATCTCTCCCTCATTTGTGATCCAGTTGTTGCCCAACCATCCTCTCAAGGTCGTCGTAGTCAGGTGGCAAGGACGATCTAAAATTCACGTGAAATTGTATAAGAGTGCTGTGGGTGAGTTTCACTGATTGATGGTGTTTACGCTTTACTTGCTGTGTAAATGCTGTGCTTGTAGCGTTCAAACTGCCGAGCCTCCGACGAGTCACGAGATGACGACATCCGTTGTGGCCTGAGTCCTACAGAGAGAGAGAAAACCAAGCCCGGTGCCCAGGGTGTGACAACGAGAGCTTCGTTTGTACACAGAACAGACAGTGGTAAAACACAGTGAGTAGTATCAAGTGTGTACCGTGCGGATTGTGGGTCGTAACGGTGTGTGTACTGACCTCTTCAACAGAAGCTTGTGGTGAACGGAGCCCCGACGAAAGTTCGCCCCAGCTCGTGACCCCGGTCGTGGAAGAAGGAGGGGGAGTTTGGGAAGCGTTCGGCTCCGGTCATCGGACCCACTAGTCCCTACGACGCCCTGACAGCCAAACTGGAGGGGCGAAGGAATACGGTACACTGACACTGTAGCGAAATCCACTGTATATAGCAACTACCTACCTGAACCAGTGAAGCTCTGTGTGGGAACGAGGATCCCCCGGCACTGTGAGTAACGCAACCTGTGAAATAAACCTGTTCTGTGCTTATAGCAACTACCTACCTGAAACCAGTGAAGCTTTGTGTGGGAACGAGGATCCCCCGGCACTGTGAGTAACGCAACCTGTGAAATAAATCTGTTCTGTGCTTATAGCAACTACCTACCTGTACCAGTGAAGCTTTGTGTGGGAACGAGGATCCCCCGGCACTGTGAGTAACGCAACCTGTGAAATAAACCTGTTCTGTGCTTATAGCAACTACCTACCTGAAACCAGTGAAGCTTTGTGTGGGAACGAGGATCCCCCGGCACTGTGAGTAACGCAACCTGTGAAATAAATCTGTTCTGTGCTTATAGTAACTACCTACCTGCACCAGTGAAGCTTTGTGTGGGAACGAGGATCCCCCGGCACTGTGAGTAACGCAACCTGTGAAGTAACCCTGTTCTGTGCTTATAGCAACTACCTACCTGCACCAGTGAAGCTTTGTGTGGGAACGAGGATCCCCCGGCACTGTGAGTAATGCAACCTGTGAAATAAACCTGTGCTGTGCTTATAGCAACTACCTACCTGCACCAGTGAAGCTCTGTGTGGGAACGAGGATCCCCCGGCACTGTGAGTAACGCAACCTGTGGGATAAACCTGTGCTGTGCTTATGGCAACTACCTACCTGCATCAGTGAAGCTCTGTGTGGGAACGAGGATCCCCCAGTACTGTGAGTAGCAAAGGAGTACTTACCCTGGTCTGACTGTGTTTGATTCTGCCTCCAGGAGAAACGGAGCGCGCCACGGATTGCTGGGCCAGAGCCCTGGTCCCCAGTCTTTTCCCCAAGTGGCCCTGGAGGCAAAGAAGAGCCATATTAGTTTTTTAATTTCCCTTTTTCCCTTCCCCCTTTTCCCTTTTTAAATATTTAATAAAGTTTGTTTTAATTATAGTATACTCCTCTGTCTGGTCATTGGGGTGGTCTTGGGAAACCCCTCGAGGTGGAAGGGTTAAGAGGGGTGTGACCCTTTAGTCTATTTGGGTCCGCCCCGGGGTGTGACATAAATGCATCGTCAGTTTTGTCTTCGTTCATCACTTGAAAGACAGTTTTGGTCACTTTAACAGAAAGTTGTTTATGTGTGCTGCTTGTGAAAGAAAATAAAAGTTACCAATTTGTACCTTGTCTGGCCCCCTCCCAACCCATGCACACACATAGATATGATTCGACTATGGAAAGATTCGACAATTCTGATTCGAATATGTAAATCCTTAGTCGAGGACACCCCTAATGCGCATAGGTTCACATGACGCGCCAAACTCATATTTTGATAGGACGAGCCACACACATGATGGGCTCAATATATGTTTTTATGAGCTTTGCATCATGCGCCCTTGAAAAAGACCAAAAACATATAGGCCTGATTTCACAGACAAGGCTTAGCTGAAACCAGTGGCCGGTTGCATAAACATGGCCGTGACGTTAAGACTGCGTCTTAAGAATGATTCTGACTAACTAGCAATTAGTTAGGGTTAATCAGTCTTATTATTTGGATTTAAATTAGACAAATCCACCTTTCTATGTAACACACTTAAAACAATTATGATCAGTCTTGAAGAAAAAAATTCATGGCTAACTTTCAAAACAGTCCTGTTCACATGGATCAACAAAAATGAGCATGTTGTATTACCCATACCAGGCCTGTAGTTGGCGATGTTTGAACACGTAATACGCATGAAGTCACCATTTTCACAAATGCACCTTTTTGTAGTTTATATGGAGATGATAATGGTTTAGTTTTAAAAAACATGCACTTTGAAAGCCCCAAAATGTATATGAACAGCCAAAAGATGCCATTTTATTACTTGGAGTCCTGTAAACATCCCTTCAGTGTCCAAATTCACTACTTTAAGTGCACAACATTCGTGAAGTAATGTACTAGGGAGTAGTGAATGAGAGTAAAGGGGGCTATTTTGTACACAGCCAAAAACTTTATGGTAAATGACAGAATAATAATAAATTTGCCTATTTCTGTGTTTTTACAGTTCGTCTCCGCTGTACCAACAGAAGCCAAACTTACTAAACTGGAAGCTCATCCAACAGCTCATCTTGAACTTGGGCACACGGAGAAAGTTTTTCCTTGGGCTGGAACAAATGATTTGAGCTCTTGTGAAACTATTTTAACAAAGAAGCTTCAAAATCTCCAGTTACAGATGAAAGGGTTGCATCCCAGCAGTGTGGAGCGCTCGGCCCCATTTTTACTTACACCACCAAACCCACTGCAAAACCTTGAGCTGATGGATCCTGAAACAGACCAGCAGGAGACGATATCACACCATCAGACCTCCAAATACCTTACTGATATCAAACAAGAAGGTAGCAGGATTTTGTCTTCCTTGTTTTTTAAATACACCGAATGTAAAAAACCATAATGAGGTCAAGATGCTAAAATGGTGACACGTGTTTGGTGTGTATAATATGTTTTTGAAGGTGAGGGTGATGAGGAAGATGTGTTTGTGCTGGAGTTGCAGAGAGGATCATGTGGTTTGGGTCTGGCATTGGTAGATGGACAGGTCAGTGGATCAGTAGGCAATGTTTGCATCATCCCTCTATATGCAATATTTTTAAAATACACTTTCAGATGTTTTGTGTTATTGACTAATAGCAAAATAAATTGGAATCAATAAATACTTGGCCATTTTAGGATATTATGTCTAAAAGTTTGCATCCAAAAAACTGCTTATGGAAATCAAACACTAAAAGTGACAATATGTGGTAATGAATATGTAACAAATTCTTACTGTCTCGTTGTTTAGTATTGTATTTTTGGTGGGCATGTCATAATATTATATAAATATTATACAGTAATCTTTATTTAAACAGGAAACACCATTTAAAGTCAATGGAATATACATCAAATCCGTAATGCCGGAATCTCCTGCTGCTTTGTCCCAGCGGCTGAGACCAGGGGATCGTATTCTAGCAGTGAATGGACTCAGTCTGGTTGGGGTGGACTACCAAACGTGAGTAAAATGACTATAGATTGAGCCAGTTACAGTTTTTTACCTTAATTTCTGACAGTGTGTAATGCTCTACCAGGAAAGCACAAGTGATGCATTAGGATTTGACAATTTGTTAATAAGTATTATTGTAACTCTTAGTCATTTATAAAGCATTTTTGTTATATTTTCTGTGTCAATAAAATCACTGTAATGTATTTTGTTTGTGTGTTTGCAGTGGCAGGGAGCTCATTCAGACATCAGGAGACAGACCCCGATTACTAGTTGCCAAATCTGACAGAAATACAAGAGAAGCATAACATTCCTCCCACAAAACAACTTTTCTACATTTTTTACCAAATGCTTTTATGTATATGTCTTTTATTTTATTGTTATACGTGTGTGTGTGTGTGTGTTTCATTAATTGAATTTTGAGATTAAATGTATCGATGTTTTTTTGAAATGATAAAACATTTGTTAATGTATGTCTTATACAAATGGCCTCATTGCCTTGACCAACTAAGTAAAACCTTTTTTTTTTAAATGCTGCATCCTTATTGCATAGACCAAAGTTTCTACAATAATTTGTTTTATTCTTTAAGTGTTAATTGTTTGTCAATGTGCATCCCAGAAAATAAATTTTTCACTTTTTGCCATTTGATTTGGCTGGATTGTCTGAGGTGGTGCGAAAGAGTGGAGGATGGGACTATTTGCATATTTATATACAGTGAAGACAATAAGTATTTGAACACCTGAGAAAATCAATGTTAATATTTGGTACAGAAGGCTTTGTTTGCAGTTACAGAGGTTTGCACACACTGCAGGAGGGATTTTGTCCCACAAAAGATGTTTAATTCTTAAGGTGAAGGAATGTAATAGATGTGCTGAGTGATGGGCACGTTAAGCCACGCCCACTTGTTTATGTATGGGGTTTCCACGCACACCCGGAAGTTAGCTGTAAACTAAGTAACCCTGCAATGAGTGTGTCTGTCTGCTTTCTCTTTAATATCGCAGCATATTACAGTCATATCCTAACTATCTTATAGATCCAATTAGAGTCCAGATGTCATTAGATGTCTCTCCCCATCAGGAAATGATGGAAATGACTAAATCTATACTCTAATATTAACTTTGTAGTGAGGTAATACTTCAAATCAACCATGAGTCAGATACAAAGATGAAGGGAAAAACAGCAAGCAGGAGACAAAGTAATGTAAATATAATAAAGGTGTTTTATTTAATAATATTTCTATTTTATTTATTAATATAATAATATTCATTAGAGGGCATCAACACATCATTAAGATCCACCAATTTAGAGTAATCATAACAGTAGTGTGCCGGATCGACCTACTCGCTATCTGCTTTCACCTCTGTATCATGTGGATTACCTACAGCTGTCTTCTTGGGAATGGCAGGTTTGGTTACTGCCTTCACCTTGGTATCACGCTGATAAAAAACAGGCATCTTCTTAGGGATGGCAGGTTTGGGGTCTGCCTTCACCTTGGTATCAGGTGGATGAAAACGAGCCGTCTTCTTGGAAACCGCAGGTCTTCACTATGATACTACATGGAATAACAATAGTTTTTTGAACTGGATTGCCAACACCGGTGCCAGCCTTTGCCTTGGGAATGGTGCCAGTCTTTAATTTGGCATCGCCTGGATTATTGTCAGCCTTCTGATAAAATTAAGATAAAATACATATCATATATGTCTACAAATTTCTAATTACAGCAATAAGCACTATATTTAAATAAATAAAAGATTACATAAATTAATTTTTTTCAGAAACTTGTTTTGATAACATACAAAACTGCCCACTTCACAACTCGGTGGCAGGACCTTGAAAAAGGAATTGTGACAGGCTGCAAAATCTCCCCATCCTGTTTGTCATGGGAATGAACCTGCTCATAACAGCTGCAGGAAAGGAATCCAGAGGGCCACTAATGGAGTCTGGCACCAGCCAACCTCTAATAAGAGGCTTTATGGATGACCTTACTATAACAACTTTAACCCATGTGCAAGCAAGATGGATCCTGAAGGTTCTTGATGACGTGGCAACATGGGCCCGGATGAAGTTCAAGCCAAGGAAATCAAGAAGCATGGTGATCAGAAGTGGGAAAGTGACCAGCAAGTTCCAGTTGCGCGTACAGGGGCAGACAAATCCATCACTTGAGGAAAACCCAATTAAGTGTGTGGAAATGAAACATCAGTGGCGCAAGCTGAAAGTGCATTGAAGCTGAAGGACATCATCGGGAACCCATGCGTAGGGAGACATGGACTCGGATCCAACCACTTCCAGCAGTGGGGAAAAGCAGACCCAAGGCAGAGGAGGGACATGATCCAAGCCGAGGTCCGACACCTGGAGGAAGAAGGGGCAGGTCTAGGGCTGTCGAGCTTGGAGCGCAAGGTGCCTGGACAAAGTGGGACCTGTCGAAGCGGAAGATCACGTGGCCTGAGATCTAGAGACTGGAGCCCTTTCGCATTTCTTTCCTGCTCTGTTTAGTGAACGACACTCTTCCATCCCCAACAAACCTCCACAGATGGGGAATGAGGGAGGACCCATTGTGTAGGTTATGCAGAGGGAGGGGAACAATGGCGCACATACTGGCAGGATGCAAGACAGCTCTTAGCCAAGGAAGATACAGGTGGCATCATGACAAGGTTCTTAGTGCACTGGCTGGCATCTTGGAGCGGGAGAGGCAGAAAAAGCACCAGCCCAGTACAAGGCCAGCGAGATCCATTCAGTTCATCAGGGAAGGGGAGAAACCACCATACCCCAAGACGAGTAAAAAGAGGCTCTTGCAAGCAGCACAATCCTGTGAGATGAGGGTGGACCTTGGAAGGAGACTAGTCTTCCCCCAGGTTGTGCAAACACCGCTGAGGCCAGACATGGTTGTAAAGAATTTGAGTTTTTTATGTGTATAATTTATGTTTTTGATGCATTATTTACTTGTATTTTTGTCATGGTAAAGGAAGGCTTTTATTTTGAAATGTATGGTCATGACCGCATATAGCACGAGTATGTGCTAATCAATTCAGAGTGAAACGAGACCCAGATGCAAACGGTTGTGGCCTCGAAGGTTTACGGTTTACAAAGGCTTAGTTCCTGGTTTAAGTGGAGAACAAGGTATTGTAACTTGCTACCTGTTGTTAATGTTTTAATTTATCTTTCATTGTGATATAAGTATTCGCTTGTTATTTGGGTATGTTTAAGTTATTGCTGTGTTTGTAGTTTTGGTTTTGATGTATGTTTATTTCAAGGTTTACTTATTCAAGTGTTTGTTTGATTTTCCCTTTGTCTAAGCTCTTACGGTGATCTTCAGTAATCTCACGGCATTTATGATGAACATTTGAATAAAGCTTGAGGATCATCAGTTGAAGAGTCAGTATTTATTAAACCAGGGAGCTACAATGGTCTTATGTTCTGAAGAGGCAAGGAAGATAATTATGATTGAACTGATGGTCCCATGGGAAGACGGGTGCGAGGAGGCCTATGAGCCAAAGGTCGGCAGACCTGGCTATTCCCGGTCGACGTCGGGTGTAGGGGTTTGCCGGCACGGTGTGTGTGGAAGACGCTCACAGCTCTGGGTATAGCAGGAAGGGAGAGGAAGGCAGCTGTCCGTTGGTTGGGTGAGGCAGCAGAAAGAGCATTGTGCTGGCTCTGGAGTAGGAGGGAGGAGTTGAGCTGGGGGCCAGGAGGAGATGGGCAGTGACTGGCCACCACTGCAGACCCGCCAACTGGAGGGTGTTGTGATTCAGGGTCGAAAGTTGGACTCCACCTGATGACATCTTCTCCTGGCTGAAAGCTACAGTCATGCACTACAGTCAGTGACTGAGTTAAATAGCATCAGTATAGATGCAAGGTTTCCCGCAGCACATTTCAGTTCAGGCGGCCCGCCTAAGCTTGGAAACCCTACCGCCTTAACTAGGTTGTCCATAAAAAATAAGAGAATATCTCAGAGAATAGCGCGTACACGCAAGCGGGGACGCGTGCCACACGGCCGAAATGAGAAAGATGTGGTCCGGACCGTCACTGTCTGGAGGATAACTAGCCAGTTGATAAAACATCTCGGAGAATAGCGCGGACGCGCTTCACACCACGAGCGTGAACGCGTGCCACGCGGCCGAAATGAGATAAAGACGTGGTCCGTCATGTCTGGAGGATAGCCAGTTGATAAAACGCGTGTCCATGAGAACTGTAAGAGGACTTATGTTTTGGGTTTATTTAAGCCTGTTATTGTATTAGTCTATAGTTCTTGCAAATTTAAAGTAAGTTAGCTGGTGATTTTGTTGTTTGAGCAACCTGCTAGCTGGGTTTCACGTGCCTGTTGATTAGATATAATCTTAATATATAATATAATAATCTTGCTCACTTTATTTATGCGCAAATATTTACATGCTACAGTAGTTACACACCTTTAAGATAATGTTATTAATAGTAGGAAATAATCAGTTTTTACCATTTTTGCGCCATCTATCATTGTTCGCCTGACGTTCTACAACATCTGCTTTAGTTTGTGTTGATTAACCCTTTAGTTTCAATTCATTACGCAGCTATTCCTATTAGAGGTATCTGTTTAAAACATTTAATTCATTAATAATCTAGTATGTGTTCATTTTCTGTCATAGTTTCTTCGAAATTGAGTTTTATTTGAGTGTTTTAAATAAAAAAAAATTAATTCTCATCATGACGCATATGCCCCGCCTATTTGATTGTCACGCCCTCTGGCCCGCCCACTTGCCCAACCCTACCACCTTAACTAACAAATTTTATGCAGGAAACCCTGAGATGTATCCAATAGTACAATAATAATGCAAAGATTACACGTTTATTTTGAAACTTGGTTGATGGTGACCTGCAAATACAGAAAGAAACATGAAAAATATTAGTTTATTTCTCAGCTGACACTATGCACATAACTTTCAAGCTTTGAGAATCTACAATCAGTTAACTCTTTTAACATATGTTCTGAGTAAACATAAATCTTTATGTAAAGAGCACAATGTTGAGTTTGTTACCTGTTTCTTCTCTTTCTTGGTACATCCTGCTGGTAAAGCCAATCGCCCCGGGCACCTTATCTGTATTAATATTATAATCAGAAAGCACAGATCATGAAAAACACAAAAACTTTGACCGCTAGAATCTGTGATTGATTTAAATGAACTCCAACCACAGGAAAGAGAACAATGACAGTAGACTCACCGCTTGTAGAAGAGGTTGGCTTCTTTGGCTTGGGATTGGCAGGGTTGGGGTCCGTCTTCTCCTTGGGTTCATATGGATTAATGAAACTCTTTGTCTTGGGAATGGTGCCAGTCTTAAATTTGGCATCATCTGAATTGTTGTTAGCCTTCTGATGAAATTAAGATCAAATAGATATTATATCTACAAATTTCTATCAATCTTACAGCGATAACCACTTAATAAACTAAATATATATATTTATAACACATTAATGCATAAATAAATAATATAACATCAAATGTTCTTTTCACAAACTTGTTTTGATAACTTACAATATCAGTTTATTTTTTCACCTGACATTCTACACATAACTTTCAAGCTTTGAGAATCTAAAATCTGGCCATTTTTCATACACCCTTGAAGGGCCCTTAGCGAAGGGTACGGCACATAAACTGTCGCTCCAGATAAAGATATAATGACCCTTTTTTTATTATTCTGTTCGCCAAGCGTGTTTTAATCTGAAACAGTATGAGACATAATTGCGCAACTACTTCTAGAGCTCCAACATGGTGGATATTTTTATATTAGCTTGTCTTGGTTTACGCATGTTAATATTTTAAACAATACTAAAACATATCAACAAGTCAAATAAAATAAACAAAAAAGTTTTGAGTAGACTATATCAAAAAGTAGCCCTCCAGAAAGGCTAACACTATGTCCATTGTGGTAGCCCTTGCTCACAAAGAGGTTGGAGACTCCTGCTCTAGAATTTACACATCAATGATAATTTAAGTTTGTTACCTGTTTGTCATCAGATTCATGGCTTTTTGGCACATCCTGCTGGTAAAGCCACTCACCCCAAGCACCTCATCTGTATTAATATTATAATCAAAAAGCACAAATCATGAAAAACACAAAAACTTTGACTGTTAGAATCTGTGATTGATTAAATGAACTCCAACCACAGGAAAGAAAACAATGACAGTAGACTCACCTGTTTCATCAACCTTTAGTCCATCGCTGACCAAATAAATGGCAGTCATCTGAGGCTCGGCTGAACTGGCATCAGAGTTCAAGACGAAATTGGTCAGACGTTTCTCTGCCCACAGCTTGGTTAAGGCTTGGTCATCGGTAGCCTTAAGTCCATTACCGATGGACTAAGTGCCAGTGTAATGCTGAGGGGCGTCTGAGACATCATCAGTCTTTGTAGTCTTCGGCAGATCCCTGTCTGCCTTTCAATTCAATTCAATTTTATTTATATAGCGCTTTAACTCGTCATGACCCGGTTCTGAAAATCCACAGCATCAAACACACATGGAAAACTCCGCTGCTAATCCGGATAATAAACTATATCCATTGTTTCCATAAGGCTGAATGTCTTCTCCTTACATCCAAAAACACACTTCTTGTTGTGCCATTGTTGACTTTTGAAATTAAACAAAGCTGAGTGGCGTGATAAGCTGTTAGCAAGCTCTAGCGTCTCCCGCTGACTGACGGCTGGGCGGGGTTTTCCGGGGGAAGTTTTCCGCCGGAAGCCCATATAAAGAAGTGATACGTTTCGAAAACCCCTGAAACGTCAGTTCGAACTGTAATCGAAAAAAACTAGCCGAAACTTGTACGAACCCTGGCGAAGTGCATTCGGCACAGAAATACTCTGAAACATGCCCAACTGCGGTTTTGACACTTTGCCTACGTTTAGCATGAGGAAACAACTCTATAACTGTGTTAATAAGTCAGAATGCTTGAAATACCATTAAACCCCCCCTTTAAAAAAAACCCTAGGAGAAAAAAACCCAGGCTTTTTAGCCGGGGAAATAAAAAAAGTCCTAGGAGGAATAAACCCTTGGGAGATATATATATATATATATATATATATATATATATATACAGACATATAAACGGATAAGGAGATTAAGTGGAGATTAAGCGGGTTCTGCCGGTGATCGTTGGTCCGGCATCAGCTGGGCATCACGTTGAAGGACGGCCAGTAGATCAGAGGTGTGCCGACTTTCACATTTACCGGAACTGGGTCTGTTTGTCTCACTGTCCTCGGGGTCGAGGACGAGACAGGGAGGGAAAAACAAAATCATTTTAGCATAGGGGCCGTTCACATGTACAGTAATGCAAGTGTCACACAGTGTTGTGGTTTAAATCAGCTTAGTTCCAGACAGGATAACTATTGCGGCATAATTATGTTATCAACAGACGAGGATTTAGCAAATTAGGGGCCCAATGCGAAGGTATATATGGTAACTAAGGGTCACCTTCCAATCTTTAAGAGATAATGAAACCTGTCGACCCCTTTGACTAAGGCTTGAAGCCCCACTGTCGTCGTTAATGCAGGTTCAGTGGCAAACGGGTCATTATGGCATAGTATTCACAAGACACACGAAAGCGGCAAAATCCCAACCCGACCATACGTGCCAACCCGTTTGACTAAGGCTGGAGGCCCCACTGTCGTCGTTAATGCAGGTTTAGTGGCAAACGGGTCTGTATGGCATACTATTCGCAAGATACACGAAAGCGCCAAAATCACGACCCGACCATACGTGCCAACCCGTTTGACTAAGGCTGGAGGCCCCACTGTCGTTGTTAATGCAGGTTCAGTGGCAAACGGGTCTGTATGGCATACTATTCGCAAGATACACGAAAGCGCCAAAATCGCAACCCGACCATACGTGCCAACCCGTTTGACTAAGGCTGGAGGCCCCACTGTCGTCGTTAATGCAGGTTCAGTGGCAAACGGGTCTGTATGGCATATTCGCAAGATACACGAAAGCGCCAAAATCGCAACCCGACCATAAGTGCCAACCCGTTTGACTAAGGCTGGAGGCCCCACTGTCGTCGTTAATGCAGGTTCAGTGGCAAACGGGTCTGTATGGCATATTCGCAAGATACACGAAAGCGCCAAAATCGCAACCCGACCATACATGCCAACCCGTTTGACTAAGGCTGGAGGCCCCTCTGTCGTCGTTAATGCAGGTTCAGTGGCAAACGGGTCTTTATGGCATAGTATTCACAAGACACACGAAAGCGCCAAAATCGCAACCCGACCATACGTGCCAACCCGTTTGACTAAGGCTGGAGGCCCCACTGTCGTCGTTAATGCAGGTTCAGTGGCAAACGGGTCTGTATGGCATATTCGCAAGATACACAAAAGCGCCAAAATCGCAACCCGACCATACGTGCCAACCCGTTTGACTAAGGCTGGAGGCCCCTCTGTCGTCGTTAATGCAGGTTCAGTGGCAAACGGGTCTTTATGGCATAGTATTCACAAGACACACGAAAGCGCCAAAATCGCAACCCGACCATATGTGCCAACCAGTTTGACTAAGGCTGGAGGCCCCACTGTCGTCGTTAATGCAGGTTCAGTGGCAAACGGGTCTGTATGGCATATTCACAAGACACACGAAAGCGCCAAAATCGCGACCCGACCATATGTGCCAACCCGTTTGACTAAGGCTGGAGGCCCCACTGTCGTCGTTAATGCAGGTTCAGTGGCAAACGGGTCTGTAAGGCATACTATACTCAAGATACACGAAAGCGCCAAAATCGCGACCCGACCATATGTGCCAACCCGTTTGACTAAGGCTGGAGGCCCCACTGTCGTCGTTAATGCAGGTTCAGTGGCAAACGGGTCTGTATGGCATATTCAAAAGACACACGAAAGCGCCAAAATCGTGACCCGACCATACGTGCCAACCCGTTTGACTAAGGCTGGAGGCCCCACTGTCGTCGTTAATGCAGGTTCAGTGGCAAACGGGTTTGTATGGCATACTATTCGCAAGATACACGAAAGCGACAAAATCGCGACCCGACCATATGTGCCAACCCGTTTGACTAAGGCTGGAGGCCCCACTGTCGTCGTTAATGCAGGTTCAGTGGCAAACGGGTTTGTATGGCATACTATTCGCAAGACACACGAAAGCGACAAAATCGCGACCCGACCATATGTGCCAACCCGTTTGACTAAGGCTGGAGGCCCCACTGTCGTCGTTAATGCAGGTTGATAGTAGTTCTCCAAGATTTGAGGGTGCTAGGCCATTTAAAGCTTTGTAGGTGATTAGTGCCACGGGATGGGCAATATCATCATCAGTCTTCATCCCGGAACTGGTCTTCATCTGTGATTTGTCCAGATCATCATTGGCCTTCCCCGGATTCCCCGGTTTCAGCTCTGGGGAGGGTATGAAAGGTACCACTTTGTTCCTCCCTAAGCAGTGAACAAAGGGGCTCTTTATCTTCTTCCCCAATGTCTTTTAACAGATTTTGCTGTTTTTTCCCTAAAAACAAACAAACAAACAAACAGTGATTCATTGTTCATTCCAAAGCTCTCTCTCATCCTCTCTCTATGAGTTTAGCATGACAGCGCATTATATCACAGATATCTTAATCTAAACTGCTGCAAAGGGCGAGTTAAGAATCATTTAAAGGGATAGTTTACCATCTTTTTCTCACTCTCATTTTGTTACACACATGTATAAATGTCTTTGTTCTGATTAACATGAAGGAAGATATTTTGAGAAATGTGTGTAACCAAACCGTTCATGAGCCCCATTCACTTCTACAGTATTCTTTTCTCCTATTATGGAAGTGAATGGGGCTCATGATTGTTTTTTCCCTACAATGGAAGTCAATGGTTACTGTAATGAGCTGTGTGCTTACCATCATTTCTCAAAATATCAGAAAAAAACACACTGCACGTGCGGTGACGCGATAAGCGTCTGGTCAGAACTTTACTTCCGATTTCTGTTTCTTAAATGGTCTGACTAGTTGCTGAAACTGAACTCTTAAACAAATACCTCGTCGAAAATAACAAACGTTTTGGGTTCCTATGTAATCTACGTGTTGTGTATTTTGTTTGTTATATAAATTAGGGATGCACCGAATCCAGGATTCGGTTTCGGATTCGGCCGAATACTGGGCTTTTTGGCGGGGTTCGGGTTCGGCCGAATCCTAGATTTTTTTTCCACCGAACCGAACCCTAGGCTTGCGCTACGCTGGTCGACGTCACGCAGCCGTTGATTACACACATCGGGTGCTGACGTGGAGATGATCTTTTTCTTTCGGTCAGCTGGACACACCAAAACTTTTAAACACCGCTGAAAATGCCTTGAGGACCCCAAATGCCAGCTGTTTTTCAGCCGAGCGCTTGGTAGCTGTGATGCTTCACCTGTGAGCCGGTTGGTTGCTGTGGTAATGTCCTGCCCCTCCTCCACTGTGATTGGACGGCCGTGTGAAGACTGACATTGACGAGCGGAGCTTCTCACTCAAAGTTAAATATAGTTTTCAGCGCGGAGCTGCTTGCTTATTGGAAAACAAGCGTGTCGCAACGCATCGCTTTCATTATGCATAGGCTTATGGTAATTGTCAAAATAGTTTTTCCAACTTGTCATCCTGGCATAATGTACAGTTAAAATTAAATAAAATGAAAAATACACTGCTGTGGACGTTTTTTACTTCATTAATGTGTTTTACTGTGTTGGAATAAGGATGCGAGTAGGATTCGGTATTCGGTTTCGGATTCAGCCGAATCTTAAACGGTGGATTCGGGATTCGGCCGAAGCTAAAAAATCTGGATTCGGTGCATCCCTAATATAAATAAACTACTTTAAAAGGACTTTGTTGTTATTTATTCTTCGCAGAGTTTACCGTTAGTTACGTGATGACCACGAAAGCCGCGTGTTTATGTTGTTACTGCTGAAACCGTCTATACAGGTTTAGAACAACATGAGGATGAGAAAATGATGACAGAATTTTCATTTTTGGATGAACTATCCCTTTAAAGGCGTAGTCCATGATGTTTGAAAGCAAATGTTGATATTTGAAATCACCTAAACAAACACGCCCCTACCCCAATAGAATCTGGACCTTCTGTTGATAGACCCGCCCCTCACATACGCAACCCGGCATTTGATTTGATTTGATTGGCTATAAGGTCCGTCTCCTTTTCCAACGCGTTTTTCAAACATTGTGGACTCCGCCTTTAATGCTTTAAATTCACCCAATTTTACTTTAAAACCTTATTGACCTTCATTAAATGGTTATCACATTTGCAGGTGCCAAAAATCCACACAATTACTGTGCGTTAAAGTTACACAGTCCACTTCAATCTCACCTGATGTGATGCCAGTCTTAAATATAACAAAAAGTAGCCCCCCAGAAGGGCCAACACAATGTTTTATCCATTGTGGTAGCCCTTGCTCACAAAAAGATTGGAGACCACTGCTCTAGAATTTACACATCAATGATAATTTGTCTGTCTGACTTTCTAAATGGTCTTACTGACTTCCTAAATGGTCTTACTGACTTCCTTATTGGAAACTGGCTTTCTTGATGGTCTAACTGGGTTTGTCAGTGTTCTGCCTGAGTTCATCCATGATCTGACGGAATTCGGCTGACTAGAAGAAGCAGATTTAGCAGGTGTTATTATACCAAATACAGACAGGGGAACCACTGCAATACCTCATATTTCATAGTAATGTTGGACTAAATGGCCTACCATCCCTCCTTCTTCACCCATTTTAAACCAGGGATGTTCTAACATCTGGTCTAGAGTTGGTCGTTTAGCTGGATCAATGGACAGGCACTTCTCAATCAGATCCTGAATCTCTGTGCATGTTTTAGGATAAATCTGGTTAATCAAGAGCAATAATGTTGATCACTAAAGTAAAGTTTCTAAGATATGTGAGTAGTGAAAAGAAAATGATCTTCATATAAACTGTTATGGCATGTGGAAACATTATTGTCATCATTTTAAATTAAAAGACTATGTAACCTTAAGTTCATGTGATCAGAGACTTTATAGAGTTTCTTTAATAATATGCCCATATTTTATCATGAGCATTGACCGGTCAGTTTAACTAACTGCTAAGTAGTAATGAATCACATCTTTCTGCTGGTATATTACAGGATGTTTGTTTTGGCAATGAAAGTAAAAATATTGAAACAATTTGTCAGGGGGATAATCCTTGCACTGAGTCCTGCATATGCTCGAATAATGTTTACTGACTGACTTCCACAGATACTGTGCATTTGATCAGAGACTTAACTGACCTATTGTGTTTGTGCCGTTTACTTACGCTTTGTTAAATAGTCATTCTCGTGGTTTATCATGCCTTCAGTTACTGGCCCATATTTGGGAAAGGGCAAGTTTCCATTAACCATATAATAGAGCAGAGTTCCCAGAGACCAGACACTGCTTGACATGGCGTGGTATCTGTCCCTGTTGCGGACCTCAGGTGGCCGATAAGCCGGTGCCCCTGTAAGCAAGACAGTTGTTGTGTGATAGAGTCACATGATCAACAAGTCACTACAAGCAGATTGCCTCACTACACTATGGTATGAAAAAAAACTCACCCAAATACTCTTCATATGCATAGGCCGTGTCTCTTAATCGGTCACAGCACCCAAAGTCGATCAGCTTCAGCAGCATGTTGTTTTTATCCACGAGGAAGTTGCCAGCGTGGAGGTCAGTATGAAAAATCTCATACTTAAAGCAATGTTTTACAGCCATGACTGCCTGACGCATTAGGGTGCGTGCTGTTGATTCCAGCAGACCTCGTTGAAGTTTAATAAACTCATTCAAGGTCATGCAAGGATCAGGCCGCTCCATGACGAGTATGAAGTAAGCCGGATCCTCATACAGATGTGCCCTTTAAAAATGCGCGTCTCTGAGAGCAGAATGCCGCGAGCACTTCCGAAATTCTGCGGCATTCTGCAGAATGGGTGTTCGGTGGGGGACGCTGGAAATAAAAAACCTGTAGAGGGCAGTCGTGTTTCATGTAGGCTATACTGACGGCAATTTGTGCGCTCGACTTCATGCTGAGCGTAAACTGTATGATATTGAAGTAACATGACACGGATTATCAGTGTTTAGGCGAAAGACTGTGATGTCATACAAATGCAGGCTTTTTGGCAAACATTGCCAGGGGCGGAGTGGGACCAAAAAATTTACCGGGAAATTTCGTATACCACCGGCCCTCCGTGGTAAAAACAAAAAACGGTCTCGTATTGGTAGTAAAACTGGGGTAATACATATCGTAATCTGCAAAAAAAAAAATAATAATAATAATAAAATCATTAAATCATGGCTAATTTTCCTAAATGAGTAACTTCACAAAATGATACCTGTTTGAAAGACGGAGATGCGCAGCTATCAAACAGCTATAACATAACAGAGCGAGACAAGAGATGATCGTGCTCATAAACGGGAGTAATAGGCTATGGAATAATATGTGCATCTTTTAATAACTGTAAGAATATTTCATTTAACTGATGGTAAAGTTAAGTTACTCGCATGTCCGAACTAAGAAGGACGCAAGTCCAAACTTGGCGTACTTGGTATTGAGAAACGGCCATTGTTTACAGAAGCCGGAGCGCGAGCTACAAACTACAGAGGGAGATCGCGGCTGCACAATGGTGAAGAGCAACACACGATGTAAATAACTAAACCGGTGCTCGCAGTACTGACACTTTATATTTTTGCGTACCTTCACTTTCTTTTGTGTGCCACCACTTCTCATGTTGCTGGTACTTTGCTGTAAATAGTCAAAGGGCGTTTCTATGTGGCGCTGCGCAGACAGTTCGGCAGCGAAGACATCAAAGTACCGGAAGAGCAAGTCGAAATGTTACAAAATGGTCCGACTTTATCTTTGCTCTCGCGGTACTCTGATGTCATACGCCGATCAGTCAGCACCGCACCGTATAAAGTCGAACACACAAAGCGTCAAGGTCTGGAGTAAAAGCAGACCTGCCCGGATCCCACGCACGCAGATACCCTCAGAAAACGGCAGATTTATTAACCTTCACCCGCGTGTCCATGTTTGTAAGTAGTAGAAGCCTGCGTGATGTTTGATATTTGACGTCTATAAACAATAATATATTTATATACACAATAAAGTTATGGTCATGACTTGCTTTAGTTTAAGTGCTTATTTGGTTTGGTGTATTTTGAGTGTGGCAGTCATTCTATTAGCCCCAATCAAACACAAATCATCACTTCTCCAATTTCTTAGTAGGTGAACTGAATCAAATCTGCTGTCATCTGCAGTTATATATATTTTACAGAGAACAGTATTCATTAGATTTTAAGATCTTTTTTGCCACTTTTAAAACTGTAAAACTAAATAAAAAATATCATATGATATGCCGAATGAGCATGTAAGCATATGTTTTCTTGTTCGCTCCACGGGTTTAAACGCCGTTTTTTTCTAAAGAATAATGTTTATTAAACTTTATTAGTGGTGGTTGAGAACAGGGGCGGTTCTAGGGTCAGTGGATATCCGGGGCTTAGCCCAAAGACATCCAAGCATGTGTCAAAAATACACTTTTAATAGGTAAAACATGATAAACATTTTCTAAGTGGTATTATTTTTGCCAGATTAACTTTGTAATAGTGTTCATTAAAATAACAATGTTCCACTGAGTTAAACTGAGAACACTTTACACTGATATCAAAGTAGTTGTTCACCTCAAAATGAAAATTCTGTCATCTTTTACTCCACTACTTTTTATTTTAAACCTGTATGACTTTTGCAGAACACAAAATAATATATTTTGAAAAATATTGGTAACCCTAACACTACTCCCCCATGACTTTGACTAATGTAAGTCAAAGGGGGGCCAACAGTTTTTTTTCCATATTGGCTCTTTTTTTACTCTCCACTTAATTCATTGTTCCTTTATTTTATCCACAACTGTTCTCTCTTTAATATACATCTTAATTTTTCTTGTTGGATTTCTTTTTAATGAAGAGAAAAACGGATACGCACATCCAAAAAAGTCTTGACCAGGTGCCAGATCAAAAATGAATCAAAGAACAGAAAAAGATCTGCACACTGTAAAAAGTCCCTTTATTTAAGAAGTAAAACTGCAACGTTTCGGTCAAAGACCTTCGTCAGGCAAACACACACACACACACACACACACACACACACACAAACAAGGATCATTATTAAACAAGAGTTCACAGGCTCAAACAGTTTCAATTAATGACACCTGTTAACAATCAAGGTCACTCAAGTAAGCAGCTAAAGTAGTCACATTAAAGTAACACCTCAAAACATCATATAACACCCAAACATTCTCCCATCATCTTTTTGATATATTTTTCAAATAAGATTAATCAATACTTAAATCACATGAAAAAAAACCCTCACTCTTACATGTAGGTACAAAAGATATCAATTAGAAACATGAATTAAAATCAAGTTCGAAAATCAATCCCTTAGGAGAAAGAGTATTTAGTGTGTAAATGTAGTAAGCTTCTCTTTTTAATAGGAGATTGTTAACATCACCACCTCTTCTAGGCACTTGGACATGTTCAATTCATGGACAGATTATGTCTTTTTGAATTAAAATGTACTGCTACTGGGTTTTTTTGATCATTTGTGCGTATACTACTTCGATGTTCTGCAATTCTAGTTTTTAAAGCTCGTTGTGTCTTACCAATATACGCCAACCCGCATGGACATTTAATCATGTAAATAACATTTTTGGTGGTACAAGTGATGACACCCTTAATTTCAAACTCCTTCCCTGAATGGGGATGAGAGAAGACCTTTGTTTTGATGGTAAAATTACACTGGGCACAACGACCACAGCTGTAATTACCCGAAGGGATAGATAAAAAGTGAGTGGGTCGTTCAGGTAAACTGACATCAGCCCTTACAAGATGATCACGTATATTGGGAGAGCGTTTATACACAAATCTTGGTGTTTTTTCAAAGATATCACTAAGGGGAGGATCAGATTTTGGGATGTACCAATGTTTGTTAATAATCTTTTTTATATCTGGACAAATAGGAGAGTGTTGAACGGTGCATGCAGTTGATTTGTTTTCTGATTTGGGCCGTTTTTTGTTTGGAGAGGTTTCTTGAGTTTCGTTTTCAAATCTCCTAACTGCAGACTGTATCCAATCTTCATTATAACCCCGCTCTCTAAATCTATTAACCAGATCAGTACTTTGTTGTGTACATGACTGTTCAGTACTACAAATTCGACGTATCCGGTTAAATTGACTAATGGGCAAGCTATGTTTCAAAGTTGTAGGATGGTAGCTCTGTCCATGCAAAAGTGTATTACGGTCAGTGGGTTTTCTATAGAGATATGTGATGATTTTATTGCCATTCTTAATAATACGGATGTCCAAAAAACTGACACACAAATCATCATAATTCAGAGTAAAACGCGAGTGTTCATCGTAGGTGTTAAGGAGACTGTGAAATTGAAGCAACTGATTTTCAGTACCTGACCATAACATAAAAATATCATCAATGTACCTTCTCCAAATAACAATATTTGACAAAAAGTGATTCTTTAGACCATTAAAAATGAATTTCTGTTCAAAAAGGCCCACATACAAGTTAGCATAATTTGGGGCCATGGTGCTACCCATGGCAGTGCCCTTAATCTGAAGAAAGAAATCATCTTTGTATCTAAAAATGTTTTTAGTCAACACCATTTTGGCTAATGTTTTAATGCAATCAACACTAGGGTTTGTGTCTTGATGTAGGTCTCTAAGAAAGACTTCTATTGCCTCTATCCCTCCTTCATGTGGAATGTTAGTGTATAAAGACTCAACATCGAATGTTACAAACAATATTTCATCAGGTAAATCAATCGTTTTTAAAATTTTTATCATATCGATAGAGTCTTTCACAAAAGAGGGCAGTGTGGATACAACTGGCTTTGAGAAAAAATCCACAAATGTTGACATTTTCTCAGTAAGAGACCTGATTCCAGATATAATTGGTCTTCCTGGAGGGTTAGTAAGGTCTTTATGTATCTTAGGAAGAATGTAAATGACCGGTGTAATTGGATAATCAACCTTCATGAAACTAAACTCCTGTTTTGTGATTTCACCAACATCCACCAAATTTTGAAGGTATTCCAGAATTTCAATCTTAAAAACCAAGGTGGGGTCAGTACTCAATTTCTTATAGAAGACATCATCATTTAATTGTCTTTCAACTTCTAGATCATAGTTAGTAAAATTCATAATCACAATGGAACCACCTTTATCTGCTGGTTTGACTATAATGGTCTTATCCTTTTTCAAATCAGATAGAGCACTTCGTTCATCCTTAGTTAAATTATTAAAAACCTTGTTAGAAAATACCTCCCGTACATCCCCCTCTACAAGACGACAAAACGTTTCTAAAGAGGCATTTCTGTTCTTAAAAGGAACAAATGATGATTTACCTCGAAAGTTTGTAGAGATTCTTGTTGTTTCAGAAGGGGGAGGATGATCATGAGAAGCATCTTCAACACTAGAAAGGGTATTCAAAGGTTCCACAGAAGATCTATTACCAAAAAATTATTTAATACGAAAAGTTCTAAAAAATTTTTGAAGGTCCACATAGGTATTGAATTCGTCATAATTAGTTGTAGGGACAAAAGACAGTCCTTTACTCAAGGCAGTTAAGCCTGCAGGAGAGATAGTTTTATCAGACAAATTGATCACATTGGATATTTCCTGCTCCGAGTGTAATTATTGACGGGGAGAAAAGTCTCTTCTTCTTACTCCTCCTACATTTTCTCCTTTTCTTCCTCTCACATGGCCTCTTGATGTTAGTCGCCTTTGAGGTATTGTGTCGTCTAAAAAAGAAGATGAAGAGGAAGCCGTACTCAACTGAGTTTCAGAATCTGATTCAAACTCAGTTGAGTACGGCTTCCTCTTCATCTTCTTTTTTAGACGACAACTAATTATGACGAATTCAATACCTATGTGGACCTTCAAATTTTTTTTAGAACTTTATGTATTAAAGAATTTTTTGGTAATAGATCTTCTGTGGAACCTTTGAATACCCTTTCTAGTGTTGAAGATGCTTCTCATGATCATCCTCCCCCTTCTGAAACAACAAGAATCTCTACAAACTTTCGAGGTAAATCATCATTTGTTCCTTTTAAGAACAGAAATGCCTCTTTAGAAACGTTTTGTCGTCTTGTAGAGGGGGATGTACGGGAGGTATTTTCTAACAAACGTGAGCACAAGGTTTTTAATAATTTAACTAAGGATGAACGAAGTGCTCTATCTGATTTGAAAAAGGATAAGACCATTATAGTCAAACCAGCAGATAAAGGTGGTTCCATTGTGATTATGAATTTTACTAACTATGATCTAGAAGTTGAAAGACAATTAAATGATGATGTCTTCTATAAGAAATTGAGTACTGACCCCACCTTGGTTTTTAAGATTGAAATTCTGGAATACCTTCAAAATTTGGTGGATGTTGGTGAAATCACAAAACAGGAGTTTAGTTTCATGAAGGTTGATTATCCAATTACACCGGTCATTTACATTCTTCCTAAGATACATAAAGACCTTACTAACCCTCCAGGAAGACCGATTATATCTGGAATCGGGTCTCTTACTGAGAAAATGTCAACATTTGTGGATTTTTTCTTAAAGCCAGTTGTATCCACACTGCCCTCTTTTGTGAAAGACTCTATCGATATGATAAAAATTTTAAAAACGATTGATTTACCTGATGAAATATTGTTTGTAACATTCGATGTTGAGTCTTTATACACTAACATTCCACATGAAGGAGGGATAGAGGCAATAGAAGTCTTTCTTAGAGACCTACATCAAGACACAAACCCTAGTGTTGATTGCATTAAAACATTAGCCAAAATGGTGTTGACTAAAAACATTTTTAGATACAAAGATGATTTCTTTCTTCAGATTAAGGGCACTGCCATGGGTAGCACCATGGCCCCAAATTATGCTAACTTGTATGTGGGCCTTTTTGAACAGAAATTCATTTTTAATGGTCTAAAGAATCCCTTTTTGTCAAATATTGTTATTTGGAGAAGGTACATTGATGATATTTTTATGTTATGGTCAGGTACTGAAAATCAGTTGCTTCAATTTCACAGTCTCCTTAACACCTACGATGAACACTCGCGTTTTACTGTGAATTATGATGATTTGTGTGTCAGTTTTTTGGACATCCGTATTATTAAGAATGGCAATAAAATCATCACATATCTCTATAGAAAACCCACTGACCGTAATACACTTTTGCATGGACAGAGCTACCATCCTACAACTTTGAAACGTAGCTTGCCCATTAGTCAATTTAACCGGATACGTCGAATTTGTAGTACTGAACAGTCATGTACACAACAAAGTACTGATCTGGTTAATAGATTTAGAGAGCGGGGTTATAATGAAGATTGGATACAGTCTGCAGTTAGGAGATTTGAAAATGAAACTCAAGAAACCTCTCTAAATAAAAAACGGCTAAAATCAGAAAACAAATCAATTGTATGTACCGTTCAATATTCTCTTATTTGTCCAGATATAAAAAAGATTATTAACAAACATTGGTACATCCCAAAATCTGATCCTCCCCTTAGTGATATCTTTGAAAAAACACCAAGATTTGTGTATAAACGCTCTCCCAATATACGTGATCATCTTGTAAGGGCTGATGTCAGTTTACCTGAACGACCCACTCACTTTTTATCTATCCCTTCGGGTAATTACAGCTGTGGTCGTTGTGCCCAGTGTAATTTTACCATCAAAACAAAGGTCTTCTCTCATCCCCATTCAGGGAAGGAGTTTGAAATTAAGGGTGTCATCACTTGTACCACCAAAAATGTTATTTACATGATTAAATGTCCATGCGGGTTGGCGTATATTGGTAAGACACAACGAGCTTTAAAAACTAGAATTGCAGAACATCGAAGTAGTATACGCACAAATGATAAAAAAAAAACCAGTAGCAGTACATTTTAATTCAAAAAGACATAATCTGTCCACACTTAGATATATTGGAATTGAACATGTCCAAGTGCCTAGAAGAGGTGGTGATGTTAACAATCTCCTATTAAAAAGAGAAGCTTACTACATTTACACACTAAATACTCTTTCTCCTAAGGGATTGAATTTAGAACTTGATTTTAATTCATGTTTCTATTTGATATCTTTTGTACCTACATGTAAGAGTGAGGGTTTTTTTTCATGTGATTTAAGTATTGATTAATCTTATTTGAAAAATATATCAAAAAGATGATGGGAGAATGTTTGGGTGTTATATGATGTTTTGAGGTGTTACTTTAATGTGACTACTTTAGCTGCTTACTTGAGTGACCTTGATTGTTAACAGGTGTCATTAATTGAAACTGTTTGAGCCTGTGAACTCTTGTTTAATAATGATCCTTGTTTGTGTGTGTGTGTGTGTGTGTGTGTGTGTGTGTGTGTGTGTGTGTGTGTGTGTGTGTGTGTGTTTGCCTGACGAAGGTCTTTGACTGAAACGTTGCAGTTTTACTTCTTAAATAAAGGGACTTTTTACAGTGTGCATTTCTTTTTAATGTCATATTTTTCCCCCTTTCACACTCATCTCTTAATTCATCCAGGATAAATAAAAATTTCATCCAGGATATGTTCCTGGATCTCAAACTCAAACCCAAGATTGACATCTCGTTTCAGGGCTGCAAAGCTATTTTAACATAAAATTAGGGCTGTCAAAATAAATGCGTAAATAACGCGTTAACGCAAATTAATTTTAACGGCACTCATTTTATTAACGCGCGATTAACGCAACACACAATTTCTGTTTGACCCACAGCTGGATGAATTGAGAAGCAGCAAGTAACCGGCGCTGTCTAGATGAGTCGGATCTTTTCATAAAAATAAGAACATTAAGGTCTCGTCTAGCAAATCCAATGCTGTAAATGGTCATTAAACGTCTAAAATGATCTTTATCTGCACGTTTTCTGTGAGGTGTACCGTCCCAAATCCATATAAAGCAAAGATGCGTCTTCTTTCACTTTTTAGGTTCGTTTTTAAAGCTTTCAGAAATTATAGAAAATAGACTGCAGGACTTTCTTGATGTTAAAATAATTATTAAGAGAAATAAAGTTCGGGATCTGATTGATGTTAAAAGAGTTATTAAGAGTGACAAGACTCAAAAGCGATGTCTGACGCAGACGTCTGAAGCGCATGCACACAAACACACGAGTGCGTGACCCCGAAATAGACATCTAACACAAAATTACAGTTTTAAAAATATCTGTTTTGACAAGAATTCACGCAGGTATGACCTATAATCTGTTATATCTGAAGTGAATGTTTGGTTAACTGTTAAGGAAAAGTATCTGTTGTGTCATTATATTAAACCCTTGTATTATCCTACAGTATCTTAAAGCGGTCTGTCTCAATGTAAAAATTAAACAATAAAAGAAAAACATATATGTAACATATATTGATATTGTTTTTGCTCTGCATTAACAGGTATAGTTCTGTCATGCTTTGTCAGATTCCAACAATTGTTTTGAAGTTTTTTAATAGAGAATGTTAAAATATAAATGACACATTTTTTAAAATTTGCTCATCCCTACTCAATTTGCCAGCACAGGTCACAAATGATGCAGCAGCAAACAGAAATGGAGAAAGAACAAGGTCTTCTAAAGGCAAAAACATTTATAAAACTATGACTGAATGGTTCTGTTGAAAATGTAAACAGGCTGTTGTAGACATACATTTGCATATAGCATATATATTATCCAAATCCATGCTGATTAGAGCATTAAAAACTTGAAAAGTGTTACATTTAGGTAAATTTAGAAAAGATAAAAATGTGCGATTAATTTGCGATTAATCGCGAGTTAACTCATGAAATCATGCGATTAATCACGATTAAATATTTGAATCTATTGACAGCCCTACATAAAATACACAATATTTATGTAAATTACATATTTTTCTATTATTTCTATTTATATTGCACTGTATATTTAACAGCATTAACATTTTCTTAACCTTATTTTAAATAACTTTATATTAAAACTTGGCACTAAACTAACACATTAAATTCCTGAGTATGAATGTATTAATGATTATACATTTTCTGCAACCAGGTAGTGTTTCTGTTTTGATTTAATTAGGATTTTTTAAGTTACAGACTTGACTTGGTTATGTTCAATCTCTGTAAAAATAAATAAGGCTACTGCTCTGAGTAACTTAAGCACAGACACAGCAAGCAACATAATGATATATACTTCATATAATTCTTATATTGAGATGAGTGAGCTTCATAGCATACAGTCTTTTATTTTTTGCACCTTTCTCCTTATCTTTCCTCTTTTCTTAACATGGGCACTGATGACTCTATTTTTAATCCGTGGTTTAGTATGTGTTACATCTCCATCTCTACAGTATATGAGGTGTTGCCATTGAAGCTGTGACTTGGCGTGAACTAACCCCGCGCAGCTCTTTGAGTAACAGCTGAGTAACCCCACAGACAGAGTAACAGATCATCTCTAGACGAAAACTCCAAAGTCCCGACAAGATTAACTGATTGCATGGTGGCAATGATATGATTGACATGTGGTGCATGACGACACAGGGAACTAACCTTTATTAACTAGCCTTTTCCACTGGTGGCACTTGCGCTACCAACTTTTTCAGTTACTGGCAGTGTTCGAATTATGTCAAAGTTTATGGGGGGTCCCCTACTTATGCCCCACCCCCTGGCCAAGCCCCCCCATCATTATAGGGTTGCTGTGATTTCAAAAGGTAAGATTTGATCCTGGATCAACAATCATCTGATCCTGGTTTTAATCAAAGAAACCCCAAGTTACCCTTAACTCAAACCATTTTTACCCCTCAAATTAATGTGAAACAGTGGCGAGGCCAGAAATTTTAAACAGAATAGGGGTGAAATAGGGTGGACCTCAATGCCTACTCTCAAATTACATATTTTTACTAGTAGTAGTTAAATGGATTACATTGCGTTTTTAAATCATAGATCAAATAATTTTCGGATCAGCAAAACTGGGGCTAGGAAAATAAAATAATAAGAAATGATGAGCATATAAAAATAGAAAAGAAAAAAGGTACAAATAAAGATCTAACAGTAGCATTTAGGTACATAAATATAATCAAATTAATAATAACACTGTCTTCTTCATCGTATAAATGAAATATAATTAATCTTTTTAAAGATACAGAAGTGATTTTCCTTTTTTTTTTTATTAATATAAATGACAGAAACACAAGCAGATAAGAACACAGATTTGACTTCTTTCTGAACTGTTTGCACTTACTTTAAGACATAATTGAATGTTTTTATGAGAATAGGTGCCAAGACTGTGGTATTTCAAAATAATTTTGTGTTTGCATGCTTTAGAAATGCGCATCTCTGTGCGTCCGCTTATGAGTGTGCGTCCATTTGAGTATGTGTGCGCGTCATTGCCTGTGCACACACAAAACAGCTGAGCTTACTTTAACATCTTGCGCTCAAATTGTTTAAAATCGCTTGCATGTTAACACTTGCAAGGTTTAAAACCACACATGCAAAAGATAAGCTTTCTATAAATAGTTATTTATTTCTGAATGATGCGTATTTGAGCGATTCGTTTTAAAAAGACACTAGGCTAATTTATTATCATTTATGCGTGATTTCTTCTGCTTTCCCAATAAAATATTTTGTGTTTCTTTTGACTTGGTGGACCAGCTGTCAATTTGATTGTGTAGTCTCGCCACTGTTATGAAATAATAGTTTGAGAAGAATATTTATTTATTTATTCAGACTGAAATCATTTGAATTAGTTTATTGTAAAATTGGGACAAATAACGGACAGCAGCCTATCGCTTTGTGACAGCGCAACATGAGAATTTTAAATTCACGTTGTATATTAATTTTAATAAAAAACAGGGGACCCCCCTAATTTATATTTTTGTGGTTTATGGGGGGTCCCTCGAGGCTTATGGCAGGTCCAGGACCCCCCCAGACCCCCTTCAATTCGAACACTGATTACTGGCGCAAAATATGATTTGGTCGCACATATTTTTTCAAGTTACATCAAGGCGCTCTGGATAATAATGAACAATAATGAAACTGTATTGCATACAGATATGCTTTTTATTTTACTTGCCATATTTTAAACCACATGCCTTCTTGTTTTCTTAAACGTTGCAGTGTTTCCCACAGATCTGAAATTTACTTGTGGTGGTAGCCGGTGAAAAGGGCAATCATTAACCACTGACAAATAATGGTCTACTACTATACATGTGACGAAGAACTAATAATGTGTGACACAACACAATACTTTGATTTATTGAAAATTAATATTAATTTCACATTAAATTTCATTAAATTTTCCTAAATTTCATTTCATTAGTCTGCTCACGGTGGCTCTCGTCGCGTACGCGTTTACGTCACAGGCATGCGCCAGTTCAGGAAAATAACAACAAACATGTCAGATTATTTCCATACGTCGGACCTTCAAGTTGCCATAGCAGCTCTGATAAATATACAAGTCTTTCCAGCAGTTGTACGAATTATTCACAGCTAGTATTACTGATCAGAGAAGGCGCATTAATTACCTCAGTGAAACTGTTGATGCGCCAATTCGTCGGAGGCAAACCAGACGGCTTTGGACGAGACCTGGGAGAACCAGGAAGAAGGTTGTACGCAGGCTCACGGACTGGGTGTTGTTGTGTGTCAGTGCTTCACATTGCCACCTAGCCGCCTGGAGTGCATACTACATCGAAAATCACACACTTTTGCGTCACAATATGCACGCAGATTTCCCCCTCAAAATGCATGTATAAACGCGAAATAAAAAGTGATAACGCAACGCCACTTTTGCGGTTTCTTTTCAGATCGTTTCCATGTAAACGTGGGCTGAGCTTGCTTCGCGTCACACCCAATTCATTGAGAAACAGAGAGCACGCGAACGCATGCGAATGCAGACTCATAGGGATAGACACAACGTGCTTTCACGCAAAATGAAGCCAACTTGTTGAAGGCTCAGAGCACGTTATAAAACGTATTCTTAAAATCCACAGTTCTGTTTTAATAAATGCTCATAGTAAATCATAGCATATTGTCTAAAACATTAGGTAGCACATTTGCGACCCATTAAAAATTAGGGTCGCATCGGCAGTTCAAAAGGTTGCATATGCGACCATTTTGGTCGCAGTGTAGTTCCCTGAATATGAGCAATTCAAATCCGATCACGCATTCAGTCACTTGCCGTCACGGAGAGCGTGCTCATGGTTGCGTACAGTAGCAACGAAAGACGCGCCACCTCTCACGCGCTTTGGAAGGGAAAAGAAAGGTCTATAAGACGTGTTTTTAACCGTCTACATGAATAATCAAACGAGCAAGTTGACAGTTCTTGACGAGAGATTTACAGTTCGGCTGTAATAGAAAATATTTTAACAGATTAAAATTAGTTACGCCCATATTATAACAATCGGGGCTTTACAAAATAGGTCCGGGGCTCAAGCCCCGCTAGCCCACCTCTGGCGCCGCCCATGGTTGAGAATAATTCCTCTTTCCATATGTAAAGCATTTTAGCGCAATATAAATGTATCATATTGTTATTCTTCATACATAAGAATGCTAATATATTTTTTACAACATTTTTTACTTCAAAACATATATTTAAAGATGCTTAGTACAACAGCTTTGCTTCTGACAAGTTTCTGTAATAAATCAGTAAATCAATCACAAACCGTGTTGACAGTGGCGAATAAAATGCTTGTCAATTTAAACAAAGCAGAAAGGTGTATAAAGGTGTACCATGGTAAGTGTAGTAAACCCGTAGTAATCAATACACCAAAAAAAACATGATTACTACACTTTTACCACAATAAACCCATGGTTTATTTTCGTAAGGGTCTCTGTTGCACTTTAGTATAAATGCGCATTGCACGTCTTATTAGTTGTATGCGCTGTTATGCTGGCAAGAAGGGGTTGACGTCACTTTGCTGTTTTAATAGCAATGTTATATATTCAGCAAAGCCCTTATTAACTTCTGGAAACAACCGCAATGACAAAGCATACACTTTTATGCGCCACCTGGTGGATATTCTGTGAAGCGAAACACATTAAGGGAAAAGGGAAAGTAGCCCCCCCGAAAGCACTTGCAGAATTCTGCGAGACTCCGTGAGATGAATTGGCGAATGCCGCGGGAGAAAACACGCGTTTTTAAAGGCCACATCTGTAGCTGTCATAAAGTTTGATCACATAAGGGTTTGGATTTTCCTTTAACTTGAGCAACACTGCTAGTTCTGTAAGAACCAATCCAGATCCAGGCTGAAGAAAAACATTAGTTGTTAATAAGTTGCTCTTTAAATCTGTACAGAGCAAAATGTTTGTTGAAATAAGTTTGAGTGCCCTACCGGTTTGCCATCGGCTTTACTGGTCCCCGGAAACACAGTGCCAAAGCTACCTTTACAAAGCGGATTATCTGTATCAATACAATAATCATGACACAAGGTTCCTGAAAAACAGACAGAAAACATGAAAATGTATGCGATTGCTAGAACCTTTGATTTAGTATAAGAACTCAAACAGCAACAATGCCACATTTCATGTTTATGAGTTGACCAACAAGAATAAAGTTAAGCAGAGTTTAGAGCAAATCAGGGGTTTGTTATTGCAACCCATCCTTACAGCGTTGTTTCTAAAGGACAGGCCCAAAAGACTTCCAAAGGGGCCATAAGATGACTTGAAAGGATTTAAAACAAGATAAAACAAGCAATGAAATAAGCTAAAACATATCTGTATATTTCTATATGGTGAGTAGAGGAGCTGTCAAATATTTCTGTGGAAAACAAGAGGCCATCAAAACGATTAAGATCCACCAATTTAGAGTAATCATAACAGTAGACTCACTGTGTGCCGGATCGACCTCCTCGCTATCTGCTTTCACCTCGGTATCACGTGGATGAAAACCAGCCGTCTTCTTGGGAACTGCAGGTTTGTTGTCTGTCTACATGGAACAACAATAGGTTTTCGAACTGGATTGCCAACACCGGTGCCAGCCTTTGCCTTGGGAATGGTGCCAGTCTTTAATTTGGCATCGCCTGGATTATTGTCAGACTTCTGATAAAATTAAGATAAAATACATATATGTCTACACATTTCTATTTAAAGCAATAAGCACTATATTTAAATAAATTACATAAAATAATATGTTTTTCACCAACTTGTTTTGATAACTTACAATATCAATGCAAGGGTTACGGGTCCATTTTGAAACTTGCTTGATGGTGACCTGCAAATACAGAAAGAAACATGAAAAATATACTTGCAAGTAGGGATGGGACGGTTAGAAAATTTCATATCATGATTATAGTGACCAAAGTTATCACGGTTATCAATATTATCATGGTTTTCTTAAATTGAGATGGAAATGTTCAAAAAGAACTGATACACACACTGAAAACATTTTAACAAGTTTTATTTTTGAAAATCAGCAAACAACAAATACAATTAGCAGCTATATGCACTTTTTTAAGCATAAACATTAAATCTACTTTTAAAATGATAAAGCTGACAAGATCTACCTGATAAATTCATACAATCGGTTAACTCGGTTAATGTTTTTAATAAACATAAATCTTTATGTAAAGAACACAATGTTTGCTGAAAGAAATTTGATTTTGTTACCTGTTTGCCATCGGAGTCTTCTCTTTCTTGGTACATCCTCCTGGTAAAGCCAATCGCCCCAAGCACCTTATCTGTATCAATATCATAATCAGAAAGCACAGATCATGAAAAACACAAAAACTTTGATTGATTTAAATGAACTCCAAAAGCAGGAAGGTAAACAATGACAGTAGACTCACCGCTAGTAGATGAGGTTGGCTTCTTTGGCTTGGGATTGGCAGGGTTGGTGCGAGCATTCAGCACGGTATTGACCGAATCGTCTTCGCAAAAATCCAAAATATGCAGACTGGTGTCTGCTCTCAAGATAGTAAAGGTTGTTTCGTCGCTGACCAAATAAATGGCAGTCATCTGAGGCTCGGCTGAACTGGGATCAGAGTTCAAGCCGAAATTGGTCAGACGTTTCTCTGTCCCCAGCTTGGTTAAGGCTTGGTCATCGGTAGCCTTAAGGGCGCACTCACACTATCCAAACCAAACCGCGCTCGGGCGCGTTTGACACCCAAAGCCTGGTTTGTTTGACTAGTGTGATCGCTCTGTTCCGCGCCCGGGCGCGGATTGGTTAATTGCGCCGCGGCCGGGTTGCAGAGGTGGGCCGGAGTGCGGTTCACTTGGGCTCATTTTCAAAAGGTGAAGACGTCACTTGCGCGACCACTCACCTTCATCTGCCTCCGTACAAACCTTTTGATGCGCGCAGCGGGGTTACGTGAATGTACGCGCTGCGCATGTGACAGATCAACTAAGCAATATGATGACATGTGAGAGGGCTGTCTGTAATCGCGCACCAAACGACACCAAACGAACAGACTTATCATTACGGTGGGTTCCAGGGTTGAGAGAGAGCTTTACTTCCTCCTTTTTTCAAAACAATCGCATCTTAATGACGAAAGCACGCCCGGACTCGGAACGATAAAAAGTACAGTGTGAGTGCGTGCACCTGGGGGAGTAGGGAGGCGTGACAATCGCGCTGGGGCATGGTTTGGTTTGGATAATGTGAGTGCGCCCTAAGTCCATCACCGGTGAAATAAGTGCCAGTGTAATGCTGGGGGTTGGACGATACATCATTAGTCTTTGTAGTATTCGGCAGATCATAGTCTGCCTTTGCCACGGGATGGGCAATATCGTCATCAGCCTTCATCCTGGAACTGATCTTCATCTCTGATTTGTCCAGATCATCATTGGCCTTCCCCGAATTCCTCGGTTTCAGCTCTGGGGAGGGTATGAAAGGTACTTCTTTGTTCCTCCCGAAGCAGTGAACAAAGGGGCTCTTTATCTTCTTCCCCAATGTCTGGAAAAATGTTGTAATTTTTCTTTTAATAGATTTTGATGGTTTTTTTCCCTAAAAACAAACAAACAAACCAACAAACAATGATTCATTGTTCATTCAAAATCTCTCTCTCACCCTCTCTTGATGAGTTTAGCATGAAAGCACATTATATCGCAGATTTTACATTTAACACTAGATTACCATACGAACATCTTGAGTCATTTAAAGCTACAACAATAGAAGAGCTCTCATCCAAATCATCGTCCTGTATGTAAGACTCCAGGCAGTTATTAGACCGCTCATTAAAAAAACACACCTTGATCAGGGAGATCTTAATAACTTTAGACCAATCTCAAATCTACCTTTTCTATCTAAAATATTAGAAAAAGTAGTGGCAAGCCAGCTACGCACATTCGTAGAAAATAATAATACATATGAAAAGTTCCAATCAGGATTCAGGCCCCACCATAGCACAGAGACAGCACTGCTTAGAGTTACAAATTACCTCCTTTTAACATCCGATCGTGGTGAAATCTCAATCCTTATATAACTAGACCTTAGTGCAGCCTTTGACACAATAGATCACACAATCTTACTCAATAGACTAGAAAACTATGTTGGCATCAGTGGTCAGGCGTTAGCCTGGTATAGATCGTATCTAACCAATCGCTATCACTTTGTTTATGTAAATGAGGAAGAGTCATATCACTCCCCGGTTAAGTATGGCGTACCACAGGGATCAGTTTTAGGTCCTATCCTATTCTTGTTATATATGTTACCTCTAGGAGACATTATCAGGAAACATAAGTTTTCACTGCTATGCGAATGATATCCAGCTTTACTTTATCTCGTCACATCCTAGCAAAACACACCAGCTCTCTAAGCTAACAGACTGCATTAGTGATATTAGTGACTGGATGGCAAATAACTTACTTATAATAAACTCCAATAAGACAGAGATACTTTTTATTGAACCAAATCACTCCAAACATAATATGTCAGATTTAAAAGGATTTAAAACAAGCAATGAAATAAGCTAAAACATATCTGTATATTTCTATATGGTGAGTAGGGGATCCGTCAAATATTTCTGTGGAAAATAAGAGGCCATCAAAACGATTAAGATCCACCAATTTAGAGTAATCATAACAGTAGACTCACTGTGTGCCGGATCAACCTCCTCGCTATCTGCTTTCACCTCGGTATCAGCTGTCTTCTTTGGAATGGCAGGTTTGGTTACTGCCTTCACCTTCTTATCACGATTATGAAAAACAGCCGTCTTTTTGGGGATGGCAGGTTTGGGGTCTGCCTTCACCATGATACCACAGGGAATAGCAATAGGTTTTCGAACTGGATTGCCAACACCGGTGCCAGCCTTTGCCTTGGGAATGGTGCCAGTCTTTAATTTGGCATTGCCTGGATTATTGTCAGCCTTCTGATAAAATTAAGATAAAATACATATCAATTATGTCCACACATTTCTATTTAAAGCAATAAGCACTATATTTAAATAAATAAATAATATAATTACATAAAACAATGTTTTTCACAAACTTGTTTTGATAACTTACAATATTAATGCAAGGGTTACGGGTCCATTTTGAAACTTGCTTGATGTTGACCTGCAAATACAGAAAGAAACATGAAAAATATGCTTGCAAGTTTATTTCTCACCTGACACTCTGCACATAACTTTCAAGCTTTGAGAATCTACAATCGGTTAACTCGGTTAATGTTTTGAGTAAACATAAATCTTTATGTAAAGAGCACAATGTTTGCTGAAAGAAATTTGAGTTTGTTACCTGTTTGCCATCGGAGTCTTCTCTTTCTCGATACACCTTGCTGGTAAAGCCAATCGCCCCAACCAACTCATCTGAATCAATATTATAATCAGAAAGCACAGATCATGAAAAACACAAAAACTTTGATTGATTTAAATGAACTCCAACAGCAGGAAAGGAAACAATGACAGTAGACTCACCGCTAGTAGATGAGGTTAGCTTCTTTGGCTTGGGTTTGGCAGGGTTGGCGTCCGTCTTCTCCTTGGGTTCATATGGATTAATAAAACCCTTTGTCTTGGGAATGGTGCCAGTCTTAAAATTGGCATCATTTGAATTGTTGTTAACCTTATGATAAAATTAAGATAAAATAGATATCATCTGTCTACAAATTTCAACCAATCTTACAGCGATAAGCATCAATGCATAAATAAATAATATTACATAAAGAAATTATCTTTTCACAGACTTGTTTTGATAAATTACAATATCAGTGTAAGGATTATGTTTCCATTCCCAAAATTGCTTTATGGCGACCTGCAAATACAAAAAAAACCATGAAAAATATGCTTGCGAGTTTATTTTTTCACCTGACATTCTACACATAACTTTCAAGCTTTGAGAATCTAAAATCTGGGCATTTTCCATACAGCCTTGAAGGGCCCTTAGCGAAAGGTACGGCACATAGTCTGTGATGTTTTATCTATTATGGTAGCCCTTGCTCACTAAGAGGTTGGAGACTCCTGCTCTAGAATTTACACATCAATGATAATTTGAGTTTGTTACCTGTTTGCCATCAGATTCATGGCTTTTTTGGCACATCCTGCTGGTAAAGCCAATCGCACCAAGCTCCTCATCTGAATCGATATTGTAATCAGAAAGCACAGATCATGAAAAACACAAAAACTTTGATTGATTTAAATAAACTACAACAGCAGGAAAGGGAACAATGACAGTAGACTCACCGCTAGTAGATGAGGTTGGCTTCTTTGGCTTGGGTTTGGCAGGGTTGGGGTCCGTCTTCTCCTTGGGTTCATATGGATTAATAAAACCCTTTGTCTTGGGAATGGTGCCAGTCTTAAAATTGGCATAATTTGAATTGTTGTTAACCTTCTGATAAAATTAAGATAAAATAGATATCATATCTGTCTACAAATTTCTATCAATCTTACAGCGATAAGCACTTAATCAACTAAATATATATATATTTATAACACATTTATGCATAAATAAATAATATTACATAAAGAAATTATCTTTTCACAGACTTGTTTTGATAACTTACAATATCAGTGTAAGGATTATGTTTCCATTCCCAAACTTGCTTTATAGCCTGCAAATACAAAAAAAAAAAAAACATGAAAAATATGCTTGCGACACTGTACACATAACTTTCAAGCTTTGAGAATCTAAAGTCTGGGCATTTTCCATGCACCCTTGAAGGGCACATAGTCTGTGATGTTTTATCCATTATGGTAGCCCTTGCTCACAAAAAGGTTGGAGACTCCTGCTCTAGAATTTACACATCAATGATAATTTGAGTTTGTTACCTGTTTGCCATCGGAGTCTTCTCTTTCTTGGTACACCTTGCTGGTAAAGCCAATCGCCCCAAGCATCTCATCTGTATCAATATTATGATCAGAAAGCACAGGTCATAAAAAACACAAAAACTTTGATTGATTTAAATAAACTACAACAGCAGGAAAGGGAACAATGACAGTAGACTCACCGCTAGTAGATGAGGTTGGCTTCTTTGGCTTGGGATTGGCAGGGTTGGTGTCCATCTTCTCCTTGGGTTCATATGGATTAATAAAACCCTTTGTCTTGGGAATGGTGCCAGTCTTAAAATTGGCAATGGATTAATGAAACCCTTTATCAACAAGTAAAATAAAATAAACAAAAAAGTTTAAACTATATCAAAAAGTAGCCCTCCAGAAGGGTTAACAAAATGTTTTATCCGTTGGAGACCCCTGCTCTAGAATTTACACATCAATGATAATTTGAGTTTGTTACCTGTTTGCCATCAGATTCATGGCTTTTTGGGTACATCCTGCTGGTAAAGCCAATCGCCCCAAGCACCTCATCTGTATCAATATCATAATCAAAAAGCACAGATCATGAAAAACACAAAAACTTTGATTGATTTAAATAAACTACAACAGCAGGAAGGTAAACAATGACAGTAGACTCACCGCTAGTAGATGAGGTTGGCTTCTTTGGCTTGGGATTGGCAGGATTGGTGCGAGCATTCAGCACAGTATCGACTGAATCGTCTTCGCTAAAATCCACAATATGCAGACTGGTATCTGCCCTCAGGATGACAAACTGAGGAATACTGATGGAAGAAGTGCCAGTGTAATGCTGGGGGGCGGACGATACATCCTCAGGCTTTGTAGTATTCAGCAGATCATAGTCTGCCTTTGCCACGGGATGAGAAATATCATCATTAGCCTTCATCCCGGAACTGGTCTTCATCTCTGAATTGTCCAGATCATCATTGGCCTTCCCGGATTCCCCGGTTTCAGCTCTGGGGAGGGTACGAAAGGTACCACTTTGTTCCTACCGAAGCAGTGAACAAAAGGGGCTCTTTATCTTCTTCCCCAATGTCTGGAAAAATGTTGTAATTTTTCTTTAAATGGATTTTGATGGGTTTTTTCCTAAAACCAAACAAACAAACAAACAATGATTCATTGTTCATTCAAAATCTCTCTCTCATCCTCTCTTGATGAGTTTAGCATGAAAGCACATTATATCGCAGATTTTACATTTAACACTAGATTACCATACGAACATCTTGAGTCATTTAAAGCTACAACAATAGAAGAGCTCTCAACCAAATCATCGTCCTGTATGTAAGACTCCGTCACCAAACAATTACTTAAAGAGGTATTTCATGTAGTGTCAGACCCAGTACTAAATATCTTTAACTCATCGCTAGAATTAGGATACGTTCCAACAGCTTTCAAACTAGCATTTATTAGACCGCTCATTAAAAAAACACACCTTGATCAGGGAGAGTTTAATAACTTTAGACCAATCTCAAATCTACCTTTTCTATCTAAAATATTAGAAAAAGTAGTGGCAAGCCAGCTATGCGCATTTTTAGTGAATAATAGTACGTATGAAAAGGTCCAATCGGGATTCAGGCCCCACCATAGCACAGAGACAGCACTGCTTAGAGTTACAAATGACCTCCTTTTAACATCCGATCGTTGTGAAATCTCAATCCTTATATAACTAGACCTTAGTGCAGCCTTTGACACAATAGATCACACAATCTTACTCAATAGACTAGAAAACTATGTTGCCATCAGTGGTCAGGCGTTAGCCTGGTTAAGAGCGTATCTAACCAATCGCTATCACTTTGTTTATGTAAATGAGGAAGAGTCATATCACTCCCCGGTTAAGTTTGGCGTACCACAGGGATCAGTTTTAGGTCCTATCCTATTCTTATTATATATGTTACCTCTAGGAGACATTATCAGGAAACATAAGTTTTCACTGCTATGCGGATGATACCCAGCTTTACTTTATCTCGTCACATCCTAGCGAAACACACCAGCTCTCAAAGCTAACAGACTGCATTAGCGATATTAGTGACTGGATGGCACATAACTTTCTTATAATAAACTCCAATAAGACAGAGATACTTTATATTGAACCAAATCGCTCCAAACATAATATGTCAGATTACAAGTTGCCCATAGATGGCTGCACGGTGGGGCCATCTTCCACGGTTAAGAACTTAGGCATGATGTTCGACAGCAATCTATCTTTCAATAGTCATATCTCCAACGTCTGCCACACAGCATTCTTCCATCTTAGAAATATTTCAAAAATACGTCATATGATGTCTGCATCAGATGCAGAAAAGCTTATCCACGCTTTTATGACCTCTAGAATAGACTATTGTAACTCGTTACTCGGGGGATGTCACGCAAATCAGGTAAACAAGTTACAGCTGGTTCAAAACGCTGTCGCGTATGACCACATAAGTCCAATTCTGGAATCTTTACACTTGCTACCAGTTAAATATCAGATACAATTTAAAATATCACTAATCACCTACAAAGCCTTAAATGGCCTAGCGCCCTTGTATATTAAAGAACTACTATCAGAATACAATCCACCACGTAAACTGTGATCACAAAATTCTGGCCACTTAATTATCCCTAGAATATCAAAAATGTCTAAAGGTGGTAGATCCTTTTCCTACTTAGTCCCTAAGCTCTGGAATGATTTACCAAATAATGTTCGAGTATCAGACCCAGTCGATCAATTTAAATCTAAACTTAAGACATTCTTCTTTAACAAAGCATTCACATAAAATTTCCAGTAAATGTACTTATCCCGCAATAGTTAGTTTGTCCAAAACAAAGCATATACCCGTTCACATACCCCGATAGTATTTATATATATATATATATATAAGAGCTACTTTGAAACAATTAACCATTGAGAAAAGCACTACATAAATAAAATTGAATTGAATTAAAACATCTCAACAAGTAAAATAAAATAAAATAAAAGGTTTCGAGTAGACTATATCAAAAAGTAGCCCCCCAGAAGGGCTACCAAAATGTTTTATCCATTGTGGTAGCCCTTGCTCACAAAAAGGTTGGAGACCCCTGTTCTAGAATTTACACAATGATAATTTGTCTGTCTGACTTCCTAAATGGTCTTACTGACTTTCTTGATGGTCTAACTGGCTTTCTTGGTGGTCTAACTGGCTTTGTCGGTGAGTTCATCCATGATCTGACGGAATTCGGCTGACTAGAAGAAGCAGATTTAGCAGGTGTTATTATACCAAATACAGACAGGGGAACCACTGCAATACCTCATATTTCATAATAATGTTGGACTAAATGGCCTACCATCCCTCCTTCTTCACCCATTTTAAACCAGGGATGTTCTAACATCTGGTCTAGAGTTGGTCGTTTAGCTGGATCAATGGACAGGCACTTCTCAATCAGATCCTGAATCTCTGTGCATGTTTTAGGATAAATCTGGTTAATCAAGAGCACTAATGTTGATCACTAAAGTAAAGTTTCTAAGATATGTGAGTAGTGAAAAGAAAATAATCTTCATATAAACTGTTATGGCATGTGGAAACATTATTGTCATCATTTTAAATTAAAAGACTATATAAAGTCTCTGATCACATGAACTTAAGGTTACAGATTTCTTTAATAATATAATGTATGTTTAATATAATCTATATCTCAACATGCATCTTCAGTATAGCTCAAATATTATCCAGCCTATTTTCAGAACTTTAAACTGACCGGTCAATGCTCATGATAGTTTTATAAAATATGGGCAGTTTAACTAACTGCTAAGTAGTAATGAATCACATCTTTCTGCTGGTATATTACAGGATGTTTGTTTTAGCAGTGAAAGCAAAAATATTAAAACAATTTGGCAGGGGGATAATCCTTGCACTGAGTCCTGCATATGCTCGGATAATGTTTACTGACTGTCTTTCACAGATACTGTGCATTTGATCAGAGACTTAACTGACCTATTGTGTTTGTGCCGTTTACTTACGCTTTGTTAAATAGTCATTCTCGTGGTTTATCATGCCTTCAGTTACTGGCCCATATTTGGGAAAGGGCAAGTTTACATTAACCATATAATAGAGCAGAGTTCCCAGAGACCAGACACTGCTTGACATGGCGTGGTATCTGCCCCTGTTGCGGACCTCAGGTGGCCGATAAGCCGGTGCCCCTGTAAGCAAGACAGTTGTTGTGTGATAGAGTCACATGATCAATAAGTCACTACAAGCAGATTGCCACACTACACTATGGTATGAAAAAAAAACTCACCCAAATACTCTTCATATGCATAGGCCGTGTCTCTTAATCGGTCACAGCACCCAAAGTCGATCAGCTTCAGCAGCATGTTGTTTTTATCCACGAGGAAGTTGCCAGCGTGGAGGTCAGTATGAAAAGTCTCATGCTTAAAGCAATGTTTTACAGCCATGACTGCCTGACGCATTAGGATGCGTGCTGTTGATTCCAGCAGACCTCGTTGAAGTTTAATAAACTCATTCAAGGTCATGCAAGGATCAGGCCGCTCCATGACGAGTATGAAGTAATCCGGATCCTCATAGCTGTCATAAAGTTTGATCACATGAGGGTTTGGATCCTCCTTTAATGTGTGCAACACTACTAGTTCTGTGAGAACCATTCCAGATCCAGGCTGAAGAAAAACATTAGTTGTTAATAAGTTGCTCTTTAGACAAAAACATTTTGTTTTTGTATTGTACCTACAGTAGGCTTAATTTCCACTGGTTTTATATTTGTAAACATAAACAATAAAGCCTTTCCATCTTAATATTATTTGGTGCTTATAGCATTTTAGTGTCTGTTAAACTGTGCTTCATGTAACCTACAGTTATATTAATTACAGTAATAAGCACTTAAACAACTACTGTAACTTACCATGATAAAGTAACGGTTTGGTTGCCTTCGTTTCACAAACTTGATAGCAACCTGCAAATAGAGAAAACCACTGAGTTACAATCTGTTAACTGATTTAACAAATGTTTTGATCAAACCTGTACAGAGCAAAATGTTTGTTGAAATAAGTTTGAGTGCCCTACCGGTTTGCCATCGGCTTTACTGGTCCCCGGAAACACAGCGCCAAAGCTACCTTTACCAAGCGGATTATCTGTATCAATACAATAATCATGACACAAGGTTCCTGAAAAACAGACAGAAAACATGAAAATGTATGCGGTTGCTAGAACCTTTGATTTAGAATAAGAACTCAAACAGCAACAATGCCACATTTCATGTTTATGAGTTGACCAACAAGAATAAAGTTAAGCAGAGTTTAGAGCAAATCAGGGGTTTGTTATTGCAACCCATCCTTACAGCGTTGTTTCTAAAGGACAGGCCCAAAAGACTTCCAAAGGGGCCATAAGATGACTTGAAAGGATTTAAAACAAGCAATGAAATAAGCTAAAACATATCTGTATATTTCTATATGGTGAGTAGGGGATCCGTCAAATATTTCTGTGGAAAATAAGAGGCCATCAAAACGATTAAGATCCACCAATTTAGAGTAATCATAACAGTAGACTCACTGTGTGCCGCATTGATCTCCTCGCTATATGCTTTCACCTCGGTATCAGCTGTCTTCTTTGGAATGGCAGGTTTGGTTACTGCCTTCACCTTCTTATCACGATTATGAAAAACAGCCGTCTTTTTGGGGATGGCAGGTTTGGGGTCTGCCTTCACCTTCTTATCACAATTATGAAAAACAGCCGGTTTTTTGGGGATGGCAAGTTTGGGGTCTGCCTTCACCTTCTTATCACGCTCATGAAAAACAGCCGTCTTTTTGGGGATGGCAGGTTTGGGGTCTGCCTTCACCATGATACCACAGGGAATAGCAATAGGTTTTCGAACTGGATTGCCAACACCGGTGCCAGCCTTTGCCTTGGGAATGGTGCCAGTCTTTAATTTGGCATTGCCTGGATTATTGTCAGCCTTCTGATAAAATTAAGATAAAATACATATCAATTATGTCCACACATTTCTATTTAAAGCAATAAGCACTATATTTAAATAAATAAATAAATAATATAATTACATAAAACAATGTTTTTCACAAACTTGTTTTGATAACTTACAATATTAATGCAAGGGTTACGGGTCCATTTTGAAACTTGCTTGATGTTGACCTGCAAATACAGAAAGAAACATGAAAAATATGCTTGCGAGTTTATTTCTCACCTGACACTCTCCACATAACTTTCAAGCTTTGAGAATCTACAATCGGTTAACTCGGTTAATGTTTTGAGTAAACATAAATCTTTATGTAAAGAGCACACTGTTTGCTGAAAGAAATTTGAGTTTGTTACCTGTTTGCCATCGGAGTCTTCTCTTTCTTGGTACACCTTGCTGGTAAAGCCAATCGCCCCAACCACCTCATCTGAATCAATATTATAATCAGAAAGCACAGGTCATGAAAAAACACAAAAACTTTGATTTAAATGAACTCCAACAGCATGAAAGGGAACAATGACAGTAGACTCACCGCTAGTAGATGAGGTTGGCTTCTTTGGCTTGGGATTGGCAGGGTTGGTGTCCGTCTTCTCCTTGGGTTCATATGGATTAATAAAACCCTTTGTCTTGGGAATGGTGCCAGTCTTAAAATTGGCATCATTTGAATTGTTGTTAACCTTCTGATAAAATTAAGATAAAATAGATATCATCTGTCTACAAATTTCAACCATTCTTAAAGCGATAAGCACTTCATCAACTAAATATATATATTTATAACACATTTATGCATAAATAAATAATATTACATAAAGAAATTATCTTTTCACAGACTTGTTTTGATAACTTACAATATCAGTGTAAGGATTATGTTTCCATTCCCAAACTTGCTTTATGGCGACCTGCAAATACAAAAAAAAAAAAAACATGAAAAATATGCTTGCGACACTGTACACATAACTTTCAAGCTTTGAGATTCTAAAATCTGGGCATTTTCAATGCACCCTTGAAGGGCACATAGTCTGTGATGCTTTATCCATTATGGTAGCCCTTGCTTACAAAAAGGTTGGAGACTCCTGCTCTAGAATTTACACATCAATGATAATTTGAGTTTGTTACCTGTTTGCCATTGGAGTCTTCTCTTTCTTGGTACACCTTGCTGGTAAAGCCAATCGCCCCAAGCATCTCATCTGTATTAATATTATAATCAGAAAGCACAGGTCATGAAAAACACAAAAACTTTGATTTAAATAAACAACAACAGCAGGAAGGTAAACAATGACAGTAGACTCACCGCTAGTAGATGAGGTTAGCTTCTTTGGCTTGGGATTGGCAGAGATGGTGTCCGTCTTCTCCTTGGGTTCACATGGATTAATGAAACCCTTTATTAACAAGTAAAATAAAAAAAAGTTTTGAGTAAACTATATCAAAAAGTAGCCCTTCAGAAGGGCTAACACAATGTTTTATCCATTGTGGTAGCCCTTGCCACAAAAGGTTGGAGACCCCTGCTCTAGAATTTACACATCAATGATAATTTGAGTTTGTTACCTGTTTGCCATCAGATTCATGGCTTTTTGGGTACATCCTGCTGGTAAAGCCAATCGCCCCAAGCACCTCATCTGTATCAATATTATAATCAAAAAGCACAAATCATGAAAAACACAAAAACTTTGATTGATTTACATAAACTACAACAGCATGAAAGGGAACAATGACAGTAGACTCACCGCTAGTAGATGAGGTTGGCTTCTTTGGCTTGGGATTGCCAGGGATGGTGTCCGTCTTCTCCTTGGGTTCACATGGATTAATGAAACCCTTTATCAACAAGTAAAATAAACAAAAAAGTTTTAAGTAAACTATATCAAAAAGTAGCCCTCCAGAAGGGTTACCAAAATGTTTTATCCGTTGGAGACCCCTGCTCTACAATTTACACATCAATGATAATTTGAGTTTGTTACCCGTTTGTCATCAGATTCGTGGCTTTTTGGGTACATCCTGCTGGTAAAGCCAATCGCCCCAAGCACCTCATCTGTATCAATATCATAATCAAAAAGCACAGATCATGAAAAACACAAAAACTTTGATTGATTTAAATAAACTACAACAGCAGGAAGGTAAACAATGACAGTAGACTTACCGCTAGTAGATGAGGTTGGCTTCTTTGGCTTGGGATTGGCAGGATTGGTGCGAGCATTCAGCACAGTATCGACTGAATCGTCTTCGCTAAAATCCACAATATGCAGACTGGTATCTGCCCTCGGGATGACAAACTGAGGAATACTGACGGAAGAAGTACCAGTGAAATGCTGGGGGGCAGACGATACATCCTCAGGCTTTGTAGTATTCAGCAGATCATAGTCTGCCTTTGCCACGGGATGAGAAATATCATCATCAGCCTTCATCCCGGAACTGGACTTCATCTCTGATTTGACCAGATCATCACTGGCCTTCCCCGGATTCAGCTCTGGGGAGGGTACGAAAGATACCACTTTGTTCCTACCGAAGCAGTGAACAAAAGGGCTCTTGATCTTCTTCCCCATTGTACAGAAAAATTTTGCAATTCTTCTTTTAATGGATTTTGCTGTTTTTTTCCCTAAAAACAAACAAACAAACAAACAATGATTCATTGTTCATTCAAAAGCTCTCTCTCATCCTCTCTAGACGAGTTTAGCATGAAAGCACGTTATATTGCAGATATCTTTATCTAAACTCCTGCAAAGGGCGAATCATTTAAAGAGATAGTTCACCCAAAAATGAAAATTCTGACATCATTTTCTCGCTGTTGTTACAAACATGTCTAAATGTCTTTGTTTTGATGAACATGAAGAAAGATATTTTGAGAAATGTGTGTAACCAAACCGTTCATGAGCCCCATTCACTTCTATAGTATTCTTTTCTCCTATTATGGAAGTGAATGGGGCTCATCATTGTTTTTCCTACAATGGAAGTTAATGGTTACTGTAATGAGCTGTGCGCTTACCATCATTTCTCAAAATATCTTCTTTTGTGTTGGTCAGAAAAAAATACATTTATACAGGTTTAGAACAACATGAGGATGAGAAAATTATTCTATGAACTATCCCTTTAATGGTTTAATATCACCCAATTTTACTTTAAAACCTTATTGACCTTCATTAAATGGTTATCATCACATTTGCAGGTGCCTAAAAATCCACACAATTACTGTGCGTGTGCGTTAAAGTTACACAGTCCACTTCAATCTCACCTGATGAGATGTTTTCAGCGTTCTCGTCTCCTCCTTCTTCTTCAAAACAAACACTGTTTATGGCTTCTGAGGAGGGTCCAGGATGCTGAACAATCTCAGAAGACAACACACCATTTGGAAGAACAAAATCCATTGCTGTAAAAATAAATTATGGGTAAATTAGTGCTGTAACGATAAATGGCTTATTATGACAGCAGTAAATTGTTCAAAAATCATTTGTAAAATTGTAAAAATCATTACAAAACAGATGAACAACACGTGCTGCTGTTGGCTGCACTTACAACCTTGGCAAAGATTAATCTGTGTCTTAAAAACAAGTGCTACCTTTTTTTTTTTTTATTACACAAATGCAAGAATTATACAAATGTTTATACATAAATATACAACTCGCAACAAGTGGAAAACAAATAAACGTACATAAAAATGTAAAATAAAAATGTTCATGCCATTGGCAAGTTACAACAATTTAAAGTAACAAAATGCTTCATAGGTCTTTCTTGCTTTTTGTTCTTGATTTTGTCTAATGTTTAATTTCTTTTTTGGCTTAGCTTTTATCCATTTTTTCACACGAATGTGATATTTTCCGAGTAAAATAAAAAGTTGTATAAGGAAGCACATCGTACTTTTGGAATCAACAATGTCTTGTACAAAAAATTATCCACCTTATTTCTAACGCAGAAGTTAAGTGATGTGACGCATTTCTCATTTTTGTGCGAGACTTCTTTTTCGATTTCTTTCTCATTAAACACATTATTAATGGCTGGGAAACGATTTATCGCGATTAATCGCATACACAATAAAAGTGATTTTTGGCATAATATATGTGTGTGTGCTGTGTGTAATTATCTTGTATACACACATTCATGAATGTATAGAAACATTTACATGTGTATATAATATATGTATTTATTATAAACAATATACATTTCTAGTTTAAACAATGTTGGGGGGGTTTCCCGGACAAGTATTAGCTTAAACCAGGACTAGGCCTTTAAATAGAAAATATTACTAGTTTTAACAAACATGCCTTACTAAAATCATCACTGGTATGCATTTTGAGGCAAAACAAAGGGCACTGATGTATTTTAAGATATGTCAGTGCAAGTTGTTTTCAGTTTGGGCAGCTCTTACATTTATTTTAGTCTAGAACTAGTCTAATCCCTGTCTGGGAAACCACCCCGTTATGTCATTCATGCTTAAATTCATTTACTTTTACTTTTAAAACTGCATGAATGAAGACTGGACGATCTCAGAAGTCAACAACAGCGTTTGGAAGAAAAAAAATCTACACACAGACGAGACAAGTGTTTCCGCTACACACAACTTGTAACGTTACACAATAAAGATGCGAACTGAGCTGCAAACGTATTTTTAGAAAATCCATTTTAAATCAAATATAGATAATCCATAGGATATAAGTATAAGTATAAGGAAAAGCCAACGACAGCATGAAAATTATAAAATACACGTATATATTCTACGTTTTAAAAATGATTATGTACTGCCGCCAAAGCTGGAAAAATCCCAGAGGAAACACAGCAGACCTAATTTAAGACGTGCGCGCTGCTCCTGTCAGCAACTCTAACGTTCCACCTTAAAATATGTGCTTTGCAATTAGCTTTTAAATACACATTCATGTACCACATCTTTGGATTATTATCAACCGTTATCATTATCATTATTATTAATAAAACATGTCCTGTACGGTGTAGCCTATATAATATGCATAAAGTTACATCGTCCACTTCAGACTCACCTGCTATGTTGTTTTCAGCAGCTACAACACTCTCCTCTTCTCCTTCTGTTTGTAACCAAACGCTGCTTATGTCGTCTGATAAGGATAACGGTCCAGGGTACTGAACAGACGTTTCAGCGTTCGGAACAATTACCACATCGGCGTGTCCTCCTAAAAAGCCCACAGCGGACAGTAGTAGTTCACCGGAAAGGTAGTTGGGGGTAAATCCACTTTTCCAGCTTCTTCTACATCGATGCACCTGGCGAACAACGATGAAGTCGAGATGCTGACAGTGGTGATAGGGAGGGGGAAATCCACCTTTTCAACACCTCCACCAAAGTCTGTAGAAGACGGTGATGAAGACACGATCAAGTGGATTGTAGACACACTGTGAAAACTCGGTCTAAACAGAATAAACAGAATAAACTGAATGAACTTTCTGTCCTCGAACAATGTATCTGTAGAGTTTTGAGTTTTTCGCTTTGTTAAGAGCAACCGCTAATTAATCCGTCCTGTGTCGTTCAGATCAACCAAAGGAATGAGCGCTCGCCGAGAGTCTTCGGTTTATATAGCCATGACGTCAGTGTACAACTCCGTTTCCATGGAGACGGTCTGCCGCCTCCCCATATAGGGGATTTCCCCTTACACCCAGTAGTGGCTGGTCACTAGGGGGCGCTGGGGCGCCGCACCCTTAAGCTGGCCATAGAGGAAACCTAAGGAAGGTGTTTTGGACTTTTTAAAATTAATTAATTAAATTATAAAATAATTAATTAAATTATAAAATAAAAAATAAAATCGCAAAATATGTCCCAAATTTGAAAATGAAATGCTAAAATAAAAATTAAAACATTATATTAAATTATTTCATTTTCATTTTTAACGTGATGAAGCATCATTCCGGCCAAATTGAAAAATTAAATTAAATTGATTATTTGACAGTTCATTTTCAATATAACCTTGAGACAAGACTGACAATATTAAAATTAAAAGGCAAGCTTGAAAAGGAATCTGTAAATACATTTTTTAAAAGGCTTTTTATTCATGCCCAAGCAATAATAGGGACAAAATTAAAATGTAAAGTTCAGTTTTAATTTTATGTTCTGTTTTTCTTTTTCATTTTCGTTTTAATTTTCGTGTTCATTTTTATTTTCAACTTGTATGCAAATTCAATGTTAATAAGTGGGCGGGGCTTACTTGCTTAAAAAAAGGGGATTGGCTGAAGCAGTGTTGCCAACTCAGTGACTGTGTTCCTTGCCAACTAAGCAACCTTATAGGTCCTGTCCGGGTGTGCCTCATAAGCAGTGTTGAACTACTTCATATTTTGGGCGAACGTGAACTGAACGTACTGTATTACTGCCTGATGAACGCAAGGTGAACTCGTTCATTCTGGGGCTTGTGAACGGCACGTTCTCTCACTTTAACGTCATTCAGTAGGGTGCCAGATTTCTATAGAGTCTTCCAGGCGAAAACCCGTCTAAAACACACTGTAAACAGGCCTTAATGTGTAGCGGAAAAAAACACCCAATCTGGCAACACTGCCACCAGGCTGCATGCGTCATCAAAACAACACTGACTGGACGCTGCTATCCAAATCCCTGCTGCGCCACTCGCATAGTTTAACATTAGATAACATAACATCATATTTGTCCTAAATCGTTAACGATTAACAAAGGCTGCTTACACATATTCTGGATCTTGAAATAGACAAGCTCACGCTATTTAACGTGCACGTGCGGTGTGCAATACCTGAGTTGTCATACACTCAACGCCTCGCAGCGCTTCTCGCCCGGAAAACCCCCTTGAAGCACCCGGCTAGCCTTTCAAGGTATGTGCAAGCAAATACAAAAATTAAAAGACAGTCAATGCTCGTAAACCCTGGTTGGATAAAGATTTAAAGTTGGATATGAATATGAAATCTGATGCATTTAGCTTCAGTGTTAAAACTGATAAAATCATTCCTGTCTGTGGTTCTATATGGGCTATATGGCAATATATTTTTTTTAAATAATATGGGGAAAAAGAACTATAAATAAATTAGTTCATTTTTGGAACTGTGAACTAGTTCAAAATTTGGAAATATGAGCTATGAACTGAACTAGTTCATTTTAAAATTTGTGAACTGTGAACTGAACTAGTTCATGTAGAAAGTGAACTTTCCTAACACTGCTCATAAGCCTTGAAAAGTGAAGCCTCTGGCTAGTGATGGGAGAAACGAAGCTTTTCGAAGCTTCGAATCAATTGAACCAATTGCTTCGAAAATTGATTCAGTTTTTCGAAGCAGTTCGAAACCCACACACGCTGGCGACCCCTGCTGGTCAAAATAGTGTAAAAGCAGATGTGTCGAAACATTTTACACTTTTTTTTACAAAATAATAGCAAGATTTTTATTAAAATATGTTAAAAAAAAGTAATTAACTTAATTAAGACATAGTTAAAAGTGTATTATGTGTTTTTAGTTTTATTTAGGGCAAACAAATGAATAAAACTAACTACCCTTTTAATTATGCACATTTTTGTCATTAAATATGTCTATAAACAAAAAGTAGACAACATGGCAGTGTTATCAGTCAGAAGTATAAATGTTTTATGAACTTTCATAATAAAACTGACCCGAGTTCACCTAAACTTATTAGACACTGGTCATGTGATCAACTCCCCCTACTGGTGAACCATCGGATTTTCGAAACGTTTCGAAACAGTTATGACGTAATGAAGCCTCGTTTGCTAAAATCACGTGACTTGGGCCAGTTTGAAACAAGCTCCGAACCACTGATTCGAAACAAAAGATTCGTAAATGTTTCGAAGCCTCATGAAGCAGTGCTTCGAAAGCGACCATCACTACCTCTGGCTCTGTGATCGCCCCCTGGTGGCTGGCTGCAGTACAAGTCATAACCCCGCCCTCTCCATTCAAACTAATGGGACTCTGCTCTAAATAAAAAAGTATTTACACTTCCAATAAAAGTTTCCAAAAGGTGGTTTTGGTACTTTCAGGTAGTTGTTAGGTGTGTTCGACATCGGCTGTGGCTGGATGTAACCGATCGGCGAGATTAGCCGCGTGCAGGCGGGGAGGAGCTGAAAACGGAGACGTGAAGTCGGACGCGCTGTGGTTCCCGTAGTTTGCTGCATTTACGTCAGGCATGGCTGATCACGTGCCGTTTGCTTGCTTAATTGCATTAAACATGATTTGTAAGATGTAAACTACATAAAAAGTGAATTATACTGTTTGGAATGTCCGTGTATGAGCACGAGTGGAACTGAAGAGGCTTACAGCATCTGTTTTTACAAGAATAAAGTTCAAAATAAGCATTAATTATTTAAATACCAATGTAGTTGGGTCTATGTTTTTTATCCATTTTATTTTGATGAAGATGAAACAATATAACATCGCGACTACATGAAAATAGCTTTAACTGTTATAAAAATACAGATTTGTGAGCATTTGTGGAATTGAGGGCGTGAAAATAAGCACGAAACACACGTGATTGTTGTCATGTGGTGAATCCGACCAATCGTGAAACAGCTGTGTCGTCATTACAGCCCGTGCAGCTCCTCTTCGCGAACTGCGCTGGCTTACTCAGGTGGCTGATCTCGAACCGCTCTCGCGGTACTTAAAAACCATATGACGCAGTCACGTGCCTGCAGCGCCAGCTGAAGTCGGACAAAAATACTAACCGGAATGCACTGCTTCAAGTCAGCCACCGATCGGTCTGCGCAGCGCCGCATGAAGTCGAACACACCTGTTGACTTTAGGGACCCTTAATGCGAGTCCACGCGGATACAACTTTATTGTTATTTTCGACGAGGCATTTGTTCAAGAGATCAGTTTAGCAACTAGTCAGACCATTAAAAAAACGAAACCGGAAGTAAGGTTCGGATCCAGACGTGTATCACGTGCGTCCGATGAAACCGTCTATTGCTCTAGCGACTTTTTGCGTGTGATGATTTTGATGTTTTAAATAGATACACATTTGAGGTAGTTTTTTTCTTGCTTTATTGAGTAATTCCATTTTAACATGATAATCTTATAGAACATGATGCATTGCTATGTCTGTTAATTGCCACTTTTGGACAGAGATTATTTAGATTACATAATCCATTTCTAGCAATTCTGATATGTGTGTATATGTATGGAGCCTATATATTGCTGGGCGCTGGTGTTGCAGTGGTACGTTCTATTGGTTTTCACTTCTTGTCAATATAAGTTCTTTGATCACAGTTCCTGCACATGCCACAGATCCACCCTCGCACACAATATCACATGCATCCACCTGAAGTTCACAAGTGTGCTTTGGATGGACAAAAAAACCACAAGGTAGTGAAGATGAGATTAAGTTCACTGAAAATAAGTCCTACAGTGGTGCTACCTGTAGTCCCCACTTGGACAGATGAAGAACTTAAAGTGGATTTAGGACTGCTTGAGGAAAACCAGGAAGAGGAGATAGACAAATGGAGAGTGAACAGTTATATTGCAGAAAAGTATAGTCAGAGTATGACTATGTTCACAGATGCATCCAAAAGAACTGATAGTAGGGTGGGGGTGGCACATGTGGTACCAGAACTGGGTTTGGCTATAGCAAAAAGGCTAACAGATGGCTTGGCAGTTTACACAGGAGAACTTATGGCTATGGTTTACCCTATTATAGGTAGATAGCTGGGAGTGTAACAGACAAGCAGTTATAGTATCTGAAATTTTACAACTGGCTAGTGGAATGCAAAAGGCAGGTTTTAAGTGTTCTTTCTTGTGGGTTTCAGCGCATAAGGGGGTGGAGGGGAATGAGTAAATATGCTGCTGCAGATAATGATTGTGTGGAGGTGGAGATTAAACTCAGCAAGGCAGAGGTTAAAAGTATAAAGCAAGAACTTATGAGAAATGACAGTATATCTGGGAGAAAGGAGCATAATGTGAGGAATAACATAGACTAAGTGTAAGCACTAAAAGATCCAGACATGAGGAAGTGGCAATTTCGGTGGAAAAAAGTGGAATTTCTGAAAAACACTTTGGAAAAGTCAGGCCGACTACCAAAACACACTTGTAGCCAATCACCAGTAAGGGGCGTGTATTCTAACCAACATTGTTGCCTGGGTTGCGTATGTGTGGGGCGGGTCTATCAAAAAAAGGTCCAGATTCTATTGGGGTAGGGGCGTGATTGTTTAGGTGATTTCAAATATCAACACTGGCTTTCAAATAGGGCTGTCACTTTTCGTTCGAAAATCGATTGCACAATCGATCGGACCAACCAAAAAACGTTTCGAAAACGAAAATAGGCAATCGATTTTAACCAAATATGTACACTATTAATTTAAAAAGAATTAAACAGTTAAAAATATAGATGTAACAAAACTCACAAACAAGCAGAAAAAGAAAATAAAGAATTCCGAAAGTGCAGTAGGTGTGCGAAAGCTAAACAGAAAATACCCAGCAATTTTACGCACCTATTTTCACGCTTTCAATCGCTGCATCTAGTGTTTTGCAAAGAAAATGGAGGACAACGTCAATAAACCTGTGCAACATGAGACAGCGTCGAAATTGTGACCTTACAGGAGATGATGAGTTATGACAAGGAGCCACCCTTGCGAGCTGACAGCGACCCGCTTTTGAGATGGAAGATTGGCAGTACGAAATACGCAGCTGGCAACGAAGTACCCGAGTTTCCCTGGGACATCAGTGCGGTCGGAGTGCGTCTTCTCAACAGATGGATATATAGTGAATGAAAAGCGCTCTGCTCTTGACCCCTAAAATGTTGATCGACTTGTTTTCCTCACCAATAATTTGTAATGGCCCTAGTCTTTTTGCGCATTTCATTATGCCTGCCTAGTGCCGCCTAAGTGTCGGTTACGTTTAATAAAAAAAATACACAGCATGTTCTCAACTTCAAGTAAGTCTATTTAAAGTTTAGTTTTTGAACAGTTGTTTGAAATGGATCGAATCATTATTTAAAATCATTTTTGTATTGCCTAAATCATAAAAGCAGCCGGTTGAACCTGCAGTAATGTTTTTCATTTATGGCAGCAGTCCACTCTGCATATTTTTTTAGAGAATGTTGCACTACTGTTGCTGTTTTTTATTCTGCACGAAACTTAATGACAATGAATAAGAAATATTGCTGACTTGTGCGTTTCAGGCGCTCTCTTTACATTTGTCTGTTATTTGGCGTTAAATGGAAACGTCTTTTTTAGACATGGAAAATCGATTTTACAATCGATTCAATGAACACTTATATATTAAAAATCGAAAATGATTTTTTCACAAAAGTGACAGCCCTACTTTCAAACATTGTGCACTATGCCTTTAAAGCTCAGGTAGAGGCAAATGAAGTTGTTTTTGAATTGAGAAACATTTTACAGAAAAAAAACTGTAAAAATTTGTTTTTTTGTTTTCCTTTTTAAGGGTTACAGGGCTTCTAAAAATAATCTAATTTATAGTAAAACTGCGATTCCTGTTCCACCCTCCAGTCCAGCTGTTGCGGTAATACACCTAGTAGAGTCAACTGCCAATTAAAAACTAAAGAAGAAGAAGTTGTTGACAGTTGTGTTGGATTGAACGCAGTGTGATGGCGAAGAAAACATTCACTAACAAACTCGTACTGGCCGGGCGGCGGGCCCTGGAGGCGTGTCTATGTGTTTCTGTACTTTGTTTAACATCAAACATTCAATCAACAATCATAAACTTTGCATTATTTGAAAGCTTAAACACTCAAGATTCATGTTCTGAGCTTGTTTTTGCAATCAATACACTGGAGTGAAAAGGGTTAAATGAAATGCAGACGACCGCATATAAATAGGGATATCGGTACTCACATTTCTTTCCATATGGTTCTGATCATTTCTGACGAATCCAAAAAACTTCAGCTTACTTTGCAACGCAAGGGTCCACTCTTCAAATGGCATCCCACGTTTTAATCCAAAACAACGAAAAATAGTGAAAAATCATGCAATATCCTCCTTTGTTTACATTCGCGTCTGTTATGTATGATCGATCATGTTTATTTTCTAAATATCGATTTTTATCTTCTTCTTTTGTTTTTATTGGTGGTTGGCAAACAACTTTCGGGTGCATTTACCACCACCCACTGATCTGGAGTGTGGACTAAAGATCTATACTAACATTAACTGTTAAAGAAAAGGAAAGAAAAAAAGCAGGGAAAAACTATAAATACACATCATCATCATTCTTTTAATTGTTTTTAATCTTCAGGATCTATTAATTAATCTTGTTGCTCCTAAATATTTTAATAGGAAATCCCAACTCTTGTCAAAATCCATCTCTTCCTGCTTCCTTAGACTGTTCCAATGAATATCCCGCCCAATTTTTCTGTTTTGTCCAATCAGATAAGGTTTGACAACTTAAAATGTCCTGGAAGCGCACATTGGATTAGCGAGGTGTCATTCAGCGCACCATAGGCTTTTGACTGGATTATGCCAAAACAAAACCAGCCAATGCATAGCCAGCAAAGTTTTGATAGGCAGGGGTAGTAACCAATCATGAAACAATTACAAGGATTCACTTTACAACTTCAAATCTGTGCAGTTCAAGATGACGCATGCATGCCCAAACGCAACAAGTTACATAGCACGCTGTTGCTAATAACATTAGCTCACTTAAAGGAGCATTTCACCCGTATTAATCTTTATTGGAAGTGTTGGAAGTGGAAATTCGAATTTGGTGCCTGTTTGACCGAGAAAAGGGGTGTTTGTAGTCTCACCCCCTCAACAAAGAAATTGGACTTCCTGCTTTCAATGATGCAAAATTATGATTTTTACATCATTGAAAGAAGGAAGTGCAACACTGAAATCTGTATTTCTCCTGTCTCAGTGGCAACTGAGGAAATGATGCACGACCAGTCAAAAACATGACTGGGGTTCTAGCTATACAAAACTTAATGCAAATGGGTGAAGTGTCCCTTTAAGTCGCTGGTAAGCGATCCGTTTTCTCCAGAGGTTAGATTATAAACATCTCCATTGTGGATCGTCGACTGCAGATGATCTTTTTGTGTTCGGAGTGTTTTTGGAGAAGGTGATTGCACGATCGAGGTGCAAAAAGACCAGACTGTATAAAGATGCGTTGCGGTCACAGAGAGATGCCGGAACAGTTTATGCTGCGCTCCGACAAAAGTTTTTCAGTAAGTTTGTCTTATGTACATTATATAGTTGTAGTATTTGTTTTTTTAATGTTAGCTGCTTTTGATTATAAAAATAACAGTGGAGATGACTAAAAAACGAGTTTTGCATGGTTTCATTTTCTATGACATATGTAAATGTATCATATTTATGGCTATATGAATCTGAATAATATACAAAAACAAGACAATCAGCGGCGAGCGCAGCGCATACGGCGTCCTATGTGAAAGCTGCATAAAACCTATAAACTACCCGTGCAATGATTTCTATAGAAAAAAATCTATTATCTGAAATTACAACAACATCATTTTCATTATGCATTATTTGTTTATTATGTAAATATAGGGACATGGCTACAAAGGCTTTGCAGTACAATAGGTAGGAAAGGTAGTCACACATCTGTGGCTACTCTGGGGATACCAAAGATTAATTTGACATCTTAAAAAATTCTTGTGAAATGTCAGCTGTAAATGCATCCCAGACCTCCATGATAGCCTCACTGAGACCACTTCTTTATCATAAAGATAAAGAAAGGTTTACACCTTTGCCCTAAGATTTACTCTTGACTCAAGCTTTGATTAAATCATGAACAAAAGGTCACCATCTCGCCTAACGGAATAAAGGCAGGAAAGCCAGTTATTAAGTTTAATTAAGTGAACAGATACATATGAAAATCTTTAATAAAACAAAAACAATGACTTAAGTTATATTTTCACTAGTAAAACTGAATTTTTTCACTAGCAACAGTTTAGTTGAATTTTTACTTTACTTTGCTATTGAAACATTAGATTCAGTTGACATTTTTGCAACACTACTGTGCATGCATTTAAGGTTTTCCAATGATCATTTAGGCCTATTCCCCTTTACTTAAAAAAAACAAAATACTATTTTGACACTTTGATATTAAGACATTATTTTTTCCAGTCATGTTTGGTTTCTGGGTCGAACATTTGAAAGGATGGCTGAATGCTAAGGAACCCATGCTGCACATTTTTATGAAGAGATGATAGCTGTAAGTACTCCAGAAACTACATGGACATGGTCATTGTTTGTACTCTCGCTTTTTGGTTTCTCTCTTTTCGTGCAGTAATTTGAAGAATACTTACTGTTTTCTAACCTCAGATAATAAAACCTTTAACAGGATCTGAAGGCATCTGTGGAGAAAATCGGTTTCTTGGAAAGTCTCTAAGCGGAGAAGTGATTGAGAAAATAGTTAACCAGTGTGTCTTCAAGAACATGAAGCAAAACAAGATGTCCAACTATTCTCTGGCTCCAAATCTCATAGACCAAAAGAAATCTGAATTTCTGAGGAAAGGTGAAATATAGATTGTAACTGTCATGTTATGTGACCGGGGAAGAATGATGGAGATTAGGATAAATGATAAACTTTAATATAATAATACAACAACTAACTGGCAGCCGGGGGAAAAACTCACATGTAACAAAGATGTATACAACACGAGATCCGACAAAGGGAGAACGCTTAAATACACATGGATGATAACAAAGAACATGTGGAGCAATAGTTAAACAAATGAGGAACAGATGATGATGATGAAACAATAATTAAATGATTAATTCCAGACTATGACAGTAACACAACCCATATTTTTGGCTTAAAATCCTATTTGAAGTATTGTTTTAAGTGAATATGATTTTGCTGTAACCATTAAAATTCATTAAAGTTTTCTACGTTTTGTCTTTATCGGGAGTTGCTGGTGACTGAAGAATAATTTCACTGAGGCCCTTGAGCAGCGATTTAATGCTGTATACAAAGACAAAACGAAAGATGTGAAATTCAAATTAATGTGGGATTAATTTAGCACTTTCATTCATAACATTACAGCACACATAACTATTTTGAGGGGTCAGTGAGTGTTGGAGCAAATATGAAAACATAAGTAAAAGATAATGTACATCTAGTCAGTTGTTATTGAAAAAAAACAAACAAAGAAAACATGATGATCAGGTGCACAGTGAAATAGTAATTATATTATATACAGGGCTTGACATTAACTTTTTTGTTCACCAGCCACAGTCGCTAGTGGTTTTCCAAAGTTATTTAGGTTTTCTCAATGTTTTATTTGATTAACGTTTATTTGGGCATGCTAAAATGACTTTATTTAAAATAATTTTACTTGATTTAGCTCAATTTAAAATTAAGACCACATATATCAGCTGGTATACAGGCCTATAGGTATATCTCTACAGGTCATATCATATAGTTAACAGCAATTATAAACATGTAGTTTAGTAAAGCATAACAGCTTTTAATGAATATTATTGGGCCACCCTTAGCAGCAACAACTGCAATCAAGTGTTTGCGATAACTTAAATAAGAACTAACTTTTTTAACAGCTGAATTAAAAAAAATTTATTAAATCATGTAAGGGCAAGCAGACGTGCCTAAAATATAAAAGCAATGCGTTAAATTAAATGTTAAGCATTTTTCTCCCACAGAAACCGTATATGGATATGGCAAGATAAAATTGAGTATGCACCTAATTAATAAAATGTTATACTTTAAAGGTGCAGTGTGTAATTTTTAGAAGGATCTCTTGACAGAAATGCTAAGTAATATACAAAACTATATTATCAGTGGTGTATAAAGACCTTTCATAATGAACTGTTTTGTTTTTATTACCTTATAATGAGATGTTTTTATCTACATACCGAGGGTCCCCTTACATGGAAGACACCATTTTGTGCCGCCATGTTTCTACAGAAGCCCTTAATGGATAAACCTTTCTATTAAGATGTCTCCAACAATGACATGTTTGTCCAGTGTCGGCTACTGTAGCTTCTCTATGCGTTTCAAAAGCAAGGGGTGAGCTGTGAACTGAGCTGTTGGTTGGAATTTGCAACCTCACCACTAGGGGCCGCTAAAATTTACACACTGCATCTTTAAGCAAACTGTAATTTTAATGCATTGGCTAATCTGCTTGCTCTTGCATAGTATGTTTTAATAATAAAGTGTATACAGAATTTAATATTTTAATTAATGCGTTAAGCCACATAAAAGCTTGATTTCATAGACAAGGCTTAGCTTAAAACACAACTACTGTAAAACATGTCTTTAGAAATTACAGTATTACTGTGTATTACTGGCAACTAGCTGCCAGTAACTTACTGTAGATTTTACATTAATATTATTTACTGGCAACAGTTTGCTCAAAGTTAAATGAACATGAAACATCTTCAGACTTTTTTTCTACAGTAAGTTACTGGCAACCAGCTGCATAATTACAGCATTTTTTTTACAGTGTAGGCATTTAAATTAAATTAAGATGTTTAAGCATCTTTAATAAACATCCCGTAGAAAGATGTTACTCGTGTATATCCGCGCGGCCAATAGAAATGGGGCATCCAAACAAGCAAAATGGACTAAAGCTTACACTTGGGATTCTCAGAGCTTTATAATACAAGTGTATGCTCCTACAGACACATCGGAAGGAAAGCCGTGTCATGGAAACACGTAGCAGTTCAAGTTGGCATGTCAGGTGTGTTTTAAGTCAAGCAGCATTGTTGTAGGTAAAGTTACGTGAAATGGAGACGAGCAACAGTCTCTGTATTCCTCATCGACTATTTAACGCAAATATAAACACTGTAGTAATTTATTGAAAACCCCGCCTACTGTGGTCTGGCCATCAGAGCACAAATCGCTTGGCTGCGCGGAACCCAGCGGCGAGCGCAGCGCACACCGCATCCTATGTGAAAGCCGCATAAGTTTACAGACTTTCAACCCACTTTCTATTGTTACAATGTCTGTAATATATGTAAATTAACAATATTTAGATGATGCAAAACACACCAGTTTGCATTGTCCAGCAGAGTATTGTGGACAAACAAATGGGAATATAAAAGCGTAAACGTTGTCCATTCAAATATTATTATTTATTGTAAAAACTATGAGGCAGTGATTACAATATGGCAGTTTTTTAAGTCCATCTATAGTTGCCATCATCTGAAGTCTTTGGGGGCGTTGGCATCATCTGAAGTCTTCACATGTGAGGCTGGATCCATACTTGTGCTTCTGTAACCTATATTGGGCATCCCGATATAGAAACAGGAAAGCAAAAGCAGAAGGGTTAGCAGAGCTGCTGTTCATATTATTTCAAGCAAAAAATTAACTTTCATTACTTGAGAAGTGAACAATAAGAGGTGTTTTATGTGAACGCTTGGCTAAAAGATAGGATTTTTTCTAGATTCACACTGGGAGAGTTTAAGAGTTGTAAGGCTGAAAATAAGGGTGCACTCTGGGAAAACAGGAATTAATGGCACAACCCCTATTCCCAGATCTACCATCTGCATTCCTGTGCTCACTGACTATTGGCAGAGTTGTTTGTCAAGTACAGTGGGGGTTAAAGGTGGTCTTCTAATCGTCAGTTTGAATGTATCATGTTGGGTTTGGTCACATGGTCAAGGGGAGGGATAATGTTAGGGTATGCTCAGCCTTTCTGCCTTTTCCATTCCATTTTTCCATTTTTGGGCTGGTCTCCATGAGCTCTGCTCTTCTGTTCATTCTCTATGGTCTTTTTCTTGCCATTAAGGGGGCGTGCACACCAAAGCTTTTAAACGCGGCTGAAAAAGCCTGGACAACGTCTAATGCCAGCTGTTTTTCAGCTGAGTGCAAGCTTTCTTCAGCTAAGCGCTTTGGTAGCTCTGATACGTCAGCTGTGAGACAGTTGGTTGCTGTGATACTTGTCCCACCCCACCTCCACTGTGATTTGACGGCCGCGTGAGAACTGACATTGACGAGCGGAGCTTTTCTTCCAAAGTTGAACATTTTTCAACTCTCGGTGCTGAGCGCGGAAGAAACCCACTAGCTGTTGGCTTATTTGAAAAACGCAGAGTTTTCATTGAAATGAATTGAAAACATGCGCCGGCCGCGGGCGTAAAAGCGTTGGTGTGCACGCCCCCTGATACTTCAGCTGTGAGACGGTTGGTTGCTGTGATACTTGTCCCCACCCCTCCTCCACTGTGATTGGACGGCCGTGTAAGAACTGACATTGACGAGCGGGGCTTTTCATCCAAAGTTGAACATTTTTCAACTCTCGGCGCTCAGCGCTGAGCGTGGAAAAACCGCCGGGCACCAGTTTTTCAGCGCGGAAGAAAACCGCTAGCTGCTGGCTTATTTGAAAAACGCTGAGCTTCCATGCGTAAAAGGCGTTAAAGCTTTGGTGTGCACGCCCCCTTAGCGCTGAGCTCTGAGAGTTGAAAAATATTCAACTTTGGGTGAAAAGCTCCACTCATCATTGGCAGTTCTCACACGGCTGTCCGATTACAGTGAAGGAGGCGCGGGGCATTACAACAGCAACCAACCGACTCACAGCTAAAGTATCACAGCTACCAAAGCGCTCAGCTAAAGAAACAGCTGGCATTCGGCGTTGTCCAGGCGTTTTCAGCCGTGTTTAAAAGTTTTGGTGTGCACAACCCCTTAGGGGGCATGGACACCAAAGTTTTACGCCCGCGGCCAGCACAGATTTTTAATTGATTTAATGGAAACTCTGCGTTTTAAAAATAAGCCGGCGCTCAGCGTTTTTCCGCGCTGAGCGTCAAGAGTTGAAAGAGATTCAACTTTGGGTGGAAAGCTCCGATCGTCAATGTCAGTTCTCACACAGCCGTCTAATCACAGTGGAGGAGGGGCGGGGACAAGTATCACAACAACCAACTGGCTCACAGCTCAAGTATCACAGCTAAAAAGTGCTCGGCGTTTAAAAGTTTAGGTTTACACAACCCCTTAGCCAAGATTTTAGTTCAATGCTGGTGACTCTCTTTCTTCTAAACTTTCTTTCTCTGTTCTCTATTGGAAACAGTAAATTGTGCATGTATTATTTAAATTTTGATGCATTTATACCAAAACAATTTCAATTGTAACCATAAGTCAGTACTGTTATTAAACATTTTCATTTATAAATCTCTTGTTTAGTTTGATTTAATGTTAATACCTAATGTTACCTATTGCAATACAATATATTTATATTCTAGCAATGCACTTGTCACACGGTGACGATTACATGGGGCGGAACCAAAACTCTAGAAGATTGGTTCCGCCCGGGGTTGAGTTCCACCCGGCGGGATAAGCAGAAATACAGGAACTTCCGGGAAAACGCCGCGAGCAAAATCAAGCCGATTGAACACAGGTGTGGCAAATAAACGCAGCGATCAAGGATTGGAGAACTTAAGGAAGCGAAGGAGTATAAAGAGGACACGAAAACCAGCCAGTAGGGGCTGTTGTTGTTTGGTTGCAGTCGGTACGTGAGTTCCGGTGGTGAAGTGGATATTGTGCTGCTGTGGCGTGGAAACGGAGGACTATACGAGACGCTGGTTGGAAACGGAGGAAGAGGATAATAGCGTGGCTGAGTATATTGGAAGTCTTTGATATTGTGAGAGTATTGACATGCATATCTTCAGTGTGATAGTCGGATGAGTACGACTGGATTACGTGCAGTGTAAAGGAAACCAGCTAGTGTGGATATCGCGGAGATAAAGAGAGGAAGTGTGATAACTTACCGTGAGTACAAGGAATATACAGCTGGATGTGTTTATTGCAAACGTATTGTTCAATGTGTGTGTGAGCCCCCAGCGAACTAGGATAGCGGCCCTATCACGGAGCAGAGTGGTGGGTGAGCCGGCGGCGTAGCATTGCCAGGAAGGAAGATCTTTGCGACAGCTACATTTAACCATCAGCTTTCCCCTACTACAACGCCCCGCAGGTTCTCAGCCGGCTCCGGGAAGATCATGGCCTGACCTTACTTTGTGTCACTTGAAGTGTGTCGTGGGTGAGTCTTGACTTTGCTGAGTGTGTGTGTACACTTGATGTCTTGCAGTGCAGTGCTGTGTATCTGTTGTCAGGAGCCATTATAGAGAGTCGGTCGTGAGAGAAGACGCCGTGCGGTGGGTGAAGTGCTTTTAAAATTATATGCTGTGCAACGATACAGTGTGGAGCCGGTGGTGGATTGCACAGAAGATCCAGACCTTTGCGTGAGTAGAATTTCAGAGTGCTAGTGCATATGTGAGGAACAAGTACACTGTTGTGGAAGCCTAGTGTGCAGTAACTTGCCTGTCGCAGAGCCTCTTCAAAGGTGCGCCCCTGTCCAGATCTCTGGAGCTACACGTACGGAGAGGAGAGGGCAGCGTTCGGCTCGACGGTGACAGTACTGAATCCCCCGGTCGTAACAGAGGCCTTGGAGGCAAAGACCACGAGTAAACATCTTACCACGGGAGGTCTGTGAGTAAACCCACCTACTGTGTACACGTTAGGCCACCAAAAGCCACATATAGCCACGAGCCTTCTAAAGAAGGAGACCACGAATCAGTTACCTGAGAAATACCTACCGTATCCACTGCTACCAGCCACCTGTAAGAGAGAAAAGCCACAGTGAGTTGTGAAAGTGTTGATTCTGTGTTTCAGCTACGAGCCTTCTAAAGAAGGAGACCACAAGTCAGTTACCTGAGAAATACCTACCGTATCCACTGCTACCAGCCACCTGTAAGAGAGAAAAGTAACAGTGAGTTGTGAAAGTGTTGATTCTGTGTTTCAGCTACGAGCCTTCTAAAGAAGGAGACCACAAGTCAGTTACCTGAGAAATACCTACCGTATCCACTGCTACCAGCCACCTGTAAGAGAGAAAAGTCACAGTGAGTTGTGAAAGTGTTGATTCTGTGTTTCAGCTACGAGCCTTCTAAAGAAGGAGACCACGAGTCAGTTACCTGAGAAATACCTACCGTATCCACTGCTACCAGCCACCTGTAAGAGAGAAAAGCCACAGTGAGTTGTGAAAGTGTTGATTCTGTGTTCCAGCTACGAGTCTTCTAAAGAAGGAGACCACAAGTCAGTTACCTGAGAATTACCTACCGTATCCACTGCTACCAGCCACCTATAAGAGAGAAAAGTCACAGTGAGTTGTGAAAGTGTTGATTCTGTGTTTCAGCTACGAGCCTTCTAAAGAAGGAGACCACAAGTCAGTTACCTGAGAAATACCTACCGTATCCACTGCTACCAGCCACCTGTAAGAGAGAAAAGTCACAGTGAGTTGTGAAAGTGTTGATTCTGTGTTCCAGCTACGAGTCTTCTAAAGAAGGAGACCACAAGTCAGTTACCTGAGAAATACCTACCGTATCCACTGCTACCAGCCACCTGTAAGAGAGAAAAGCCACAGTGAGTTGTGAAAGTGTTGATTCTGTGTTCCAGCTACGAGTCTTCTAAAGAAGGAGACCACAAGTCAGTTACCTGAGAAATACCTACCGTATCCACTGCTACCAGCCACCTGTAAGAGAGAAAAGTCACAGTGAGTTGTGAAAGTGTTGATTCTGTGTTTCAGCTACGAGCCTTCTAAAGAAGGAGACCACAAGTCAGTTACCTGAGAAATACCTACCGTATCCACTGCTACCAGCCACCTGTAAGAGAGAAAAGTCACAGTGAGTTGTGAAAGTGTTGATTCTGTGTTCCAGCTACGAGTCTTCTAAAGAAGGAGACCACAAGTCAGTTACCTGAGAAATACCTACCGTATCCACTGCTACCAGCCACCTGTAAGAGAGAAAAGCCACAGTGAGTTGTGAAAGTGTTGATTCTGTGTTCCAGCTACGAGTCTTCTAAAGAAGGAGACCACAAGTCAGTTACCTGAGAAATACCTACCGTATCCACTGCTACCAGCCACCTGTAAGAGAGAAAAGTCACAGTGAGTTGTGAAAGTGTTGATTCTGTGTTTCAGCTACGAGCCTTCTAAAGAAGGAGACCACAAGTCAGTTACCTGAGAAATACCTACCGTATCCACCGCTACCAGCCATCTGTAAGAGAGGAAAAGTCGTAGTTAACAGTGCACGTGTGATCTTGTGTTACAGTACGTACCTGGTGAACAAGGAGACAACGAGTCAGTTATCTGAGAAATACCTACTGCACATGGATTAAAGTTCTCCGTCGTAGCGACGGATTTCCGTCGAATGCAGCGAGTCTACGACGGATTTCCGTCAGTTGTAAAATTATTAAATTAACTTTTCATAAAGACGCCGTGTATTCACCTTGTTAAGTGGAATGTGATCAAAGCCTGGAGTGGAACGAAATCACGTTCCTCTCTCCACAGTCCACTGTAAGCGTTCTGTAATCACTACGCACAAGATCCACTCCGGGTTTTCTGGCTGTATCTCACGTTAAGCTGAGGTAAAACTTAATTTCTGCTAGCATGGACATACTTGTAATGCAGGAAGGATCCGATGTTTTGGACATCGATAAAGGTGTATAAGACCAATGGAGATTAACTTGGTTTAGCGAAATGAGGAAGATTGGCAAACCTTTCAGTTCGTGGGCTAAGAAAATCAAACAGCCAGGTAATTTACGTGTCTTTGCACAGTAAGCCTAGGGTCCTGTATTTTGGGGGTAATTAATTTGTCTCATACGTGATCGTTTTTGACTGCTACGCTGATCTAACCAGTGGCTAATACAACGAGTTTGTTAAACTCATGGGTAAACTTCACGTGGCGCCACAAGAACCAAGAGGCAGTCAGATGACATCAGAATCCTGTGAGAGTGAACCGAGAACTCATTAGACGAGACTGCTTCCGAAATGCTCTCGCAGTACTTTGATGTCACCCACCTGTCAGTTCTTGCAGTTGCATGTGCGCGTGGTCAGGAAATCTTGATGTTTGTACATGTATCCGCATTCAAAAACAAGTGATTTTAAATTGAAACAATAACAACAGTCTTTATGTGCGCGCTGTTTCTGTGTGAGGGGAATAAGCCAGTCGCGCATTCGCTTCTCTTTGAGCTTGTGAGTATTTTTGCCGCTTTATTGGCCTTAAATACACATAAGGTTATGCGTCAAAAATCCCGTCTTTGCAAGTATCCTCAAACACGACCATTTAGGGCTTAGGAGAAAGTAAACAGCAGAAAAAAGGGTAAGTTACATTTTTTACCTTTACTAAAATATTGTTTATTATCCTTATTTCATCACTGACTGTTTATCCTTAGTGAGCTTGAATTTTGTTCTTGTGTAATATACACAAGTTGCGCACAATGCATTGTTTTAAGTGCATAACATTGCGCATAAAAAGCACCTCAGCCCTGCCTCTATTGTAAAATAATAATTTGTTGATAAAGGGTACAGTCATTTAATGTACAACTGTCACTATGATTACAGGCATCCTGTGTGAATTGTACACGAGTTTTATTTGAGTTGCTCGTTCAGGGTTTATATTCATACATACTGTATTAGAGCTGTGACTGTAAGCTGTTGTGTGAGCAGTACAGACCCTGGATTTTTCGTTTATGTGCACTGAATAATATGATATAAACATTTCTGTACCACTTTTAAAAAAAGTTGTATTTGTTCACATTACTAAATGCATTATATAACATGAACAAACTATGAAAAATATAGAGTATATAAGCATTTATTAATTCATGTTTATGTCCTTAAAGTAATTGATGTTAGTTCATGGTGCATTAACTAATGTTAACAGTTCCAACCTTGATTTAAAAAAATGTATAAGTAAATGCCAAAATTAATAAGATTTACAATTAATAAATAATTAAGATTCATTAAAGGTGGTGATATTAGTATTTCTTTTTATATAGTGAGTTATTTAGCTGTTTCACCTTAATCTGAAATGCCCTGCAAACTACATCTTACAGAATCAATTTTTTTAGTTTGTCACAAGTAGATTAACATCTTTCAATCGGGTTTTAAAGCACTACATAGCACTGAGACAGCACTGGTAAAAGTTCTTAATGATATTTTAATGGCGACAGACCTGGGTGATTCTGTGATTTTGATTCTGCTGGATTTATCCTCTGCCTTTGATACTGTGGACCATGAAACTCTTATCTACCGGTTAGAACACTATGTGGGGTTAGGAGGCAAAGTCCTCAGCTGGTTTAAATCCTTCATTACCAATCGTAGCTTTTCGGTGAAAATAGGAAATTTTAATTCTTCTCCTGGGCATTTAACTTGTGGGGTCCCTCAGGGCTCGATTTTATCTCCTATGCTATTCTCCTTATATTTAAATCCTCTTGGCTCTATCCTTAGGAAATATGATGTAGACTTTCACTGTTATGCAGATGATCTGCAAATTTACCTGCCTGTAACTAAGAAAAACACATGTACTTTAAACACCCTGAATTCTTGTCTAAATGAGGTAAAATCCTGGCTATCTACAAACTTCCTCTTCTTGAATTCTGATAAAACTGAAATCATTGTCTTTGGCCCATCTAATGCTAAAACACACAACTTTTCTGATCTTCAGCCTTTTTATCCCACCACAGTTCCCCATGTAAAGAATCTTGGGGTTATATTTGACACAAATCTATTCTTCGATAAACAGATCAGCTCTGTTGTTAGTTCTAGTTTTTTCCATCTCCGCTCACTTTCTAAAATTAAACCATTCTTGTCTGAGCATTCCTTGGAGACTGCTATCCATGCCTTCGTGACATCGCGGCTGGATTATTGTAACTCTCTCTATTATGGCATTGCAAAGTCCCAAATTTCCCGACTTCAACTAGTACAAAACGCAGCGGCTAAATTTCTGAAAGGTTACAAGAAATATGATCATGTTATCATTGCACTGGCTATCTATTGAGTTTCGCATTGAGTTCAAAATTTTACTACTGGTGTATAAATCTCTGAATAATCACGCCCCCTCATATTTATCTACTCTATTCTCTCGTTACAGCTCTAATAGGAGCCTTCGTTCTAATGATCAGTTCCTCCTGCAGGTTCCAAAATCTCGCTTAAAGACAAGAGGTAACCGTGCCATAGCTGTAGCCGGTCCTACCCTTTGGAATAAGTTACCCCTGGTAATAAAAACGGCTTCTACCATATCAGAATTCAAAAAGAGGCTGAAAACTTTTCTTTTTAATTGTGCTTTTACTTGACACCGAAGGGTTTATTTTGATTTTATTTTTATGTTTTTATTATTGTATTATGTAACTAGCCATGGCAATCCTGCCTGTTAATTTGTGTTGTCGCGTGTTTTAAGTTCTATGCCTTACTATTATGTTTTTACTGCATGCCTGACTATGTACAGCACTTTGGTAGGTTCCAACCTTTTTTAAAGCGCTTAACAAATAAAATGAACTTGAACTTGAAATGAACTTGAACATGACGGGATAACGTTTTTAACCCTTAGTGCAGAAGTCACAAGTGTTTTGTTTTAGACATATATTAAAGGTAATGGTTCAATTAAAGGAAAGTAAAGCTGTAAATTAACAAACTATTAATAAACCTATCATATGTTGTAATTAAGTGTTAATTCACAAAAAAACATACTCGCACTGCTGCTGTATTTCATAGTGACAGTTGTCAAACCTATAAATGCCACAGTAGACTTCAATATGGCATTAATGGCAAAAAACATCTCCCCTTAGAATGCTATTGGTCTCGCCTGTTTACAAGGAATATGACTTGGCCTGAAAAAAATTTCACTCAGAAGAATTTTTTTCACTTTAATCCATGACTGCAGTCTTTCCCCTCTTAAACTCTGCCTCCGGGAGAAGCGGAGGGTGCCACGGGTTCAAGAAGGACAGTCCAGAGTCCCGTCCCCTCTGCCTGGAAGCCAGAAGAAACCTTGTTTTTAAATCCCCCTTCCCTGAATACTATTTTAAATAATTTAATAAAGTCTATTTTAATTTTACTTGTACCTTGTGTGTCTGGTCATTGGGGTGGCTTTGGGAACATCCTCGAGGTGGAAACTAGGAAGGGGCGTGACTCAATAGCATCTGGGTCCGCTCCGACCTGTGACACACTCCCACATATTTTGCTATCATATGCTGCGTCCGAAAACTCAAGGCAGTGACTCGTTGCCTTGCTGCCTCATGAGGAAATGACTTCGGAGGCATGAAGGTAGCTCAGAGAAAGACTTTCGGACACACTTCTAAGGCAGCGTTTTTGAAATTTAAACAGAGAGCGCCTTTGTGATAACCAATCACGTATTTGAAATCTACAATACTAATTTCTCGCTAGAAATGCAATTAAAAGATGTAAAAAGTGAAAATATACCTTTATTTACACTAAATTGGTGGTCCAGTCGTGTCCTTGGCCGCCATTTTATTTTCTCGAACTCGACTGGACTCGACCAATCACATTCTTAATGTACGTCCACGCATAGGTATCTCAGGAGACAGGAAGTAAACCAAACATTGAATTCGGACATGCCTTGATGCCTTGCTGCCTTGGAAAGCTGCCTCAGAAGGCAGCAATTTAGAGTTTTCGGACGCAGCCATAACTGCGCTTATTTCCGCCGTTGGTTGTTACTGACAGTTTTACATTATCTTGCTGTTAATGTTTCTTCAGTCATTTTGTCATTTCTACAGCTTGAATAACTGTAGTGAATCCACCCTTACGGAGTAAAATGTAAAAACTCTTTGCCTTCTTTTGGAGACTTCGACATCCTGGGTACTACCAAGAATTTTGTGACCTTATTTAGCAAAAATTATCTGGTTCAGTCACCATCAGATTGTTTCTGGATCCCTTTGTAAATTTGTCCCTATAATTTGAGGATAAGGAACAAACTATATGCAATAATATCATTAAGTGTGAGAAACAGGCCATCATAACTATAATTTACACTGCCGCTCAAAGGTTCACGTTCAGATTTTTTTACGTGTCTCAATATTGTAAACTGTCATTTATTCCTGTGGTTAATGTTTCAGCATCATCAGTCTTCAGTGTCACATGATCCTTCAAAGATCATTTTATATGCTGATTTGCTGCTCGATAAACTTTTTCGATTATTAACACTGTTGAAACAGTTGTGTTAATAAATATTTTAGTGTTATTTAAGTTGTTTTATGTCATGATTCATTATTAATAGACACTAACTTTGAATAGTAACTTGCACCACTGTTTGTCAGAGTGAGAGATTTCTGTTTCAAATAACGCTGTTCAATGTAAATGTTTATTTATCTAAAAATCCCCACTAAACTATGAAGCAACACAGCTGTTTTTCCGCAGAAGTAAATCGGCATATTTGAAGGATCACGTGACAGTGGAGATTACACCCTGAACGGGCTTGCCCTCAGCACATTCCTCACCGCATACTTTTACATTACGTATTTTGCTTACATGCAGGGATGCGCAAACTGGTCACTCATGACATCAATGTACCGCGAGAGCAAATCGAGAGTATACAGAGCAGTGTATTCTCGAGCCGTTCTCGCGGAGTTCTGATGTCATACGGCACATGCAGTCGACACTTATATTTTTGCAGTGTATGCATCAATCTAGCCACTTATCGATAAAGCGGTTAGGATTAATGTTAGCTAATATTACGGGTTTTTTTTACAAACCCAAGACTTTCAACATAAATATAAAGTTTTAATTTAAAAAAAACGCTTTTTTTACCAAACAGACGAATTTCATGTGCTTTTTGGAGGGGCGTGGAAAGTCCTGGAATTTAATAGGGGCGTTTCTTGTAGTCGTCCAGGACGCAGACAGACCCTCACCCTGGCTTCTTCATCCACATACCTTAAATCAGTTGACCCTCGTGTTGGAGGACTGAATGGTGCTTCAGGTTACGCGTCGTTTTATTTGGGCAAACTGTCGACCACGCGGTTTACACTACCAAAGCATTTTTATTTGCACCTCTAAAAGTTGAGGAGGATTAAGGCGCCTTACTCGATCACTATCAGATGTGATAAACCGAGATCTTCATACATCTTGTTCACGGTTTTACATTACAGATTTTACATTTTTACGTTTCAGATCTGTTCTAAGTGTTTGTGTAGTTTAGAAAATGACAGAGGCAGAATTGTACTCTGTATATAAAGGGGTGTTCGTCCCAACTCACTTGCACCCTCCTGAATGTCTAAAATACTACGAGGACTTTACCTTCCGCCCGGATGACATCCTTATCGTTACCCAAGGCCGCCTTAATGCACGGGTCTACCTGGGCTGAAGCCCAGGGGCCTCCCAAGTTCAAGGGCTTCCCAAGTTTGCGTTCATGATGAGCTGAAAAGGTCATATTGTTTTGTAACTTGTCAGGTTTTCTGTCAATCACTCTAATTGCACGTTTCATGGCTGCTGATTGGTCCGTTGTAACTTAACGTGAAATAAAATGTTAGACGTAACATATTTTTTATTCCGCGTAATGTAATTAAGTGCGCGTTGTCAACTTGACATTCCTGCACGTTAGACTGAGTGTGACAGATAAACGGGAAATAATCCACCAACAAATGAAAGAGTAATTTCTGAAATTTCATAATAAGCACAAGCACTAGTGAGGTGCAGGTCTCTCTCTCTTTCGTGCGCGCGCTCGCTCGTTCGCTCTCTGTGCTCGTTCAGCTGTCTGAGTCTCTAGCATGCAGAAGTCTCTCCAAACGTGCGCAAGAAACTGTGCCGCTAAATTAAGAAAGGAGTTCTCGCACATAATGCTGTTAGTTGTTATAAAGTTTAAGTTTACTCGCGTTTATATCAGTGACGCGTGCGCAGCTGGAGCGATGTAGTTTGACGCGACATTAGCTCACATTACACACATCTGTTGATTTCAGAAAGACGAGAAAGAGACGCACGCAACGGTAAAGGTGCAAGTCTTAGAAAGTAAAGAGCGACAAGACCATCTCAAATGATCATCTCCTGATAGCACCATTCATATTTATAATCTCATTATCTAAAGATCTTATATACAGGTATGTTCCCTGTCTGTCTTGTGCATATTCATACTTGCTCGTTCTACATGCTTATTTATGCATAAATACTAAATACAATGCATACTATATCTTCAATAGCCTACAAATAAATAAATGATTAAAAAACAAGATTCTGTCTATAAAGACTTATCTTTTGTTATCATTAATGCATTTAACAAGATTCTGTCTATAAAGACTTATCTTTTGTTATCATTAATGCATTTTCACTTTAAAACTAACTTTAACTTATAATATTTTTAAAACTGTGGTGAGCATTTAGTTAGTGAGTGCAATTTTCTGCAAATTTGTATATTCCAAAAACTATATAAATATAAAGCTTATAAACATATATACTTTCACACATTTTGGTTTTATTATCACCACAAGTTGCTGTGTGTGGTTGTTAAATAAAGTGTCTTGTGTTTATGCTCAAGTGGGCTCAGTGATATGTTAACAATATTATGGTGTTTTCTGGCTCAAAGAGGGAAAACGCACTGTTGTATGTCTCGAAAGAAACTAATGCATTTTGATATGTAGATTACATAGATATTACACTTACAAAAAATAGACCATAAATCAAGGGGAAGGGGGGCCTACAAAACCTCTTAGCCCCGGGGCCTCACATTAAGTTAAGGCGGCCCTGTCGTTACCTATCCTAAATCAGGTAAGTTTCTACATCTAAACATGTTTATATAAAATACGCTATATAAATAAAACACATTTTTAACATCTATGGTGAGCCTGCCCCAGCCAACATTTCAATATGGGTTTGCCCCACCTGGAGGTTTCTTCGTTAATAAACCATTGCCTCTTTGTTTCTACATTTAAAAGACAAAGCTGGCAATTATATTATGGCTATACTTTTCTATTCTTTTAATAATTTATTTTATTTTATTTATAAATCACTCTGGGTTATCTGATGTATCTATTTGGCTTGTGTTTTGTTTTCGTGCACTTGAGGCATTTTGCACATTTGTTCTGCACTTTGTTACTTCTGACCTTATTTTATTAAAAAAATGTATCTATTATAAACGTACATTCTGATCTAATTTAAGTCTGTACATTTTGGATAGCTTTTCGTTGTATCGATGTTGCGCTATTGCGTGCTGGCCATGCTTGCGCATGTAATTTAGCCGAACGGGCTAGGTGCTCTGCGTCTCATATTTAGGAGTTCATCAAACTAAACATTAAAAAACGGATGTTTTTCGACGGGTATACGTTTTTAAAATGTATTTATCATACATTTTGGTTATCTTGTCAAAAGTTAAACTACATAACAGGTAAGCCGTTTTTTAAAATTTCGGTGATGAAACGGAAACTATCTGCACCGAACCTATATTTCTGCCTGACACGAATGTCTTTCTTGTGATTTAATATTGGTTGGTGTTCACTTTTAAATGATAGCAAATAGATTCCTGAAATAAATAATATCATCCGGTCTTTCTGTATCTAAAGTGAATACAGAGATTATCAAAGTCAGAGCAAGCAAGCAGGTATTTCTGTGCTAAATAATAACGCATAGTGTCTATAAAATCATTAATTTCAGTGTTTTTCATGTTATAAATTAACGTTTAATAAATTGTTTTAGGTTTAGTTATCAAAATTTATTTTTGTGTGATGTTCTGTAGATCGTGGCTTTAAAATGTTATGAGGAATAAATAAACAAATGTTGCCTTATATATTTTACCTTAAAAAAAATAAATATATAAATGTCACAGGTGATGTTTTGAACCAACGACGGGCGGAACCCGTCTTCCACATCCTTGGTTGAACCGACGACGGGCGGAACCCGTCTTCCACATTTCATTTCCGGGGTTTCCCCAAAGTCAAAATTAAGCCTGATTGCGCGCAGGTGGGGATAATTTACACAGCGGTTGCTAATAGGCTGACAAGGAGAAGAGTCAGTGTATAAAAACACCTTTGAAGACTTCAAACGGGGTGCTGGTGGTATACTTTGTGTACGCTGTGTTGCTGCTTTGCAGACGGACCACGCTGTTCGGATCGCTCTCCTGGGGAAGAGAGGAAGAGACAATCAGCTGACGAAGGAATATTGTGGAGTCTCAGTGAGAAAGAGTGGACACAGAGCCATCAAGAGCGCAGTGAACAGAGGTTATTGGCAACAAAGCGTGAGTAACCGCTGTGGTACTTATCTGTACATAACTTGTATGAAGAGTTGTCCTGGTGTGTGCTTTTTGTGTTTCTTGAGGTCCCTGGCCCCACTGGAGAGGAAAGCGTGGGTGAGCCGCGGGTTGACCGGAAGCACGGACGAAGCACCGTTCACCAGTAAGCCAGTGGCCCTGTGGGAAAAAAAGGAAGTACAGGTGAGCCAGGGGAGTGATAACCAACACGCCGGGCCTGTGAATATCACACATCTCTCCCTCATTTGTGATCCAGTTGTTGCCCAACCATCCTCTCGAGGTCGTCGTAGTCAGGTGGCAAGGACGATCTAAAATTCACGTGAAATTGTATAAGAGTGCTGTGGGTGAGTTTCACTGATTGATGGTGTTTACGCTTTACTTACTGTGTGTATGCTGTGCTTGTAGCGTTCAAACTGCCGAGCCTCCGACGAGTCACGAGATGACGACATCCGTTGTGGCCTGAGTCCTACAGAGAGAGAGAAAACCAAGCCCGGTGCCCGGGGTGTGACAACGAGAGTTTCGTTTGTACACAGAACAGACAGTGGTAAAACACAGTGAGTAGTATCAAGTGTGTACCGTGCGGATTGGTGGTCGTAACGGTGTGTGTACTGACCTCTTCAACAGAAGCTTGTGGTGAACGGAGCCCCGACGAAAGTTCGCCCCAGCTCGTGACCCCGGTCGTGGAAGAAGGAGGGGGAGTTTGGGAAGCGTTCGGCTCCGGTCATCGGACCCACTAGTCCCTACGACGCCCTGACAGCCAAACTGGAGGGGCGAAGGAATACGGTACACTGACACTGTAGCGAAATCCACTGTATATAGCAACTACCTACCTGAACCAGTGAAGCTCTGTGTGGGAACGAGGATCCCCCGGCACTGTGAGTAACGCAACCTGTGAAATAAACCTGTTCTGTGCTTATAGCAACTACCTACCTGAAACCAGTGAAGCTTTGTGTGGGAACGAGGATCCTCCGGCACTGTGAGTAACGCAACCTGTGAAATAAATCTGTTCTGTGCTTATAGCAACTACCTACCTGTACCAGTGAAGCTTTGTGTGGGAACGAGGATCCCCCGGCACTGTGAGTAACGCAACCTGTGAAATAAACCTGTTCTGTGCTTATAGCAACTACCTACCTGAAACCAGTGAAGCTTTGTGCGGGAACGAGGATCCCCCGGCACTGTGAGTAACGCAACCTGTGAAATAAATCTGTTCTGTGCTTATAGTAACTACCTACCTGCACCAGTGAAGCTTTGTGTGGGAACGAGGATCCCCCGGCACTGTGAGTAACGCAACCTGTGAAGTAACCCTGTTCTGTGCTTATAGCAACTACCTACCTGCACCAGTGAAGCTTTGTGTGGGAACGAGGATCCCCCGGCACTGTGAGTAATGCAACCTGTGAAATAAACCTGTGCTGTGCTTATAGCAACTACCTACCTGAACCAGCGAAGCTCTGTGTGGGAACGAGGATCCCCCGGCACTGTGAGTAATGCAACCTGTGAAATAAACCTGTGCTGTGCTTATAGCAACTATCTACCTGAACCAGTGAAGCTCTGTGTGGGAACGAGGATCCCCCGGCACTGTGAGTAACGCAACCTGTGGGATAAACCTGTGCTGTGCTTATGGCAACTACCTACCTGCATCAGTGAAGCTCTGTGTGGGAACGAGGATCCCCCAGTACTGTGAGTAGCAAAGGAGTACTTACCCTGGTCTGACTGTGTTTGATTCTGCCTCCAGGAGAAACGGAGCGCGCCACGGATTGCTGGGCCAGAGCCCTGGTCCCCAGTCTTTTCCCCAAGTGGCCCTGGAGGCAAAGAAGAGCCATATTAGTTTTAAATTTCCCTTTTTCCCTTCCCCCTTTTCCCTTTTTAAATATTTAATAAAGTTTGTTTTAATTATAGTATACTCCTCTGTCTGGTCATTGGGGTGGTCTTGGGAAACCCCTCGAGGTGGAAGGGTTAAGAGGGGTGTGACCTTTTAGTCTATTTGGGTCCGCCCCGGGGTGTGACATAAATGCATCGTCAGTTTTGTCTTCGTTCATCACTTGAAAGACAGTTTTGGTCACTTTAACAGAAAGTTGTTTATGTGTGCTGCTTGTGAAAGAAAATAAAAGTTACCAATTTGTACCTTGTCTGGCCCCCTCCCAACCCATGCACACACATAGATATGATTCGACTATGGAAAGATTCGACAATTCTGATTCGAATATGTAAATCCTTAGTCGAGGACACCCCTAATGCGCATAGGTTCACATGACGCGCCAAACTCATATTTTGATAGGACGAGCCACACACATGATGGGCTCAATATATGTTTTTATGAGCTTTGCATCATGCGCCCTTGAAAAAGACCAAAAACATATAGGCCTGATTTCACAGACAAGGCTTAGCTGAAACCAGTGGCCGGTTGCATAAACATGGCCGTGACGTTAAGACTGCGTCTTAAGAATGATTCTGACTAACTAGCAATTAGTTAGGGTTAATCAGTCTTATTATTTGGATTTAAATTAGACAAATCCACCTTTCTATGTAACACACTTAAAACAATTATGATCAGTCTTGAAGAAAAAAATTCATGGCTAACTTTCAAAACAGTCCTGTTCACATGGATCAACAAAAATGAGCATGTTGTATTACCCATACCAGGCCTGTAGTTGGCGATGTTTGAACACGTAATACGCATGAAGTCACCATTTTCACAAATGCACCTTTTTGTAGTTTATATGGAGATGATAATGGTTTAGTTTTAAAAAACATGCACTTTGAAAGCCCCAAAATGTATATGAACAGCCAAAAGATGCCATTTTATTACTTGGAGTCCTGTAAACGTTCCTTTCGATGTCTAAATTCACTACTTTAAGTGCACAACATTCGTGAAGTAATGTACTAGGGAGTAGTGAATGAGAGTAAAGGGGGCTATTTTGTACACAGCCAAAAACTTTATGGTAAATGACAGAATAATAATAAATTTGCCTATTTCTGTGTTTTTACAGTTCGTCTCTGCTGTACCAACAGAAGCCAAATTTACTAAACTGGAAGCTCATCCAACAGCTCATCTTGAACTTGGGCACACGGAGAAAGTTTTTCCTTGGGCTGAAACAAATGATTTGAGCTCTTGTGAAACTATTTTAACAAAGAAGCTTCAAAATCTCGAGTTACAGATGAAAGGGTTGCATCCCAGCAGTGTAGAGCGCTCGGCCCCATTTTTACTTACACCACCAAACCCACTGCAAAACCTTGAGCTGATGGATCCTGAAACAGACCAGCAGGAGACGATATCACACCATCAGACCTCCAAATACCTTACTGATATCAAACACGAAGGTAGCAGGATATTGTCTTCATTGTTTTTAAATACATCTAATGTAAATAACCATTATGAGGTCAAGATGCTAAAATGGTGACACGTGTTTGGTGTGTATAATATGTTTTTGAAGGTGAGGGTGATGAGGAAGATGTGTTTGTGCTGGAGTTGCAGAGAGGATCATGTGGTTTGGGTCTGGCATTGGTAGATGGACAGGTCAGTGGATCAGTAGGCAATGTTTGCATCATCCCTCTATATGCAATATTTTTAAAATACACTTTCAGATGTTTTGTGTTATTGACTAATAGCAAAATAAATTGGAATCAATAAATACTTGGCCATTTTAGGATATTATGTCTAAAAGTTTGCATCCAAAAAACTGCTTATGGAAATCAAACACTAAAAGTGACAATATGTGGTAATGAATATGTAACAAATTCTTACTGTCTCGTTGTTTAGTATTGTATTTTTGGTGGGCATGTCATAATATTATATAAATATTATACAGTAATCTTTATTTAAACAGGAAACACCATTTAAAGTCAATGGAATATACATCAAATCCGTAATGCCGGAATCTCCTGCTGCTTTGTCCCAGCGGCTGAGACCAGGGGATCGTATTCTAGCAGTGAATGGACTCAGTCTGGTTGGGGTGGACTACCAAACGTGAGTAAAATGACTATAGATTGAGCCAGGTACAGTTTTGTACCTTAATTTCTGACAGTGTGTAATGCTCTACCAGGAAAGCACAAGTGATGCGTTAGGATTTGACAATTTGTTAATAAGTATTATTGTAACTCTTAGTCATTTATAAAGCATTTTTGTTATATTTTCTGTGTCAATAAAATCACTGTAATGTATTTTGTTTGTGTGTTTGCAGTGGCAGGGAGCTCATTCAGACATCAGGAGACAGACCCCGATTACTAGTTGCCAAATCTGACAGAAATACAAGAGAATCATAACATTCCTCCCACAAAACAACTTTTCTACATTTTTTACCAAATGCTTTTATGTATATGTCTTTTATTTTATTGTTATACGTGTGTGTGTGTGTGTGTGTGTGTTTCATTAATTGAATTTTGAGATTAAATGTATCGATGTTTTTTTGAAATGATAAAACATTTGTTAATGTATGTCGTATACAAATGGCCTCATTGCCTTGACCAACTAAGTAAAACCTTTTTTTTTTAAATGCTGCATCCTTATTGCATAGACCAAAGTTTCTACAATAATTTGTTTTATTCTTTAAGTGTTAATTGTTTGTCAATGTGCATCCCAGAAAATAATTTTTTCACTTTTTGCCATTTGATTTGGCTGGATTGTCTGAGGTGGTGCGAAAGAGTGGAGGATGGGACTATTTGCATATTTATATACAGTGAGGACAATAAGTATTTGAACACCTGAGAAAATCAATGTTAATATTTGGTACAGTAGCCTTTGTTTGCAGTTACAGAGGTTTGCACACACTGCAGGAGGGATTTTGTCCCACAAAAGATGTTTAATTCTTAAGGTGAAGGAATGTAATAGATGTGCTGAGTGATGGGCACGTTAAGCCACGCCCACTTGTTTATGTATGGGGTTTCCACGCACACCCGGAAGTTAGCTGTAAACTAAGTAACCCTGCAATGAGTGTGTCTGTCTGCTTTCTCTTTAATATCGCAGCATATTACAGTCATATCCTAACTATCTTATAGATCCAATTAGAGTCCAGATGTCATTAGATGTCTCTCCCCATCAGGAAATGATGGAAATGACTAAATCTATACTCTAATATTAACTTTGTAGTGAGGTAATACTTCAAATCAACATTGAGTCAGATACAAAGATGAAGGGAAAAACAGCAAGCAGGAGACAAAGTAATGTAAATATAATAAAGGTGTTTTATTTAATAATATTTCTATTTTATTTATTAATATAATAATATTCATTAGAGGGCATCAACACATCATTAAGATCCACCAATTTAGAGTAATCATAACAGTAGACGCACTGTGTGCCGGATCGACCTACTCGCTATCTGCTTTCACCTCTGTATCATGTGGATTACCTACAGCTGTCTTCTTGGGAATGGCAGGTTTGATTACTGCCTTCACCTTGGTATCACGCTGATAAAAAACAGGCATCTTCTTAGGGATGGCAGGTTTGGGGTCTGCCTTCACCTTGGTATCAGGTGGATGAAAACGAGCCGTCTTCTTGGGAACCGCAGGTCTTCACTATGATACTACATGGAATAACAATAGGTTTTTGAACTGGATTGCCAACACCGGTGCCAGCCTTTGCCTTGGGAATGGTGCCAGTCTTTAATTTGGCATCGCTTGGATTATTGTCAGCCTTCTGATAAAATTAAGATAAAATACATATCATATATGTCTACAAATTTCTAATTACAGCAATAAGCACTATATTTAAATAAATAAAAAATTACATAAATTAATGTTTTTCACAAACTTGTTTTGATAACATACAAAACTGCCCACTTCACAACTCAGTGGCAGGACCTTGAAAAAGGAATTGTGACAGGCTGCAACATCTCCCCATCCTGTTTGTCATGGGAATGAACCTGCTCATAACAGCTGCAGGAAAGGAATCCAGAGGGCCACTAATGGAGTCTGGCACCAGCCAACCTCTAATAAGAGGCTTTATGGATGACCTTACTATAACAACTTTAACCCATGTGCAAGCAAGATGGATCCTGAAGGTTCTTGATGACGTGGCAACATGGGCCCGGATGAAGTTCAAGCCAAGGAAATCAAGAAGCATGGTGATCAGAAGTGGGAAAGTGACCAGCAAGTTCCAGTTGCGCGTACAGGGGCAGACGAATCCATCACTTGAGGAAAACCCAATTAAGTGTGTGGAAATGACACATCAGTGGCGCAAGCTGAAAGTGCATTGAAGCTGAAGGACATCATCGGGAACCCATGCGTAGGGAGACATGGACTCGGATCCAACCACTTCCAGCAGTGGGGAAAAGCAGACCCAAGGCAGAGGAGGGACATGATCCAAGCCGAGGTCCGACACCTGGAGGAAGAAGGGGCAGGCCTAGGGCTGTCGAGCTTGGAGCGCAAGGTGCCTTGACAAAGTGGGACCTGTCGAAGCGGAAGATCACGTGGCCTGAGATCTAGAGACTGGAGCCCTTTCACATTTCTTTCCTGCTCCGTTTAGTGTACGACACTCTTCCATCCCCAACAAACCTCCACAGATGGGGAATGAGGGAGGACCCATTGTGTAGGTTATGCAGAGGGAGGGGAACAATGGCGCACATACTGGCAGGATGCAAGACAGCTCTTAGCCAAGGAAGATACAGGTGGCCTCATGACAAGGTTCTTAGTGCACTGGCTGGCATCTTGGAGCGGGAGAGGCAGAAAAAGCACCAGCCCAGTACAAGGCCAGCGAGATCCATTCAGTTCATCAGGGAAGGGGAGAAACCACCATACCCCAAGATGAGTAAAAAGAGCCTCTTGCAAGCAGCACAATCCTGGGAGATGAGGGTGGACCTGGGAAGGAGACTAGTCTTCCCCCAGGTTGTGCAAACACCGCTGAGGCCAGACATGGTCTTATGTTCTGAAGAGGCAAGGAAGATAATTATGATTGAACTGATGGTCCCATGGGAAGACGGGTGCGAGGAGGCCTATGAGCCAAAGGTCGGCAGACCTGGCTATTCCCGGTCGACGTCGGGTGTAGGGGTTTGCCGGCACGGTCTGTGTGGAAGACGCTCACAGCTCTGGGTATAGCAGGAAGGGAGAGGAAGGCAGCTGTCCGTTGGTTGGGTGAGGCAGCAGAAAGAGCATTGTGCTGGCTCTGGAGTAGGAGGGAGGAGTTGAGCTGGGGGCCAGGAGGAGATGGGCAGTGACTGGCCACCACTGCAGACCCGCCAACTGGAGGGTGTTGTGGTTCAGGGTCGAAACACCCCGTGAAAGTTGGACTCCACCTGATGACATCTTCTCCTGGCTGAAAGCTACAGTCATGCACTACAGTCAGTGACTGAGTTAAATAGCATCAGTATAGATGCAAGGTTCGCAAGGCCCGCCTAAGCTTGGAAACCCTACCGCCTTAACTAGGTTGTCCATAAAAAATAATAAATTCGTAGCACAAAAGGCCGTCAAGTGCATCTCAGAGAATAGCGCGTACACGCAAGCGGGGACGCGTGCCACACGGCCGAAATGAGAAAGATGTGGTCCGGACCGTCATTGTCTGGAGGATAACTAGCCAGTTGATAAAACATCTCGGAGAATAGCGCGGACGCGCTTCACACCGCGAGCGTGAACGCGTGCCACGCGGCCGAAATGAGATAAAGACGTGGTCCTGTTATTGTATTAGTCTATAGTTCTTGCAAATTTAAAGCAAGTTAGCTGGTGATTTTGTTGTTTCAGCAACCTGCTAGCTGGGTTTCACGTGCCTGTTGATTAGATATAATTGTTGAGCGCTCTTGCTCACTTTATTTATGCGCAAATATTTACATGCTACAGTAGTTACACTCCTTTAAGATAATGTTATTAATAGTAGGAAATAATCAGTTTTTACCATTTTTGCGCTATCTATCATTGTTCGCCTGACGTTCTACAACATCTGCTTTAGTTTGTGTTGATTAACCCTTTAGTTTCACTTCATTACGCAGCTATTCCTATTAGAGGTATCTGTTTAAAACATTTAATTCATTAGTAATCTAGTATGTGTTCATTTTCTGTCATAGTTTCTTCGAAATTGAGTTTTATTTGAGTGTTTTAAATAAAAATATTTTAATTCTCATCATGACGCATACGCCCCGCCTATTTGATTGTCACGCCCTCTGGCCCGCCCACTTGCCCAACCCTACCACCTTAACTAACAAATTTTATGCAGGAAACCCTGAGATGTATCCAATAGTACAATAATAATGCAAAGATTACACGTTTATTTTGAAACTTGGTTGATGGTGACCTGCAAATACAGAAAGAAACATGAAAAATATTAGTTTATTTCTCACCTGACACTCTGCACATAACTTTCAAGCTTTGAGAATCTACAATCAGTTAACTCTTTTAACATATGTTCTGAGTACACATAAATCTTTATGTAAAGAGCACAATGTTGAGTTTGTTACCTGTTTCTTCTCTTTCTTGGTACATCCTGCTGGTAAAGCCAATCGCCCCGGGCACCTTATCTGTATTAATATTATAATCAGAAAGCACAGATCATGAAAAACACAAAAACTTTGACTGTTAGAATCTGTGATTGATTTAAATGAACTCCAACCACAGGAAAGAGAACAATGACAGTAGACTCACCGCTAGTAGATGAGGTTGGCTTCTTTGGCTTGGGATTGGCAGGGTTGGGGTCCGTCTTCTCCTTGGGTTCATATGGATTAATGAAACTCTTTGTCTTGGGAATGGTGCCAGTCTTAAATTTGGCATCATCTGAATTGTTGTTAGCCTTCTGATGAAATTAAGATCAAATAGATATCATATCTGTCTACAAATTTCTATCAATCTTACAGCGATAAGCACTTCATCAACTAAATATATATATATATATATATATATATATATATATATATATATATATATATATATATATATATTTATAACACATTAATGCATAAATAAATAATATAACATCAAATGTTCTTTTCACAAACTTGTTTTGATAACTTACAATATCAGTTTATTTTTTCACCTGACATTCTACACATAACTTTCAAGCTTTGAGAATCTAAAATCTGGCCATTTTTCATACACCCTTAAAGGGCCCTTAGCGAAAGGTTCGGCACATAAACTGTCGCTCCAGATAAAGATATAATGACCCTTTTTTCATTATTCTGTTCGCCAAGCGTGTTTTAATCTGAAACAGTATGAGACATAATTGCGCAACTACTTCTAGAGCTCCAACATGGTGGATATTTTTATATTAGCTTGTCTTGGTTTACGCATGTTAATATTTTAAACAATACTAAAACATATCAACAAGTCAAATAAAATAAACAAAAAAGTTTTGAGTAGACTATATCAAAAAGTAGCCCTCCAGAAAGGCTAACACTATGTCCATTGTGGTAGCCCTTGCTCACAAAGAGGTTGGAGACCCCTGCTCTAGAATTTACACATCAATGATAATTTAAGTTTGTTACCTGTTTGTCATCAGATTCATGGCTTTTTGGCACATCCTGCTGGTAAAGCCACTCACCCCAAGCACCTCATCTGTATTAATATTATAATCAAAAAGCACAGATCATGAAAAACACAAAAACTTTGACTGTTAGAATCTGTGATTGATTAAATGAACTCCAACCACAGGAAAGAAAACAATGACAGTAGACTCACCTGTTTCATCAACCTTTTGTCCGTCGCTGACCAAATAAATGGCAGTCATCTGAGGCTCGGCTGAACTGGCATCAGAGTTCAAGACGAAATTGGTCAGACGTTTCTCTGCCCCCAGCTTGGTTAAGGCTTGGTCATCGGTAGCCTTAAGTCCATTACCGACGGAATAAGTGCCAGTGTAATGCTGAGGGGCGTCTGAGACATCATCAGTCTTTGTAGTATTCGGCAGATCACTGTCTGCCTTTCAATTCAATTCAATTTTATTTATATAGCGCTTTCCACAATAGTTAATTGTTTCAAAGTAGCTTCACATTAATAGAAGCAGTGAAAAGCACATAAAAACGACAGATAGCAAAACATAATACACGATAGCACAAGCAGTTAAATTTGCTGCGGCTATGACTCAACATTATAAGCGAGCGTATTACTAATGTAACGTCTAGAAGAGGAAGCTAAGTTAAGCCCAAAAAGGCTGCCTCCCCGGGTTAAAGCTCACGTAACACACGCTGTTTCTGCATTTCTGATGTTAATCTGGAGTACCTATAGAGTCTTTAGTTTAATCAGATTTATAAAAGAAAGATTAGCTTTACCGAATCTTTCCGATAACGTACGAAAAAATGAAGAAGGAGGAGTTACTACCGCAGGAGGAGCGAGTACGAGTCATGCAACACTATACAACACTGTTTTAACTTATGATTCACTACATGTTCGTGTCATTTATATAATACACATGCGCCTATTTCCAACATAAGACAGAAGTCTTACTTACCACGTGTAACTCGTCATGACCCGGTTCTGAAAATCCACAGCATCAAACACACACGCAAAACTCCGCTGCTAATCCGGATAATAAACTATATCCATTGTTTTCATAAGGCTGGATGTCTTCTCCTTACATCCAAAAACACACTTCTTGTTGTGCCATTGTTGACTTTTGAAATTAAACAAAGCTGAGTCGCGTGATAAGCTGTTAGCAAGCTCTAGCGTCTCCCGCTGACTGACGGCTGGGCGGGGTTTTCCGGGTGAAGTTTTCCGGCGGAAGCCCATATAAAGAAGTGATACGTATCGAAAACCCCTGAAACGTCAGTTAGAACTGTAATCGAAAAAAACTAGCCGAAACTTGTACGAACCCTGGCGAAGTGCATTCGGCACAGAAATACTCTGAAACACGCCCAACTGCGGTTTTGACACTTTGCCTACGTTTAGCATGAGGAAACAACTCTATAACTGTGTTAATAAGTCAGAATGCTTGAAATACCATTAAACCCCCCCTTTAAAAAAACCCCTAGGAGAAAAAAAAACCCAGGCTTTGTAGCCGGGGAAATAAAAAAAAGTCCTAGGAGGAATAAACCCTTGGGAGATCATATTAGCGTAGGGGCCGTTCACATGTAATGCAAGTGTCACACAGTGTTGTGGTTTAAATCAGCTTAGTTCCAGACAGGATAACTATTGCGGCATAATTATGTTATCAACAGACGAGGATTTAGCAAATTAGGGGCCCAATGCGAAGGTATATATGGTAACTAAGGGTCACCTTCCGATCTTTAAGAGATAATGAAACCTGTCGACCCGTTTGACTAAGGCTTGAAGCCCCACTGTCGTCGTTAATGCAGGTTCAGTGGCAAACGGGTCATTATGGCATAGTATTCACAAGACACACGAAAGCGGCAAAATCGCAACCCGACCATACGTGCCAACCCGTCTGACTAAGGCTGGAGGCCCCACTGTCGTCGTTAATGCAGGTTTAGTGGCAAACGCGTCTGTATGGCATACTATTCGCAAGATACACGAAAGCGCCAAAATCGCAACCCGACCATAAGTGCCAACCCGTTTGACTAAGGCTGGAGGCCCCACTGTCGTCGTTAATGCAGGTTCAGTGGCAAACGGGTCTGTATGGCATATTCGCAAGATACACGAAAGCGCCAAAATCGCAACCCGACCATACGTGCCAACCCGTTTGACTAAGGCTGGAGGCCCCACTGTCGTCGTTAATGCAGGTTCAGTGGCAAACGGGTCTGTATGGCATATTCGCAAGATACACGAAAGCGCCAAAATCGCAACCCGACCATACGTGCCAACCCGTTTGACTAAGGCTGGAGGCCCCACTGTCGTCGTTAATGCAGGTTCAGTGGCAAACGGGTCTTTATGGCATAGTATTCACTAGGGCTGTGTATCGCCAACAATTTCCAGATACGATACGTACAGATGTGGCCTTTAAAAATGCGCGTTTTCTCCCGCGGCATTCGCCAAATCGTCTCGCGGAGTCACGCAGAATTCTGCAAGTGTTTTCGGGGGGGGGGGGGGGGCTACTTTGCCTTTTCCCTTAATGTTTTTTCGCTTCACAGAAAATCCACCAGGTGGCGCATAAAAAAACTAAATTTTTATATGCGTTGTCATTGCGGTTGTTTCCAGAAGTTAATAAGGACAATGCCGTATATTTAACATTGCTATTAAAACAGCAAAGTGACGTCAACCCCTTTTTGCCAGCATAACAGTGCATACAACGATGACTGTATGTACAATGCATTTATACTAAGTGCACAGAGAATTTAGTGTGAGCCTAATACACTTAACTCTATTTACAATGAATATCTTAATTATTTGTGTTGTCGAATTTTGACTTCGTTTCATTGTTTGTTCATAATATTTATAATTATGTCAGTTTTTCTAAAAGTATCAATATTTTAAAGAGATTAATGTGGTATAAAAAAATAAATGTTTTACAGTTAAAAGTGTTGTAAAAATATATTAGTATTCTTATATATTAAGAACAATATTATGACACATGTATATTGCGCTAAAATGCTTTACATATGTAAAGAGGAATTCTTCTCAACCACCGCCAATAAAGTTTAAAAATTATTCTTTAGAAAAACACTGTTTAAACCCACGCAGACCGAACAAGAAAACATAGGCCTATGCTTACATACTGTACAGTTGGCATATGATATCTTTATTTAGTTTTACATATTTATATTTATAATACCTTTAATAATACCTTTTTTTGCGCATATAGGCAGTGTTGTGATTTTTTTTAATCCTTTCAGCCGTAATTCATATCTGTAAAAAGTAGTGGCTTTGTAAATATCATTAAAATAATGGATTTAAATAACTTTATAAAATCTCCTAATGTCACTTATGTATTTTTTATTTCGTCAAACCAAAATAAATTATTAGAAATAGAACAGACATTTTAATTTAAAATGTATATTATATTATAAGCGTATGCCACATCTAATAAAATAGCGAACAGCTTTTACGGACGGAAAACACCTCCGAAGTGTTGAGTTTATGAATATTTACACCTACAATTTGTACTTTGTGAAATGTGTGAGTAAAATAATACATTTAATAACATGTGGCTATATAGACAAACACGCCGCGTCTCCTTCCAGATATCTTATCTCAGACATTCGCATTCAACAGTTTTCAAAACTTATTTATATATAATCTAATTTATAAATAAAAAAACAAAGTTTTAAGTTAAGACAATAATAAATATGTTTATCTTTATTGAAAGAAAAATGTAGAAAATGTTATTATGGGTATAGTTGATGCAAATAAAGTGTGCAGTATACAAAAAAAAGCGCAAACAAATTATTTCTAAAAGTAGCAATATTTTAAAGAGATAAATGTGGTATAAAGAAAGACATGAGAAAAGTAGAGGTATGCAAAAGAGCACTTCAGATATTGTTAATTCAAGCGGTTTTATACACCTTTCAGCTTTGTTTGAATTGACAAGAATTTTATTCGGCACTGTCAAACCGGTAGGTCAAAACATGTTGTGATTGATTTACTGATTTATTACAGAAACTTGTTGTCAGAAGCAAAGCTATTGTACTAAGCATCTTTATATGTATGTTTTAAAGTTAAAAGTGTTGTAAAAATATATATGAGTATTCTCTTATATTAAGAATAACAATATGATACATTTATATTGCGCTAAAATGCAATATAAATTATTCTGCCATATAAATTATTCTCAACCACCACCAATAAAGTTTTAACATTATTCTTTAGGGAAAAAACGGCGTTTAAACCCGTGGAGCGAACAAGAAAACATATGTTTATATGCTCATTCGGCATATCATATGATATTTTTTATTTAGTTTTACAGTTTTAAAAGTGGCAAAAAAAGTTCTTAAAATCTAATGAATACTGGTCTCTGTAAATATAACTGCAGATGACAGCAGATTAGATTCAGTTCACCTAAGAAATGGGAGAAGCGATGATTTGTGATTGATTGGGGCTAATAGAATGACTGCCACACTCAAAATACACCAAACCAAATGAGCACTTTATATTACCGGACCATGGCCGGGTTTCCCAAAAGCATCGTAAGGCTAAGTAGATCGTAAAAACGATCGTACGAATCATCTTAGAATTACGGGCTGTTTCCCCCAGCTTCGTAACTTAAGTTGCACTTGAAAATCATCGTAGATCTACGAGTGCTCTGGAGTAATCGTTCATCCATAAGTGCTTTTGGGAAACCGGGCCCAGGCCTTGACGCTTTGTGTGTTCGACTTTAAATGGTGCGGCGCTGACTGGTCGGCGTTTGACATCAGAGTACCGCGAGAGCAAAGGTAAAGTCGGACCATTTGTAACATTTCGACTTGCTCTCGCGGTACTTTGATGTCTTCGGTGCCGAACTGTCTGCGCAGCGCCACAAAGAAACGCCCTTTGACTCTTTACAGCAGAGTACCAGCAACATGAAAAGTGGTGGCAAGCAAAAGAAAGTGAAGGTACGCAGTACGCTAAAATATAAAGTGTCTGTACTGCGAGCACTGGTTTAGTTATTTACATCGTGTGTTGCTCTTTCACCATTGTGCACCCGCACACTCGCTCTGTAGTTTGTAGCTCGCGCTCCGGCTTCTGTAAACAATAGCCGTTTCTTAATACCAAGTAGGGGAGAGTGGAGCAAAATAAGCCTTTATCTAGGCAACCATACAGATTTGTAGCCGTGTGACCACAAATACAGTTAGCAACCATAATTTCTATTTGGCTATGTTAAAGAGAAGGACAAATTAAAGAGTTATGATTAAAGTGATTTTTTTTACAAAAAAATCCTATCCTATCAAAGTAAAATTTATACATACCAGGTTGTTATGTCAAAGTAGATTTATTCAGGTCTAAATATTCATACCATAAATATTGGTGATAGGCTAATGTATAAAACCATGTGAATGATTTAGCTAAAGATTAGCCTGTATTATAGGGAGTTTTCCCAAAATGGTGGCTGTGGGGCAAAGTGAACCAGATGGGGTAAACAGAAACATCCATCGGTTCAACCCCGCCATGAGGAACTGAAACCACTAAATATGTTTCATTAAAAAAATATATCTGTGTAGTTTCGCACAACTGATTTGTTCATTTTTAAACATTTTTGAAAACATATCATGCCAAGACATTACAATATTACTACATTTTTATTTATGCATTTGGCGTTTTGGTCCATACTGAAAAGCAAACTTACCACTAAGAAACGTCCATTGACAATCTCCAAACAATAAGTTGTTCCTCAAAATCTGTATTTTCATCTGATACAGACTCAAACATGAGTGGATGACATCAGAGTACCGCGAAAGCGATTGAAACCAACCTCCTCCGCCTTATTTCTCGCGGTACTCTGATGTCATCTGCTTGTCTGCTCTTGCGGCGCTGCGTAAAGTTGACCACACCTAAAAACCGTACTGCTAAACTTGACAGGAATTCTCTGTGTATACCAGCACCTCCTTTATTACTTGTATAGCAGGAAAACTTATATTTTACTTCTCAGCGTGAAAAATAGCTTGGTTTGGCGTGTGAACTGACAGAAATGCGTGTTTCTCATGGCGAATGCGTGGGACTTGAGAGCCCAGGTTATATCAACATATGTCAAATTAAGTTACCCGATATACACTTAATTTTAGTTATAAACATTCATTTAAAATAACTTACAGCGTAGTAGGCCTAGATTTGCGTTTAAACAAAGGAACTGCAAGGTTGGGAATTAAAACGCCAGGTCAAAACTTGAAAAAACGGTTTTCTTTTGATTCGCTCGCTGAGAGGCGATTAGATTTGGGGGTTGGCAAAGAATTGGCAGACCTGGGGGTGGGTGGTTTTTAATTTCTTGGCTTTCTGTGTCACTGGTAGCTGCTACTAGACGCATTACATTTTGGAATGAACTTCCTTCATGTCGTTTTATTTATACACTGTAAAAAATATTTTCTGAATTTGTAAGTAAAGTTAGCATTAAATATCTTTTACAATTTTAAATGAATTTTTGCTTTTATTATAATTATAGCTTAAATAACTGTAAATATTTATTAAAAATAATATTACACATTTTTTATCAAAAAGACAAATAACTTGATTCTCATTAATAATAGGCATGGAAAACAAACTTCTAATTTTCAAACCCTCAAACAGCTTGTGCCTATGTGCGTTGAACTTGAGAGCGCTTTAAGCGTTTATTGTGTCTTTCAGCACATTACATATGTGACCCATTCTGTCTAAATGAGTGGGATGTTTTCAAATACTCTATTAATTAAACATCTAATACGTTTTCTGAGAGTGAAATGATTAATATTAAGATGCATGTCATGTCTGACATCTTGGTTTCGGTTTAAAAGCATGCAGGAATTTGAAAATAAAATGCAGGACTTGCTTTGATGTTTAAAGACTTATTAAGAGAGATAAAGTTCGGGACTGATTTATGTTAAAAAGTTATTAAGATCAACAAGACTCGCGCTGACTGACAGATCCGAAACGCAACGCACAGACACGCAAGTACCTGCACTGACAGAATAGTAAAAAAACATCTGTTTTGGCAAGAATTTACGAAAGCATATTAAGCATACCAACAAACTTGTTAAGCTCATTATTAAATATGTCCATAGCCTACAGCCTTTGCGCGAACGAATTGTTTAAAAAAAACGTTCTCATTAATCTTCATCTAAATTAATAAATAATCAGATATTTGTTTATAATTTCAAATAACAGTATTCTCTATTATTTAAAAGTCAGTTTTGACTTAGTTCAAAACAAGCAAAATTATTTTAAACAAGGTAATTAGAAATATGTAATTCAAATGTTTCAGCTGTTATTTACTAACTTTTTTTATGTTAATTGCAATTCATGTCATAATAATCTTCAGTATACATTTTGCCTTTAAAATGTTACATTTTCATATCTTGATATTAGGAGTGTTTTAAAACTAATTCCAAAACATCTCGAGTTTCTAAATAAGGGACGCGCAGAAAATGTCATTCATTCATGTAATTTTATAGATTACACTCATTCACTTAACACACATATTATGCGTGCTTTAAGGGCTTTATAATTTAGCTGTTATAGTAAACACTTGATTATGTCTGGCTGAATATTTTTTCTGCTATTCGGATGAATTCGTTATTCGTTTTAAAGCCATTATCAGTGCCCTTCCGAATAACGCATTCGGCTTCGGGCACATCCCTAATATATATATATATATATATATATATATATATATATATATATATATATATATATATATATATATTTGACGAATGCTTATCAGTACATAACTTTTTTGTTTCTTCAACTTTTAAAGATGAATATTCTCATTAGAGATGGGCAATTTTTTGCAATAGCACATTATATTCAACATTTTGAGCTCATAAAAAAAAAGATTTTTCGCTTATTTAAATGACTTGCTCATGTTTTTATGCACGTTTAGTTTTGGTGCAATTTTCCAAAAGCTTATAATTAGGAAATACACACAACACGCTTACCTTATATTTTCTTATATTTCTACTTATATTCCTACTGTTCGGTAATGCAGAAAAGCGCAACACAACCATGTTAAGCTATTAAACGTTCAGATGCAAAAATGAACTAAATGTAAAATTAGATAAACTAGTTAATGATATTGCGTAAATGCGCTCGGTCTCTTCAAAGGTCTTCGCGAGTTATTTTGTTATAAGACTCAGTTATCATACATCACGTCTCTTGTACTGTAAGTACACGGAAAAAAATAAGACAAATGATGCGCGTTTGGGTCGGATTTTTATGAAGAATATGTGACTGTTTATGTAACAGGCAAAGAAAATTTCGCCAACGAAATGTTTGCCAAAAGAGCGTGCATTTGTATGACATCAAAGTCTATCGCCTAAACACAGAAATTCAGTGTCATGTTACTTCAATATCATACATCATACGCTCAGCATGAAGTCAAGCACACAAATTGTCGTCAGTATGGCCTACATGAAACACGACTGCCATCTACAGGTTTTTGTATTTCCTGCGTCCCCCACCGAACCCCCCTTCTGCGGGATCTCGCAGGATTTCGGAAGTGCTCGCGGCATTCTGGTCTCAGAGACGCGCATTTTTAAAGACCACATCTGTATCCCGATACAAGGGCTACGATACGATGCGCATCACGATACAAGACTATTTTGAATTACATTTTTGTTCAGAATTTAGTAACATTATTATTATTATTATTATCATCATCTGTTTATTGTACATTGAATAAGCAGTGTTTTAACAGTTGTGTTTTTGCCATTAATTTATTAGCTTCTGGGGTAACTCATAGAAATATTTAAAATCCCAGAATTAGTACTTAACTTATGTTTTTTAAAAGCAGTTTTACAAAGATGGTGCCTTACTCTAGGCATTATATTTGTCTCTCATTATTCTATATCTATGAATATATCTATAAACATGCAGTCATACTTAATACTGTATCTCTTCTCCAGACGTACACTTTTCACAGACAAATCTTTGTCGTGTTTCTCCTCAAATGCGTTAGTACTGTTTTATAAAAGTGTGGCTAATAAAGCCCTTTGCAGTAGTATAGGCTGATATCTGCGCTTTCATACTGAACTCATTAATTTTAAATACGCGCACGCGAGAGAGAGAGCGCGCGAGTACGCGGCTCGCTATGCAGACACGTGCGCCAGCGAGACAGACACGCAAAGTGAAAGTATACCCCGCTACCTTTACGTCTACGTAGCCTACTCGGCGGGATACATGCGTCCTTTCCATATGGATCACAGATCAACAGCGATTCGTCATGTTACTTTCAACAGTGCATCCGAATCGATACGGAAGGTGCTGTATCGATGCGCGCATCGTCAGGCGTCCATGACGATGTATTGTCGTATCGATATTTTGAACACAGCACTAGTATTCACAAGATACACGAAAATCGCGAACCCGACCATACGTGCCAACCCGTTTGATTAAGGCTGGAGGCCCCACTGTCGTCGTTAATGCAGGTTCAGTGGCAAACGGGTCTGTATGGCATACTATTCGCAAGATACACGAAAGCGCCAAAATCGCGACCCGACCATATGTGCCAACCCGTTTGACTAAGGCTGGAGGCCCCACTGTCGTCGTTAATGCAGGTTCAGTGGCAAACGGGTCTGTATGGCATACTATTCGCAAGATACACGAAAGCGCCAAAATCGCGGCCTGACCATACGTGCCAACCCGTTTGACTAAGGCCGAAAGCCCCACTGTCGTTGTTAATGCAGGTTCAGTGGCAAACGGGTCTGTATGGCATATTCGCAAGATACACGAAAGCGCCAAAATCGCAACCCGACCATACGTGCCAACCCGTTTGACTAAGGCTGCAGTCACACCAAAAGCGTTTATGGCAGTTGCAGGCGCCTTTTTTGAATGATATTCTATGGGCAGGGCGCGTTTGCGCGTTTGATTGACAAGACAGCTGACTCGGTGGTTGCTTAGCAATATGAAAAGCCGCGTCGCACTGCTCTTTTTTTTTTAAAGGCAGTGCGTCGCGCCTTGCGTTTACAAGCGTTTAAAGTAGGGATGCACCGAATCCAGGATTCGGATTCGGCCGAATACTGGGCTTTTTGACGGGGTTCGGGTTCGGCCGAATCCTATATTTTTTTTCCACCGAACCGAACCCTAGGCTTGCGCTACGCTGGTCGACGTCACGCGGCCGTTGATTACACACATCGGGTGCTGACGTGGAGATGAGCTTTTTCTTTCGGTGAGCCTTAGGAGCTGGACACACCAAAACCTTTAAACACGGCTGAAAATGCCTTGAGGACGCCAAATGCCAGCTGTTTTTCAGCCGAGCGCTTGGTAGGTGTGATGCTTCAGCTGTGAGCCGGTTGGTTGCTGTGGTAATGTCCCGCCCCTCCTCCACTGTAATTGGATGGCCGTGTGAAGACTGTGACATTGACGAGCGGAGCTTCTCACTCAAAGTTGAATATGGTTTTCAGCGCGGAGCTGCTTGCTTATTGGAAAAACGAACGTGTCGCAACGCATCGCTTTCATTATGCATAATGTACAGTTAAACTTAAATAAAATGAAAAATACACTGCTGTGGACGTTGTTTACTTCATTAATGTGCTTTACTGTGTTAATGATATAAGGATGCAAGTAGGATTCGGTATTCGGGTTCGGATTTGGCCGAATCTTAAACGGTGGATTCGGGATTCGGCCGAACCTAAAAAATCTGGATTCGGTGCATCCCTAGTTTAAAGCGCTTTTGGTGTGACTGGCCCCTAAGGCTGGAGGCCCCACTGTCGTCGTTAATGCAGGTTCAGTGGCAAACGGGTCTTTATGGCATAGTATTCACAAGACACACGAAAGCGCCAAAATCGCAACCCGACCATACGTGCCAACCCGTTTGACTAAGGCTGGAGGCCCCACTGTCGTCGTTAATGCAGGTTCAGTGGCAAACGGGTCTGTATGGCATACTATTCGCAAGATACACGAAAGCGCCAAAATCGCAACCCGACCATACGTGCCAACCCGTTTGACTAAGGCTGGAGGCCCCACTGTCGTCGTTAATGCAGGTTCAGTGGCAAACGGGTCTGTATGGCATACTATTCGCAAGATACACGAAAGCGCCAAAATCCTAACCCGACCATACGTGCCAACCCGTTTGACTAAGGCTGGAGGCCCCTCTGTCGTCGTTAATGCAGGTTCAGTGGCAAACGGGTCTGTATGGCATATTCGCAAGATACACGAAAGCGCCAAAATCGCAACCCGACCATACGTGCCAACCCGTTTGACTAAGGCTGGAGGCCCCTCTGTCGTCGTTAATGCAGGTTCAGTGGCAAACGGGTCTGTATGGCATACTATTCGCAAGATACACGAAAGCGCCAAAATCGCAACCCGACCATACGTGCCAACCCGTTTGACTAAGGCTGGAGGCCCCACTGTCGTCGTTAATGCAGGTTCAGTGGCAAACGGGTCTGTATGGCATACTATTCGCAAGATACACGAAAGCGCCAAAATCGCAACCCGACCATACGTGCCAACCCGTTTGACTAAGGCTGGAGGCCCCTCTGTCGTCGTTAATGCAGGTTCAGTGGCAAACGGGTCTGTATGGCATACTATTCGCAAGATACACGAAAAGCGCCAAAATCGCGACCCGACCATACGTGCCAACCCGTTTGACTAAGGCTGGAGGCCCCACTGTCGGCGTTAATGCAGGTTCAGAGGCAAACGGGTCTGTATGGCATACTATTCGCAAGATACACGAAAGCGCCAAAATCGCAACCCGACCATACGTGCCAACCCGTTTGACTAAGGCTGGAGGCCCCACTGTCGTCGTTAATGCAGGTTGATAGTAGTTCTCCAAGATTTGAGGGTGCTAGGCCATTTAAAGCTTTGTAGGTGATTAGTGCCACGGGATGGGCAATATCCTCATCAGTTTTCATCCCGGAACTGGTCTTCATCTGTGATTTGTCCAGATCATCATTGGCCTTCCCCGGATTCCCCGGTTTCAGCTCTGGGGAGGGTATGAAAGGTACCACTTTGTTCCTCCCTAAGCAGTGAACAAAGGGGCTCTTTATCTTCTTCCCCAATGTCTTTTAACAGATTTTGCTGTTTTTTCCCTAAAAACAAACAAACAAACAAACAAACAAACAAACAAACAAACAAACAAACAAACAGTGATTCATTGTTCATTCCAAAGCTCTCTCTCATCCTCTCTCTATGAGTTTAGCATGACAGCGCATTATATCACAGATATCTTAATCTAAACTGCTGCAAAGGGCGAGTTAAGAATCATTTAAAGGGATAGTTTACCATCATTTTCTCACTCTCATTTTGTTACAAACATGTATAAATGTCTTTGTTCTGATTAACATGAAGGAAGATATTTTGAGAAATGTGTGTAACCAAACCGTTCATGAGCCCCATTCACTTCTACAGTATTCTTTTCTCCTATTATGGAAGTGAATGGGGCTCATGATTGTTTTTTCCCTACAATGGAAGTCAATGGTAACTGTAATGAGCTGTGTGCTTACCATCATTTCTCAAAATATCAGAAAAAAATACACACTGCACGTGCGGTGACGCGATAAGCGTCTGGTCAGAACTTTACTTCCGATTTCTGTTTCTTAAATGGTCTGACTAGTTGCTGAAACTGAACTCTTAAACAAATACCTCGTCGAAAATAACAAATGTTTTGGGTTCCTATGTAATCTACGTGTTGTGTATTTTGTTTGTTATATAAATAAACTACTTTAAAAGGACTTTGTTGTTATTTATTCTTCGCAGAGTTTACCGTTAGTTACGTGATGACCACGAAAGCCGCGTGTTTATGTTGTTACTGCTGAAACCGTCTATACAGGTTTAGAACAACATGAGGATGAGAAAATGATGACAGAATTTTCATTTTTGGATGAACTATTCCTTTAAAGGCGGAGTCCATGATGTTTGAAAGCAAATGTTGATATTTGAAATCACCTAAACAAACACGCCCCTACCCCAATAGAATCTGGACCTTCTGTTGATAGACCCGCCCCACACATACGCAACCCGGCATTTGATTTGATTTGATTGGCTATAAGTGTGTTTTGGTAGTCGGCCCGTCTCCTTTTCCAAACCGTTTTTCAAACATTGTGGACTCCGCCTTTAATGCTTTAAATTCACCCAATTTTACTTTAAAACCTTATTGACCTTCATTAAATGGTTATCACATTTGCAGGTGCCAAAAATCCACACAATTACTGTGCGTTAAAGTTACACAGTCCACTTCAATCTCACCTGATGTGATGCCAGTCTTAAATATAACAAAAAGTAGCCCCCCAGAAGGGCCAACACAATGTTTTATCAATTGTGGTAGCCCTTGCTCACAAAAAGATTGGAGACCACTGCTCTAGAATTTACACATCAATGATAATTTGTCTGTCTGACTTCCTAAATGGTCTTACTGACTTCCTAAATGGTCTTACTGACTTCCTTATTGGAAACTGGCTTTCTTGATGGTCTAACTGGCTTTGTCGGTGAGTTCATCCATGATCTGACGGAATTCGGCTGACTAGAAGAAGCAGATTTAGCAGGTGTTATTATACCAAATACAGACAGGGGAACCACTGCAATACCTCATATTTCATAGTAATGTTGGACTAAATGGCCTACCATCCCTCCTTCTTCACCCATTTTAAACCAGGGATGTTCTAACATCTGGTCTAGAGTTGGTCGTTTAGCTGGATCAATGGTCAGGCACTTCTCAATCAGATCCTGAATCTCTGTGCATGTTTTAGGATAAATCTGGTTAATCAAGAGCACTAATGTTGATCACTAAAGTAAAGTTTCTAAGATATGTGAGTAGTGAAAAGAAAATGATCTTCATATAAACTGTTATGGCATGTGGAAACATTATTGTCATCATTTTAAATTAAAAGACTATGTAACCTTAAGTTCATGTGATCAGAGACTTTATAGAGTTTCTTTAATAATATGCCCATATTTTATAAAACTATCATGAGCATTGACCGGTCAGTTTAACTAACTGCTAAGTAGTAATGAATCACATCTTTCTGCTGGTATATTACAGGATGTTTGTTTTGGCAATGAAAGTAAAAATATTGAAACAATTTGGCAGGGGGATAATCCTTGCACTGAGTCCTGCATATGCTCGGATAATGTTTACTGACTGTCTTTCACAGATACTGTGCATTTGATCAGAGACTTAACTGACCTATTGTGTTTGTGCCGTTTACTTACGCTTTGTTAAATAGTCATTCTCGTGGTTTATCATGCCTTCAGTTACTGGCCCATATTTGGGAAAGGGCAAGTTTCCATTAACCATATAATAGAGCAGAGTTCCCAGAGACCAGACACTGCTTGACATGGCGTGGTATCTGCCCCTGTTGCGGACCTCAGGTGGCCGATAAGCCGGTGCCCCTGTAAGCAAGACAGTTGTTGTGTGATAGAGTCACATGATCAATAAGTCACTACAAGCAGATTGCTTCACTACACTATGGTATGAAAAAAAACTCACCCAAATACTCTTCATATGCATAGGCCGTGTCTCTTAATCGGTCACAGCACCCAAAGTCGATCAGCTTCAGCAGCATGTTGTTTTTATCCACGAGGAAGTTGCCAGCGTGGAGGTCAGTATGAAAAATCTCATGCTTAAAGCAATGTTTTACAGCCATGACTGCCTGACGCATTAGGGTGCGTGCTGTTGATTCCAGCAGACCTCGTTGAAGTTTAATAAACTCATGCAAGGTCATGCAAGGATCAGGCCGCTCCATGACGAGTATGAAGTAAGCCGGATCCTCATACAGATGTGCCCTTTAAAAATGCGCGTCTCTGAGAGCAGAATGCCGCGAGCACTTCCGAAATTCTGCGGCATTCTGCAGAATGGGTGTTCGGTGGGGGACGCTGGAAATAAAAAAACCTGTAGAGGGCAGTCGTGTTTCATGTAGGCTATACTGACGGCAATTTGTGCGCTCGACTTCATGCTGAGCGTAAACTGTATGATATTGAAGTAACATGACACGGATTATCAGTGTTTAGGCGAAAGACTTTGATGTCATACAAATGCAGGCTTTTTGGCAAACATTGCCAGGGGCGGAGTGGGACCAAAAAATTTACCGGGAAATTTCGTATACCACCGGCCCTCCGTGGTAAAAACAAAAAACGGTCTCGTATTGGTAGTAAAACTGGGGTAATACATATCGTAATCTGCAACAACAACAACAAAAAAAAAATAATAAAATCATTAAATCATGGCTAATTTTCCTAAATGAGTAACTACACAAAATGATACCTGTTTGAAAGACGGAGATGCGCAGCTATCAAACAGCTATAACATAACAGAGCGAGACAAGAGATGATCGTGCTCATAAACGGGAGTAATGGAATAATATGTGCATCTTTTAATAACTGTAAGAATATTTCATTTAAATATAATTTTTGTCATAAAAGTTTTTGATGATAATGTCCCGACTCTCCCGATGGCCACTCCGCTACTGTACATTGCGTTGGCGAAGTTTTCTTTTGCCAGTTACATAAAAGTCACATATTCTTCATAAAAGTCCGACTCAAACGCGCATCATTTGTCTTATTTTTTTCCGTGCACTTACAGTAGAAGAGACGTGATGTATGATAACTGAGTCTTATAACAAAATAATTTGCGAAGACCTTTGAAGAGAGCATTTACGCAATATCATTAACTAGTTTATCTAATTTTACATTTAGTTCATTTTTGCATCTGAACGTTTTAATAGCTTTAAGATGGTTGTGATGCGCTTTTCTGCATTACTGTACATAGTCTACTTTTTATATTATCATGTTTCCCTTTACATGGTATGCAACACGATAAAAAGTATGCAATGGTGTTAAATACATTTCACTGAGAATTTGTCTAATATGTTATACTTTTGTAGTAAGGAAATAAAATCATATTGTGTGTGTAAATATTCATAAATTTGAGGAGTTTCTGAGGTGTTTGTCATCGGCAAAAGGCGCAGTTTCTTTGTTGCTGATTAAAAACCGTTGGCTGTGGGATTTTTTTAAATTAACATTTGTTCTACTTATTATTCATTTATTTTTTTGTCTACATTTACTCAAATAATATCAATGTAAAAATATAAGTAAATCATACTTCAAGTTAGGCGTAAAACTTACACATTTTTACACAAGTTGATGTTAAATAGAAATAATGTTAATTTGAAATGTGCAATTATTACAGTTTTAAAAACTTAAATATATAACTCTGACCTTCTTAAATATATTGATTAAAATAATCTGTAAATGTAATACTTATATTATTAAGGGGTATACATCAAATAAAATATGTACATTTTACTCAAAATATCTGTTCTATTTTTAGTAATTTATTTTGGTTTGTCCAACAAAAAAAAAAATCACATTAACTGAAATAAAGTTACTTTAATCATTTATTTTAGAGATATTTACAAAGCCACTGAATCATTTTTACGGTGTGTACATTATGATCTTACGGTAGCCTATTATTAAATGCATATAAATAATCAAAAATTTGAACATAATGTGCTATTGCTGAAAATCTCTAAAATGCCCATCTCTAAAGGAGAATATTCATCTTTAAAGTTGAAGAAACAAAAAAGTAATGCTGATTCGAATGAAGCATTCGTCAAAAAAAGATGACATATTCTGCAAGCACTCATTTCTCCATAGATAACCTCTTATAAGATAACCTCTTATCTTGTTATTTTTATTTAATTTCAGAAGTCAACTGTTAATCACCCTTCATATGAATTTTGTGAACATTTAACAAATTGTCAAACTGTTGGCAAAACATCTAGCCCCCTGGGATATTCGAGGAATAACGTGAAAAAATATGTATGCTTAATCCATTAAGACAGTTCAATTAAAATATACAATTATTAGTAAATCATGTAAGCGCAAACAGATGCGCACAAAATATAAACGCAACGAGTTTAATCTATAGATTAAATTACACATAAAATGCTTTTAATCGGGCAAGCGCATTCAATGCATCTGAAACAAAACCCTTGTTTACAGCGAGTGAGACCGCGGTAGCCAGTCTTTAAGTGGCCCAAAAGAGGTGCCCGGTACTATATTAATTTTTTTATTTTTGCTGACTCGACTCCACCTATATTGAAGGGGTTTTATATACAGCAGTCAACAGACAACCTTGTAAAATAATAAATCCTTTTATAAGTTGTGCGCGTCGTTCAAATTCTTTGAAATTTAATTCACTTGTAGTTTAGCAATTAAACTAAATGTATATTACAATTTCAATAATGTTTTTACTCTGTACATCGTGTGAGGAAATCCGAAGTTGCGTCGAGGGGAACCAAACTGACAGCCGCGACAGCGGAGATTGTCACGCAAAAAAGGGTATTGGAAAAAGTTTGCTTCTGACCTGCAGCGATATCATTATGGTTTGGTGGGATGTCAGCCAGCGAGTCCTCTGATTCTGACCTTGTTCTTTTACTACTCAGAGTCTAAAACCAGGAGGGCATAAGTGTTCATAGTATTTTCATTTTAACCGAGCAGCTAGGTTGCGCGTTTCACACACCTCTCCAGACCACGTTGTTAACACTAGGCTTGTTCGACTTAACCGACAGCCGGTTGACGTCAAAGGACCGCAAGAATGATTCAAGAAATCATATTTCGTCTCGCTATCGCGAAACTTTGATGTCATCCGGCTGGTGATTCTTGCTGTCGATTCTTGCGGAGCCGCATGAAGTTGAACAAGCCGCATGCGCTTTTAACTAGTAAAACTCAAGGGTGTATGGGTAATGTAGTCTCTGCTCTCGGTGGGACGAATTAGGAAGCGTGCATTGTGAAGGGCGCTTTGAAAAGCAGCAGTGCAGCCAAATGATTAAATTAAACATCTGATTTAAACAGATGTGCAAATGAGCGTCCCGGTACGCTAAAAGCACGTTCGGGCGCACGCTGAGGTGGTGGTACGCTTAAGAGCTGCTATTTGGAAGTAACGGTACTGAGTACTGGCGCCTACCGGCCCACTTAAAGCACTGGCGGTAGCAAAGATAGACGGCCCTTTGAAAAGCAAAAGAAAGCTGATAAAAATGAGAAACCTACACTGAAATAAATTGGAGTAGGATTTAGGCTACTTAAAAAAAGCTAGGAAACAATTTTCACAAATGCTAGTAAATGTAAACAAAAATATCAGCAGCTTTAACTTTATTACTTTTTTCATTTTAATTCACTTTGTTTTAGTGATGTTTATAAATATACTATATTTTTGCATTTTGTTGACAAACTGTTCTACACTGAAAAGAAACCAATGTAATATTCCTGATTAAATCACGTCAAACACAAGTCTAAACACAAGCACCACTTTTCTGAATGATGATAATTACAAACATCCAAGAGTTTGTAAAAGATATTTAATGCTAACTTTTCTTACAAATTCAAAAAATATTTTTACAGTTTATAAATAAAACGACATGAAGCAAGTTAATTCCAAAATGTAATTAATTGCACATGGTTAAGCTGCTAGTTTTAGCAGCTACCATTCACACAGAATCAAAAAATTAAAAACCACCAACCCCCAGGTCTGCCAATTCTTTGCCACCCCCCAATGCTAATCGATCTTCTCTCAGGGAATCAAAAGAAAAACGTTTTTTCCAGTTTTCACCAGCGTGTGGGGTTTCCCTTGCAGTTCCTTTGTTTAAATGCTATTTAAGCAAATCTACTACATATGCTGTAAGTTATTTCAATTGAATGTTTATAACTTATAAAATTAAGTGTATATCGGGTTACTTAATTTGACATATGTTGATATAACCTGGGCTCTCAAGTCCCACGCATTCGCCGAACATGAGACACACGCATTTCTGTCAGTTCACATTTTTTTGTCTCATCAATTTATTTATCTTTATTATTCATATGAAGTCTGTTATTTGTTATCCTTTTAACTGATGGTAAAGTTAAGTTACTTGCATGTCCGAACTAAGAAGGACGCAAGTCCAAACTTGGCGTACTTGGTATTGAGAAACGGCCATTGTTTACAGAAGCCGGAGCGCGAGCTACAAACTACAGAGGGAGATCGCGGCTGCACAATGGTGAAGAGCAACACACGATGTAAATAACTAAACCGGTGCTCGCAGTACTGACACTTTATATTTTTGCGTACCTTCACTTTCTTTTGTGTGCCACCACTTCTCATGTTGCTGGTACTTTGCTGTAAATAGTCAAAGGGCGTTTCTATGTGGCGCTGCGCAGACAGTTCGGCAGCGAAGACATCAAAGTACCGGAAGAGCAAGTCGAAATGTTACAAAATGGTCCGACTTTATCTTTGCTCTCGCGGTACTCTGATGTCATACGCCGATCAGTCAGCACCGCACCGTATAAAGTCGAACACACAAAGCGTCAAGGTCTGGAGTAAAAGCAGACCTGCCCGGATCCCACGCACGCAGATACCCTCAGAAAACGGCAGATTTATTAACCTTCACCCGCGTGTCCATGTTTGTAAGTAGTAGAAGCCTGCGTGATGTTTGATATTTGACGTCTATAAACAATAATATATTTATATACACAATAAAGTTATGGTCATGACTTGCTTTAGTTTAAGTGCTTATTTGGTTTGGTGTATTTTGAGTGTGGCAGTCATTCTATTAGCCCCAATCAAACACAAATCATCACTTCTCCAATTTCTTAGTAGGTGAACTGAATCAAATCTGCTGTCATCTGCAGTTATATATATTTTACAGAGAACAGTATTCATTAGATTTTAAGATCTTTTTTGCCACTTTTAAAACTGTAAAACTAAATAAAAAAGATATCACATGCCGAATGAGCATGTAAGCATATGTTTTCTTGTTCGCTCCACGGGTTTAAACGCCGTTTTTTTCTAAAGAATAATGTTTATTAAACTTTATTAGTGGTGGTTGAGAACAGGGGCGGTTCTAGGGTCAGTGGATATCCGGGGCTTAGCCCAAAGACATCCAAGCATGTGTCAAAAATACACTTTTAATAGGTAAAACATGATAAACATTTTCTAAGTGGTATTATTTTTGCCAGATTAACTTTGTAATAGTGTTCATTAAAATAACAATGTTCCACTGAGTTAAACTGAGAACACTTTACACTGATATCAAAGTAGTTGTTCACCTCAAAATGAAAATTCTGTCATCTTTTACTCCACTACTTGTTATTTTAAACCTGTATGACTTTTGCAGAACACAAAATAATATATTTTGAAAAATATTGGTAACCCTAACACTACTCCCCCATGACTTTGACTAATGTAAGTCAAAGGGGGGCCAACAGTTTTTTTTCCATATTGGCTCTTTTTTTACTCTCCACTTAATTCATTGTTCCTTTATTTTATCCACAACTGTTCTCTCTTTAATATACATCTTAATTTTTCTTGTTGGATTTCTTTTTAATGAAGAGAAAACCGGATACGCACATCCAAAAAAGTCTTGACCAGGTGCCAGATCAAAAATGAATCAAAGAACAGAAAAAGATCTGCACACTGTAAAAAGTCCCTTTATTTAAGAAGTAAAACTGCAACGTTTCGGTCAAAGACCTTCATCAGGCAAACACACACACACACACACACACACACACACACACACACAAACAAGGATCATTATTAAACAAGAGTTCACAGGCTCAAACAGTTTCAATTAATGACACCTGTTAACAATCAAGGTCACTCAAGTAAGCAGCTAAAGTAGTCACATTAAAGTAACACCTCAAAACATCATATAACACCCAAACATTCTCCCATCATCTTTTTGATATATTTTTCAAATAAGATTAATCAATACTTAAATCACATGAAAAAAAACCCTCACTCTTACATGTAGGTACAAAAGATATCAATTAGAAACATGAATTAAAATCAAGTTCGAAATTCAATCCCTTAGGAGAAAGAGTATTTAGTGTGTAAATGTAGTAAGCTTCTCTTTTTAATAGGAGATTGTTAACATCACCACCTCTTCTAGGCACTTGGACATGTTCAATTCCAATATATCTGAGTGTGGACAGATTATGTCTTTTTGAATTAAAATGTACTGCTACTGGGTTTTTTTGATCATTTGTGCGTATACTACTTCAATGTTCTGCAATTCTAGTTTTTAAAGCTCGTTGTGTCTTACCAATATACGCCAACCCGCATGGACATTTAATCATGTAAATAACATTTTTGGTGGTACAAGTGATGACACCCTTAATTTCAAACTCCTTCCCTGAATGGGGATGAGAGAAGACCTTTGTTTTGATGGTAAAATTACACTGGGCACAACGACCACAGCTGTAATTACCCGAAGGGATAGATAAAAAGTGAGTGGGTCGTTCAGGTAAACTGACATCAGCCCTTACAAGATGATCACGTATATTGGGAGAGCGTTTATACACAAATCTTGGTGTTTTTTCAAAGATATCACTAAGGGGAGGATCAGATTTTAGGATGTACCAATGTTTGTTAATAATCTTTTTTATATCTGGACAAATAGGAGAGTGTTGAACGGTGCATGCAGTTGATTTGTTTTCTGATTTGGGCCGTTTTTTGTTTGGAGAGGTTTCTTGAGTTTCGTTTTCAAATCTCCTAACTGCAGACTGTATCCAATCTTCATTATAACCCCGCTCTCTAAATCTATTAACCAGATCAGTACTTTGTTGTGTACATGACTGTTCAGTACTACAAATTCGACGTATCCGGTTAAATTGACTAATGGGCAAGCTACGTTTCAAAGTTGTAGGATGGTAGCTCTGTCCATGCAAAAGTGTATTACGGTCAGTGGGTTTTCTATAGAGATATGTGATGATTTTATTGCCATTCTTAATAATACGGATGTCCAAAAAACTGACACACAAATCATCATAATTCACAGTAAAACGCAAGTGTTCATCGTAGGTGTTAAGGAGACTGTGAAATTGAAGCAACTGATTTTCAGTACCTGACCATAACATAAAAATATCATCAATGTACCTTCTCCAAATAACAATATTTGACAAAAAGGGATTCTTTAGACCATTAAAAATGAATTTCTGTTCAAAAAGGCCCACATACAAGTTAGCATAATTTGGGGCCATGGTGCTACCCATGGCAGTGCCCTTAATCTGAAGAAAGAAATCATCTTTGTATCTAAAAATGTTTTTAGTCAACACCATTTTGGCTAATGTTTTAATGCAATCAACACTAGGGTTTGTGTCTTGATGTAGGTCTCTAAGAAAGACTTCTATTGCCTCTATCCCTCCTTCATGTGGAATGTTAGTGTATAAAGACTCAACATCGAATGTTACAAACAATATTTCATCAGGTAAATCAATCGTTTTTAAACATTTTATCATATCGATAGAGTCTTTCACAAAAGAGGGCAGTGTGGATACAACTGGCTTTAAGAAAAAATCCACAAATGTTGACATTTTCTCAGTAAGAGACCCGATTCCAGATATAATCGGTCTTCCTGGAGGGTTAGTAAGGTCTTTATGTATCTTAGGAAGAATGTAAATGACCGGTGTAATTGGATAATCAACCTTCATGAAACTAAACTCCTGTTTTGTGATTTCACCAACATCCACCAAATTTTGAAGGTATTCCAGAATTTCAATCTTAAAAACCAAGGTGGGGTCAGTACTCAATTTCTTATAGAAGACATCATCATTTAATTGTCTTTCAACTTCTAGATCATAGTTAGTAAAATTCATAATCACAATGGAACCACCTTTATCTGCTGGTTTGACTATAATGGTCTTATCCTTTTTCAAATCAGATAGAGCACTTCGTTCATCCTTAGTTAAATTATTAAAAACCTTGTTAGAAAATACCTCCCGTACATCCCCCTCTACAAGACGACAAAACGTTTCTAAAGAGGCATTTCTGTTCTTAAAAGGAACAAATGATGATTTACCTCGAAAGTTTGTAGTTGTTTCAGAAGCGGGAGGATGATCATGAGAAGCATCTTCAACACTAGAAAGGGTATTCAAAGGTTCCACAGAAGATCTATTACCAAAAAATTCTTTAATACGTAAAGTTCTAAAAATTTTTTGAAGGTCCACATAGGTATTGAATTCGTCATAATTAGTTGTAGGGACAAAAGACAGTCCTTTACTCAAGGCAGTTAAGCCTGCAGGAGAGATAGTTTTATCAGACAAATTGATCACATTGGATATTTCCTGCTCCGAGTGTAATATTGACGGGGAGAAAAGTCTCTTCTTCTTACTCCTCCTACATTTTCTCCTTTTCTTCCTCTCACATGGCCTCTTGATGTTAGTCGCCTTTGAGGTATTGTGTCGTCTAAAAAAGAAGATGAAGAGGAAGCCGTACTCAACTGAGTTTCAGAATCTGATTCAAACTCAGTTGAGTACGGCTTCCTCTTCATCTTCTTTTTTAGACGACAACTAATTATGACGAATTCAATACCTATGTGGACCTTCAAAAATTTTTTAGAACTTTACGTATTAAAGAATTTTTTGGTAATAGATCTTCTGTGGAACCTTTGAATACCCTTTCTAGTGTTGAAGATGCTTCTCATGATCATCCTCCCCCTTCTGAAACAACAAGAATCTCTACAAACTTTCGAGGTAAATCATCATTTGTTCCTTTTAAGAACAGAAATGCCTCTTTAGAAACGTTTTGTCGTCTTGTAGAGGGGGATGTACGGGAGGTATTTTCCAACAAACGTGAGCACAAGGTTTTTAATAATCTAACTAAGGATGAACGAAGTGCTCTATCTGATTTGAAAAAGGATAAGACCATTATAGTCAAACCAGCAGATAAAGGTGGTTCCATTGTGATTATGAATTTTACTAACTATGATCTAGAAGTTGAAAGACAATTAAATGATGATGTCTTCTATAAGAAATTGAGTACTGCCCCCACCTTGGTTTTTAAGAATGAAATTCTGGAATACCTTCAAAATTTGGTGGATGTTGGTGAAATCACAAAACAGGAGTTTAGTTTCATGAAGGTTGATTATCCAATTACACCGGTCATTTACATTCTTCCTAAGATACATAAAGACCTTACTAACCCTCCAGGAAGACCGATTATATCTGGAATCGGGTCTCTTACTGAGAAAATGTCAACATTTGTGGATTTTTTCTTAAAGCCAGTTGTATCCACACTGCCCTCTTTTGTGAAAGACTCTATCGATATGATAAAAATTTTAAAAACGATTGATTTACCTGATGAAATATTGTTTGTAACATTCGATGTTGAGTCTTTATACACTAACATTCCACATGAAGGAGGGATAGAGGCAATAGAAGTCTTTCTTAGAGACCTACATCAAGACACAAACCCTAGTGTTGATTGCATTAAAACATTAGCCAAAATGGTGTTGACTAAAAACATTTTTAGATACAAAGATGATTTCTTTCTTCAGATTAAGGGCACTGCCATGGGTAGCACCATGGCCCCAAATTATGCTAACTTGTATGTGGGCCTTTTTGAACAGAAATTCATTTTTAATGGTCTAAAGAATCCCTTTTTGTCAAATATTGTTATTTGGAGAAGGTACATTGATGATATTTTTATGTTATGGTCAGGTACTGAAAATCAGTTGCTTCAATTTCACAGTCTCCTTAACACCTACGATGAACACTTGCGTTTTACTGTGAATTATGATGATTTGTGTGTCAGTTTTTTGGACATCCGTATTATTAAGAATGGCAATAAAATCATCACATATCTCTATAGAAAACCCACTGACCGTAATACACTTTTGCATGGACAGAGCTACCATCCTACAACTTTGAAACGTAGCTTGCCCATTAGTCAATTTAACCGGATACGTCGAATTTGTAGTACTGAACAGTCATGTACACAACAAAGTACTGATCTGGTTAATAGATTTAGAGAGCGGGGTTATAATGAAGATTGGATACAGTCTGCAGTTAGGAGATTTGAAAATGAAACTCAAGAAACCTCTCTAAATAAAAAACGGCTAAAATCAGAAAACAAATCAATTGTATGTACCGTTCAATATTCTCCTATTTGTCCAGATATAAAAAAGATTATTAACAAACATTGGTACATCCCAAAATCTGATCCTCCCCTTAGTGATATCTTTGAAAAAACACCAAGATTTGTGTATAAACGCTCTCCCAATATACGTGATCATCTTGTAAGGGCTGATGTCAGTTTACCTGAACGACCCACTCACTTTTTATCTATCCCTTCGGGTAATTACAGCTGTGGTCGTTGTGCCCAGTGTAATTTTACCATCAAAACAAAGGTCTTCTCTCATCCCCATTCAGGGAAGGAGTTTGAAATTAAGGGTGTCATCACTTGTACCACCAAAAATGTTATTTACATGATTAAATGTCCATGCGGGTTGGCGTATATTGGTAAGACACAACGAGCTTTAAAAACTAGAATTGCAGAACATTGAAGTAGTATACGCACAAATGATCAAAAAAACCCAGTAGCAGTACATTTTAATTCAAAAAGACATAATCTGTCCACACTCAGATATATTGGAATTGAACATGTCCAAGTGCCTAGAAGAGGTGGTGATGTTAACAATCTCCTATTAAAAAGAGAAGCTTACTACATTTACACACTAAATACTCTTTCTCCTAAGGGATTGAATTTAGAACTTGATTTTAATTCATGTTTCTAATTGATATCTTTTGTACCTACATGTAAGAGTGAGTTTTTTTTTTCATGTGATTTAAGTATTGATTAATCTTATTTGAAAAATATATCAAAAAGATGATGGGAGAATGTTTGGGTGTTATATGATGTTTTGAGGTGTTACTTTAATGTGACTACTTTAGCTGCTTACTTGAGTGACCTTGATTGTTAACAGGTGTCATTAATTGAAAGTGTTTGAACCTGTGAACTCTTGTGTGGTGGTGATCCTTGTTTGTGTGTGTGTGTGTGTGTGTGTGTGTGTGTGTGTGTGTGTGTGTGTGTGTGTGTGTGTGTGTGTGTGTTTGCCTGACGAAGGTCTTTTTAAAGGGACTTTTTACAGTGTGCAGATCTTTTTAATGTCATATTTTTCCCCCTTTCACACTCATCTCTTAATTCATCCAGGATAAATAAAAATTTCATCCAGGATATGTTCCTGGATCTCAAACTCAAACCCAAGATTGACATCTCGTTTCAGGGCTGCAAAGCTATTTTAACATAAAATTAGGGCTGTCAAAATAAATGCGTAAATAACGCGTTAACGCAAATTAATTTTAACGGCACTAATTTTATTAACGCGCGATTAACGCAACACACAATTTCTGTTTGACCCACAGCTGGATGAATTGAGACGCAGCAAGAGACTGGCGCTGTCTAGATGAGTCGGATCTTTTCATAAAAATAAGAACATTAAGGTCTCGTCTAGCAAATCCAATGCTGTAAATGGTCATTAAATGTCTAAAATTATCTTTATCTGCACGTTTCCTGTGAGGTGTACCGTCCCAAATCCATATAAAGCAAAGATGCGTCTTCTTTCACTTTTTAGGTTCGTTTTTAAAGCATTCAGAAATTATAGAAAATAGACTGCAGGACTTTCTTGATGTTAAAATAATTATTAAGAGAAATAAAGTTCGGGATCTGATTGATGTTAAAAGAGTTATTAAGAGTGACAAGACTCAAAAGCGATGTCTGACGCAGACGTCTGAAGCGCATGCACACAAACACACGAGTGCGTGACCCCGATATAGACATCTAACACAAAATTACAGTTTTAAAAATATCTGTTTTGACAAGAATTCACGCAGGTATGACCTATAATCTGTTATATCTGAAGTGAATGTTTGGTTAACTGTTAAGGAAAAGTATCTGTTGTGTCATTATATTAAACCCTTGTATTATCCTACAGTCTTAAAGTGGTCTGTCTCAATATCAAAATTAAACAATAAAAGAAAAACATATATGTAACATATATATTGATATTGTTTTTGCTCTGCATTAACAGGTATAGTTCTGTCATGCTTTGTCAGATTCCAACAATTGTTTTGAAGTTTTTTAATAGAGAATGTTAAAATATAAATGACACATTTTTTAAAATTTGCTCATCCCAACTCAATTTGCCAGCACAGATCACAAATGATGCAGCAGCAAACAGAAATGGAGAAAGAACAAGGTCTTCTAAAGGCAAAAACATTTATAAAACTATGACTGAATGGTTCTGTTGAAAATGTAAACAGGCTGTTGTAGACATACATTTGCATATAGCAAATATATTATCCAAATCCATGCTGATTAGAGCATTAAAAACTTGAAAAGTGTTACATTTAGGTAAATTTAGAAAAGATAAAAATGTGCGATTAATCGCGAGTTAACTCATGAAATCATGCGATTAATCACGATTAAATATTTGAATCTATTGACAGCCCTACATAAAATACACAATATTTATGTAAATTACATATTTTTCTATTATTTCTATTTATATTGCACTGTATATTTAACAGTATTAACATTTTCTTAACCTTATCTTAAATAACTTTATATTAAAACTTGGCACTAAACTAACACATTAAATTCCTGAGTATGAATGTATTAATGATTATACATTTTCTGCAACCAGGTAGTGTTTCTGTTTTGATTTAATTAGGATTTTTTAAGTTACAGACTTGACTTGGTTATGTTCAATCTCTGTAAAAATAAATAAGGCTACTGCTCTGAGTAACTTAAGCACAGACACAGCAAGCAACATAATGATATATACTTCATATAATTCTTATATTGAGATGAGTGAGCTTCATAGCATACAGTCTTTTATTTTTTGCACCTTTCTCCTTATCTTTCCTCTTTTCTTAACATGGGCACTGATGACTCTATTTTTAATCCGTGGTTTAGTATGTGTTACATCTCCATCTCTACAGTATATGAGGTGTTGCCATTGAAGCTGTGACTTGGCGTGAACTAACCATTTTGGTCGCAGTGTAGTTCCCTGAATATGAGCAATTCAAATCCGATCACGCATTCAGTCACTTGCCGTCACGGAGAGCGTGCTCATGGTTGCGTACAGTAGCAACGAAAGACGCGCCACCTCTCACGCGCTTTGGAAGGGAAAAGAAAGGTCTATAAGACGTGTTTTTAACCGTCTACATAAATAATCAAACGAGCAAGTTGACAGTTCTTGACGAGAGATTTACAGTTCGGCTGTAATAGAAAATATTTTAACAGATTAAAATTAGTTACGCCCATATTATAACAATCGGGGCTTTACAAAATAGGTCCGGGGCTCAAGCCCCGCTAGCCCACCTCTAGCGCCGCCCATGGTTGAGAATAATTCCTCTTTCCATATGTAAAGCATTTTAGCGCAATATAAATGTATCATATTGTTATTCTTCATACATAAGAATGCTAATATATTTTTTACAACATTTTTTACTTCAAAACATATATTTAAAGATGCTTAGTACAACAGCTTTGCTTCTGACAAGTTTCTGTAATAAATCAGTAAATCAATCACAAACCGTGTTGACAGTGGCGAATAAAATGCTTGTCAATTTAAACAAAGCAGAAAGGTGTATAAAGGTGTACCATGGTAAGTGTAGTAAACCCGTAGTAATCAATACACCAAAAAAAACATGATTACTACACTTTTACCACAATAAACCCATGGTTTATTTTCGTAAGGGTCTCTGTTGCACTTTAGTATAAATGCGCATTGCACGTCTTATTAGTTGTATGCGCTGTTATGCTGGCAAGAAGGGGTTGACGTCACTTTGCTGTTTTAATAGCAATGTTATATATTCAGCAAAGCCCTTATTAACTTCTGGAAACAACCGCAATGACAAAGCATACACTTATGTGCCACCTGGTGGATATTCTGTGAAGCGAAACACATTAAGGGAAAAGGGAAAGTAGCCCCCCCGAAAGCACTTGCAGAATTCTGCGAGACTCCGTGAGACGAATTGGCGAATGCCGCGGGAGAAAACACGCGTTTTTAAAGGCCACATCTGTAGCTGTCATAAAGTTTGATCACATAAGGGTTTGGATTTTCCTTTAACTTGAGCAACACTGCTAGTTCTGTAAGAACCAATCCAGATCCAGGCTGAAGAAAAACATTAGTTGTTAATAAGTTGCTCTTTAAATCTGTACAGAGCACAATGTTTGTTGAAATAAGTTTGAGTGCCCTACCGGTTTGCCATCGGCTTTACTGGTCCCCGGAAACACAGCGCCAAAGCTACCTTTACCAAGCGGATTATCTGTATCAATACAATAATCATCAAACAAGGTTCCTGAAAAACAGACAGAAAACATGAAAATGTATGCGGTTGCTAGAACCTTTGATTTAGTATAAGAACTCAAACAGCAACAATGCCACATTTCATGTTTATGAGTTGACCAACAAGAATAAAGTTAAGCAGAGTTTAGAGCAAATCAGGGGTTTGTTATTGCAACCCATCCTTACAGCGATGTTTCTAAAGGACAGGCCCAAAAGACTTCCAAAGGGGCCATAAGATGACTTGAAAGGATTTAAAACAAGCAATGAAATAAGCTAAAACATATCTGTATATTTCTATATGGTGAGTAGAGGAGCTGTCAAATATTTCTGTGGAAAATAAGAGGCCATCAAAACGATTAAGATCCACCAATTTAGAGTAATCATAACAGTAGACTCACTGTGTGCCGGATCGACCTCCTCGCTATCTGCTTTCACCTCGATGTCACGTGGATGAAAACAAGCCGTCTTCTTGGGAACTGCAGGTTTGTTGTCTGTCTACATGGAACAACAATAGGTTTTCGAACTGGATTGCCAACACCGGTGCCAGCCTTTGCCTTGGGAATGGTGCCAGTCTTTAATTTGGCATCGCCTGGATTATTGTCAGACTTCTGATAAAATTAAGATAAAATACATATATGTCTACACATTTCTATTTAAAGCAATAAGCACTATATTTAAATAAATAAATAAATAATTACATAAAATAATATGTTTTTCACCAACTTGTTTTGATAACTTACAATATCAATGCAAGGGTTACGGGTCCATTTTGAAACTTGCTTGATGGTGACCTGCAAATACAGAAAGAAACATGAAAAATATACTTGCAAGTAGGGATGGGACGGTTAGAAAATTTCATATCATGATTATAGTGACCAAAGTTATCACGGTTATCAATATTATCATGGTTTTCTTAAATTGAGATGGAAATGTTCAAAAAGAACTGATACACACACTGAAAACATTTTAACAAGTTTTATTTTTGAAAATCAGCAAACAACAAATACAATTAGCAGCTATATGCACTTTTTTAAGCATAAACATTAAATCTACTTTTAAAATGATAAAGCTGACAAGATCTACCTGAAAAATTCATACAATCGGTTAACTCGGTTAATGTTTTTAATAAACATAAATCTTTATGTAAAGAACACAATGTTTGCTGAAAGAAATTTGATTTTGTTACCTGTTTGCCATCGGAGTCTTCTCTTTCTTGGAACATCCTCCTGGTAAAGCCAATCGCCCCAAGCACCTTATCTGTATCAATATCATAATCAGAAAGCACAGGTCATGAAAAACACAAAAACTTTGATTGATTTAAATGAACTCCAACAGCAGGAAAGAGAACAATGACAGTAGACTCACCGCTAGTAGATGAGGTTGGCTTCTTTGGCTTGGGATTGGCAGGGTTGGTGCGAGCATTCAGCACGGTATTGACTGAATCGTCTTCGCAAAAATCCAAAATATGCAGACTGGTGTCTGCCCTCAAGATAGTAAAGGTTGTTTCGTCGCTGACCAAATAAATGGCAGTCATCTGAGGCTCGGCTGAACTGGGATCAGAGTTCAAGCCGAAATTGGTCAGACGTTTCTCTGTCCCCAGCTTCATTAAGGCTTGGTCATCGGTAGCCTTAAGGGCGCACTCACACTATCCAAACCAAACCGCGCTCGGGCGCGTTTGACACCCAAAGCCTGGTTTGTTTGACTAGTGTGATCGCTCTGTTCCGCGCCCGGGCGCGGATTGGTTAATCGCGCCGCGGCCGGGTTGCAGAGGTGGGCCGGAGTGCGGTTCACTTGGGCTCAGGCGCGGAAGGCTGTGGTGTGAGCGCAATCGCGCCTGAACGCGATTCAAAAGGTGAAGACGTCACTTGCGCGACCACTCACCTTCATCTGCCTCCGTACAAACCTTTTGATGCGCGCAGCGGGGTTACGTGAATGTACGCGCTGCGCATGTGACAGATCAACTAAGCAATATGATGACATTTGAGAGGGCTGTCTGTAATCGCGCACCAAACGACAAACGACACCAAACGAACAGACTTATCATTACGGTGGGTTCCAGGGTTAAGAGAGAGCTTTACTTCCTGCTTTTTTCAAAACAATCGCATCTTAATGACGAAAGCACGCCCGAACTCGGATCGATAAAAAGTACAGTGTGAGTGCGTGCACCTGGGGGAGTAGGGAGGCGTGACAATCGCGCTGGGGCATGGTTTGGTTTGGATAATGTGAGTGCGCCCTAAGTCCATCACCGGTGAAATAAGTGCCAGTGTAATGCTGGGGGTTGGACGATACATCATTAGTCTTTGTAGTATTCGGCAGATCATAGTCTGCCTTTGCCACGGGATGGGCAATATCGTCATCAGCCTTCATCCTGGAACTGATCTTCATCTCTGATTTGTCCAGATCATCATTGGCCTTCCCCGAATTCCTCGGTTTCAGCTCTAGGGTGGGTATGAAAGGTACCACTTTGTTCCTCCCGAAGCAGTGAACAAAAGGGGCTCTTTATCTTCTTCTCCAATGTCTGGAAAAATGTTGTAATTTTTCTTTTAATGGATTTTGATGGTTTTTTCCTAAAAACAAACAAACAAACCAACAAACAATGATTCATTGTTCATTCAAAATCTCTCTCTCATCCTCTCTTGATGAGTTTAGCATGAAAGCACATTATATCGCAGATTTTACATTTAACACTAGATTACCATACGAACATCTTGAGTCATTTAAAGCTACAACAATAGAAGAGCTCTCATCCAAATCATCGTCCTGTATGTAAGACTCCGTCACCACACAATTACTTAAAGAGGTATTTCATGTAGTGTCAGACCCAGTACAAAATATCTTTAACTCATCGCTAGAATTAGGATACGTTCCAACAGCTTTCAAACTAGCAGTTATTAGACCGCTCAATAAAAAAACACACCTTGATCAGGGAGATCTTAATAACTTTAGACCAATCTCAAATCTACCTTTTCTATCTAAAATATTAGAAAAAGTAGTGGCAAGCCAGCTACGCACATTCGTAGAAAATAATAATACATATGAAAAGTTCCAATCAGGATTCAGGCCTCACCATAGCACAGAGACAGCGCTGCTTAGAGTTACAACTGACCTCCTATTAACATCCGATCGTGGTGAAATCTCAATCCTTATATAACTAGACCTTAGTGCAGCCTTTGACACAATAGATCACACAATCTTACTCAATAGACTAGAAAACTATGTTGGCATCAGTGGTCAGGCGTTAGCCTGGTATAGATCGTATCTAACCAATCGCTATCACTTTGTTTATGTAAATGAGGAAGAGTCATATCACTCCCCGGTTAAGTATGGCGTACCACAGGGATCAGTTTTAGGTCCTATCCTATTCTTGTTATATATGTTACCTCTAGGAGACATTATCAGGAAACATAACATAAGTTTTCACTGCTATGCGAATGATACCCAGCTTTACTTTATCTCGTCACATCCTAGCAAAACACACCAGGGGCTCTATCTTACACCCGGCGCAATGCAGCGCAATGCGCGACGCAAGTGTCTTTCGCTAGTTTCCACCCTAATTTTCACGTTTAGCGCCGCGTTGTTTTATTAAATAGCAAATGCATTTGCGCCCCCTTTGCGCCCATGGGCGTTCTGGTCTGAAAAACGAGGTGTGTTCAGGCGCATTGTTGGCGCGTTGCTATTTTGAGGAAACTAAAATAGACTACGCCATTGACCAACAAAAACCTGGTCTAAAGTCTAAAGTCAATGGCGCAATATGTTTTATGTTATTTAAAGAGCGCATTAGTAATAATATGCGCCTATAAACGGGAGGACAACGCGGGTTTGCTTATCACAAAGTACATAAATGCGCAGCAGCACCAACATGCTTTTAAATATGAAAGATTAAAGGATTGAATTTAAGAGATTATTATTGAGTCTCTTGGACATATTTATAAATGAGGACTGATTATAAGACGTTAGAAGGCGCAAAGAGCTGCTTTACCTGTAGCCTGATAAGTAAATAAATGCTTTGCTTTAAACAAATGCATCTGTTTTTAAATGTTTTTTTTAATGCTACCTCACGGATTTATTGTATATGATGTACCTGTGGATATGGCGAGATGAGAAACATTTGTAAGTAATGCTTAAAAAAACTCTTTGCTAAAAAAAACGCTGTCCAAAGTGCTGAAACGTGAGGAGAGCCGTTTGTAATTTCTTTATCTCCTGTTTGTTACAAATAAAGTATTTTTAGAGTGCAAACCTTATCTTACATACTTGTAAATAATTTTTTGATGATATTGGATAGCCATACATTTAAAGCAATTACAAGCCTGCTTTTTACTTCCATGACTAAAAGAAAACGGGTTTTAAAGGTTTTAATAAAAAAATAACAATTTCAATATAAGGGAAAAACAACACAATTATTTAACATTAATCTTAAACTGGGGATCTTCTACCTCCGCTTAGTTTTTCAGTTTACAAAGTCCGTTATCTAAATAGGGATTAGACATAGCGCCAGCGCAACTTGCTTTTAAAGGGAATGAGAGCTGTGACTCTCATTGGTTTACTGCACGTTACGCCCAAAATACTCCCATTACAATAGGACCAACCCTTTTCGACCATGCGCTCGGCGCAAAAACGATTTTTCCCGTCGTTAAATTAGCAAAAGTGGATTCGGACACGCCCATTTAGACGTTGCGCTGTCCGCTTTAGACAATGCGCTTAGATCGTTAAAATAGGGCCCCAGCTCTCTAAGCTAACAGACTGCATTAGCGATATTAGTGACTGGATGGCACATAACTTTCTTATAATAAACTCCAATAAGACAGAGATACTTTATATTGAACCAAATCGCTCCAAACATAATATGTCAGATTACAAGTTGCCCATAGATGGCTGCACTGTGGTGCCATCTTCCACGGTTAAGAACTTAGGCATGATGTTCGACAGCAATCTATCTTTCGATAGTCATATCTCCAACGTCTGCCACACAGCATTCTTCCATCTTAGAAATATTTCAAAAATACGTCATATGATGCAGAAAAGCTTATCCACGCTTTTATGACCTCTAGAATAGACTATTGTAACTCGTTACTCGGGGGATGTCACGCAAATCAGGTAAACAAGTTACCAATTCACTAATTACCTACAAAGCCTTAAATGGCCTAGCGCCCTTGTATATTAAAGAACTACTATCAGAATACAATCCACCACGTAAACTGCGATCACAAAATTCTGGCCACTTAATTATCCCTAGAATATCAAAAGTGTCTAAAGGTGGTAGATCCTTTTCCTACTTAGTCCCTAAGCTCTGGAATGATTTACCAAATAATGTTCGAGCATCAGACCCAGTAGATCAATTTAAATCTAAATTTAAGACATTCTTCTTTAACAAAGCATTCACATAAAATGTCCAGTAAATGTACTTATCCCGCCATAGTTAGTTTGTCCAAAACAAAGCATTCACATAACTCATCTGGGTAATATACTTATGCCGCAATAGTTAGCCTGTCTGGAACCGAGCTGATTTAAACCACAATACTGTATGACACTTGCATTACATGTGAACGGCCCCTACGCTAATAGGATTCTGTATCTCTCCCTGTCTCGTCCTTGACCCCGAAGTGAAGTGCTGTGAAGGTCATCACACCACTGATCTACTGACCGTCCTTCAACATAATGCCCAGCCGATGCCTGACCAATGACCACCGGCGGAACCAGTTTATCTTATCCACTTACCCGTTCACATACCCCGATAGTATTTATATATATAAATATAAATATATAAAAGCTGCTTTGAAACAATTAACAATTGAGAAAAGCACTATATAAATAAAATTGAATTGAATTAAAACATCTCAACAAGTAAAATAAAATAAAAAAAGGTTTCGAGTAGACTATATCAAAAAGTAGCCCCCCAGAAGGGCTACCACAATGTTTTATCCATTGTGGTAGCCCTTGCTCACAAAAAGGTTGGAGACCCCTGCTCTAGAATTTACACAATGATAATTTGTCTGTCTGACTTCCTAAATGGTCTTACTGACTTTCTTGATGGTCTAACTGGCTTTCTTGATGGTCTAACTGGCTTTGTCGATGTTCTGCCTGAGTTCATCCATGATCTGACGGAATTCGGCTGACTAGAAGAAGCAGATTTAGCAGGTGTTATTATACCAAATACAGACAGGGGAACCACTGCAATACCTCATATTTCATAGTAATGTTGGACTAAATGGCCTACCATCCCTCCTTCTTCACCCATTTTAAACCAGGGATGTTCTAACATCTGGTCTAGAGTTGGTCGTTTAGCTGGATCAATGGACAGGCACTTCTCAATCAGATCCTGAATCTCTGTGCATGTTTTAGGATAAATCTGGTTAATCAAGAGCACTAATGTTGATCACTAAAGTAAAGTTTCTAAGATATGTGAGTAGTGAAAAGAAAATGATCTTCATATAAACTGTTATGGCATGTGGAAACATTATTGTTATCATTTTAAATTAAAAGACTATATAAAGTCTCTGATCACATGAACTTAAGGTTACAGATTTCTTTAATAATATAATGTATTTTTAATATAATGTATATCTCAACATGCATCTTCAGTATAGCTGAATTATTATGCAGCCTATTTTCAGAACTTTAAACTGCCCATATTTTATAAAACTATCATGAGCATTGACCAGTCAGTTTAACTAACTGCTAAGTAGTAATGAATCACATCTTTCTGCTGGTATATTACAGGATGTTTGTTTTAGCAGTGAAAGCAAAAATATTGAAACAATTTGGCAGGGGGATAATCCTTGCACTGAGTCCTGCATATGCTCGAATAATGTTTACTGACTGTCTTTCACAGATACTGTGCATTTGATCAGAGACTTAACTGACCTATTGTGTTTGTGCCGTTTACTTACGCTTTGTTAAATAGTCATTCTCGTGGTTTATCATGCCTTCAGTTACTGGCCCATATTTGGGAAAGGGCAAGTTTCCATTAACCATATAATAGAGCAGAGTTCCCAGAGACCAGACACTGCTTGACATGGCGTGGTATCTGCCCCTGTTGCGGACCTCAGGTGGCCGATAAGCCGGTGCCCCTGTAAGCAAGACAGTTGTTGTGTGATAGAGTCACATGATCAATAAGTCACTACAAGCAGATTGCTTCACTACACTATGGTATGAAAAAAAACTCACCCAAATACTCTTCATATGCATAGGCCGTGTCTCTTAATCGGTCACAGCACCCAAAGTCGATCAGCTTCAGCAGCATGTTGTTTTTATCCACGAGGAAGTTGCCAGCGTGGAGGTCAGTATGAAAAGTCTCATGCTTAAAGCAATGTTTTACAGCCATGACTGCCTGACGCATTAGGATGCGTGCTGTTGATTCCAGCAGACCTCGTTGAAGTTTAATAAACTCATTCAAGGTCATGCAAGGATCAGGCCGCTCCATGACGAGTATGAAGTAATCCGGATCCTCATAGCTGTCATAAAGTTTGATCACATGAGGGTTTGGATCCTCCTTTAATGTGTGCAACACTACTAGTTCTGTGAGAACCAGTCCAGATCCAGGCTGAAGAAAAACATTAGTTGTTAATAAGTTGCTCTTGAGACAAAAAAATATTGTTTTTGTATTGTACCTACAGTAGGCTTAATTTCCACTGCTTTTATATTTGTAAACATAAACAATAAAGCCTTTCCATCTTAATATTATTTGGTGCTTATAGCATTTTAGTGTCTGTTAAACTGTGCTTCATGTAACCTACAGTTATATTAATTACAGTAATAAGCACTTAAACAACTACTGTAACTTACCATGATAAAGAAACGGTTTGGTTGCCTTCGTTTCACAAACTTGATAGCAACCTGCAAATAGAGAAAACCACTGAGTTACAATCTGTTAACTGATTTAACAAATGTTTTGATCAAACCTGTACAGAGCAAAATGTTTGTTGAAATAAGTTTGAGTGCCCTACCGGTTTGCCATCGGCTTTACTGGTCCCCGGAAACACAGTGCCAAAGCTACCTTTACCAAGCGGATTATCTGTATCAATACAATAATCATCACAAAAGGTTCCTGAAAAACAGACAGAAAACATCAAAATGTATGCGGTTGCTAGAACCTTTGATTTAGTATAAGAACTCAAACAGCAACAATGCCACATTTCATGTTTATGAGTTGACCAACAAGAATAAAGTTAAGCAGAGTTTAGAGCAAATCAGGGGTTTGTTATTGCAACCCATCCTTACAGCGTTGTTTCTAAAGGACAGGCCCAAAAGACTTCCAAAGGGGCCATAAGATGACTTGAAAGGATTTAAAACAAGCAATGAAATAAGCTAAAACATATCTGTATATTTCTATATGGTGAGTAGGGGATCCGTCAAATATTTCTGTGGAAAATAAGAGGCCATCAAAACGATTAAGATCCACCAATTTAGAGTAATCATAACGGTAGACTCACTGTGTGCCGCATTGATCTCCTCGCTATCTGCTTTCACCTCGGTATCAGCTGTCTTCTTTGGAATGGCAGGTTTGGTTACTGCCTTCACCTTCTTATCACGATTATGAAAAACAGCCGGTTTTTTGGGGATGGCAGGTTTGGGGTCTGCCTTCACCATGATACCACAGGAAATAGCAATAGGTTTTCAAACTGGATTGCCAACACCGGTGCCAGCCTTTGCCTTGGGAATGGTGCCAGTCTTTAATTTGGCATTGCCTGGATTATTGTCAGCCTTCTGATAAAATTAAGATAAAATACATATCAATCCACACATTTCTATTTAAAGCAATAAGCACTATATTTAAATAAAAAATTACATAAAACAATGTTTTTCACAAACTTGTTTTGATAACTTACAATATTAATGCAAGGGTTACGTGTCCATTTTGAAACTTGCTTGATGTTGACCTGCAAATACAGAAAGAAACATGAAAAATATGCTTGCGAGTTTATTTCTCACCTGACACTCTGCACATAACTTTCAAGCTTTGAGAATCTACAATCGGTTAACTCAGTTAATGTTTTGAGTAAACATAAATCTTTATGTAAAGAGCACACTGTTTGCTGAAAGAAATTTGCTCTAGAATTTACACATCAATGATAATTTGAGTTTGTTACCTGTTTGCCATCGGAGTCTTCTCTTTCTCGATACACCTTGCTGGTAAAGCCAATCGCCCCAACCACCTCATCTGAATCAATATTATAATCAGAAAGCACAGGTCATGAAAAACACAAAAACTTTGATTGATTTAAATAAACTACAACAGCAGGAAAGGGAACAATGACAGTAGACTCACCGCTAGTAGATGAGGTTGGCTTCTTTGGCTTGGGTTTGGCAGGGTTGGTGTCCGTCTTCTCCTTGGGTTCATATGGATTAATAAAACCCTTTGTCTTGGGAATGGTGCCAGTCTTAAAATTGGCATCATTTGAATTGTTGTTAACCTTCTGATAAAATTAAGATAAAATAGATATCATCTGTCTACAAGTTTCAACCAATCTTAAAGCGATAAGCACTTCATCAACTAAATATATATATTTATAACACATTTATGCATAAATAAATAATATTACATAAAGAAATTATCTTTTCACAAACTTGTTTTGATAACTTACAATATCAGTGTAAGGATTATGTTTCCATTCCCAAAATTGCTTTATGGCGACCTGCAAATACAAAAAAAAACATGAAAAATATGCTTGCGAGTTTATTTTTTCACCTGACATTACACATAACTTTCAAGCTTTGATAATCTAAAATCTGGGCATTTTCCATACACCCTTGAAGGGCCCTTAGCGAAAGGTATGGCACATAGTCTGTGATGTTTTATCTATTGTGGTAGCCCTTGTTCACTAAGAGGTTGGAGACTCCTGCTCTAGAATTTACACATCAATGATAATTTGAGTTTGTTACCTGTTTGCCATCAGATTCATGGCTTTTTGGGTACATCCTGCTGGTAAAGCCAATCGCCCCAACCACCTCATCTGAATCAATATCATAATCAAAAAGCACAGATCATGAGAAACACAAAAACTTTGATTGATTTAAATAAACTCCAAAAGCAGGAAAGGTAAACAATGACAGTAGACTCACCGCTAGTAGATGAGGTTGGCTTCTTTGGCTTGGGATTGGCAGGGTTGGCGTCCATCTTCTCCTTAAGTTCATATGGATTAATAAAACCCTTTTTCTTGGGAATGGTGCCAGTCTTAAAATTGGCATCATTTGAATTGTTGTTAACCTTCTGATAAAATTAAGATAAAATAGATATCATATCTGTCTACAAATTTCTATCAATCTTACAGCGATAAGCACTTCATCAACTAAATATATATATTTATAACACATTTATGCATAAATAAATAATATTACATAAAGAAATTATCTTTTCACAGACTTGTTTTGATAACTTACAATATCAGTGTAAGGATTATGTTTCCATTCCCAAACTTGCTTTATGGCGACCTGCAAATACAAAAAAAAAAAAAAAAACATGAAAAATATGCTTGCGACACTGTACACATAACTTTCAAGCTTTGAGAATCTAAAATCTGGGCATTTTCCATACAGCCTTGAAGGGCCCTTAGCGAAAGGTACGGCACATAGTCTGTGATGTTTTATCCATTATGGTAGCCCTTGCTCACTAAGAGGTTGGAGACTCCTGCTCTAGAATTTACACATCAATGATAATTTGAGTTTGTTACCTGTTTGCCATCAGATTCATGGCTTTTTTGGCACATCCTGCTGGTAAAGCCAATCGCACCAAGTACCTCATCTGAATCGATATTATAATCAGAAAGCACAGGTCATGAAAAACACAAAAACTTTGATTGATTTAAATAAACTACAACAGCAGGAAAGGGAACAATGACAGTAGACTCACCGCTAGTAGATGAGGTTGGCTTCTTTGGCTTGAGATTGACAGGGTTGGGGTCCGTCTTCTCCTTGGGTTCATATGGATCAATGAAACCCTTTGTCTTGGGAATGGTGCCAGTCTTAAATTTGGCATCATCTGAATTGTTGTAAGTCTTCTGATAAAATTAAGATCAAATAGATATCATATCTGTCAACAAATTTCTATCAATCTTACAGCGATAAGCACTTCATCAACTAAATATATATATTTATAACACATTTATGCATAAATAAATAATATTACATAAAGAAATTATCTTTTCACAGACTTGTTTTGATAACTTACAATATCAGTGTAAGGATTATGTTTCCATTCCCAAACTTGCTTTATGGCGACCTGCAAATACAAAAAAAAAAACATGAAAAATATGCTTGCGACACTGTACACATAACTTTCAAGCTTTGAGAATCTAAAATCTGGGCATTTTCCATACAGCCTTGAAGGGCACATAGTCTGTGATGTTTTATCCATTATGGTAGCCCTTGCTCACAAAAAGGTTGGAGACCCCTGCTCTAGAATTTACACAATGATAATTTGAGTTTGTTACCTGTTTGCCATCGGAGTCTTCTCTTTCTTGGTACACCTTGCTGGTAAAGCCAATCGCCCCAAGCATCTCATCTGTATTAATATTATGATCAGAAAGCACAGGTCATAAAAAACACAAAAACTTTGATTTAAATAAACTACAACAGCAGGAAAGGGAACAATGACAGTAGACTCACCGCTAGTAGATGAGGTTGGCTTCTTTGGCTTGGGATTGGCAGGGTTGGTGTCCATCTTCTCCTTGGGTTCATATGGATTAATAAAACCCTTTGTCTTGGGAATGGTGCCAGTCTTAAAATTGGCAATGGATTAATGAAACCCTTTATCAACAAGTAAAATAAAATAAACAAAAAAGTTTAAACTATATCAAAAAGTAGCCCTCCAGAAGGGTTAACAAAATGTTTTATCCGTTGGAGACCCCTGCTCTAGAATTTACACATCAATGATAATTTGAGTTTGTTACCTGTTTGCCATCAGATTCATGGCTTTTTGGGTACATCCTGCTGGTAAAGCCAATCGCCCCAAACAGCTCATCTGTATCAATATCATAATCAAAAAGCACAAATCATGAAAAACACAAAAACTTTGATTGATTTAAATAAACTCCAACAGCAGGAAGGTAAACAATGACAGTAGACTCACCGCTAGTAGATGAGGTTGGCTTCTTTGGCTTGGGATTGGCAGGATTGGTGCGAGCATTCAGCACAGTATCGACTGAATCGTCTTCGCTAAAATCCACAATATGCAGACTGGTATCTGCCCTCAGGATGACAAACTGAGGAATACTGACGGAAGAAGTGCCAGTGTAATGCTGGGGGGCGGACGATACATCCTCAGGCTTTGTAGTATTCAACAGATCATAGTCTGCCTTTGCCACATGATGAGAAATATCATCATCAGCCTTCATCCCGGAACTGGTCTTCATCTCTGAATTGTCCAGATCATCATTGGCCTTCCCGGATTCCCCGGTTTCAGCTCTGGGGAGGGTACGAAAGGTACCACTTTGTTCCTACCGAAGCAGTGAACAAAAGGGGCTCTTTATCTTCTTCCCCAATGTCTGGAAAAATGTTGTAATTTTTCTTTAAATGGATTTTGATGGGTTTTTTCCTAAAACCAAACAAACAAACAAACAATGATTCATTGTTCATTCAAAAGCTCTCTCTCATCCTCTCTTGATGAGTTTAGCATGAAAGCACATTATATCGCAGATTTTACATTTAACACTAGATTACCATACGAACATCTTGAGTCATTTAAAGCTACAACAATAGAAGAGCTCTCATCCAAATCATCGTCCTGTATGTAAGACTCCGTCACCACACAATTACTTAAAGAGGTATTTCATGTAGTGTCAGACCCAGTACTAAATATCTTTAACTCATCGCTAGAATTAGGATACGTTCCAACAGCTTTCAAACTAGCATTTATTAGACCGCTCATTAAAAAAACACACCTTGATCAGGGAGAGTTTAATAACTTTAGACCAATCTCAAATCTACCTTTTCTATCTAAAATATTAGAAAAAGTAGTGGCAAGCCAGCTATGCACATTTTTAGTGAATAATAGTACGTATGAAAAGGTCCAATCGGGATTCAGGCCCCACCATAGCACAGAGACAGCACTGCTTAGAGTTACAAATGACCTCCTTTTAACATCCGATCGTTGTGAAATCTCAATCCTTATATAACTAGACCTTAGTGCAGCCTTTGACACAATAGATCACACAATCTTACTCAATAGACTAGAAAACTATGTTGCCATCAGTGGTCAGGCGTTAGCCTGGTTAAGATCGTATCTAACCAATCGCTATCACTTTGTTTATGTAAATGAGGAAGAGTCATATCACTCCCCGGTTAGGTATGGCGTACCACAGGGATCAGTTTTAGGTCCTATCCTATTCTTGTTATATATGTTACCTCTAGGAGACATTATCAGGAAACATAAGTTTTCACTGCTATGCGGATGATACCCAGCTTTACTTTATCTCGTCACATCCTAGCGAAACACACCAGTTCTCTAAGCTAACAGACTGCATTAGCGATATTAGTGACTGGATGGCACATAACTTTCTTATAATAAACTCCAATAAGACAGAGATACTTTATATTGAACCAAATCGCTCCAAACATAATATGTCAGATTACAAGTTGCCCATAGATGGCTGCACGGTGGGGCCATCTTCCACGGTTAAGAACTTAGGCATGATGTTCGACAGCAATCTATCTTTCGATAGTCATATCTCCAACGTCTGCCACACAGCATTCTTCCATCTTAGAAATATTTCAAAAATACGTCATTTGATGTCTGCATCAGATGCAGAAAAGCTTATCCACGCTTTTATGACCTCTAGAATAGACTATTGTAACTCGTTACTCGGGGGATGTCACGCAAATCAGGTAAACAAGTTACAGCTGGTTCAAAACGCTGTCGCAAGAGTGCTTACTCGATCTAAAAAGTATGACCACATAAGTCCAATTCTGGAATCTTTACACTGGCTACCAGTTAAATATCAGATACAATTTAAAATATCACTAATCACCTACAAAGCCTTAAATGGCCTAGCGCCCTTGTATATTAAAGAACTACTATCAGAATACAATCCACCACGTAAACTGCGATCACAAAATTCTGGCCACTTAATTATCCCTAGAATATCAAAAATGTCTAAAGGTGGTAGATCCTTTTCCTACTTAGTCCCTAAGCTCTGGAATGATTTACCAAATAATGTTTGACTATCAGACCCAGTCGATCAATTTAAATCTAAACTTAAGACATTCTTCTTTAACAAAGCATTCACATAAAATGTCCAGTAAATGAACTTATCCCGCAATAGTTAGTTTGTCCAAAACAAAGCATATACCCGTTCACATACCCCGATAGTATATATATATATATATATATATATATATAAGAGCTGCTTTGAAACAATTAACAATTGAGAAAAGTACTATATAAATAAAATTGAATTGAATTAAAACATCTCAACAAGTAAAATAAAATAAAAAAAGGTTTAGAGTAGACTATATCAAAAAGTAGCCCCCCAGAAGGGCTACCACAATGTTTTATCCATTGTGGTAGCCCTTGCTCACAAAAAGGTTGGAGACCCCTGCTCTAGAATTTACACAATGATAATTTGTCTGTCTGACTTCCTAAATGGTCTTACTGACTTTCTTGATGGTCTAACTGGCTTTCTTGGTGGTCTAACTGGCTTTGTCGGTGAGTTCATCCATGATCTGACGGAATTCGGCTGACTAGAAGAAGCAGATTTAGCAGGTGTTATTATACCAAATACAGACAGGGGAACCACTGCAATACCTCATATTTCATAATAATGTTGGACTAAATGGCCTACCATCCCTCCTTCTTCACCCATTTTAAACCAGGGATGTTCTAACATCTGGTCTAGAGTTGGTCGTTTAGCTGGATCAATGGACAGGCACTTCTCAATCAGATCCTGAATCTCTGTGCATGTTTTAGGATAAATCTGGTTAATCAAGAGCACTAATGTTGATCACTAAAGTAAAGTTTCTAAGATATGTGAGTAGTGAAAAGAAAATGATCTTCATATAAACTGTTATGGCATGTGGAAACATTATTGTTATCATTTTAAATTAAAAGACTATATAAAGTCTCTGATCACATGAAGGTTACAGATTTCTTTAATAATATAATGTATGTTTAATATAATGTATATCTCAACATGCATCTTCAGTATAGCTCAAATATTATCCAGCCTATTTTCAGAACTTTAAACTGACCGGTCAATGCTCATGATAGTTTTATAAAATATGGGCAGTTTAACTAACTGCTAAGTAGTAATGAATCAGATCTTTCTGCTGGTATATTACAGGATGTTTGTTTTAGCAGTGAAAGCAAAAATATTGAAACAATTTGGCAGGGGGATAATCCTTGCACTGAGTCCTGCATATGCTCGGATAATGTTTACTGACTGTCTTTCACAGATACTGTGCATTTGATCAAAGACTTAACTGACCTATTGTGTTTGTGCCGTTTACTTACGCTTTGTTAAATAGTCATTCTCGTGGTTTATCATGCCTTCAGTTACTGGCCCATATTTGGGAAAGGGCAAGTTTACATTAACCATATAATAGAGCAGAGTTCCCAGAGACCAGACACTGCTTGACATGGCGTGGTATCTGCCCCTGTTGCGGACCTCAGGTGGCCGATAAGCCGGTGCCCCTGTAAGCAAGACAGTTGTTGTGTGATAGAGTCACATGATCAATAAGTCACTACAAGCAGATTGCTTCACTACACTATGGTATGAAAAAAAAACTCACCCAAATACTCTTCATATGCATAGGCCGTGTCTCTTAATCGGTCACAGCACCCAAAGTCGATCAGCTTCAGCAGCATGTTGTTTTTATCCACGAGGAAGTTGCCAGCGTGGAGGTCAGTATGAAAAGTCTCATGCTTAAAGCAATGTTTTACAGCCATGACTGCCTGACGCATTAGGATGCGTGCTGTTGATTCCAGCAGACCTCGTTGAAGTTTAATAAACTCATTCAAGGTCATGCAAGGATCAGGCCGCTCCATGACGAGTATGAAGTAATCCGGATCCTCATAGCTGTCATAAAGTTTGATCACATGAGGGTTTGGATCCTCCTTTAATGTGTGCAACACTACTAGTTCTGTGAGAACCATTCCAGATCCAGGCTGAAGAAAAACATTAGTTGTTAATAAGTTGCTCTTTAGACAAAAACATTTTGTTTATGTATTGTACCTACAGTAGGCTTAATTTCCACTGCTTTTATATTTATAAACATAAACAATAAAGCCTTTCCATCTTAATATTATTTGGTGCTTATAGCATTTTAGTGTCTGTTAAACTGTGCTTCATGTAACCTACAGTTATATTATTACAGTAATAAGCACTTAAACAACTACTGTAACTTACCATGATAAAGTAACGGTTTGGTTGCCTTCGTTTCACAAATTTGATAGCAACCTGCAAATAGAGAAAACCACTGAGTTACAATCTGTTAACTGATTTAACAAATGTTTTGATCAAACCTGTACAAAGCAAAATGTTTGTTGAAATAAGTTTGAGTGCCCTACCGGTTTGCCATCGGCTTTACTGGTCCCCGGAAACACAGCGCCAAAGCTACCTTTACCAAGCGGATTATCTGTATCAATACAATAATCATGACACAAGGTTCCTGAAAAACAGACAGAAAACATGAAAATGTATGCGGTTGCTAGAACCTTTGATTTAGTATAAGAACTCAAACAGCAACAATGCCACATTTCATGTTTATGAGTTGACCAACAAGAATAAAGTTAAGCAGAGTTCAGAGCAATTCAGGGGTTTGTTATTGCAACCCATCCTTACAGTGTTGTTTCTAAAGGACAGGCCCAAAGACTTCCAAAGGGGCCATAAGATGACTTGAAAGGATTTAAAACATAAAACAAGCAATGAAATAAGCTAAAACATATCTGTATATTTCTATATGGTGAGTAGGGGATCCGTCAAATATTTCTGTGGAAAATAAGAGGCCATCAAAACGATTAAGATCCACCAATTTAGAGTAATCATAACAGTAGACTCACTGTGTGCCGCATTGATCTCCTCGCTATATGCTTTCACCTCGGTATCAGCTGTCTTCTTTGGAATGGCAGGTTTGGTTACTGCCTTCACCTTCTTATCACGATTATGAAAAACAGCCGTCTTTTTGGGGATGGCAGGTTTGGGGTCTGCCTTCACCTTCTTATCACGCTCATGAAAAACAGCCGTCTTTTTGGGGATGGCAGGTTTGGGGTCTGCCTTTAACTTCTTACCACGCTCATGAAAAACAGCCGTCTTTTTGGGGATGGCAGGTTTGGGGTCTGCCTTCACCATGATACCACAGGGAATAGCAATAGGTTTTCGAACTGGATTGCCAACAACGGTGCCAGCCTTTGCCTTGGGAATGGTGCCAGTCTTTAATTTGGCATTGCCTGGATTATTGTCAGCCTTCTGATAAAATTAAGATAAAATACATATCAATTATGTCCACACATTTCTATTTAAAGCAATAAGCACTATATTTAAATAAATAAATAATATAATTACATAAAACAATGTTTTTCACAAACTTGTTTTGATAACTTACAATATTAATGCAAGGGTTACGTGTCCATTTTGAAACTTGCTTGATGTTGACCTGCAAATACAGAAAGAAACATGAAAAATATGCTTGCGAGTTTATTTCTCACCTGACACTCTCCACATAACTTTCAAGCTTTGAGAATCTACAATCGGTTAACTCGGTTAATGTTTTGAGTAAACATAAATCTTTATGTAAAGAGCACACTGTTTGCTGAAAGAAATTTGAGTTTGTTACCTGTTTGCCATCGGAGTCTTCTCTTTCTTGGTACACCTTGCTGGTAAAGCCAATCGCCCCAACCACCTCATCTGAATCAATATTATAATCAGAAAGCACAGGTCATGAAAAACACAAAAACTTTGATTTAAATAAACAACAACAGCAGGAAGGTAAACAATGACAGTAGACTCACCGCTAGTAGATGAGGTTAGCTTCTTTGGCTTGGGATTGGCAGAGATGGTGTCCGTCTTCTCCTTGGGTTCACATGGATTAATGAAACCCTTTATTAACAAGTAAAATAAAAAAAGGTTTGAGTAGACTATATCAAAAAGTAGCCCTTCAGAAGGGCTAACACAATGTTTTATCCATTGTGGTAGCCCTTGCCACAAAAGGTTGGAGACCCCTGCTCTAGAATTTACACATCAATGATAATTTGAGTTTGTTACCTGTTTGCCATCAGATTCATGGCTTTTTGGGTACATCCTGCTGGTAAAGCCAATCGCCCCAAGCACCTCATCTGTATCAATATTATAATCAAAAAGCACAAATCATGAAAAACACAAAAACTTTGATTGATTTACATAAACTACAACAGCATGAAAGGGAACAATGACAGTAGACTCACCGCTAGTAGATGAGGTTAGCTTCTTTGGCTTGGGATTCGCAGGGATGGTGTCCGTCTTCTCCTTGGGTTCACATGGATTAATGAAACCCTTTATCAACAAGTAAAATAAACAAAAAAGTTTTAAGTAAACTATATCAAAAAGTAGCCCTCCAGAAGGGTTACCAAAATGTTTTATCCGTTGGAGACCCCTGCTCTACAATTTACACATCAATGATAATTTGAGTTTGTTACCTGTTTGCCATCAGATTCATGGCTTTTTTGGTACATCCTGCTGGTAAAGCCACTCGTCCCAAGCATCTCATCTGTATCGGTATCATAATCAAAAAGCACAAATCATGAAAAACACAAAAACTTTGATTGATTTACATAAACTACAACAGCATGAAAGGGAACAATGACAGTAGACTCACCGCTAGTAGATGAGGTTAGCTTCTTTGGCTTGGGATTGCCAGGGATGGTGTCCGTCTTCTCCTTGGGTTCACATGGATTAATGAAACCCTTTATTAACAAGTAAAATAAAAAAAGTTTTGAGTAGACTATATCAAAAAGTAGCCCTTCAGAAGGGCTAACACAATGTTTTATCCGTTGTGGTAGCCCTTGCCACAAAAAGGTTGGTGACCCCTGCTCTAGACTTTACACATCAATGATAATTTGAGTTTGTTACCCGTTTGTCATCAGATTCGTGGCTTTTTGGGTACATCCTGCTGGTAAAGCCAATCGCCCCAAGCACCTCATCTGTATCAATATCATAATCAAAAAGCACAGATCATGAAAAACACAAAAACTTTGATTGATTTAAATAAACTCCAACAGCATGAAGGTAAACAATGATAGTAGACTCACCGGTAGTAGATGAGGTTGGCTTCTTTGGCTTGGGATTGGCAGGATTGGTGCGAGCATTCAGCACAGTATCGACTGAATCGTCTTCGCTAAAATCCACAATATGCAGACTGGTATCTGCCCTCGGGATGACAAACTGAGGAATACTGACGGAAGAAGTGCCAGTGAAATGCTGGGGGGCAGACGATACATCCTCAGGCTTTGTAGTATTCAGCAGATCATAGTCTGCCTTTGCCACGGGATGAGAAATATCATCATCAGCCTTCATCCCGGAACTGGACTTCATCTCTGATTTGACCAGATCATCACTGGCCTTCCCCGGATTCAGCTCTGGGGAGGGTACGAAAGATACCACTTTGTTCCTACCGAAGCAGTGAACAAAAGGGCTCTTGATCTTCTTCCCCATTGTACAGAAAAATTTTGCAATTCTTCTTTTAATGGATTTTGCTGTTTTTTTCCCTAAAAACAAACAAACAAACAAACAATGATTCATTGTTCATTCAAAAGCTCTCTCTCATCCTCTCTAGACGAGTTTAGCATGAAAGCACGTTATATTGCAGATATCTTTATCTAAACTCCTGCAAAGGGCGAATCATTTAAAGAGATAGTTCACCCAAAAATGAAAATTCTGTCATCATTTTCTCGCTGTTGTTACAAACATGTCTAAATGTCTTTGTTTTGATGAACATGAAGAAAGATATTTTGAGAAATGTGTGTAACCAAACCGTTCATGAGCCCCATTCACTTCTATAGTATTCTTTTCTCCTATTATGGAAGTGAATGGGGTTCATCATTTTTTTTCCTACAATGGAAGTCAATGGTTACTGTAATGAGCTGTGCGCTTACCATCATTTCTCAAAATATCTTCTTTTGTGTTGGTCAGAAAAAAATACATTTATACAGGTTTAGAACAACATGAGGATGAGAAAATTATTCTATGAACTATCCCTTTAATGGTTTAATATCACCCAATTTTACTTTAAAACCTTATTGACCTTCATTAAATGGTTATCATCACATTTGCAGGTGCCTAAAAATCCACACAATTACTGTGCGTGTGCGTTAAAGTTACACAGTCCACTTCAATCTCACCTGATGAGATGTTTTCAGCGTTCTCGTCTCCTCCTTCTTCTTCAAAACAAACACTGTTTATGGCTTCTGAGGAGGGTCCAGGATGCTGAACAATCTCAGAAGACAACACACCATTTGGAAGAACAAAATCCATTGCTGTAAAAATAAATTATGGGTAAATTAGTGCTGTAACGATAAATGGCTTATTATGACAGCAGTAAATTGTTCAAAAATCATTTGTAAAATTGTAAAAATCATTACAAAACAGATGAACAACACGTGCTGCTGTTGGCTGCACTTACAACCTTGGCAAAGATTAATCTGTGTCTTAAAAACAAGTGCTACCTTTTTTTTTTTTAATTACACAAATGCAAGAATTATACAAATGTTTATACATAAATATACAACTCGCAACAAGTGGAAAACAAATAAACGTACATAAAAATGTAAAATAAAAATGTTCATGCCATTGGCAAGTTACAACAATTTAAAGTAACAAAATGCTTCATAGGTCTTTCTTGCTTTTTGTTCTTGATTTTGTCTAATGTTTAATTTCTTTTTTGGCTTAGCTTTTATCCATTTTTTCACATGAATGTGATATTTTCCGAGTAAAATAAAAAGTTGTATAAGGAAGCACATCGTACTTTTGGAATCAACAATGTCTTGTACAAAAAATTATCCACCTTATTTCTAACGCAGAAGTTAAGTGATGTGACGCATTTCTCATTTTTGTGCGAGACTTCTTTTTCAACTTCTTTCTCATTAAACACATTATTAATGGCTGGGAAACGATTTATCGCGATTAATCGCATACACAATAAAAGTGATTTTTGGCATAATATATGTGTGTGTGCTGTGTGTAATTATCTTGTATACACACATTCATGAATGTATAGAAACATTTACATGTGTATATAATATATGTATTTATTATAAACAATATACATTTCTAGTTTAAACAATGTTTGGGGGGGGTTTCCCGGACAAGGATTAGCTTAAACCAGGACTAGGCCTTTAAATAGAAAATATTACTAGTTTTAACAAACATGCCTTACTAAAATCATCACTGGTATGCATTTTGAGGCAAAACAAAGGGCACTGATGTATTTTAAGATATGTCAGTGCAAGTTGTTTTCAGTTTGGGCAGCTCTTACATTTATTTTAGTCTAGAACTAGTCTAATCCCTGTCTGGGAAACCACCCCGTTATGTCATTCATGCTTAAATTCATTTACTTTTACTTTTAAAACTGCATGAATGAAGACTGGACGATCTCAGAAGTCAACAACAGCGTTTGGAAGAAAAAAAATCTACACACAGACGATACAAGTGTTTCCGCTACACACAACTTGTAACGTTACACAATAAAGATGCGAACTGAGCTGCAAACGTATTTTTAGAAAATCCATTTTAAATCAAATATAGATAATCCATAGGATATAAGTATAAGTATAAGGAAAAGCCAACGACAGCATGAAAATTATAAAATACACGTATATATTCTACGTTTTAAAAATGATTATGTACTGCCGCCAAAGCTGGAAAAATCCCAGAGGAAACACAGCAGACCTAATTTAAGACGTGCGCGCTGCTCCTGTCAGCAACTCTAACGTTCCACCTTAAAATATGTGCTTTGCAATTAGCTTTTAAATACACATTCATGTACCACATCTTTGGATTATTATCAACCGTTATCATTATCATTATTATTAATAAAACATGTCCTGTACGGTGTAGCCTATATAATATGCATAAAGTTACATCGTCCACTTCAGACTCACCTGCTATGTTGTTTTCAGCAGCTACAACACTCTCCTCGTCTCCTTCTGTTTGTAACCAAACGCTGCTTATGTCGTCTGATAAGGATAACGGTCCAGGGTACTGAACAGACGTTTCAGCGTTCGGAACAATTACCACATCGGCGTGTCCTCCTAAAAAGCCCACAGCGGACAGTAGTAGTTCACCGGAAAGGTAGTTGGGGGTAAATCCACTTTTCCAGCTTCTTCTACATCGATGCACCTGGCGAACAACGATGAAGTCGAGATGCTGACAATGGTGATAGGGAGGGGGAAATCCACCGTTTCAACACCTCCACCAAAGTCTGTAGAAGACGGTGATGAAGACACGATCAAGTGGATTGTAGACACACTGTGAAAACTCGGTCTAAACAGAATAAACAGAATAAACTGAATGAACTGAATAAACTTTCTGTCCTCGAACAATGTATCTGTAGAGTTTTGAGTTTTTCGCTTTGTTAAGAGCAACCGCTAATTAATCCGTCCTGTGTCGTTCAGATCAACCAAAGGAATGAGCGCTCGCCGAGAGTCTTCGGTTTATATAGCCATGACGTCAGTGTACAACTCCGTTTCCATGGAGACGGTCTGCCGCCTCCCCATATAGGGGATTTCCCCTTACACCCAGTAGTGGCTGGTCACTAGGGGGCGCTGGGGCGCCGCACCCTTAAGCTGGCCATAGAGGAAACCTAAGGAAGGTGTTTTGGACTTTTTAAAATTAATTAATTAAATTATAAAATAATTAATTAAATTATAAAATAAAAAATAAAATCGCAAAATATGTCCCAAATTTGAAAATGAAATGCTAAAATAAAAATTAAAACATTATATTAAATTATTTCATTTTCATTTTTAACGTGATGAAGCATCATTCCGGCCAAATTGAAAAAATAAATTAAATTGATTATTTGACAGTTCATTTTCAATATAACCTTGAGACAAGACTGAAAATATTAAAATTAAAAGGCAAGCTTGAAAAGGAATCTGTAAATACATTTTTTAAAAGGCTTTTAATTCATGCCCAAGCAATAATAGGGACAAAATTAAAATGTAAAGTTCAGTTTTAATTTTATGTTCTGTTTTTCTTTTTCATTTTCGTTTTAATTTTCGTGTTCATTTTTATTTTCAACTTGTATGCAAATTCAATGTTAATAAGTGGGCGGGGCTTACTTGCTTAAAAAAAGGCGATTGGCTGAAGCAGTGTTGCCAACTCAGTGACTGTGTTGCTTGCCAACTAAGCAACCTTATAGGTCCTGCCCGGGTGTGCCTCATAAGCAGTGTTGAACTACTTCATATTTTGGGCGAACGTGAACTGAACGTACTGTATTACTGCCTGATGAACGCAAGGTGAACTCGTTCATTCTGGGGCTTGTGAACGGCACGTTCTCTCACTTTAACGTCATTCAGTAGGGTGCCAGATTTCTATAGAGTCTTCCAGGCGAAAACCCGTCTAAAACACACTGTAAACAGGCCTTAATGTGTAGCGGAAAAAAACACCCAATCTGGCAACACTGCCACCAGGCTGCATACGTCATCAAAACAACACTGACTGGACGCTGCTATCCAAATCCCTGCTGCGCCACTCGCATAGTTTAACATTAGATAACATAACATCATATTTGTCCTAAATCGTTAACGATTAACAAAGGCTGCTTACACATATTCTGGATCTTGAAATAGACAAGCTCACGCTATTTAACGTGCACGTGCGGTGTGCAATACCTGAGTTGTCATACACTCAACGCCTCGCAGCGCTTCTCGCCCGGAAAACCCCCTTGAAGCACCCGGCTAGCCTTTCAAGGTATGTGCAAGCAAATACAAAAATTAAAAGACAGTCAATGCTCGTAAACCCTGGTTGGATAAGGATTTAAAGTTGGATATGAATATGAAATCTGATGCATTTAGCTTCAGTGTTAAAACTGATAAAATCATTCCTGTCTGTGGTTCTATATGGGCTATATGGCAATATATTTTTTTTAATAATATGGGGAAAAAGAACTATAAATAAATTAGTTCATTTTTGGAACTGTGAACTAGTTCAAAATTTGGAAATATGAGCTATGAACTGAACTAGTTCATTTTAAAATTTGTGAACTGTGAACTGAACTAGTTCATGTAGAAAGTGAACTTTCCTAACACTGCTCATAAGCCTTGAAAAGTGAAGCCTCTGGCTCTGTGATCGCCCCCTGGTGGCTGGCTGCAGTACAAGTCATAACCCCGCCCTCTCCATTCAAACTAATGGGACTCTGCTCTAAATAAAAAAGTATTTACACTTCCAATAAAAGTTTCCAAAAGGTGGTTTTGGTACTTTCAGGTAGTTGTTGACTTTAGGGACCCTTAATGCGAGTCCACGTGGATACAACTTTATTGTTATTTTCGACGAGGCATTTGTTCAAGAGATCAGTTTAGCAACTAGTCAGACCATTAAAAAAACGAAACCGGAAGTAAGGTTCGGATCCAGACGTGTATCACGTGCGTCCGATGAAACCGTCTATTGCATAGATATAAAGGCTAGATGGCTCGTCCGCGCTGCTGGCCAATTGAGTGCAGCGTCCGCATTTTGGCGGCCATCTTGGGACGGGGCGCTCGCTCACTCGTAGCATTGAGTTTTAATGATGCAGGTACTTTTAAATGACCATAACTTGCTTAATTTTTTACCGATTTTCAAACGGTTTGGTTTGTTATAAACGTCAAAGATGTACCTATGACACTGCATACCTATACTAAAAATAAAAAATAAATTCATGAAACATGTTAAAGCATCCAGAATTATAGCCACGTTAATAACGTTTGTAAAAACCCAAACCGTTTGAAAATCGGTAGAAAATTGAGCAAGTTATGGTCATTTAAAAGTACCTGCACCATTAAACTCAATGCTACGAGTGAGCGAGCGCCCTGTCCTAAGATGGCCGCCAGGTGATGCCGTTAGGGACTCCGCCATCTAGCCTTTATACATATCTATGGTCTATTGCTCTAGCGACTTTTTGCGTGTGATGATTTTGATGTTTTAAATAGATACACATTTGAGGTAGTTTTTTTTCTTGCTTTATTGAGTAATTCCATTTTAACATGATAATCTTATAGAACATGATGCATTGCTATGTCTGTTAATTGCCACTTTTGGACAGAGATTATTTAGATTACATAATCCATTTCTAGCAATTCTGATATGTGTGTATATGTATGGAGCCTATATATTGCTGGGCGCTGGTGTTGCAGTGGTACGTTCTATTGGTTTTCACTTCTTGTCAATATAAGTTCTTTGATCACAGTTCCTGCACATGCCACAGATCCACCCTCGCACACAATATCACATGCATCCACCTGAAGTTCACAAGTGTGCTTTGGATGGACAAAAAAACCACAAGGTAGTGAAGATGAGATTAAGTTCACTGAAAATAAGTCCTACAGTGGTGCTACCTGTAGTCCCTACTTGGACAGATGAAGAACTTAAAGTGGATTTAGGACTGCTTGAGGAAAACCAGGAATAGGAGATAGACAAATGGAGAGTGAACATTTATATTGCAGAAAAGTATAGTCAGAGTATGACTATGTTCACAGATGCATCCAAAAGAACTGATAGTAGGGTGGGGGTGGCACATGTGGTACCAGAACTGGGTTTGGCTATACTGGGTTTGGCTATAGCAAAAAGGCTAACAGATGGCTTGGCAGTTTACACAGGAGAACTTATGGCTATGGTTTACCCTATTATAGGTAGATAGCTGGGAGTGTAACAGACAAGCAGTTATAGTATCTGAAATTTTACAACTGGCTAGTGGAATGCAAAAGGCAGGTTTTAAGTGTTCTTTCTTGTGGGTTTCAGCGCATAAGGGGGTGGAGGGGAATGAGTAAATATGCTGCTGCAGATAATGATTGTGTGGAGGTGGAGATTAAACTCAGCAAGGCAGAGGTTAAAAGTATAAAGCAAGAACTTATGAGAAATGGCAGTATATCTGGGAGAAAGGAGCATCTGGGAGGTATTTATTACTTTCAACCTAATGTGAGGAATAACATAGACTAAGTGTAAGCACTAAAAGATCCAGACATGAGGAAGTGGCAATTTCGGTGGAAAAAGTGGAATTTCTGAAAAACACTTTGGAAAAGTCAGGCCGACTACCAAAACACACTTGTAGCCAATCACCAGTAAGGGGCGTGTATTCTAACCAACATTGTTGCCTGGGTTGCGTATGTGTGGGGCGGGTCTATCAAAAAAAGTCCAGATTCTATTGGGGTAGGGGCGTGATTGTTTAGGTGATTTCAAATATCAACACTGGCTTTCAAACATTGTGCACTATGCCTTTAAAGCTCAGGTAGAGGCAAATTAAGTTGTTTTTGAATTGAGAAACATTTTACAGAAAAAAAACTGTAAAAATTTGTTTTTTTTTTTTGTTTTCCTTTTTAAGGGTTACAGGGCTTCTAAAAAGAATTTAATTTATAGTAAAACTGCGATTCCTGTTCCACCCTCCAGTCCAGCTGTTGCGGTAATACACCTAGTAGAGTCAACTGCCAATTAAAAACTAAAGAAGAAGAAGTTGTTGACAGTTGTGTTGGATTGAACGCAGTGTGATGGCGAAGAAAACATTCACTAACAAACTCGTACTGGCCGGGCGGCGGGCCCTGGAGGCGTGTCTATGTGTTTCTGTACTTTGTTTAACATCAAACATTCAATCAACAATCATAAACTTTGCATTATTTGAAAGCTTAAACACTCAAGATTCATGTTCTGAGCTTGTTTTTGCAATCAATACACTGGAGTGAAAAGGGTTAAATGAAATGCAGACGACCGCATATAAATAGGGATATCGGTACTCACATTTCTTTCTATATGGTTCTGATCATTTCTGACGAATCCAAAAAACTTCAGCGTACTTTGCAACGCAAGGGTCCACTCTTCAAATGGCATCCCACGTTTTAATCCAAAACAACGAAAAATAGTGAAAAATCATGCAATATCCTCCTTTGTTTACATTCGCGTCTGTTATGTATGATCGATCATGTTTATTTTCTAAATATCGATTTTTATCTTCTTCTTTTGTTTTTATTGGTGGTTGGCAAAAAACTTTCGGGTGCATTTACCACCACCCACTGATCTGGAGTGTGGACTAAAGATCTATACTAACATTAACTGTTAAAGAAAAGGAAAGAAAAAAAGCAGGGAAAAACTATAAATACACATCATCATCATTCTTTTAATTGTTTTTAATCTTCAGGATCTATTAATTAATCTTGTTGCTCCTAAATATTTTAATAGGAAATCCCAACTCTTGTCAAAATCCATCTCTTCCTGCTTCCTTAGACTGTTCCAATGAATATCCCGCCCAATTTTTCTGTTTTGTCCAATCAGATAAGGTTTGACAACTTAAAATGTCCTGGAAGCGCACATTGGATTAGCGAGGTGTCATTCAGCGCACCATAGGCTTTTGACTGGATTATGCCAAAACAAAACCAGCCAATGCATAGCCAGCAAAGTTTTGATAGGCAGGGGTAGTAACCAATCATGAAACAATTACAAGGATTCACTTTACAACTTCAAATCTGTGCAGTTCAAGATGACGCATGCATGCCCAAACGCAACAAGTTACATAACATTAGCTCACTTAAAGGAGCATGGTTTTCACTTCTTGTCAATATAAGTTCTTTGATCACAGTTCCTGCACATGCCACAGATCCACCCTCGCACACAATATCACATGCATCCACCTGAAGTTCACAAGTGTGCTTTGGATGGACAAAAAAACCACAAGGTAGTGAAGATGAGATTAAGTTCACTGAAAATAAGTCCTACAGTGGTGCTACCTGTAGTCCCTACTTGGACAGATGAAGAACTTAAAGTGGATTTCGCGTCTGTTATGTATGATCGATCATGTTTGGTGCCTATTTGACCGAGAAAAGGGGTGTTTGTAGTCTCACCCCCTCAACAAAGATATTGGACTTCCTGCTTTCAATGATGCAAAATGATGATTTTTACATCATCAACCATAGGCTTTTGACTGGATTAGCCAAAACAAAACCGGCCAATGCATAGCCAGCAAAGTTTTGATAGGCAGGGGTAGTAACCAATCATGAAACAATTACAAGGATTCACTTTACAACTTCAAATCTGTGCAGTTCAAGATGACGCATGCATGCCCAAACGCAACAAGTTACATAACATTAGCTCACTTAAAGGAGCATTTCACCCGTATTAATCTTTATTGGAAGTGTTGGAAGTGGAAATTCGAATTTGGTGCCTATTTGACCGAGAAAAGGGGTGTTTGTAGTCTCACCCCCTCAACAAAGATATTGGACTTCCTGCTTTCAATGATGCAAAATGATGATTTTTACATCATTGAAAGAAGGAAGTGCAACACTGAAATCTGTATTTCTCCTGTCTCAGTGGCAACTGAGGAAATGATGCACGACCAGTCAAAAACATGACTGGGGTTCTAGCTATACAAAACTTAATGCAAATGGGTGAAGTGTCCCTTTAAGTCGATGGTAAGCGATCCGTTTTCTCCAGATGTTAGATTATAAACATCTCCATTGTGAATCGTCGACTGCAGATGATCTTTTTGTGTTCGGAGTGTTTTTGGAGAAGGTGATTGCACGATCGAGGTGCAAAAAGACCAGACTGTATAAAGATGCGTTGCGGTCACAGAGAGATGCCGGAACAGTTTATGCTGCGCTCCGACAAAAGTTTTTCAGTAAGTTTGTCTTATGTACATTATATAGTTGTAGTTTTTGTTTTTTTAATGTTAGCTGCTTTTGATTATAAAAATAACAGTGGAGATGACTAAAAAACGAGTTTTGCATGGTTTCATTTTCTATGACATATGTAGGGATGGGCACGGATATTCGAATATTCGAATATTCGATCGGCAATAATAATTCGAATTTAAAAAATGCTATTCGAATGTTTGTTTTTAATGTGCCACCTTATTTAATGCTTTTTCACTTCATCTATACTCTTTTACAGACTTAAATGTAAGATATACATGAACATTAATTCGTATATATTTCTGATTGTTTGGCAATGCAGATTGCAGACGAATTTAAGTTTTTTCTTTTATCTCCGGGTTTGGCCGCGCCGCGCCATATTTGGCAACCGGCTCAGTGAGGGCTCACGTGTTATTAAACGTGCTTCTCCGCCGCCCGCATCAACACATCATGAGAGATTTGTAAGCTTTCTGTTATAAAGTCTACTTTATTTTGTTAATAACGAGACAGACACGGAGAACGAAATGAAACGGAGAACATTTATAATATGCGGTGCTCTTTCACAAATGAACCGGATAACTGCACATGGCTGTTTAAAAGCAAAGCTCCGTCTTTGTGAAATCTTGTTAAATTAAGCTAACGTTAGTAACTTTGCACAGTCAACAATAATCTATCGAGCCAGCTTACGTAATTTGTTAAATACAGATATTCAATCTTGTTCAATCCGTCGGTTGTTTTTATCCGATAACCATCATCACATGCAACACGAGGAAGAGTTTTCTCCGCAGCACTGGCATTGTATCTAGTCAGAAGAACGGGCTTTCACCGAAGCAGGTAGGGTAAAGATGGTTTCTTTATTCACAAATACATGTCAAACTAAACTGAGAAGATATTTATATGTTCACTGAGCAGTCGGTTATGTAGATGCGTTTTTTCGTTTGCTCCGGGCTCTTATTTGGAGTCTGTTTAAGAGTTTAAATGATGATAGCCTACTTTGTCAAGTCCGAAACTTTAAACTTCGCAAGTCCTCAAACTTCGCTTAGATTTGGGGTTATTGTATAATATTTGGTATAATATAATGTATGTAAGATCCAACAGTAATGAATTCATACTAACGACCGACTTGAAACTAAGGGTTTGACTGACTCAGACTTCGCTCCGCATTAAGTTTTAACGCCTTTTTTTCTGTAGAATATTTTTTAAGAAGAATTAAAAAAAAATATATATATATATATATATATATATATACAATTTACAATGTTTTCAACTTAAAAATACATACATACATATACATACAGAATATAAGTTTAGCTTGTTGTGGATATTTCCTAATTATAAGCCTTCTGTGAAATTATGACAAAATGAAAAATACAAAAGATGCATGTCTTAATTAACATAATTTAAATAAACGAATATTCGAATATTCGTTCTTTATGAGCTTAAATATTCGAATAGTAAATTACTGGAAAATGCCCATCCCTAGTAAATGTATCATATTTATGGCTATATGAATCTGAATAATATACAAAAACAAGACAATCAGCGGCGAGCGCAGCGCATACGGCGTCCTATGTGAAAGCTGCATAAAACCTATAAACTACATGTGCAATGATTTCTATAGAAAAAAAATCTATTATCTGAAATTACAACAACATCATTTTCATTATACATTATTTGTTTATTATGTAAATATAGGGACATGGCTAAAAAGGCTTTGCAGTACAATATGTAGGAAAGGTAGTCACACATCTGTGGCTATTCTGGGGACACCAAAGATTAATTTGACATCTTAAAAAATTCTTGTGAAATGTCAGCTGTAAATGCATCCCAGACCTCCATGATAGCCTCACTGAGACCACTTCTTTATCATAAAGATAAAGAAAGGTTTACACCTTTGCCCTAAGATTTACTCTTGACTCAAGCTTTGATTAAATCATGAACAAAAGGTCACCATCTCGCCTAACGGAATAAAGGCAGGAAAGCCAGTTATTAAGTATAATTAAGTGAACAGATACATATGAAAATCTTTAATAAAACAAAAACAATGACTTAAGTTATATTTTCACTAGTAAAACTGAATTTTTTCACTAGCAACAGTTTAGTTGAATTTTTACTTTACTTTGCTATTGAAACATTAGATTCAGTTGACATTTTTGCAACACTACTGTACATGCATCTAAGGTTTTCCAATGATCATTTAGGCCTATTCCCCTTTACTTAAAAAAAACAAAATACTATTTTGACACTTTGATATTAAGACATTATTTTTTCCAGTCATGTTTGGTTCCTGGTTCGAACATGTGAAAGGATGGCTGAATGCTAAGGAACCCATGCTGCACATTTTTATGAAGAGATGATAGCTGTAAGTACTCCAGAAACTACATGGACATGGTCATTGTTTGTACTCTCGCTAGTACAAACACATTTTTTTTGGTTTCTCTCTTTTCGTGCAGTAATTTGAAGAATACATACTGTTTTCTAACCTCAGATAATAAAACCTTTAACAGGATCTGAAGGCATCTGTGGAGTAAATCGGTTTCTTGGAAAGTCTCTAAGTGGAGAACTGATTGAGAAAATAGTTAACCAGTGTGTCTTCAAGAACATGAAGCAAAACAAGATGTCCAACTATTCTCTGGCTCCAAATCTCATAGACCAAAAGAAATCTGAATTTCTGAGGAAAGGTGAAATATAGATTGTAACTGTCATGTTATGTGACCGGGGAAGAATGATGGAGATTAGGATAAATGATAAACTTTAATATAATAATACAACAACTAACTGGCAGCCGGGGGAAAAACTCACATGTAACAAAGATGTATACAACACGAGATCCGACAAAGGGAGAACGCTTAAATACACATGGATGATAACAAAGAACATGTGGAGCAATAGTTAAACAAATGAGGAACAGATGATGATGATGAAACAATAATTAAATGATTAATTCCAGACTATGACAGTAACACAACCCATATTTTTGGCTTAAAAGCCTATTTGAAGTATTGTTTTAAGTGAATATGATTTTGCTGTATCCATTAAAATTCATTAAAGTTTTCTAGGTTTTGTCTTTATCGGGAGTTGCTGGTGACTGAAGAATCATTTCACTGAGGCCCTTGAGCAGCGATTTAATGCTGTATACAAAGACAAAACGAAAGATGTGAAAATCAAATTAATGTGGGATTAATTTAGCACTTCCATTCATAACATTACAGCACACATAACTATTTTGAGGGGTCAGTGAGTGTTGGAGCAAATATGAAAACATAAGTAAGAGATAATGTACATCTAGTCAGTTGTTATTGAAAAAAACAAACAAAGAAAACATGATGATCAAGTGCACAGTGAAATAGTAATTATATTATATACAGGGCTTGACATTAACTTTTTTGTTCACCAGCCACAGTGGCTAGTGGTTTTCCAAAGTTATTTAGGTTTTCTTAATGTTTTATTTGATTAACGTTTATTTGGGCATGCTAAAATGACTTTATTTAAAATAATATTACTTGATTTAGCTCAATTTAAAATTAAGACCACATATATCAGCTGGTATACAGGCCTATGGTATATCTCTACAGGTCATATCATATAGTTAACAGCAATTATAAACATGTAGTTTAGTAAAGCATAACAGCTTTTAATGAATATTATTGGGCCACCTTTAGCAGCAACAACTGCAATCAAGTGTTTGCGATAACTTAAATAAGAACTAACTTTTTAAACAGCTGGATTAAAAAAATTTAATTAAATCATGTAAGGGCAAGCAGACGTGCCCAAAATATAAAAGCAATGCGTAACATTAAATGTTAAGCATTTTTCTGCCACAGAAACCGTATATGGATATGGCAAGATAAAATTGGGTATGCACCTAATTAATAAAATGTTATACTTTAAAGGTGCAGTGTGTAATTTTTAGAAGGATCTCTTGACAGAAATGCAAAATAATATACAAAACTATATTATCAGTGGTGTATAAAGACCTTTCATAATGAACTGTTATGTTTTTATTACCTTATAATGAGATGTTTTTATCTACATACCGAGGGTCCCCTTACATGGAAGACACCATTTTGTGCCGCCATGTTTCTACAGAAGCCCTTAATGGATAAACCTTTCTATTAAGATGTCTCCAACAATGAAATGTTTGTCCTGTGTCGGCTACTGTAGCTTCTCTATGCGTTTCAAAAGCAAGGGGTGAGCTGTGAACTGAGCTGTTGGTTGGAATTTGCAACCTCACCACTAGGGGCCGCTAAAATTTACACACTGCATCTTTAAGCAAACTGTAATTTTAATGCATTGGCTAATCTGCTTGCTCTTGCATAGTATGTTTTAATAATAAAGTGTATACAGAATTTAATATTTTAATTAATGCGTTAAGCCACATAAAAGCTTGATTTCATAGACAAGGCTTAGCTTAAAACACAACTACTGTAAAACATGTCTTTAGAAATTACAGTATTACTGTGTATTACTGGCAACTAGCTGCCAGTAACTTACTGTAGATTTTACATTAATATTATTTACTGGCAACAGTTTGCTCAAAGTTAAATGAACATGAAACATCTTCAGACTTTTTTTCTACAGTAAGTTACTGGCAACCAGCTGCATAATTACAGCATTTTTTTACAGTGTAGGCATTTAAATTAAATTAAGATGTTTAAGCATCTTTAATAAACATCCCGTAGAAAGATGTTACTCGTGTATATCCGCGCGGCCAATAGAAATGGGGCATCCAAACAAGCAAAATGGACTAAAGCTTACACTTGGGATTCTCAGAGCTTTATAATACAAGTGTATGCTCCTACAGACACATCGGAAGGAAAACCGTGTTATGGAAACACGTAGCAGTTCAAGTTGGCATGTCAGGTGTGTTTTAAGTCAAGCAGCATTGTTGTAGGTAAAGTTACGTGAAATGGAGACGAGCAACAGTCTCTGTATTCCTCATCGACTATTTAACGCAAATATAAACACTGTAGTAATTTATTGAAAACCCCGCCTACTGTGGTCTGGCCATCAGAGCACAAATCGCTTGGCTGCGCGGAACCCAGCGGCGAGCGCAGCGCACACCGCATCCTATGTGAAAGCCGCATAAGTTTACAGACTTTCAACCCACTTTCTATTGTTACAATGTCTGTAATATATGTAAATTAACAATATTTAGATGATGCAAAACACACCAGTTTGCATTGTCCAGCAGAGTATTGTGGACAAACAAATGGGAATATAAAAGCGTAAACGTTGTCCATTCAAATATTATTATTTATTGTAAAAACTATGAGGCAGTGATTACAATATGGCAGTTTTTTAAGTCCATCTATAGTTGCCATCATCTGAAGTCTTTGGGGGCGTTGGCATCATCTGAAGTCTTCACATGTGAGGCTGGATCCATACTTGTGCTTCTGTAACCTGTATTGGGTATCCCGATATAGAAACAGGAAAGCAAAAGCAGAAGGGTTAGCAGAGCTGCTGTTCATATTATTTCAAGCAAAAAATTAACTTTCATTACTTGAGAAGTGAACAATAAGATGTGTTTTATGTGAACGCTTGGCTAAAAGATAGGATTTTTTCTAGATTCACACTGGGAGAGTTTAAGAGTTGTAAGGCTGAAAATAAGGGTGCACTCTGGGAAAACAGGAATTAATGGCACAACCCCTATTCCCAGATCTACCATCTGCATTCCTGTGCTCACTGACTATTGGCAGAGTTGTTTGTCAAGTACAGTGGGGGTTAAAGGTGGTCTTTTAATCGTCAGTTTGAATGTATCATGTTGGGTTTGGTCACATGGTCAAGGGGAGGGATAATGTTAGGGTATGCTCAGCCTTTCTGCCTTTTCCATTCCATTTTTCCATTTTTGGGCTGGTCTCCATGAGCTCTGCTCTTCTGTTCATTCTCTATGGTCTTTTTCTTGCCATTAAGGGGGCGTGCACACCAAAGCTTTTACGCCCACAGCCGGCGCATGTTTTCAATTGTTTCCAATGGAAGCTCCATGTTTTTCAAATAAGCCAGCAGCTAGCAGTTTTTCCGCGCTTAGGGATTCAGCACACCAAAACTTTTAAACGCGGGTGAAAAAGCCTGGACAACGTCTAATGCCAGCTGTTTTTCAGCTGAGTGCTAGCTTTCTTCAGCTAAGCGCTTTGGTAGCTCTGATACGTCAGCTGTGAGACGGTTGGTTGCTGTGATACTTGTCCCGCCCCACCTCCACTGTGATTTGACGGCCGCGTGAGAACTGACATTGACGAGCGGAGCTTTTCTTCCAAAGTTGAACATTTTTCAACTCTCGGTGCTGAGCGCGGAAGAAACCCACTAGCTGTTGGCTTATTTGAAAAACGCAGAGTTTTCATTGAAATGAATTAAAAACATGCGCCGGCCACGGGCGTAAAAGCATTGGTGTGCACGCCCCCTGATACTTCAGCTGTGAGACGGTTGGTTGCTGTGATACTTGTCCCCACCCCTCCTCCACTATGATTGGACGGCCGTGTAAGAACTGACATTGACGAGCGGGGCTTTTCATCCAAAGTTGAAAATTTTTCAACTCTCGGCGCTCAGCGCTGAGCGTGGAAAAACCGCCGGGCACCAGCTTTTTTTTGAAAAACGCTGAGCTTCCATGCGTAAAAGGCGTAAAAGCTTTGGTGTGCACGCCCCCTTAGCGCTGAGCTCCGACAGTTGAAAAACATTCAACTTTGGGTGAAAAGCTCCACTCATCATTGGCAGTTCTCACACGGCTGTCCGATTACAGTGGAGGAGGCGCGGGGCATTACAACAGCAACCAACCGACTCACAGCTAAAGTATCACAGCTACCAAAGCGCTCAGCTAAAGAAACAGCTGGCATTCGCCGTTGTCCAGGCGTTTTCAGCCGTGTTTAAAAGTTTTGGTGTGCACAACCCCTTAGGGGGCATGGACACCAAAGTTTTACGCCCGCGGCCGGCGCAGATTTTTAATTGATTTAATGGAAACTCTGCGTTTTTAAAATAAGCCGGCGCTCAGCGTTTTTCCGCGCTGAGCGTCAAGAGTTGAAAGAGATTCAACTTTGGGTGGAAAGCTCCGATCGTCAATGTCAGTTCTCACACAGCCGTCTAATCACAGTGGAGGAGGGGCGGGGACAAGTATCACAACAACCAACTGGCTCACAGCTCAAGTGTCAGAGCTAAAAAGTGCTCGGCGTTTAAAAGTTTAGGTTTACACAACCCCTTAGCCAAGATTTTAGTTCAATGCTGGTGACTCTCTTTCTTCTAAACTTTCTTTCTTTCTCTGTTCTCTATTGGAAACAGTAAATTGTGCATGTATTATTTAAATTTTGATGCATTTATACCAAAACAATTTCAATTGTAACCATAAGTCAGTACTGTTATTAAACATTTTCATTTATAAATCTCTTGTTTAGTTTGATTTAATGTTAATACCTAATGTTACCTATTGCAATACAATATATTTATATTCTAGCAATGCACTTGTCACACGGTGACGATTACATGGGGCGGAACCAAAACTCTAGAAGATTGGTTCCGCCCGGGGTTGAGTTCCACCCGGCGGGATAAGCAGAAATACAGGAACTTCCGGGAAAATGCCGCGAGCAAAATCAAGCCGATTGAACACAGGTGTGGCAAATAAACGCAGCGATCAAGGATTGGAGAACTTAAGGAAGCGAAGGAGTATAAAGAGGACACGAAAACCAGCCAGTAGGGGTTGTTGTTGTTTGGTTGCAGTCGGTACGTGAGTTCCGGTGGTGAAGTGGATATTGTGCTGCTGTGGCGTGGAAACGGAGGACTATACGAGACGCTGGTTGGAAACGGAGGAAGAGGATAATAGCGTGGCTGAGTATATTGGAAGTCTTTGATATTGTGAGAGTATTGACATGCATATCTTCAGTGTGATAGTCGGATGAGTACGACTGGATTACGTGCAGTGTAAAGGAAACCAGCTAGTGTGGATATCGCGGAGATAAAGAGAGGAAGTGTGATAACTTACCGTGAGTACAAGGAATATACAGCTGGATGTGCCCTATCACGGAGCAGAGTGGTGGGTGAGCCGGCAGCGTAGCATTGCCAGGAAGGAAGATCTTTGCAACAGCTACATTTAACCACCAGCTTTCCCCTACTACAACGCCCCGCAGGTTCTCAGCCGGCTCCGGGAAGATCATGGCCTGACCTTACTTTGTGTCACTTGAAGTGTGTCGTGGGTGAGTCTTGACTTTGCTGAGTGTGTGTGTACACTTGATGTCTTGCAGTGCAGTGCTGTGTATCTGTTGTCAGGAGCCATTATAGAGAGTCGGTCGTGAGAGAAGACGCCGTGCGGTGGGTGAAGTGCTTTTAAAATTATATGCTGTCCAACGATACAGTGTGGAGCCGGTGGTGGATTGCACAGAAGACCCAGACCTTTGCGTGAGTAGAATTTCAGAGTGCTAGTGCATATGTGAGGAACAAGTACACTGTTGTGGAAGCCTAGTGTGCAGTAACTTGCCTGTCGCAGAGCCTCTTCAAAGGTGCGCCCCTGTCCAGATCTCTGGAGCTACACGTACGGAGAGGAGAGGGCAGCGTTCGGCTCGACGGTGACAGTACTGAATCCCCCGGTCGTAACAGAGGCCTTGGAGGCAAAGACCACGAGTAAACATCTTACCACGGGAGGTCTGTGAGTAAACCCACCAACTGTGTACACGTTAGGCCACCAAAAGCCACATATAGCCACGAGCCTTCTAAAGAAGGAGACCACGAATCAGTTACCTGAGAAATACCTACCGTATCCACTGCTACCAGCCACCTGTAAGAGAGAAAAGTCACAGTGAGTTGTGAAAGTGTTGATTCTGTGTTTCAGCTACGAGCCTTCTAAAGAAGGAGACCACAAGTCAGTTACCTGAGAAATATCTACCGTATCCACTGCTACCAGCCACCTGTAAGAGAGAAAAGCCACAGTGAGTTGTGAAAGTGTTGATTCTGTGTTTCAGCTATGAGCCTTCTAAAGAAGGAGACCACAAGTCAGTTACCTGAGAAATACCTACCGTATCCACTGCTACCAGCCACCTGTAAGAGAGAAAAGTCACAGTGAGTTGTGAAAGTGTTGATTCTGTGTTTCAGCTACGAGCCTTCTAAAGAAGGAGACCACAAGTCAGTTACCTGAGAAATACCTACCGTATCCACTGCTACCAGCCACCTGTAAGAGAGAAAAGTCACAGTGAGTTGTGAAAGTGTTGATTCTGTGTTTCAGCTACGAGCCTTCTAAAGAAGGAGACCACGAGTCAGTTACCTGAGAAATACCTACCGTATCCACTGCTACCAGCCACCTGTAAGAGAGAAAAGCCACAGTGAGTTGTGAAAGTGTTGATTCTGTGTTCCAGCTACGAGTCTTCTAAAGAAGGAGACCACAAGTCAGTTACCTGAGAAATACCTACCGAATCCACTGCTACCAGCCACCTGTAAGAGAGAAAAGTCACAGTGAGTTGTGAAAGTGTTGATTCTGTGTTTCAGCTACGAGCCTTCTATAGAAGGAGACCACAAGTCAGTTACCTGAGAAATACCTACCGTATCCACTGCTACCAGCCACCTGTAAGAGAGAAAAGCCACAGTGAGTTGTGAAAGTGTTGATTCTGTGTTTCAGCTACGAGCCTTCTAAAGAAGGAGACCACAAGTCAGTTACCTGAGAAGTACCTACCGTATCCACCGCTACCAGCCATCTGTAAGAGAGGAAAAGTCGTAGTTAACAGTGCACAGTACGTACCCGGTGAACAAGGAGACGACGAGTCAGTTATCTGAGAAATACCTACTGCACATGGATTAAAGTTCTCCGTCGTAGCGACGGATTTCCGTCGATTGCAGAGAGTCTACGACGGATTTCCGTCAGTTGCAAAATTATTAAATTAACTTTTCATAAAGACGCTGTGTATTCACCTTGTTAAGTGGAATGTGATCAAAGCCTGGAGTGGAACGAAATCACGTTCCTCTCTCCACAGTCCACTGTAAGCGTTCTGTAATCACTACGCACAAGATCCACTCCGGGTTTTCTGGCTGTATCTCACGTTAAGCTGAGGTAAAACTTAATTTCTGCTAGCATGGACATACTTGTAATGCAGGAAGGATCCGATGTTTTGGACATCGATAAAGGTGTATAAGACCAATGGAGATTAACTTGGCTTAGCGAAATGAGGAAGATTGGCAAGCCTTTCAGTTCGTGGGCTAAGAAAATCAAACAGCCAGGTAATTTACGTGTCTTTGCACAGTAAGCCTAGGGTCCTGTATTTTGGGGGTAATTAATTTGTCTCATACGTGATCGTTTTTGACTGCTACGCTGATTTAACCAGTGGCTAATACAACGAGTTTGTTAAACTCATGGGTAAACTTCACGTGGCGCCACAAGAACCAAGAGGCAGTCAGATGACATCAGAATCCCGTGAGAGTGAACCGAGAACTCATTAGACGAGACTGCTTCCGAAATGCTCTCGCAGAACTTTGATGTCACCCACCTGTCAGTTCTTGCAGTTGCATGTGCGCGTGGTCAGGAAATCTTGATGTTTGTACATGTATCCGCATTCAAAAACAAGTGATTTTAAATTGAAACAATAACAACAGTCTTTACAGGGAACTACACTAACCTTTTCCACTGGTGGCACTTGCGCTACCAACTTTTTCAGTTACTGGCGCAAAATATGATTTGGTCGCACATATTTTTTTCAAGTTATATTAAGGCGCTCTGGATAATAATGAACAATAATGAAACTGTATTGCATACAGATATGCTTTTTATTTTACTTGCCATCTTTTCCACATGCCGCCTTGTTTTCTTAAACGTTGCAGTGTTTCCCACAGATCTGAAATTTACTTGTGGTGGTAGCCGGTGAAAAGGGCAATTATTACCCACTGACAAATAATGGTCTACTATACATGTGACGAAGAACTAATAATGTGTGACACAACACAATACTTTGATTTATTGAAAATTAATATTAATTTCACATTATATTTCATCAATCTAACCACCCCAAACTTTCTTTGCCATTAACAAAGCTGACACTGTTTGTCAAAGCACCACGAAAACACCTACTGTTTTTGCACTGATATAAGAAGCAATTAGACCCCTTTTATCAAACTCAATATAATACAATACTATGTATAGTATATTAATAGACAGTGCAGGTCTATATATTATAAATGTGACTGATGTTATGACTGATGTTATAATGGTAATAATTTCTATTAGATAGGCACTTTTACTGCTTCTGTTCTATCTTTCTATTTCTCTCTTGCCGATTTAAAAAGCTTAATCCACTCATTATTTCAGATTTAAAAATCTACTTGCTGTCCCGGTGACAGACTTTACATTGCTTTGCTCGTTCAGTGCAATTGTCTTGACATTAGCATTGCTTTTTGCTACAATCTCTGTCTAAACTCAATATGGATATGGTTTTAGAAAAGATATGGTTTATTAATAATAAGATTATTAAAAAAATGTGAGAAAGAAAAATGCTGCGCGTGGTCGTAACAAGAACCATCGCCATAGAAACCGGAGGCACGCTAAAACTGCACTCGAGCTTTAGCGCGGTAGCGCTCATGGCCGTTTTCCGATCAACTCGGGTTATAAACACAACATTAATCAGACTTGGGACCCAAAGTAATTAAACTAGGACCTAACCGGACCCGACAGACCATTTAAAATATAAACCCGGAACCATACGGGTCCCGCGTCGTCAGTGAAGAAAGACCTCTGCTCAAGTTCAGAAACATGGAAGACACTGACTGCGCTTGCGTCATGTCGCACCTAATTCATTGAGAAACAGCTGAGCACGCAAACGCACACTGATAGGGAGAGACACGACGTGCTTTCACGTAAAATGAAGCCAACGTGTTTGTCTTGTTCTTCGTTATATTATAACGATGTTGCACTGGACGTGCAGTTTGAAATAAGGAGACGTACAGAGAGTACTGAATAAACTTGGAGCTTTACTGACAAACGTGCAGCAGTATTTACATGTGACATACGACTGCCGCCAAGCGACCAGTCTCTTCACTACTTCCGTCATGCCGTAAATCAGTGTCGTAAATATTCAGTTCTTACATGAATATTACATCCCCTTTCTTTTAATAAAAACAAAGAAAACATTATTTATATAAATTATATACAGCATACATACTCCAAACATTACTATAACATAAACACAGAGTTTGCTGCATTTCACGAAACATCTCAACATTTCTGACACTTCATGTATCACATCATGCAACTGAATTGAACTTTCAACATGTCTGAAAAAAATGTCTGCAATTTTTTTTTTTTTAGACAGCTCATACCAGATCTTAGGTTCCTTTTCTCATAGGGGCAGCGATCCGCCTACACCCCAGACGAATCACAAATCACAAGTCAAGAATTGCTCTAGGTCGTACTGCTCGACCTGATCTGGTATGATATTGTATGGGCTGGATTTCACTGTCACTTGAACGTTGTGTTGATACTTCAGGGCATACCTGAGGTAAAGATGAAGCTTCGCTGTTTTGCTTTTCCTTTATGTTTTCAGAAACGGCAGCGTTCTCCACAGGCTCTGTGGAAGCTTTTGTGTGGAGGAGATGACGACGGTTTCTGCGATACATCCGACCGTCTGGGGTACAAACATGGTAGGATCTTTGAGAATTGGCAGGGTGGACAACAACAGCTGGCCTCCATAGGCCATGCTCCTGCATGCGAACAGACTGTCCAGTGTAAAGCTGTGATAGCGGACGAGTCGAACGATCATAGTACTTCTTCTGACGCCGCTGCTGTTCCACTCTTCTGGAGCGTGCCTCTGTGAAACTGACGGTTTTAGGCAGAAGCTGCTTGTTGGTGTTTGGCAGAATGGAACGCAGCCTGCGACTCATGAGGAGCTGGGCAGGCGATTTGAAGTTGTCGACAGGTGTGTTCCTATATTCCAGTAAACTAATATAGGGATCTCTTCGGTCCATCCTGGATTTTGTCAGGATCGATTTTGTGATCTGCACTCTGTCTTCTCAGCCAAGCCATTACTCTGGGGGTAGTGGGGACTGGTGGTGGTGTGTGTGAAACCCCATGTCTTGGCAAAGTCCTCAAACTCCTTGCCTCGAAATTGTGGACCGTTGTCGGAGACGACTTTCTCTGGAATGCCGTGTCTCGCGAAAATGGCTTTGAGTTTGCTGATGACGGTAGCGGCTGTTGTGGTGTGAAGTTTGTCCAGTTCGAAAAAACGGCTATAATAGTCTACTGTAACCATGTATTCCTCGTTGTTCCAGGTAAGGAGGTCGGAGGCTATCACCTGCCATGGTCTGGTTGGTATCTCGTGGGAAATGATGGGCTCCTTGGTGTTTGAGCAACGTCGCTCCAGGCAAGTATCACATCTCTCAATCATGCGCTCTATCTGTTTGCACATTCCTGGCCAGAATAACACATCTCGTGCTCTTTGCTTTGATTTTTCTATGCCCATGTGACCGATGTGAATGCGTGTGAGCATGTCTTCTCTAAGTGAGGTGGCAGGGTTTCCGCGGGGTTGTAAAAGGTAGTAAAAGGTAGTAAATTAAATTATGCCAAATTAAGGCCAGTAAAAAGTAGTAAAAAGTAGTAAGCGTCATCTGACGAGGTAGTAACTTTTCGATTGCTTTTTGTAACGTTATGATGCCTGGAAATTAGTTCAAATCACCTGCATATCTGGGCAAATAATCAAAGATCTTTCGTCTCTGGGATGTGATCAAAGCCTGGAGTGGAGCCGAATCACGTTCCTCTATCCGCTGTAAGCGTTCTGTAATCACTACGGACCGGATCCACTCCGGGTTTTCTGACTGTATCACGTTAAACTGAGGTAAAAGTTTATTTCAGCTAGCATGGTCAAACTTATAATGCAGGAAGGCTCCGATGTTTTGAAGATTGATAAAGGTGTAAAAGACGATTGACTTGGCTTAGCGAAACGATGAAGATTGGCAAGCCTTTCAGTTCGTGGGCTAAGAAAACCAAACAGGTAATTGCGTGTCTTTGCACAGTATTACTAACGTAAAGGGTCCTGTATTTTGGGGGTAACGTTAAATGATTTCTCACGTTACTGATCATCCGCAGCACGCTTTTTAATGCTGTGCTGATATAGCCAGTGGCTGGTACAACGGGTTTGTTTAACTCGTGGGTAAACTTCATGTGGCGCCACAACAACCAAAAGGCAGATGACATCCAAATCCCTTGAGAGCGATTGACGATGAATCATAAGAGGAGACTGCTTCCGAAATGCTGTCGCGGGACTTTGATGTCATCCACCTGTCGGTTCTTGCAGTTGCATTTGCGTGTGGTCACAAAAACGTAACATATATTTAAGCACAGCCGTTTAAAAACAGTTGATTTTAAGCCATTCAAACACAAACAACAGTGCGTCCGCTGTTTCTGTGTCAGAGGAGCACGCTAGCCGCGCATTCGTTTCTCATTGAGCTTGTGTTGTACGTATTTTTGCCGCTTTATTGGCCTTAAATAACACATATGCCTCAAAAATCCCGTCTTTGCAAATATCCTCATATAAACACGACCATTTAGGTCTTAGAAGAAAGTAAACAGCAGAAACATTGCGCATAAACTAGCACATCAGCGCTGCCTCTATTGTAACATAATAATTTGTTGATAAAGGTACAGTCATTCAATTAACAACTGTCACTATGGTTACAGACATCCTGTGCGAATTCTACACGAGTTTGACTCGAGTTACTCGTTCAGGGTTTATATTCATACTAGGGCTGTGAATCGATTAAAATTTTTAATCTAATTAATTACATACTCTGTGATTAATTAATCTAAATTAATCGCCTACATAATTTTTGCTGTGAAAGTATTAAATATTTATTTTTAAATAAATCAGTGAATAATCAGCATTAGTGACATCAAAGCTCAAAAACTCTTTTATTGTTACAGTATTTTCACTGTTCAAATAATGGCCATAACGATCAACAAAAATGACCTAAAGTAATATGCTAAGGAAATAAAGTGCTTCAGGAAGATTATTTACCAAAAGTTTAACAGTGCAATATCAATTGCAGGGCTTTTTTGTGCAATTGAACATAAACCTTAAATAAAGAACCCGACAGGTGGATGACATCAAAGTACCGCGAGAGCATTTAGGAAGCAGTCTTCTGTTATGATTTCTCGAACTGCTCTCACGGGATTTGGATGTCATCTGCTTCTTGGTTCTTGTGGCGCCACATGAAGTGTACTCACTAGTTTAACAAACCCGTTGTATCAGCCACTGGTTAGATCAACGCAGCAGTCAAAAACGCGACGCGAGTAATCACGTACGAGAGAAATCATTTACCCACAAAATACAGGACACCTATACTGTGCAAAGACACATATTAATTGGCTGTTTGGTTTTCTGATCCCAATCTTCATCATTCCGCTAAGCCAAGTCAATCTCCATTGGTCTTTTACACCTTTATCGATCTCCCCGAAAACCCGAAGTGGATCCGGTGCGCAGCGAACACAGAACACCCACAGCGGAGAGAGGAACGCGACTCTGCCCACTCCAGGCTTTGATCACATCCCACTTAAAAAGCTGAATACACGTCGTCTTTATGAAAAGTGAATTTAATAATTTTGCAATTCCGTGTAACGACGGAGAACTTTAATCCATGTGCTTTGTATGATGTGGTACTTTAGAGTGGACGAACTCTATGATATGCAAATTCTGTGCTGCAGGAGTTGCATACTTTATTTTTATCATCACTTCCATCAGGCCGTTTTTTATAAGTAAATGTTCCAGTCAATGATCCAGTCACCGCCAGCGCATTCTCGTCTACCTCCTTTATTTTACAGTCAAATGGTGGCTAGAATGTATCCAGGTTCAAAGGTCAATACGGAATGGATTAATCTGCGTTATTTTTTTTAACGCGTTATTTTTTCTCAGATTAATTAATCGAATTAATGCGTTAATTTCACAGCCCTAATTCATACATAACGTTACTGTATTAGAGCTGTAACTGTAAGCTGTTGTGTGAACAGAACAGACCCTGGATTATTCGTTTATGTGTACTGAATAATATGATATGAAAAAGTTGTATTTGTTCACATTAGTAAGTGCATTATATAACATAAACAAACAATGAAAAATATAGAGTATATAATCATTAATTAATTCTTGTTTATGTCATTACAGTAATTGACGGTGGTTCACGGTGTATTCACTAATGTTTACAGTTTCAACTTTGATTAAAAAATGATTAGTAAATGCTAAAATAAATACATCTACAATTAATAAATAATTAATAAAAGATTCATTAAAGGTGGTGATATTCATGTTTTCTTTTTATACGGTATAGTGAGTTATTTAGCAGTTTCGCCTTAATCTGAAATGCCCTGCAAACTACAGCTACCTATATGCCACATGAGACTTCAATATGGAATTTATGGCAAAAAAATCTCCCCTTAAAATGCTATTGGTCTCGCCTACATAAAGTGTTAGGTAAAGGAATATGACTTGGCCTGAAAAATATTTCAGTCAGAAGAATTTTTTTCACTTTAATTCTTTTTTGTGTGTTATATATGTCAAAATCTGTGTAAATAATAGAAAGGTCGCTGATTAACTCTTGCAATTGAGTGTCGTGATGGTTTTAAAAAATATTCTGAAGGTAGTAAAAAAGGTAGTAAAAAGTAGTAAATTTAACTTAAGGATTTCTGTATAAACCCTGGGTGGGTATGACTATCTTCTCACCTTTAAGAATTATTCCATTTGTCAGTGACAGTTCATCTCGAAAATTCCAGAAGTCACTGATGTCTGCGGGGCATTTTCTCCTTTCCCCAGGCCATCCATCCAGAATCGCCTGTCTAAGCTGGACAAGCTGGCTGTCTGACTCAGTCTCAGCACGGATCTGTAGGAGCTTTTCATCACTGACAGGTAAGCTTTTGTAAACCATGTGAACTTGCATGTCCATTCCTTCGCTCAGGTTGTCGTGCTCTGTCTCGATGAACTTCCTGGAGAGAGTGTCCGCCACCGGAATCTCCTTTCCTGGCCGGTGTGTGATGGTGATATCGTATTTCTGGAGCTGTAAGATCATTCTTTGGAGTCGCGGCGGAGCTGCTGCAGCTAGTGGTTTTTTCATCACTGATTCAAGTGGCTTGTGATCAGACTCCACTATGACATTTCGGCCATATACGTACTAGTGCTGTGTTCAAAATATCGATACGCCGATACATCGTCATAAAATCCTGACGATGCGCGCATCGATACAGCTGCTTCCGTATCGATTCTGTTGCCCCATTAGCCAATTATAATCACGTGACGCCATTTTAGCAACGCGTGAGGCGACAGCGCAGTACTTTAAAATGGACGAGAGGATTTTGTCACCGCCGGCAAAACTAAATTCAAAAATTTGGGAGAATTTTGGCTTTTTAGCTAAACCGGAGAGTCAGACGTTGGACATGAGCCATGCTGTATGCAAGCACTGCAAAATAAAAGTTAAGTACTGCGGCAACACTACAAATCTCCATCTGCATATGACAAGACACCACCCAGACCAGTCTCCTATTCCAACAGGTAGCAGCAGCACACACGTGTCATCTCAAAGGCAAGCAACGTTGCCTGAAACTTTAATATCTAAGCTCCCATCCACGTCTTCTCGCTCTCAAAAAATAACAAATGCATTAGTTCGTTTCATATGTCAGGATTTATGGCCGTACAGCGTTGTCGAAAATACGGGCTTCAGGCAATTACTTCAGGAGTGTGAGCCGCGATACACAATACCCACGCGCCAGTTTTTAACAGAAACTGCGATCCCCCGGTTGTATGATGAGATTAAGAGAGACGTCAGGCAGTCACTCTCTTCAGCAAACAGAGTTTCAATTTCATGCGACGCTTGGACATCAAGAGCCACACAATCATACGTTACGATAACCAGCCATTACATATCTTCACAATGGGAACTTGTATCGCAATGCAAGTAACATGTCAGTGGCTGCAGAGATAGCCAGATTAGTTCACGTGAGGTGCTTTGCCCACTGTTTAAACCTGGCCGCTCAACGGGCTCTTAAGTTACCGGCAGTTTCCCGTATTCTCGGACGAGTTCGGAGCATCACAACCTTTTTTAGAAAAAGTACAATTGGCTGCCATGTCCTGCATGAAAAGCAAAAAGTACTCGGACTTCCTAACCATAAACTAGTAAGTGATGTATGCACGAGATGGAACAGCGCCCATGATATGCTGGAGCGGTTCACAGAACAACAGCCCGCAATTTGCGCAGCGTTACTCTCATCCGAGGTACGGAAAAACGCCAAAGATATGTGGACATTAACAGAGGCAGACATAACCTGTGCCGAAGATGTTATAAATGCCCTGAGGCCGCTGAAAATCGCAACCCATGTTATGTGTGAGGAGAAGACCCCTACAGTCTCTATGATCGCACCCCTGCATGCTCAGTTAAAGGAATAGTCTACTCATTTTCAATATTAAAATATGTTATTACCTTAACTAAGAACTGTTGAATCATCCCTCTGTCATCTGTGTGTGTGCACGTAAGCGCTGGAGCGCGCTGCGACGCTACGATAGCATTTAGCTTAGCCCCATTCATTCAATGGTACCATTTAGAGATAAAGTTAGAAGTGACCAAACACATCAACGTTTTTCCTATTTAAGACGAGTAGTTATACGAGCAAGTCTGGTGGCACAAAACAAAACACAGCGCTTCTCCAAGCGGATTCAAAAGAGTAACTATATTTTATGGCGTGGTGGCACTTTTGGGAGTGCTTCGACTCGCCTGAAAAGTCTGCTCCCCTTCTCACTCTCATTATGGGAGAGGGAGGGTGTTGCTGCGCCGAGTCGAAGCACTCCCAAAAGTGCTATTACGCCATAAAATATAGTTCCTCTTTTAAATCCGCTTAGAAAAGCGCTACATTTTATTTTGTACCACCAAACTTGCTCGTATAACTACTCGTCTTAAATAGGAAAAACATTGATGTGTTTGGTCACTTCTAACTTTATCTCTAAATGGTACCATTGAATGAATGGGGCTAAGCTAAATGCTATCGTAGCGTCGCAGCGCGCTCCAGCGCTTGCGTGCACACACACAGATGACAGAGGGATGATTCAACAGTTCTTAGTTAAGGTAATAACATATTTTAATATTGAAAATGAGTAGACTATTCCTTTAAGTCAAGGGACACGAATTGAAGAAACCGACTCTGCTGTGACGCGCGACATAAAGAGCACAGTATCTGGAGATCTTTGTAAGAGATATGAAAGTGAAATGTCTCTTCTGTACATGGCTTCAGCGTTAGATCCGCGCTTTAAAGCATTGCCCTTTTTGGAGGAAGCCACAAAACAGGAGGTGTACACCAAAATAACAATGGAGGCATCAAAGAGGGTAAGTTATACTATAAAAACGTTAATGTTAATTTAATGTTAATAATATCAGTCAGTTTATTACATTTAATGTTTTCTTAATCTTTAACATTATTCTACACTTTCTAAAATGTGATATTCTTTTGATTTGTATTTATTAATGTGTTTCACAAAATACAAGGTACTTGAGTTCCGTAATTCATTTTACTGTTATAATGTGTGATATGTTGTGTATTTCAGAACCACAACAATGAAGATGGACAACATGCGGCTGAAGGACAAAATGCTGTGCCAGATCTGTCCCCACCCTGCAAGAAAAAGAGAGCTCTTGAGGACTTATTTGGAGATGCGTTTTCCACTCCCAAAAGACAAAATTCACCTCTGTCACTGCATGACCAAGCAGAGGATGAAGTTAGGAAATACAGAGACACAGAGCCATTGCCACTTACAGGCGATCCACTTAAATGGTGGAAGGAGCACCAATCTCTTTTTCCTTTACTTTCAAACTTGGCAAGATGTACCCTCTGCATCCCTGGTACAAGTGTGGCAGCAGAGAGAGTGTTCTCTGCTGCTGGAGATATCATTACAGCAAAAAGGAGTGCTCTTAATCTGTTTCTTAACAAAAATCTGAAAGTATCCTTATCTTAAAATGATTTCAACAATGTAAAGAAATGAAATAGTTTGAAGCATATTTCAACACTTGAAAAATATTTCAGAAAATTTTAAATGTGTGTAAAATGTGTTTATGATAACCAAGTTGTTAACCAAAGTTTTTACAGTTTATGCTTTCAGGGTATATGTTTTGAGCCTTATGTTACACTACAGCATTTCAGCAAGAATATTTGTCACTATGCAGTATAGTCATCATTGAGTCAGAATCTATATAAGCTAAATGTATTCTATTTTGCTACAGTTACTAATTTGAAGATGAAATTGTTTAAAGCACATTTCAACTATTGAAAATGTTTACAGAAAATGTTAAATACTTGAATTTTAAAATGTGTTTATGATAACCAAGTTGATAAGTGAGTTTTTACAGTTTAAGCTTTCAGGGTTGTGCTTTATGTTGCACTACAGCATTTCAGCAAGAATATTTGACACTGTTGTCTAGTCATCATTGTGTCAGAAACTATCAAATTAAAATGTATTCTATTTTTGCCACAGTTACTAAGTTAATCTCAATGTGTTTTTGATGTTTTCACATGAAATATTATTACACAGATTTTTTATTTAAACAATAAACATATTACTGTTACTAAATTCTGCTCAAAAGAAGGTTAATTAAAAACTGCCTTGTATCGCGATGCGTATCGTATCGTGTCATTGTTGGCGATACACAGCCCTAATACGTACTGATGAAAGCGCTTACAGCCGAATAAGACCGCATAGAGCTTCTTCTCTATTTGAGCATAGCTAACTTCACAGTCAGTCAGTGACCTTGACGCCAGGCGCGGAGCTATGGGCGGGCCTGGGCCCGCCCAGATTGACAGCTGGCCCGCCCAGTCAGAAATGTAAAAAATACTACTCTGTATAGTTAGACATGTATACTACTTTATGTGGTGTAATTTATCTATTGCATGTTATGTTAAAAACAGTAAAATTATAAGTAAGCCTGATAACTATTTAAAAACTATTAAAGCAGTTGAATGTTGCGTTATAATGAAATATTTCCGAGCAGCTTTCAGCCATGATCACTTTGAGAACTTTTTTTGCAAGCACGTAGAAAACGTATTTTGAATAACAACACGTTATAAATATGTGCTGCGCACTTTCCTCTCAATAACATAAACACACAACAAATATGACAGCGGGGTAAAAAATAGAAAGAAAACATCTGATCATAGTGATGTTGTTTGATATAGCGATATAGCAGCACTATAAGTCACGCCACGTTTATTGCTACACTTTATACAATATAGCCTATTGCTTTTAAGCAACAAATAGCCTATCATACCTACCTATAAGCCTACTGTGTAATTGAGACATTAATTTAAGAAATGCATTAAAGCAGAAAGACGTAGGCTGCGGAAATATAGTGGGTTCACTTCAATCCACACCACAGACGTTCTTGGTTTGCTTCTTATTTATTAAATCGAGGCAATTGTTTGATCAAACATTGATTAATATTAAGATACAATTTATACAAAACGAAATTCACTTTAAAGAAAGTCTTTCTACAAAACAAACCTAGCAAAATCGCTTGCCCGACGTCCATTACGGGCTATGGCGAATTCCTGTCGGGCTAAAAAAAAATGATGCGCCTTGGCCGTCGGGCGGAGGAAAAAATATTGTAATGTGTTTGCATTCTCTCAGATTTAGTTAATTATGTTGTATGTAATTCGGCGTCATCTTGTTAGCCATTACTATCCTCACTAACAAGTAAAACTGTCAGGAAATGAAGTGAAAGCATTAAATCCATTATTCCTTTCGTTCACGTCTGATATGCGCGCTCCTCGGCTCCGCTCTTTACGAGTAGGCTTGCTCTTGTGCTCATCAAAAAGTATATTAAATGTTTATTTATTTGTAATTTCGTTTAACCCCAGAGTCTAACATTATTCTAGCCATTCCCTTTTTCTTTCTTTATTTAGTAAGTTAACTTAAATATGTGAGAACGAAAATATATTTTTAGTGATTTGCATGAAGAGAATATGATGTTAGAAGCTTCATTTTAAGCATTTAGTAGCCATATTTATTTAAACACTTTAATAGGTTATTTAAAAAAGTATAAGGTTTTTTTGGGTTCATTTATATTTCCTGTCACTGTGTGCAGGTTCTTTTTTGTAGGCTATGAGAGCCCAATATTTTTTTTTACCAAAAAGGCTTAATAAATGTCACGTTGCATTACAATTTAAAGTATCAATAATGTCAAAAATGTGACGTGCAGTTCGGGTGTGTGTGTATGCTGTTTAAATTAGTGTTCTGAAGTTTTGACGAATTTTATAGACTTGTTATAGTTTCTTATTCAAAAGTGACACCCATAGATTCAGGCCCACCCGGACTTAATCCATGCCCACCCATATGTCACGTTCTGCATCCGCCACTGCTTGACGCATAGCTGAGTGGCTTCCCGTCCTGCAGCAGAACTGCACCGAGACCGTATTTCGATGCGTCCACCTGAAGGTGCAGATCTTTCTGTGGGTCATAGTATGCAAGAACTGGTCCCGGTTCTGTAGTTATGAGATCTTTCATTTTTTTGAATGCTGCATCGTGCTGGGAATCCCATATGAACTCGCTGGACTGTTTGAGGAGCTGCCGAAGCGGTGCATTAATGTCCGATAAGCAGGGTGCAAACTTGGACAGGTAATTTACCATTCCCAGGACTGTTTCGAGTTCCGCTTTATTCTTTGGTGGCTCCATGTGCTTGATCGCTGAAACCTTTTCAGGGTCTGGCTTGACTCCTTCAGCAGATAAGCAGTGACCGAAATAGCGAACTTCAGTAGCACTCACAATACTTTTCTCAGGGTTGAGCTTTACACGCCTTTCTCGCGAGACCTTTGCAACATTGCGTGTAAATTGTCGTCATGTTCCTTTTGGGTTCGTCCGTAAACCAGAATATCATCGACGATCGCAACAACACCACTTAGACCTTCATATGTCTCGTCGATTTTGCGCTGAAATTCATCCTGAGCTGAAATTATGCCAAACGGAAGACGCCGAAATCTGTATCGTCCAAATACAGTGTTGAATGTCGTCAACTTGGAAGACTCCTCTGTTAGTTTTATTGCCCAGTACCCTGAACGGGCATCTAAAACACTGAAGTGTTTTGCACCAGTTAGCTTGGGCGTGATGTCTTCTATTGTTGGCAAGGGGTAGTGCGGACGTTTAATGGCTTTATTGAGGTCGCGGGGATCCAAGCATATTCTGAGTTTGCCGGTTCTCGGTTTTTCCACGACCACAAGTGCATTTACCCAGTCAGTGGGCTCTGTTACCTTGACGATGACTCCTTGTTTTTCCATATTTTGCAGCTCTTCTTTCAGGCGGCCACGTAAAGCCAGAGGTATCCTTCTCGGTGGATAAACGACTGGAGTTGCATCGGGTTTTAGGTGAATCGTGCACTCCCCTGGAAATAATCCAATGCCATCGAATACATCTGCATATTCCTCCATGATGGACTTTTCTTCCGTTGGTGCATTCACTGAGAGCACTAGCTTAATTAAGTCCAGGTCCAGACATGCTTTTAGACCTAACACAGGCGGTGCTTGCGTGCTGACTATGTAAAAGTCCATCAGTGTTTCTCTGTCTTTGTATCTGCACAATAACGTGCATGTCCCTTTAACTGTGAGCATTTGACCACCATATCCAGTGAGGCGATGTTTTGAAGGTGTGAGCTTGCACTGGGCTTGCAGCTTATTAAATGTGTGTAGCGGAATGACATTTACCTGTGCTCCAGTGTCCAATTTGAAGCTAACTTCAGTTTTTTAATTTCCAAGCTGTATGTCTGCAAACGCTTGTTCGGTGTCACATGACTTTTTCAAAACTGCGTCCACGAAAAACTCTGATTGTGTGTCTTCCTCATCACACAAAGCCTCTTTGCCCACTGCATGAACGTTCCTTTTGTAAGCAGAGCGACACACTTTAGCGAAGTGGTTGCGCTTCCCGCATTTGGCACATTGTTTACCTCTTGCAGGGCATTTATTTGAAGCACTGTGAGCCTGGTTGCCACAGTAACCACAAGTTTTGTCGCGCTCCGCAACGTCATTGCTGCTCCAATGTAAGGCTTTTACTGTTCGCTTATGTGACTCTTTCCGTGTGTTGACTGCGTGCACTACTTGATCGTGGGGGCTGTTTGCAAACGTTTTGAGCTGAGCTTGTGCAATTTCGTGTGATCTGGCTATATCCATGGCCTTGTCTAGCGTTAACTCAGAGCCGACGCTCAGCAGCTTCTCCCGCACTCGCGGAGAGTGAATGCCAAACACGATGCGATCTCTGACCATTTCCTCGCTGTCTGCATAAGCACAGTCTTTCACTAACAGCCTTAGCTCAGTCACAAATTGCTCAAAAGTTTCTGTGGCTCCTTGAATTCGCTCATGAAATTTATATCTGGCGAAGATTATGTTCGTTTTGGGCATCACATACGCTTCGTACTTGTCGTAATATGTTTGCAGTACCTTTGCTTCCTCTGTTGTCAGCGTCCAGGTGTTGAAGATATCTCTTCCTTTCTCTCCTATCCACAGGAGCAAATAACTGCAATTTTCGTCTTCACCCCGTTTCTTTAACAGACCCGCGAACATGAGCTCTGCATGCTGTCTGAACTTACGCCATGCATCTGGTAAGTTAGACGATTCCCAATTCATGTGCGGCGATGGTACTCCTGCAAAATCCATTTATTACTTTTCTTCTGACACCATGTCTTGTTCTTCGTTATATTATAACGATGTTGCACTGGACGTGCAGTTTGAAATAAGGAGACGTACAGAGAGTACTGAATAAACTTGGAGCTTTACTGACAAACGTGCAGCAGTATTTACATGTGACATACGACTGCCGCCAAGCGACCAGTCTCTTCACCACTTCCGTCATGCCGTAAATCAGTGTCGTAAATATTCAGTTCTTACATGAATATTACAGTGTTGATGGCTCAGAGCACGTTATAAAACGTATTCTTAAAATCCACATTTCTGTTTTAATAAATGCTTATAGCAAATCATAGCATATTGTCTAAAACATTAGGTAGCACATTTGCGACCCATTAAAAATTAGGGTCGCAACGGCAGTTCAAAAGGTCGCATATGCGACCATTTTGGTCGCAGTGTAGCTCCCTGCATCTGGACTCTAATTGGATCTATAAGATAGTTAGGATGTGACTGTAATATGCTGCGATATTAAAGAGAAAGCAGACAGACACACTCATTGCAGGGTTACTTAGTTTACAGCTAACTTCCGGGTGTGCGTGGAAACCCCATACATAAACAAGTGGGCGTGGCTTAACGTGCCCATCACTCAGCACATCTATTACATTCCTTCACCTTAAGAATTAAACATAATCCCTCCTGCAGTGTGTGCAAACCTCTGTAACTGCAAACAAAGCCTTCTGTACCAAATATTAACATTGATTTTCTCAGGTGTTCAAATACTTATTGTCTTCACTGTATATAAATATGCAAATAGTCCCAGCCTCCACTCTTTCGCACCACCTCAGACAATCCAGCCAAATCAAATGGCAAAAAGTGAAAAATGTATTTTCTGGGATGCACATTGACAAACAATTAACACTTAAAGAATAAAACAAATTATTGTAGAAACTTTGGTCTATGCAATAAGGATGCAGCATTTTAAAATAAAAAGGTTTTACTTAGTTGGTCAAGGCAATGAGGCCATTTGTATAAGACATACATTAACAAATGTTTTATCATTTCAAAAAAACATCGATACATTTAATCTCAAAATTCAATTAATGAAACACACACACACACGTATAACAATAAAATAAAAGACATATACACATAAAAGCATTTGGTAAAAAATGTAGAAAAGTTGTTTTGTGGGAGGAATGTTATGCTTCTCTTGTATTTCTGTCAGATTTGGCAACTAGTAATCGGGGTCTGTCTCCTGATGTCTGAATGAGCTCCCTGCCACTGCAAACACACAAACAAAATACATTACAGTGATTTTATTGACACAGAAAATATAACAAAAGTGCTTTATAAATGACTAAGAGTTACAATAATACTTATTAACAAATTGTCAAATCCTAATGCATCACTTGTGCTTTCCTGGTAGAGCATTACACACTGTCAGAAATTAAGGTAAAAAACTGTACCTGGCTCAATCTATAGTCATTTTACTCACGTTTGGTAGTCCACCCCAACCAGACTGAGTCCATTCACTGCTAGAATACGATCCCCTGGTCTCAGCCGCTGGGACAAAGCAGCAGGAGATTCCGGCATTACGGATTTGATGTATATTCCATTGACTTTAAATGGTGTTTCCTGTTTAAATAAAGATTACTGTATAATATTTATATAATATTATGACATGCCCACCAAAAATACAATACTAAACAACGAGACAGTAAGAATTTGTTACATATTCATTACCACATATTGTCACTTTTAGTGTTTGATTTCCATAAGCAGTTTTTTGGATAAGACTGATGCAAACTTTTAGACATAATATCCTAAAATGGCCAAGTATTTATTGATTCCAATTTATTTTGCTATTAGTCAATAACACAAAACATCTGAAAGTGTATTTAAAAAAATATTGCATATAGAGGAATGATGCAAACATTGCCTACTGATCCACTGACCTGTCCATCTACCAATGCCAGACCCAAACCACATGATCCTCTCTGCAACTCCAGCACAAACACATCTTCCTCATCACCCTCACCTTCTTCAAAAACATATTATACACACCAAACACGTGTCACCATTTTAGCATCTTGACCTCATAATGGTTATTTACATTAGATGTATTTAAAAACAATGAAGACAAAATCCTGCTACCTTCTTGTTTGATATCAGTAAGGTATTTGGAGGTCTGATGGTGTGATATCGTCTCCTGCTGGTCTGTTTCAGGATCCATCAGCTCAAGGTTTTGCAGTGGGTTTGGTGGTGTAAGTAAAAATGGGGCCGAGCGCTCCACACTGCTGGGATGCAACCCTTTCATCTGTAACTCGAGATTTTGAAGCTTCTTTGTTAAAATAGTTTCACAAGAGCTCAAATCATTTGTTCCAGCCCAAGGAAAAACTTTCTCCGTGTGCCCAAGTTCAAGATGAGCTGTTGGATGAGCTTCCAGTTTAGTAAATTTGGCTTCTGTTGGTACAGCAGAGACGAACTGTAAAAACACAGAAATAGGCAAATTTATTATTCTGTCATTTACCATAAAGTTTTTGGCTGTGTACAAAATAGCCCCCTTTACTCTCATTCACTACTCCCTAGTACATTACTTCACGAATGTTGTGCACTTAAAGTAGTGAATTTAGACATCGAAAGGAACGTTTACAGGACTCCAAGTAATAAAATGGCATCTTTTGGCTGTTCATATACATTTTGGGGCTTTCAAAGTGCACGTTTTTTTAAAACTAAACCATTATCATATCCTTATAAACTACAAAAGGTGCATTTGTGAAAATGGTGACTTCATGCGTATTACGTGTTCAAACATCGCCAACTACAGGCCTGGTATGGGTAATACAACATGCTCATTTTTGTTGATCCATGTGAACAGGACTGTTTTGAAAGTTAGCCATCATTCTTCATTCTTCAAGACTGATCATAATTGTTTTAAGTGTGTTACATAGAAAGGTGGATTTGTCTAATTTAAATCCAAATAATAAGACTGATTAGCCCTAACTAATTGCTAGATAGTCAGAATCATTCTTAAGACGCAGTCTTAACGTCACGGCCATGTTTATGCAACCGGCCACTGGTTTCAGCTAAGACTTGTCTGTGAAATCAGGCCTATATGTTTTTGGTCTTTTTCGAGGGCGCATGATGCAAAGCTCATAAAAACATATATTGAGCCCATCATGTGTGTGGCTCGTCCTATCAAAATATGAGTTTGGCGCGTCATGTGAACCTATGAGCATTAGGGGTGTCCTCGACTAAGGATTTACATATTCGAATCAGAATTGTCGAATCTTTCCATAGTCGAATCATATCTATGTGTGTGCATGGGTTGGGAGGGGGCCAGACAAGGTACAAATTGGTAACTTTTATTTTCTTTCACAAGCAGCACACATAAACAACTTTCTGTTAAAGTGACCAAAACTGTCTTTCAAGTGATGAACGAAGACAAAACTGACGATGCATTTATATATTTATTTTTTTTGAGGTAAAATATATAAGGCAACATTTGTTTATTTATTCCTCATAACATTTTAAAGCCACGATCTACAGAACATCACACAAAAATACATTTTGATAACTAAACCTAAAACAATTTATTAAACGTTAATTTATAACATGAAAAACACTGAAATTAATGATTTTATAGACACTATGCGTTATTATTTAGCACAGAAATACCTGCTTGCTTGCTCTGACTTTGATAATCTCTGTATTCACTTTAGATACAGAAAGACCGGATGATATTATTTATTTCAGGAATCTCTTTGCTATCATTTAAAAGTGAACACCAACCAATATTAAATCACAAGAAAGACATTCGTGTCAGGCAGAAATAGGTTCGGTGCAGATAGTTTCCGTTTCATCACCGAAATTTTAAAAAACGGCTTACCTGTTATGTAGTTTAACTTTTGACAAGATAACCAAAATGTATGATAAATACATTTTAAAAACTTATACCCGTCGAAAAACATCCGTTTTTTAATGTTTAGTTTGATAAACTCCTAAATATGAGACGCAGAGCACCTAGCCCGTTCGGCTAAATTACATACGCAAGCATGGCCAGCACGCAATAGCGCAACATCGATACAACGAAAAGCTATCCAAAATGTACAGACTTAAATTAGATCAGAATGTACGTTTATAATAGATACATTTTTTTAATAAAATAAGGTCAGAAGTAACAAAGTGCAGAACAAATGTGCAAAATGCCTCAAGTGCACGAAAACAAAACACAAGCCAAATAGATACATCAGATAACCCAGAGTGATTTATAAATAAAATAAAATAAATTATTAAAAGAATAGAAAAGTATAGCCATAATATAATTGCCAGCTTTGTCTTTTAAATGTAGAAACAAAGAGGCAATGGTTTATTAACGAAGAAACCTCCAGGTGGGGCAAACCCATATTGAAATGTTGGCTGGGGCAGGCTCACCATAGATGTTAAAAATGTGTTTTATTTATATAGCGTATTTTATATAAACATGTTTAGATGTAGAAACTTACCTGATTTAGGATAGGTAACGGATAAGGATGTCATCCGGGCGGAAAGTAAAGTCCTCGTAGTATTTTAGACATTCAGGAGGGTGCAAGTGAGTTGGGACGAACACCCCTTTATATACAGAGTACAATTCTGCCTCTGTCATTTTCTAAACTACACAAACACTTAGAACAGATCTGAAACGTAAAAATGTAAAATCTGTAATGTAAAACCGTGAACAAGATGTATGAAGATCTCGGTTTATCACATCTGATAGTGATCGAGTAAGGCGCCTTAATCCTCCTCAACTTTTAGAGGTGCAAATAAAAATGCTTTGGTAGTGTAAATCGCGTGGTCGACAGGTTGCCCAAATAAAACGACGCGTAACCTGAAGCACCATTCAGTTCTCCAACACGAAGGGTCAACTGATTTAAGGTATGTGGATAAAGAAGCCAGGGTGAGGGTCTGTCTGCGTCCTGGACGACTACAAGAAATTAAATTCCAGGACTTTCCACGCCCCTCCAAAAAGCACACGAAATTCATCTGTTTGGTAAAAAAAAGGTTTTTTTTTTTAAATTAAAACTTTATATTTTTGTTGAAAGTCTTGGGTTTGTAAAAAAAAACCGTTAATATTAGCTAACATTAATCCTAACCGCTTTATCGATAAGTGGCTAGATTGATGCATACACTGCAAAAATATAAGTGTCGACTGCATGTGCCGTATGACATCAGAACTCCGCGAGAACGGTTCGAGAATATACTGCTCTGTATACTTTCGATTTGCTCTCGCGGTACATTGATGTCATGAGTGACCAGTTTGCGCATCCCTGCATGTAAGCAAAATACGTAATGTAAAAGTATGCGGTGAGGAATGTGCTGAGGGCAAGCCCGTTCAGGGTGTAATCTCCACTATCACGTGACGTGATCCTTCAAATATGCCGATTTACTTCTGCGGAAAAACAGCTGTGTTGCTTCATAGTTTAGTGGGGATTTTTAGATAAATAAACATTTACATTGAACAGCGTTATTTGAAACAGAAATCTCTCCCTCTGACAAACAGTGGTGCAAGTTACTATTCAAAGTTAGTGTCTATTAATAATGAATCATGACATAAAACAACTTAAATAACACTAAAATATTTATTAACACAACTGTTTCAACAGTGTTAATAATCGAAAAAGTTTATTGAGCAGCAAATCAGCATATAAAATGATCTTTGAAGGATCATGTGACACTGAAGACTGATGATGCTGAAACATTAACCACAGGAATAAATGACAGTTTACAATATTGAGACACGTAAAAAAATCTGAACGTGAACCTTTGAACGGCAGTGTAAATTATAGTTATGATGGCCTGTTTCTCACACTTAATGATATTTTTGCATTTAGTTTGTTCCTTATCCTCAAATTATAGGGACAAATTTACAAAGGGATCCAGAAACAATCTGATGGTGACTGAACCAGATAATTTTTGCTAAATAAGGTCACAAAATTATTGGTAGTACCCAGGATGTCGAAGTCTCCAAAAGAAGGCAAAGAGTTTTTACATTTTACTCCGTAAGGGTGGATTCACTACAGTTATTCAAGCTGTAGAAATGACAAAATGACTGAAGAAACATTAACAGCAAGATAATGTAAAACTGTCAGTAACAACCAACGGCGGAAATAAGCGCAGTTATGATAGCAAAATATGTGGGAGTGTGTCACAGGTCGGAGCGGACCCAGATGCTATTGAGTCACGCCCCTTCCTAGTTTCCCCCTCGAGGATGTTCCCAAAGCCACCCCAATGACCAGACACACAAGGTACAAGTAAAATTAAAATAGACTTTATTAAATTATTTAAAATAGTATTCAGGGAAGGGGGATTTAAAAACAAGGTTTTTTCTGGCTTCCAGGCAGAGGGGACGGGACTCTGGACTGTCCTTCTTGAACCCGTGGCGCCCTCCGCTTCTCCCGGAGGCGGAGTTTAAGAGGGGAAAGACTGCAGTCATGGATTAAAGTGAAAAAAATTCTTCTGAGTGAAATTTTTTTCAGGCCAAGTCATATTCCTTGTAAACAGGCGAGACCAATAGCATTCTAAGGGGAGATGTTTTTTGCCATTAATGCCATATTGAAGTCTACTGTGGCATTTATAGGTTTGACAACTGTCACTATGAAATACAGCAGCAGTGCGAGTATGTTTTTTTGTGAATTAACACTTAATTACAACATATGATAGGTTTATTAATAGTTTGTTAATTTACAGCTTTACTTTCCTTTAATTGAACCATTACCTTTAATATATGTCTAAAACAAAACACTTGTGACTCCTGCACTAAGGGTTAAAAACGTTATCCCGTCATGTTAATCTACTTGTGACAAACTAAAAAAAATGATTCTGTAAGATGTAGTTTGCAGGGCATTTCAGATTAAGGTGAAACAGCTAAATAACTCACTATATAAAAAGAAATACTAATATCACCACCTTTAATGAATCTTAATTATTTATTAATTGTAAATCTTATTAATTTTGGCATTTACTTATACATTTTTTTAAATCAAGGTTGAAACTGTTAACATTAGTTAATGCACCATGAACTAACATCAATTACTTTAAGGACATAAACATAGAGAGCTGAGGTGCTTTTTATGCGCAATGTTATGCACTTAAAACAACGCATTGTGCGCAACTTGTGTATATTACACAAGAACAAAATTCAAGCTCACTAAGGATAAACAGTCAGTGATGAAATAAGGATAATAAACAATATTTTAGTAAAGGTAAAAAATGTAACTTACCCTTTTTTCTGCTGTTTACTTTCTCCTAAGCCCTAAATGGTTGTGTTTGAGGATACTTGCAAAGACGGGATTTTTGACGCATAACCTTATGTGTATTTAAGGCCAATAAAGCGGCAAAAATACTCACAAGCTCAAAGAGAAGCGAATGCGCGACTGGCTTATTCCCCTCACACAGAAACAGCGCGCACATAAAGACTGTTGTTATTGTTTCAATTTAAAATCACTTGTTTTTGAATGCGGATACATGTACAAACATCAAGATTTCCTGACCACGCGCACATGCAACTGCAAGAACTGACAGGTGGGTGACATCAAAGTACTGCGAGAGCATTTCGGAAGCAGTCTCGTCTAATGAGTTCTCGGTTCACTCTCACGGGATTCTGATGTCATCTGACTGCCTCTTGGTTCTTGTGGCGCCACGTGAAGTTTACCCATGAGTTTAACAAACTCGTTGTATTAGCCACTGGTTAGATCAGCGTAGCAGTCAAAAACGATCACGTATGAGACAAATTAATTACCCCCAAAATACAGGACCCTAGGCTTACTGTGCAAAGACACGTAAATTACCTGGCTGTTTGATTTTCTTAGCCCACGAACTGAAAGGCTTGCCAATCTTCCTCATTTCGTTAAGCCAAGTTAATCTCCATTGGTCTTATACACCTTTATCGATGTCCAAAACATCGGATCCTTCCTGCATTACAAGTATGTCCATGCTAGCAGAAATTAAGTTTTACCTCAGCTTAACGTGAGATACAGCCAGAAAACCCGGAGTGGATCTTGTGCGTAGTGATTACAGAACGCTTACAGTGGACTGTGGCGAGAGGAACGTGATTTCGTTCCACTCCAGGCTTTGATCACATTCCACTTAACAAGGTGAATACACGGCGTCTTTATGAAAAGTTAATTTAATAATTTTGCAACTGACGGAAATCCGTCGTAGACTCGCTGCAATCGACGGAAATCCGTCGCTACGACGGAGAACTTTAATCCATGTGCAGTAGGTATTTCTCAGATAACTGACTCGTCGTCTCCTTGTTCACCGGGTACGTACTGTAACACAAGATCACACGTGCACTGTTAACTACGACTTTTCCTCTCTTACAGATGGCTGGTAGCAGTGGATGTAGCCTGTATTTCTCAGGTATCTGTCTCGTGGCCTCCTTCTTCCCAGGGTACGTACTGTAACACAAGATCAGCACTTGCACCGTTAATTATGACTTTTCTTCTCTTACAGATGGCTGGTAGCGGTGGATACGGTAGGTACTTCTCAGGTAACTGACTTGTGGTCTCCTTCTTTAGAAGGCTCGTAGCTGAAACACAGAATCAACACTTTCACAACTCACTGTGGCTTTTCTCTCTTACAGGTGGCTGGTAGCAGTGGATACGGTAGGTATTTCTCAGGTAACTGACTTGTGGTCTCCTTCTTTAGAAGACTCGTAGCTGGAACACAGAATCAACACTTTCACAACTCACTGTGACTTTTCTCTCTTACAGGTGGCTGGTAGCAGTGGATACGGTAGGTATTTCTCAGGTAACTGACTTGTGGTCTCCTTCTTTAGAAGGCTCGTAGCTGAAACACAGAATCAACACTTTCACAACTCACTGTGACTTTTCTCTCTTACAGGTGGCTGGTAGCAGTGGATACGGTAGGTATTTCTCAGGTAACTGACTTGTGGTCTCCTTCTTTAGAAGACTCGTAGCTGGAACACAGAATCAACACTTTCACAACTCACTGTGACTTTTCTCTCTTACAGGTGGCTGGTAGCAGTGGATACGGTAGGTATTTCTCAGGTAACTGACTTGTGGTCTCCTTCTTTAGAAGACTCGTAGCTGGAACACAGAATCAACACTTTCACAACTCACTGTGGCTTTTCTCTCTTACAGGTGGCTGGTAGCAGTGGATAGGGTAGGTATTTCTCAGGTAACTGACTCGTGGTCTCCTTCTTTAGAAGGCTCGTAGCTGAAACACAGAATCAACACTTTCACAACTCACTGTGACTTTTCTCTCTTACAGGTGGCTGGTAGCAGTGGATACGGTAGGTATTTCTCAGGTAACTGACTTGTGGTCTCCTTCTTTAGAAGTCTCGTAGCTGGAACACAGAATCAACACTTTCACAACTCACTGTGACTTTTCTCTCTTACAGGTGGCTGGTAGCAGTGGATACGGTAGGTATTTCTCAGGTAACTGACTTGTGGTCTCCTTCTTTAGAAGACTCGTAGCTGGAACACAGAATCAACACTTTCACAACTCACTGTGGCTTTTTTCTCTTACAGGTGGCTGGTAGCAGTGGATACGGTAGGTATTTCTCAGGTAACTGACTCGTGGTCTCCTTCTTTAGAAGGCTCGTAGCTGAAACACAGAATCAACACTTTCACAACTCACTGTGACTTTTCTCTCTTACAGGTGGCTGGTAGCAGTGGATACGGTAGGTATTTCTCAGGTAACTGACTTGTGGTCTCCTTCTTTAGAAGACTCGTAGCTGGAACACAGAATCAACACTTTCACAACTCACTGTGGCTTTTTTCTCTTACAGGTGGCTGGTAGCAGTGGATACGGTAGGTATTTCTCAGGTAACTGACTCGTGGTCTCCTTCTTTAGAAGGCTCGTGGCTATATGTGGCTTTTGGTGGCCTAACGTGTACACAGTAGGTGGGTTTACTCACAGACCTCCCGTGGTAAGATGTTTACTCGTGGTCTTTGCCTCCAAGGCCTCTGTTACGACCGGGGGATTCAGTACTGTCACCGTCGAGCCGAACGCTGCCCTCTCCTCTCCGTACGTGTAGCTCCAGAGATCTGGACAGGGGCGCACCTTTGAAGAGGCTCTGTGACAGGCAAGTTACTACACACTAGGCTTCCACAACAGTGTACTTGTTCCTCACATATGCACTAGCACTCTGAAATTCTACTCACGCAAAGGTCTGGGTCTTCTGTGCAATCCACCACCGGCTCCACACTGTATCGTTGCACAGCATATAATTTTAAAAGCACTTCACCCACCGCACGGCGTCTTCTCTCACGACCGACTCTCTATAATGGCTCCTGACAACAGATACACAGCACTGCACTGCAAGACATCAAGTGTACACACACACTCAGCAAAGTCAAGACTCACCCACGACACACTTCAACTGACACAAAGTAAGGTCAGGCCATGATCTTCCCGGAGCCGGCTGAGAACCTGCGGGGCGTTGTAGTAGGGGAAAGCTGATGGTTAAATGTAGCTGTCGCAAAGATCTTCCTTCCTGGCAATGCTACGCCGCCGGCTCACCCACCACTCTGCTCCGTGATAGGGCCGCTATCCTAGTTCGCTGGGGGCTCACACACACATTGAACAATACGTTTGCAATAAACACATCCAGCTGTATATTCCTTGTACTCACGGTAAGTTATCACACTTCCTCTCTTTATCTCCGCGATATCCACACTAGCTGGTTTCCTTTACACTGCACGTAATCCAGTCGTACTCATCCGACTATCACACTGAAGATATGCATGTCAATACTCTCACAATATCAAAGACTTCCAATATACTCAGCCACGCTATTATCCTCTTCCTCCGTTTCCAACCAGCGTCTCGTATAGTCCTCCGTTTCCACGCCACAGCAGCACAATATCCACTTCACCACCGGAACTCACGTACCGACTGCAACCAAACAACAACAACCCCTACTGGCTGGTTTTCGTGTCCTCTTTATACTCCTTCGCTTCCTTAAGTTCTCCAATCCTTGATCGCTGCGTTTATTTGCCACACCTGTGTTCAATCGGCTTGATTTTGCTCGCGGCGTTTTCCCAGAAGTTCCTGTATTTCTGCTTATCCCGCCGGGTGGAACTCAACCCCGGGCGGAACCAATCTGAGCGCCGGCTTATTTTAAAAACGCAGAGTTTCCATTAAATCAATTAAAAATCTGCGCCGGCCGCGGGCGTAAAACTTTGGTGTCCATGCCCCCTAAGGGGTTGTGCACACCAAAACTTTTAAACACGGCTGAAAACGCCTGGACAACGCCGAATGCCAGCTGTTTCTTTAGCTGAGCGCTTTGGTAGCTGTGATACTTTAGCTGTGAGTCGGTTGGTTGCTGTTGTAATGCCCCGCGCTTCCTCCACTGTAATCGGACAGCCGTGTGAGAACTGCCAATGATGAGTGGAGCTTTTCACCCAAAGTTGAATGTTTTTCAACTGTCGGAGCTCAGCGCTAAGGGGGCGTGCACACCAAAGCTTTTACGCATGGAAGCTCAGCGTTTTTCAAATAAGCCAGCAGCTAGCGGTTTTCTTCCGCGCTGAAAAACTGGTGCCCGGCGGTTTTTCCACGCTCAGCGCTGAGTGCCGAGAGTTGAAAAATGTTCAACTTTGGATGAAAAGCCCCGCTCGTCAATGTCAGTTCTTACACGGCCGTCCAATCATAGTGGAGGAGGGGTGGGGACAAGTATCACAGCAACCAACCGTCTCACAGCTGAAGTATCAGGGGGCGTGCACACCAATGCTTTTACGCCCGTGGCCGGCGCATGTTTTCAATTCATTTCAATGAAAACTCTGCGTTTTTCAAATAAGCCAACAGCTAGGTTTTCTTCCGCGCTGAAAACCGGCGCCCAGCGGTTTTTCCGCGCTCAGCACCGAGAGTTGAAAAATGTTCAACTTTGGAAGAAAAGCTCCGCTCGTCAATGTCAGTTCTCACGCGGCCGTCAAATCACAGTGGAGGTGGGGCGGGACAAGTATCACAGCAACCAACCGTCTCACAGCTGACGTATCAGAGCTACCAAAGCGCTTAGCTGAAGAAAGCTAGCACTCAGCTGAAAAACAGCTGGCATTAGACGTTGTCCAGGCTTTTTCACCCGCGTTTAAAAGTTTTGGTGTGCTGAATCCCTAAGCGCGGAAAAACTGCTAGCTGCTGGCTTATTTGAAAAACATGGAGCTTCCATTGGAAACAATTGAAAACATGCGCCGGCTGTGGGCGTAAAAGCTTTGGTGTGCACGCCCCCTTAATGGCAAGAAAAAGACCATAGAGAATGAACAGAAGAGCAGAGCTCATGGAGACCAGCCCAAAAATGGAAAAATGGAATGGAAAAAGCAGAAAGGCTGAGCATACCCTAACATTATCCCTTCCCTTGACCATGTGACCAAACCCAACATGATACATTCAAACTGACGATTAAAAGACCACCTTTAACCCCCACTGTACTTGACAAACAACTCTGCCAATAGTCAGTGAGCACAGGAATGCAGATGGTAGATCTGGGAATAGGGGTTGTGCCATTAATTCCTGTTTTCCCAGAGTGCACCCTTATTTTCAGCCTTACAACTCTTAAACTCTCCCAGTGTGAATCTAGAAAAAATCCTATCTTTTAGCCAAGCGTTCACATAAAACACCTCTTATTGTTCACTTCTCAAGTAATGAAAGTTAATTTTTTGCTTGAAATAATATGAACAGCAGCTCTGCTAACCCTTCTGCTTTTGCTTTCCTGTTTCTATATCGGGATACCCAATATAGGTTACAGAAGCACAAGTATGGATCCAGCCTCACATGTGAAGACTTCAGATGATGCCAATGCCCCCAAAGACTTCATATGATGGCAACTATAGATGGACTTAAAAAACTGCCATATTGTAATCACTGCCTCATAGTTTTTACAATAAATAATAATATTTGAATGGACAACGTTTACGCTTTTATATTCCCATTTGTTTGTCCACAATACTCTGCTGGACAATGCAAACTGGTGTGTTTTGCATCATCCAAATATTGTTAATTTACATATATTACAGACATTGTAACAATAGAAAGTGGGTTGAAAGTCTGTAAACTTATGCGGCTTTCACATAGGATGCGGTGTGCGCTGCGCTCGCCGCTGGGTTCCGCGCAGCCAAGCGATTTGTGCTCTGATGGCCAGACCACAGTAGGCGGGGTTTTCAATAAATTACTACAGTGTTTATATTTGCGTTAAATAGTCGATGAGGAATACAGAGACTGTTGCTCGTCTCCATTTCACGTAACTTTAAGCCTACCTACAACAATGCTGCTTGACTTAAAGGGGACATTCCATGAAAATCAGACTTTTTCCATGTTTAAGTGCTATAATCAGGTCCCCAGTGCTTCTACCAACCCAGAAAACATGAAAAATAGCAACCCTGTAACTTTGTTTTGGTAAGGCTCTCTCTGCAAGCATGTAAATAAATAGGTCATACGGATTTCGCTCCTATAGTAGTTTTTGTTGGGTAAATTACTGATCATATGCTGTATTAATATTATATTAGGCCTAAGGCCTGTTGTTTCTACACAAGGCTATAAGACACCCAGTTAAACTTTCGTTTTCTCAGTTAACTTTCGTTTCCTAATTAAAAGAGTCCAGGTGCGATCCTGCGACTATACCCCGATTGTTCTCGCCACGATTAGTTTGAGAAACAAGGTCGACATAAGCGATAAAGAAGAGGACGGCATTTCAGATTAGTTATCTTTCGTTTTCTCAGTTTCCTACTTAAAAGAGACCAGGTGCTATCCTGCGACTATACCCCGATTGTTCTCGCCACGATTAGTTTGAGAAACAAGGTCAAACAACCAATAAACAAGAGTACGTCATTTTAGATTAGAGAATTCGTCCGGCTGTACTTTGCTACATTAACAAAAAGTTGGTTATGTCAGGGAAAGCCAAGGCCAATCGAAATAATAAACAGAGAACGTCACTTTAAGATTTAAGAAGTCCAGCTGTCATTTTAGATATGAAGAAGGATTCAGCTGCACATAAAACAAACAGATTAATTGTGGCAGACTGAGACCAATGAGAAGAACATACGTCATCTCAGATAAGAAGTGTTTGATCTTACTGTATAAAAATGGAGTCAGATGTTGGGAGGGCAGATGATCTTTGTGCACCTCTTTGAGGGGTATTGATTGTCTCACTTTGTTGGCTCGAGCGAATAAAGTAATTTTTGTTTGGCACCTGGAACCTTTGTCTCCTGAGTATTTTTTCTTCTGAAGATTCAAGCTAAGACTTTTTGCCACAACATAACTTGGTGACCCCGCGACGTGATTGGACAGAGGCTACGGAGTGGAGGGCCGCAGACGGGCAGAGGTCGGCCAGGTCACACAAGGGCGCGCCACTATAGAGGTGAGCATAAATTTACTTGCTTATTCTGTATGGTGCTTGTGTGGTCTGCCGAAGGTAAGCCCTGAGCGGTGTTGATACTCCAGGTCTCTCCAAATTGAACACAGCAATTTGATACTTATAATATAAATTATTTGCTTCCATTAAGATAATGATAAAATACTGAATTGAAAAAGCAAAAAGGGTTCCAGATTCTAAACAGGTGTGCGTGTGAGTGCGGGTGTCGAGCTTCGTGCTCGAAAAAACCCTGCTTGGGCAGGTCACGCGAGAGGCGTGTCGGGCCTTGGGGTCCGGAGCTTGGTGCTCGAAAAAACCCTGCTTGGGCAGGTCGGGCCTTGGGGTCCGGAGCTTGGTGCTCGAAAAAACCCTGCTTGGGCAGGTCGGGCCTTGGGGTCCGGAGCTTGGTGCTCGAAAAAACCCTGCTTGGGCAGGTCGGGCCTTGGGGTCCGGAGCTTGGTGCTCGAAAAAACCCTGCTTGGGCAGGTCGGGCCTTGGAGTCCGGAGCTTGGTGCTCGAAAAAACCCTGCTTGGGCAGGTCGGGCCTTGGGGTCCGGAGCTTGGTGCTCGAAAAAACCCTCCTTGGGCAGGTCGGGCCTTGGGGTCCGGAGCTTGGTGCTCGAAAAAACCCTGCTTGGGCAGGTCGGGCCTTGGGGTCCGGAGCTTGGTGCTCGAAAAAACCCTGCTTGGGCAGGTCGGGCCTTGGGGTCCGGAGCTTGGTGCTCGAAAAAACCCTGCTTGGGCAGGTCGGGCCTTGGGGTCCGGAGCTTGGTGCTCGAAAAAACCCTGCTTGGGCAGGTCGGGCCTTGGGGTCCGGAGCTTGGTGCTCGAAAAAACCCTGCTTGGGCAGGTCGGGCCTTGGGGTCCGGAGCTTGGTGCTCGAAAAAACCCTGCTTGGGCAGGTCGGGCATTGGGGTCCGGAGCTTGGTGCTCGAAAAAACCCTGCTTGGGCAGGTCGGGCCTTGGGGTCCGGAGCTTGGTGCTCGAAAAAAAACCCTGCTTGGGCAGGTCACGTGAGAGGCGTGTCGGGCCTTGGAGTCTGGAGCTTGGTGCTCGAAAAAACCCTGCTTGGGCAGGTCGGGCCTTGGGGTCCGGAGCTAGGTGCTCGAAAAAATATATAATTATTACACGGTGAGATTTAGATGCTCAAATCCTGTAGGTCAGGTGGTTGTAGGTACGGTCTATGTGTTATTTGTCTTGTTGCTTTGTGTTGTTTTTGTCAGTTATTGTAGCATTAAGTTGGTGAACTGTGTTAAAACTGCAATCAGTTTGTGTGTTATATATGAAGGTTGGGCTGATGAGAGAGTGTTCTTCTATGGCTGTGTCTTATTCAGCGTGGGAAAATGTTTGCCTGCTAGAACTGTGTGTGTGAAAAGATAAGAACTAAAAGAGCAGAGGAAGGAGGGGCTCATGGTGCATGAGAAAGAGAGAGAGATTTTTGTGAATAAAAAACTGTTTTGAGTGAGAGCATATGAGAGATCAGTGTGTGTGTCTATATGTGTGTGTTAGTGAAGATAAAGTGAGGCCTCTGTAAATATAAACTGTAAATATGAGTGATTTTATCTTTAAAAACATAGCTTTTGATCTTATTTTTCATTTTCTCATTTTCTTTTTGCCTTAATATACCTGATGAAGTAATTATGGATGATAATAACTTAAAATATAAGAAACGTGTATTTATAGCAGCTAGGGATGTTCATATTGTATATAATAATAATTGTTAATGCATGGTGACTCAAAGTAGGCCCCTAAATGACACAAATTATTAAAACCAAAACTTTTTGAAATGCATCCTGCTTTAGAAATGACCTCTGTGGTAGATGCAATCTGCCCTTTTTAGATATTAATCATCTGGACTGATCACGTTTTCTTTGATGAGGTAATGTTGCCTGAATATCTGATAATGTACTGTATGAATCTTGATTCTGTTGTTGATCTGTCGCTGCTGTTTGCACGTTTAAATGAGATAAAATGTTTTGTTTTTTATCAGGTCACAGACAACCGTCAACTATTTTTACTCAATGACAATTTAATATTAAAATCTTATAAGTTAATGGTTAATATTCAGTTAATAAGATGCGGTTGTCGGTTGTGAAAATTAACTGATATGAACATCCCTATTAGCAGCAGAAAGAGTGTGAAATGCTTAAATTCAAATTGAAATAAGAGATATTAACAATAACTTCTGGAAAAGCATTTAGCAAATATTTAGCAGTAATATAAATAAACAGACTGATATCTGAGATAATTAGTGGAAGTACAAAAGTTACCAGAAGTAGAGAAAAAGTGGCCATAGATAACCTGGCAAGTAATAATTAGAATCCTGGAATGTCATGTTGATAGAATATTTAGATGAGGTTTGCTCATACAACCTTCAGAGATCAAGTAGGCCACATACGCCTGAAACTGGAAATAATAAAATTTTGGAAATATTATTTATGAGTGAAGTTGTCTATTTATTCATTGGTCACCCCTTTTTCCAAATTGACCTATGTAATTAATTCTAATTATGGTGAAGTGTGTTTACAGACATGGCATCCATATCATTGGAAAGGCTGAAGTCCAGACATCCTATCAGCACGGATTTGATTACAAGAACTTCCAAACAAATGGACCAAACAAATGGACCAAACATACCAAACACTTGAGGACAAAATGGCCAGAGGATGGGACATTTGAGGTAACAGTGTGTGAGGACGTGGAAAATTTGTAGAAATTACAAACCCTAAGAGCGAAATATGAGAAGAGATGAGAAAATAGTAATAATAATAATGATGATAATAATAAAATAATAGTTTTTAATTTATTTAAAAAAGGAGGGACTTAACTTTTTAAAATTTAGAGTAAATAGATTTAGAATAAAGAGATTCTAAAAGAAGATGATAAAAAGTTGTAGACAAAGGAAAAAGGTCTCCTCTAGGGATGAGGGATTTAAAAACCAATTACCAATAATTACAGGTGACATACAATTTGAGGACAGAATAGAATTGGAGCCAGACCAATCACAGGCTAGAGCACAACCCCTTTTACAAACCCCTAAACTCATCACAAACACAGATGAGCCCACAAGCCCAATAAAAAAAAAAAAAAAAAAAAAAAACAGACAGCAAACCAAGGCCAGAACCCAGTTCTTAACCCAGTTCCGATGCAACCAAAACATTAGGAAAGATGTTAACACCCCCTGAGATACATAAGGCATATGATAGTGTAGCCACAGCCCTACATCAGATAACACCCCTAGACGTATGCAGAACAGAAAGGCTTAAGTTAAGGATGGACAAATTTAGGAATGACATTTTAGAAAAAGTAAATGATACAACACCGACAGGAAGTGTAGAGTAGGGACCAGGCAGGCTGGAGAAACCAGAGCAGTAAAAGCTACAAGCAAGGATAATTCAAGCAAGCAGCCGGTATCTCAAGGATGGAGAGAGAGGGTGCAAGGATTTAAAGTTTGAGACTGGACGCTGGGTAAACGTTGGACAAGAACAGCAAGCTGCATGGATTTATGCCAAGAGACAATGTTTATGTTGATGAACCCAGAAATACATCAATGTGCCTGATTTTGATAAACGGACAACAAGGACAATGTAAACCCTGGGCCACTCAGGATTTTGATGGACTAGCTGCACGCCTTCCAGAAATACATGAAGGAGCCGGAAAATGGATACAAACTTTTGAGCAAAAGACAGCAGGGTGTGTCTCGGCCATAGGAGATATCAAGGCCCTGTTGGCAAAGTGTGTCGGTGGAACAAAGTTGAATGAACTTTTGAATAATGCTGGACTGAGAATTGCAATTGACAACATCAGAAGAGATAAAATGTCCTTTGTCCCCCTTCAGGAAGAGAACGTGGACAACAATACACAGAGAATACCCCATGCAGATTGACCCGAAGATGCTGAGAGGTGATCCGATTGGTGAAACAGAAAATCCAACAGAATATATACAAGAACAGCTGAAACGGTGATGTGGAGAACTAGAAAAAGACCCGGAAGAAGACTTTGTTTTAGCTGCACTGTTCAGAAAAGCAATAGTGGAAGCTGTGCCACCACCGGTTAAAACCAAACTCGAAGATGTAGTCGAACTGAACTCCAAATCACACAAGGAGTTCTGTGATCATGTATTACATGCAGTCAAGCAGCACCAAAAGAATGAGCTGAAGGCAACAACAACAGAGAGAGAGAGGGAGAGAGAGATGCAGAGGGGGCTGGCAAAGTTACAGCGGAACGACTTTGTGAGCAAAACTAAGAAAAAAGCACAAGCTGTTCTGAAGGAGAAACAACCAGCTTTAATGGTGCTCATCAACACACCTGCCCCCACCATCCAGCAAACACAGATAGCAACACCAGCCCAACCCACTCCGGGAAATGCTCAACAGCAAGCCACTCTCATTGTTATCTGTGCAAAGCCAAAACAGCAAAACAGCAGTAATGGACAAAAACACCAAGGAGGCAGAGGACAAGAAAGAACAAAAAGATCACGTGATAGATGCTGGGGCTGTGAAGATGCTGGGGCAGCATGGACACTTCAGAAGCGAATGTCCGAATAACCCATTTAATTAAGATCAACAAAACTGACAGCAGAATTAACAAGGCGGACGGTTGAACCAACAAGACTGGCAGCCAAACCAGAGACAGTAAGGCCCACCCAGAGCAGCAGCAGCAGTCACAACAACAATCACAGTGTGGTCCAGTGAATCTGTGGTGTGGGCCAGACCAAAGCTACTAAGGTTGCCCAGAGGATTCTAACGGGAGGGGCCAACATCCAATGATAACTGACAATGCTGACGACAGATTATTGACTCTGCAGGTTGAAGTTGAAGGCAAGTCTGAACCTATGATGACTGACACTGAAGCAAATTACACATGCGTAAGTCCAAATTATACCACACACCTCCACCTGTCTGAAAATTTTGAAAAACAAGCAGGATTTTAAGGAAAAAACCCAGCTGACACCTCTGACTGCTCCAGTCTGTCTGTAAGCAAAAGTCAAACAAGTCACTTTAGCACACACATTAATTATTAGAAATAGATGCCCTATGTAGATTAAAATAGCAGATATCTTGTTCCCCTGATGGAATTTATATTAACAGTAAGGCAGTTAGAAAAATTACAATGATGACACCGAAAGTAAACTTATGTTGGATAGGAAAATTTAGAATAGAATATATACATGATAATTACAAAATGGAAAAAGTTTGTGAAAGAGCAAATTAATGAACATAGAAGGTACAGTCTGAATTTTTACTGTATTATGATGTATGACCCCTTATGCAGAACAGATCTAGAAAAAGAGTGAATAAATAGGAAGAAAGGATAGAAAGTTCCCCTGATTTCCCCACATATAGAATAGCACCCCAAGTTACAGCTTCACAGATAGACACTTGATTGAAAAAAAAAAATAAATAGAAGGATTTTTGACTCTACAGCACATGTAACTATTTTGCAGGCAAATAAATTAAGTATTAAGATCTTAGCCATATGATGAAAAATAAAATAGGGAACGCAGTAAAATTCTATACTGCTCATTTTGGAAGAGAGGAGAAACAAGAAAGTTGTGTGCACCATGGTTCTGCCAGTAGTTGCAACTGATAAGATAGAGATGCTTTGGCAGTCATCCCAGAAATACAGGCAGGCCTATCAGAAATAGAGCAGCTGATTCAAACTAATTTCTGGACAAGCTAAAACATATGTAAGTTTAACAAAAATTAGCAAAATACCCATTGTGACAGGAAACAAGAAAATGTTAGAAGCACTATTGAGGCATTAGGAGTTTTTAGTAGAAACAACAAGCTATTGTAAAACACCAATATTTTCTGTAGCTAAAGCTTTATTTTTATACATGATTGGAGAAATATAAATGATGAATTTGAAGATTGGCCAGCACACAGTAAGTTCCGGATCCACACACACTGTTAACTAGTATCCCTCCTGAAGTTAAATATTTCAATGAAATTGACTTATGCTCTGCTTTCTTCAGTATTTAACTGGACGAGAAATGCAGAAACTTTTACCTACAAAGGTAAACAACTCACTTATTCTATATTACTGAAAAATGTCCTCATTTACTTTGCATTTTCAATTAATTAATTATTAAAAACAGATTTGAAAAGATCTAGTGTTGGACAATGCGCTGTTCCAATATGTGGATGACCTATTAATTTACTATCCCACACTTGACCCATGCTAGCCTGACGTTGTCATACTCAATTCTAGTCCCCGTTTTTCAAATTGTGGTGGGTGGGGCTAAGATCGGCTGGCACCCAGGCTAGACCCATGCTGTAAAGATTATAAAACTTTTGAATAAATTATCTGAGGGGGGAGGCACAAAGCCTCTAGAGCTAAATAACAACATTGTTAAACATAAGTTAAATATTTGATAAGATTAATTGCAACTATATGCAACTAAAATGACATCAATTGGTTTTGTAATATAGTAGTAAATGTTTCTTTTGTGAATTCTTCATTGACACAATTATTCAACCCCTTAAAGAACTACCACTCTGAAGAACAGAGGTTCATTGAAGTGTTTTCAATCAGGTATTGAAAACACCTATGGATGTCAGGGAACAGCAATAAAGCCTAATAAGCACCAATTAGGCAGCTTTAAAATGACTGTGATACTCAACTCCTTCATTGCAAATTCAAGGCAAAGGGCACTGTTGAAACGCTTCCTGGTCGTGGCAGAAAAAAGATGCTAACTGCGACTGCTGTGCGCTATCTGAAATGTAGAGTGGAAAAAAGTCCCCGTGTGACTGCTGAGGAACTGAGAAAAGATTTGTCACATGTGGGTACTGAAGTTTCTGCTCAGACAATACGGCGCACCCTGCGTACTGAATGCCTCCATGCCAGAACTCCCAGGCGCACCCCCTTGCTGTCTCCAAAGAATAAGAAGAGTCGACTGCAGTATGCCAAAAGTCATGTGGACAAACCACAGAAGTTTTGGGATAGTGTTCTGTGGAAAATTAGAACTGTTTGGGCCCATGGATCAACCCTATGTTTGGAGGAGGAAAAACAAGGCCTATGAAGAAAAGAACACCTTGCCTACTGTGAAGCATGGTGGGGGGTCAATCATGCTTTGGGGCTGTTTTGCTTCTGCAGGTACAGGGAAACTTCAGCGTGTGCAAGGTACCATGAATTCTCTTCAGTACCAGGAGATATTGGATGACAATGTGTTGCAGTCCGTCACAAACCTGAGGCTTGGGAGACGTTGGACCTTTCAACAGGACAATGATCCCAAGCATACCTCCAAATCCACTAGAGCATGGTTGCAGAAAAAAGGCTGGAACATTTTGAAGTGGCCATCGCAGTCACCAGACTTAAATCCGATTGAGAACCTCTGGTGGGACTTAAAGAAAGCAGTTGCAGTGCGCAAGCCTAAGAATGTGACTGAACTGGAGGCTTTTGCCCATGATGAATGGGCGAAGATACCCGTACAGGGCTCGACATTAAGGCTTGTCCGCTTGTCCGGGACAAGTGGATTTTTTGTAGGACAAGTGTAAGAGAAAAGTAGTTGTCCGACTGGACAAGTTAAATTTCAATCAACGTTACTTCACGTTATGTGCCGTTAACGACGCAGAACGCGCAGCGCAAACACCGAGCGGAATATTGAACAGAGAGCGCGGCACGCCGACACACACGTTTACATGTAGGCTACTGTTATTGTTACTAAACAAGCTGTGCGCGCATTAAACCTGATCGCCGAACACGGAGGGGCGGGAGTCGCGGGACGGCATGGAGTGGAGTGGAGAGTGATGTTTCTTCAGGCTCCGGCGTGAATATAAATTACTTCACTGTGTGTCAAAAAAGCTGATTTAAGTCCGTATTTTTTCTCTTCTAACGTTCGGTAAAAACACATAATGGGCTTAAAATCTTGTTTAAGAATCTGTTTTATAACGAGAATCTCTCTTTAGCGCGCCTATGTGTGTGCTGCGCGACAGCTGATTTGAATCTGACAGAGTTCGTCACTGTACATTAAAAATCCCACACGAACATTACAGCATAAATGCTAGGTTTAAGATTGATTTGATATGTAACAGATAATCTAGATACATTTATTCTAATACGTTTTTTAAAACATGGTAATGTTTTAATGTTTTGCAATCATTGAAAAATCATCTATTATTTTGCTTTAATTGCTAGTCTGGGTTTGGTTGAAGGCTACAGTTTGTCCGGTTAGAACAAGTATGTCTCACTCAAATCGTTGACTTTATTAAATGTGCATAGATGTGTGGTTAGTATAATGCACGCACACGCGCAGTCCACAAAACCTCCTTTGATTTGAATCAATCCTGCTTATTTAAACTATAACTATTTACACTATTCAGCCGATCTCCTTTCCCGTTATCATTCACCTGCTCTATTCTCCGACACTGCGCAGACTCTAGCGGAAAGTTTGGAACAGTCCATTTCGCACTTATTAACAGGGGTGACCGGATTAGTCCATTTATTAAAGGTGACACTTTTCTACAATCATTGAAATGTGGGGAAAATGAAGAGAAAGGCAGCAGATATAGCATCATTCTTCAAAAAGAGTAGCAAGAAGCAGCCAAATGAATCTTAGTAAAATACATTTCAGTGCCCTACAAAATTCATGTGATTTTCTGGTCTCTATATTTTCAGCAATGGGAGATAGAAATCCTGGTTTCAAAGTAAATTTCAAAAGTTTTATTTGATTAAATAGTTTAAAAAAAACATGAGGTTGAATTATGACTATAAATTGTATGTTAATCTCAATTCATTTTAATTAAATTTCAAGTATTGTAGCAATTGTATGTTACACATTATTCTGATTAACACACATATAATACTTAAAAGTATTTTAAGGTTGGATGATAGAGATTATATACAGAGGTGGGTAGAGTACCCAAAATCTGTACTCAAGTAAAAGTACAAGTACTTATACAAAAATTTACTCAAGTAAAAGTAAAAGTAACAATCTAATTATTTACTTGAGTAAGAGTAAAAAAGTATTAGATGAAAAAACTACTCAAGTATTTAGTTACTCGTTACTTCCAATCTGATTGAAAAGAAGCGTAAAATCCCTGAATTTCAGACTACTTGGAGGGCTTTCACAAACCTCTCCTTAAAAGTCTCATTGTTCTGCTTATATACTACTACCTAGGTTAAAGTAAAGCAGTCTATCTCAGTCCTCCAACATCACATAACGTGTCATTAAAAAAAATCTTAAACAAACACTGACTGTTTTCTGACAGTTAACTGTGTCTTTATTTTCACGTTCACAACAAAACGTTCACAAGCTTACAGTAAGCAAAAAAGAATGTGTGTGTCTGTTTGTTATCATGTTTTTATATTAATAGGTTATTTTCATTGCCATTAATGTGCAATTAATGAACATAAGGAGCTTGATAAAATGCTTATTTTAGAATTTCAAATGGAACTTTTCTGTTTTTGCAAATCAACTCTACATTTATTATAATATATAAAACATGTTTCTTTAAAAACATACTTTATTCTTTTATTTTTATTTTATTAATCCAGTTTTTATTCGTATGTATTTTCTACATTGAAGTAAGGTGTCCGGTTATGTGTAGGGGAGAAATTTTTCAGATTTTTTTAAAAGTTTTTGAAATTTTTAAAGATAATGTTTCAGACAGAGATATATTTTTGCTGTGGTCAGTAACTCACAAGTGTGGTCTATCAATACCAGGTGGAATTTTGAACAAATGTAAAATGACTAGTATAATTTCACTTTGAACATAAGTGGTGAATTGTTACTTTTTTTTAACACAACAAAACAATGTAGATTTTCATGTTACACTTGTTTTTATTAACTATACATGACTATGACCTCTTTAATATGTAACTGCAAACATATTTTGTAATTTATCTTTGTAAAAAAGAATGAAATTATATTTTCATTTTAAATTTCAGTTTTATCAAATGTTTCAAAAGCAACCAACAGTACAAACTTAAATTCAACAGTTTGAACACTATGAAAATTAAATTAAATTAAATTAGAATAATATAAATGGTTTAAAAGTAAGTGTTACTTTCGTCCTGACAGGATCTCCTCACATTTAAACCCGATTTACTTTTATTTTGAAAAACTCTTGAGAAGTCAAACTTCAGGATGTGTAAGAGCACTAAATAACCTGAAGATTGATGAAACGAGAAACACAACGCGTTATAAGAAAACAATGACCGCTTTTGGAATTTACTTATGGTTGAAAACAACTTTCTGGATCTACACCCGGAAAATGGTGAGTAAATAACGCGATATTTGTCAGCTCCTCTGTCAAGGGTTGCAAAGATGCTGTCATAGTTTGGAATGCAAATGGTATCAGTCCTCTTAGAAAATCGCTTTGTTACTTTCGTCCAGCGTTACTTTTGCCCCGGTTCTCACGTATTATATTAATGCAAGACTTAACACTATGCTGTTCAATTTGTTTAGTTTTATGAGGAAATGATATGGAAATGTGCAGATGTGAACGTTTGTTGTTTGTAAGGTTAGAGTAATTTTCATTGCTTGCACAAGAGCGCATATGACAAAAACAGTGCGTGAAATAATATTATAATAAGGCACTGCACAACGTGACACTTACCGCCGTGTTGTTTCAGGTTGGAGCTTGAATTCCTGTATGCTGAGATGTCAGTTCGTTTTGGTGCACAAAGCATACATCGCATTATGAAACTATTCTTTTTGACCTTTTGTAGTGTAAACATAGACCAAACTTGAGCCCACGCGTGATCTGCCTCCGATTGCTTGCATAGGTCATCCTCCGCTTCAGTCATCTCCTTTCATCTATGTTTCATCTACGCGCGCTAAAGGGTGATACGTAGCCACCCCTCGCAACGCACGCAGCCTCTCTAACGTCTCGCGAGACTTTCGAGCAAGCCATATAAACTTAAAAAATAAAATATATTCATTAATTATTACCATTTGAAAGTAGCGTAGTAACGCCACCGAATGTAGCGAAGTAAAAGTACAGTTTTTTCATTAGAAATGTACTTGAGTAAGAGTAAAAAGTACCCATCATTAAATTTACTCTAAAAGTACTAGTTACCCAAAAAATGTACTCAAGTAAATGTAACGAAGTAAATGTAACTCGTTACTACCCACCTCTGATTATATATGCCACCCCAGAGTAATTGCTGGCCCCTGCCTGGCCACCCCTATGAGAAATCCCTTGCTCCGCCACTGATTAGCAAAACACAAAAATACATTATATTATAAATCTTTACCCGGACAAGTGACTTTTGTGCATGGACAAGTGAAACACAAATTTACTTGTCCAAAGGACAAGTTGCTCAAAAAGTTAATGTCAAGCCCTGCCCGTAGATCGCTGCAAGACACTGTGTCAAGCTATGCTTCACGTTTAAAAGCTGTTTTAACTGTAAAAGGATGTTGTACTAAGTACTAATATTGAATGTCACTTGGGGGTTGAATAAAACTGAAAATGATGTGAGCACAGAAAAGACATTTGTGGTTATTTCATTATAAATTTTATGTTATATTTGTCTGACCTACACATGCCTCTTTGATGTAAATTGTAAGCAGGATGACTGAATGATCAAAATCAATGTCAAACCGGCCAAAACAATCAATTTCAGTTGGGGTTGAATAATTTTGAACACAACTGTATAGGCTCCATACATATACACACATATCAGAATTGCTAGAAATGGATTATGTAATCTAAATAATCTCTGTCCAAAAGTGGCAATTAACAGACATAGCAATGCATCATGTTCTATAAGATTATCATGTTAAAATGGAATTACTCAATAAAGCAAGAAAAAAACTACCTCAAATGTGTATCTATTTAAAACATCAAAATCATCACACGCAAAAAGTCGCTAGAGCAATAGACGGTTTCATCGGATGCACGTGATACACGTCTGGATCCGAACCTTATGCTGCGTTCCAGGCAGGTTTTTAAACCCGTAAGTTACGACTTCAAAACCACGACTCACGACCTTATGCGTTCCAGGCAGCCTGTAACTCGTGTTTTTACAACCTTCTACCGGTGAAAGTGCACTGGAACGGCAGTCAAACCCGTGACTTCCCACCCGTGAACTCGTACTAGATCGATGTACTCCCAGTTCAGAGTGGTAAGTCGTGGATTTGAAGTCGTGAGTTACGGGTTACAGGTTGCCTGGAACGCAGCATTACTTCCGGTTTCGTTTTTTTAATGGTCTGACTAGTTGCTGAACTGATCTCTTGAACAAATGCCTCGTCGAAAATAACAATAAAGTTGTGTCCACGTGGACTCGCATTAAGGGTCCCTAAAGTCTGGACTACGTGATGTCATCAAAGTGTGGACTCTGAGGAGGACCACAAGTCCGGAGTGTGCCATTTGGGACAGGACCATAGACTGTAAAAAAAGATGGATGACGCGATGTCGCCTCCCACCATTGTAATGAATTGAAGCCAAAAATGTCCGACCACGGTCGCCGCCATGTTACGTAAAAACGTCAGTTTGGAGCCAAGGCATGCGCAGAAGGAATCGTCCGTGGAGCCAGAGCCACGTTATCAAACTTCCGCCTAAACGCTCGCTCGACCAATTCAACCACGCCACTCATAACGACACGCCCCGTTTCTATAGCATCAAATTACTAGCTAAAATGAAACTTACCACAATAAGGAAAACACTTTTACATATATACGCGTGAAAACAACTACCTGAAAGTACCAAAACCACCTTTTGGAAACTTTTATTGGAAGTGTAAATACTTTTTTTTATTTAGAGCAGAGTCCCATTAGTTTGAATTGAGAGGGCGGGGTTATGACTTGTACTGCAGCCAGCCACCAGGGGGCGATCACAGAGCCAGAGGCTTCACTTTTCAAGGCTTATGAGCAGTGTTAGGAAAGTTCACTTTCTACATGAACTAGTTCAGTTCACAGTTCACAAATTTTAAAATGAACTAGTTCAGTTCATAGCTCATATTTCCAAATTTTGAACTAGTTCACAGTTCCAAAAATGAACTAATTTATTTATAGTTCTTTTTCCCCATATTATTTTAAAAAAATATATTGCCATATAGCCCATATAGAACCACAGACAGGAATGATTTTATCAGTTTTAACACTGAAGCTAAATGCATCAGATTTCATATTCATATCCAACTTTAAATCCTTATCCAACCAGGGTTTACGAGCATTGACTGTCTTTTAATTTTTGTATTTGCTTGCACATACCTTGAAAGGCTAGCCGGGTGCTTCAAGGGGGTTTTCCGGGCGAGAAGCGCTGCGAGGCGTTGAGTGTATGACAACTCAGGTATTGCACACCGCACGTGCACGTTAAATAGCGTGAGCTTGTCTATTTCAAGATCCAGAATATGTGTAAGCAGCCTTTGTTAATCGTTAACGATTTAGGACAAATATGATGTTATGTTATCTAATGCAGTGGTTCTCAAACTGGGGTCCGGGGCCCCCAGGGGGGCCACGAGATGGTGCCAGGGGGGCCCCAGTTTTATGACATTTTATAAAATAAATTAAGTTATCATGAATTCTGTGCACTTAAACCTAAAAAATATAAGACTACTAACCAACAGCACTACTTCGTATCATTTAAAATGTTTTATTTAATCAAAAGTTGAGTTTTAAAACAGTTTCTTGTCATAAATTTTCTTTGGGGGGGGCGCGAAGAAATGCACCATACAAAAGGGGGGCTGCCCGCTGAAAAAGTTTGAGAACCACTGATCTAATGTTAAACTATGCGAGTGGCGCAGCAGGGATTTGGATAGCAGCGTCCAGTCAGTGTTGTTTTGATGACGTATGCAGCCTGGTGGCAGTGTTGCCAGATTGGGTGTTTTTTTCCGCTACACATTAAGGCCTGTTTACAGTGTGTTTTAGACGGGTTTTCGCCTGGAAGACTCTATAGAAATCTGGCACCCTACTGAATGACGTTAAAGTGAGAGAACGTGCCGTTCACAAGCCCCAGAATGAACGAGTTCACCTTGCGTTCATCAGGCAGTAATACAGTATCCCAGATAGCATACGTACGTCGCGGAGACGTCTGCTAAATATCGCTTCATCTTCTGTAGATCGGCCGCGAACATTGAAAAGTAAGACGTCTGCAATATCTCTGCAAGACGTCTTGGCGATGTCTTGAAACATTCGAAATTTTTACGAGCTGCATACATCTTCTGGAGATCTTGAATCCGAGCAAACGCAGACGAATCAGCTGACCGAAATGCTCAACTCATTTCATTGTTTACACTCATTTCTTGTTTAATTGTATTGAACACAAACAAAAGATTGAAAAAAAAACCCTCAGCTGCATATAATTAGCCAGTTTTGCATTTAATTTGCATTCATAAAATATAATTATTATATACCCTACCTCATATCACGTGTAATATAACATGAAATCATACCCTTATTTGCGTTTAGTCCAGTTTCACTTGCATATTTTGCAGTTCTGACGAGACGCCTGCATATAAATTGCGTTCATGTTTTAAGTGCAGAATAAGACACATAAAGGTACTCAAAGTACCTTGTACACAGAAATAATCTTACTGGCAACATTTTAACAAATACACTGTAACCTGGACAGCAGTCTCTGCACCGTTCTTTAACATATATCTATATAGATGAAGAAACCTTATACAATGTTAAAACACATTATACATGTATTCATTTGACCAGGTATTATCCAGCATCACAGCATGAATTGTTTCGACAAGTTTGTTTACCAAATTCAATTTATGAAACCTATGTGCTGAATGTTCATTACATCCAGAACTTAAAGCTATGACATTTACCTGCTCATTTAATCACTGCACAAGACCCAGAGCTGATCATGACACTTTACATTTTAGACTTTGCATGTTCTACATAAAGAAGGAATTCTTTAAAAATGAATGAATTTATAATAACCCTAAAAATGAAAGCATTAAAAACACTGTGATGTAGTAAGTGCTGAAAGTACCATGTGACACTATGAATATAATCACAAATAATGGAGACTGTTACACAAGACTTAGATGCAACTTTAATTACAATACAACTTCCGGTACACCAGGGGATTTTAAATTGTGTGTCAGGAGGACCCACTTGTCCGTCACACAGTAGGTTAAGGTGTGTTGCACACCGTAATGATGCAACAACAGTTTGGCCAAATTAATAATTAACAATGACAATGGTTTTGAAAGAATATACCATAAAATATTTGGTATTGCAAATAAACTTATATTTACTTTACATTATGAAATATTATGAAAATAAAATGACTCCACTGAAAGAGAACAAATGTGTTTTACCCCATTAAAAAATGTATATTTAAAAATATTTTAGTGGGTCTAGAATAGATTACAGTTGTCTAATAGGTTTTGAAATGAGAAGTTTGGAAACCCCAGCTTTACACAATACTAGTCTCAATTAAAGTTAAAGGAATAGTTTACCCTTTTGCCATATTAAACTATGTTATTACCTAAACTTAGACGAATTAATACATATCTATTGTGCACTGCACAGCGCGTCGTGAACGTGCCAGCATCCAGCCCAGCCCCATTCATTCCTATGGTACCAAACAGGGAAGCCACCAAACACTTTCGTGTTTTCCCTATTTTAAGACTGTTACATGAGGAGTTATACCAGTAAGTATGGTGCCACAAAATAAAACTTTTTTGGTACCATAGGAATGAATGGGGCCAGGCCAAACGCCAACACACCCACAACGCGCTGCACGGCGCACGCATTGAAAAAAGATAGGTATGTATCAATTCATCCAGGTTGAGGCAACAACACAGTTCAATATGGCAAAAGGGCAGACCATTCCCCCAATATTAAGTTGTAATATAACTGAAATAAATACCATTTGCAATTGACAGACATTAAATTGAACTGATGGCAGATGAGGTATGGGGATGATGCTGGGCCAGAGTTGAATCTGTGCATCTTAGTAGATCAGGGTGGTTCATCCTTAAGTGCTGCATTAAAAAGAGAAAGGATCTAAAAAGAAAAGAAATTAAATATTTCTCCCAAATCAACATTGGACTATCAACACCAAATTAATAATGCAATTAAATGCAAACAAACCTGTCAACCGTCAATCTATAACAGATACTACACACCTGTGTCCAATACATCAAGATTCTCACAACATTTTAGGGCTAGCTTATTACCACAGTTCTGGCTATTCTTCGTATTCTGTGTGGTGGTTAGTTTGCAACAGTGACAAAAATGAACTTTTCATTAACATTACCATTTGTTCACTTAAGCTGACTTCCAAGAGCACAGTTATCTAACACAGTCTACTGTAAGTGTTTTTTAACATTAAATATAGATTTATTTTTTTGAGAGAGATACAAAGGACAAATGTCTCTGCTTGCTGCCTTCATCCGTGTGACCAATCAATGGTTGTGTTAAAAACATGATAATCAGGTGGTAACAATTAGGTGAAATATTGTGCAGTGTTACAGACAACTCTGATTTCTGATGTTATGTCATTAAATATCCTACCTCCGACCTCAATGCATTCCAGTCAATCACGTATCACATTTGCGTGTTTACCACATAATGAGACGCCAGGAGAAGTTTGTGCTCTTGTGCCAATTATGGCAGAAAACGGTTACTGGATAATTTAACATTCATGTTCATCTATATTACGTGCTGTTTAAAGTTTGTTTGCGGTTCATGTAAGGCTGTGAAAGGCTAGCCACCACCTTGTCTGCAATGTCAAATGACGCATCTCGTTGAGGTCGGTGTTGATCGATCTGGTCCAAGTTGAGAGGTCGGATACTCCACTTTGTTTCCTGTTCCTGACTTCTTACGGGTTTAAGGTCAATAATATCCAACATCCAAGTTGTCTCGAACACAGCATTAGTTAATAGACTCCAGTTCAGTTCTATCTGTAACAAAAGAACACAATGAGAACATCATCACATCAGACAAAGTATTTCATTTATATAAATTGCACCCAAAGAAAAACCAAAATATTAAAAACATGACAGATCAAAATCTTCATTTAAACCCAAAGGGGACTAGCCTGGTAATACCATTCTCTGCTACTTTGCTTGAGCGGAAGTACAAAGTCTGATGTAGTCAGGCTAAAAGGGGACATGGTCTTTAAATAAAACACCCAAAATGCCCCTCTTTTTAAGAGTTTTCAATATCTCCACCACAGTAAGAATTCTTTCTTTCTCAATACTTAAACATTAAAGGTCACGTTTTTTCCTGATCCCATTTTTCAAACTTTAGTTAGTGTGTAATGTTGCTGTAATAGCATAAATAATACCTGTAAATGATAAAGCTCAAAGTTCACTGCCAGCCAGGCGATGTATTTTCTTTAACAGAATCCCCCTTCCAATACAGCGAATGGCCGGTTTGTACTACAGCCCTCTAACTTCCCGGTTGAATGACGTCAAAGCAAGTGTGTTTGACTTAACTCCGTCCTGGCTAAGATAAGCTGCTATTGAATCACAACACACTAAACAAGCTACACAATCAGAACTCGTTACGTATTTCTGAAGGAGGGACTTCATAGGACAAAGAATACATCAGCCCGTTTTTAGGACAGTGAAAGGACTATATAGATATGTAGATTGTGTGAAAAATACCGCATGTGAAACATGTACACATGTTATATTGCGCACTGTAAACACAATCAAATCTTCAAAAAACACAGGAAAAACGGGACCTTTAAAGTTGTTCAGTATTATGGTTGTAATCAAGAAAATGACAATGCAATTTTATTTAAAGATCATATCCCCTTTGGGTTTAAATGCAGATTTTAATCTTTCATGCCATGAAGGCAATAACGCCGAAACATCTGCCCTTGTATTGTTTGATTAGAAAAACAGGTCTAAGCACCTAAAGCTGGGAGAGCATGGTGAGGGTGTTGATGGAACTAGATCTATTGACCCCTAGATAAAATAATTAATAAAAATAATGTTTTTTTCTTATCTGTCCTGTCCTATTTTGTACTGCAAAATAAACAAAAGCAAGTGACCATAGTATAAAGAGGATAAACTATGGGTAATAAGGTATTTAGCAAGGCTTACATTTAAACATTTTTGTTTTATCTCATAGACTATGTTTACACTGTCAGTTTAAATCTGATTTTTGTGTATATCCAATTTGAATGACTGACTGTACACACTGTGTATGACAACTCTTCGTGTTTGATTTGTGTGACCTGAGGCACATTATCTTTTATCCAAAATAGCTGCATTGGTTTATAGCAATGACGTTGCGTTGATGTGTTTGAAATAAATGTGCTTGAGTTTATGCAGCAACAACCAGTTTTCATAAATGAAAAATAAAATATTGTCTTTTTATCCAATTCATCCGAGAAATCATTTGGTAATTAAAATAATGTACCCTAAAAAACCTTTCATTAGTAAGACCGCATTCATTACTTTACTAAATATGGGAAGAGACTCACAGGTGGAGGTAGAAGTTTGGTCTGCACTTTCCATAGCTGGTGCACAGGGATTGTGGTAGGCTAGTGACACAATTGAAGAAGACTAGTTAAAAATCTGCTTTACAACAGAGGTTGAATTAAACTTTTTCATTTTGACAGATAAGGCTGTAACAAATCTGTCATAATCAATTAGGACTAAAATTAGGGATGCACGATATATCGGCCGACATATCGTTATCGGCCGATAACTGCTTATTTTTATTATATTATCGGTTATCGGTCTGATAGCAAGATTAGGCAGATAAATGAAAGCCGATAAATGATGGATTATTTTGGTTTGTTGAACCACTTCACTTGCTCATTGCTGGCCATGTGGAGTTTTGATTGGTGCTTTCTGTGACATAGCACGAAGATGACACATGTTGCGGGCTTAAGAAGAGTATGCTAGTCTAGCGCAAAGACAAGATGTCCGCAGTCTGGGAGTTTTTCATTGTGAAATTAATAGGAATATTTATCGGCCTATATATATATATATATATATATATATATATATATATATATATATCGGTTATCGGCCCCTAACTATAAAGAGTTATCGGTTATCGGTATCGGCCAAAATTTCCATATCGGTGCATCCCTAACTAAAATATCAACAAAACACTTAGAAAATGAACAAAACCAACTATCTGAATCTGTCTGAACTCTAACATTGAGGTCTGTATAGACAAAGTGAGTGTTTATCTGTGTAAAAGTCAAACCAACATTGAAGACTGATGCAGTTGTCATTAAGGCTAATTTTGTCAGACCTACCCCAATGCCTCTACACAAGTAGGCTATGCGGCACTTTTCATTTACACGTTTGCGTCGTTGTTCGCATCGATGTGCATTTACACGTGCAGAACGCTAGTAGCCAATGTCCATAGGCATTTACAATGTAAAATACAACATCAAGGCAAAAGCTGAAAAAAATAAAAAGTGCCAGAAAAAACCCTTGTTGGGGGCCAATCACACCAAATGCGTTTTAAAGACGTGGAAACACAAGGTGCACCTTTATTTGGTCACTTTATAAAAAACAGTGCAGTGCAGCGCAGCTTTTTATATTGCTAGGCAACCACCGAGGCAGCTGTCCTGTCAATCAAATATTTAAGCGTGAGCGCTTTTTTGCTCTTAACTGTCATATAAGCAGAAACTTTAAAAAGGACTCTTGCGCTGACTTTGATCGAAGGTGAGAGGTGCATAAACACACAGGAGACAGTAAGTAACTGAAGTATGTTTGTTTCAAATAACTGTAAACATCGGTCTTACAACGGAAGGCCTGCCTCTCCCCATATTCAATTGGACAATGGAAAGACACAAATGACGTCGGGTGCTTTTCTGCTCTTAGCGCTCCTTCAAAAACGCATGTTGCAGTAGGGGGCAAAAATGCAAGGCGTTCAGTGCCATTAACGACGCACATAACGCTCAATGCTGCAGTTAAAAAAGATTTACCTCAAAGTAAAGACAACTGGATCTGAAGCGTAATGATGGTCTTCAGAAGGCCTCTCATGGTGGTCTTGATTCAGAGGTTTGAGAAGACTACCAAGCACCAGAGCCAGCTAACAGGTGGACCAAACATCAAGCCAGAATTCTGCATGAGTCAGGTAAGCAGAATAAAAGATGCTGTAAATAAACAATAATAAAAGATGGTCATTAATGACTTAATGCTTTTATATTCATGTTAATGCTTTGAAAATTATCTTATCTCTTTCAGAATTTATGTCTTTTGATATTATTGCCTAATGCAACAAATGGAAAAAAGCATACTTTATGACAACCTTAGCAGCAGAACCCATGACTTTCTCCTGGGTAGACGAGAAAAAAAGTTTGGTATCAACACCCATCTAACAATTAAGGTAAAAGATAAAGTTTTATGATCCCTGCATTCAGGTTAGAGTATGGGGTAAGTTGACCGTTCTATGGGTGTTTCTCAAATGCAAGGTTGCATCCTATGGAGGCTGCGTCCATCTTAGACCTGTCCTTATGAGATTTCGAGGTTAGAATCCACCTCAAAAGCCAGAATGAGATGGTTTAGTTTGATGTCCAAGGCAATGTCATAATGGTTTCCGCCCCAGTGGTCATGGCATGAAAACTTTAAAGAGAGAAGTTGAAAATTAGCAATGCATCACCAAAAAAAAAAATCCAATACTGTAGTACAGTGAATAAAAGTCATGTATCAACAGTCTTTACAACATGGACAGTTAAACCTTTTGTAATTTAATTAAAACAACAAAAGAGAAAACAAGCAGATTGAGATGTCCTTCAACGATGCTTGATGACGTGGCAGCCGAGACATGCAGCATTCTAGGACGCAGCCTTATTAAAAAAAAAAAAAAAATGGACGCAGCCTTATTTACTTTTATTTTATATATGTATAATGGACCCCCTGACTGAACTTGTATTTCTTATTATTTAAAAAAATATATTAAGAATATTTTTAAAAGAACGCAGCTGTGCGTTTGAGAAACGACCGGAAACGACTTATATGTCGCGAGGCCGTCACGTGACCACAATATTTACCAGAAGACCGTTATTTGCTCGAGTTCCCTCAACTTTTTTGTCGCAAATAACATTATTAATAACCTGTAAATAATAAAATGTTTACACATTACGTTCCTTTTCACGTTGTAATAGTATGTTTTTGGTTTAATAGTCGGCTTTAAGTTAGTTTTTCTGTCAGTTTGATCGTCAAAATCTTGGTAAGTAAGTTAACTTATAGCTTGTCATTCCTGGTTTTAATTGTTAGAAATACGAATTAAAGAACAGATATAACTGATATAACTGAAACAATTAATAAATACAATTATTCAACCACTCCAATAGAACAACCCCAGTAAACAATTACGGTCTTTCAACGTTGAAATATGGTTGCAAATAAGTCGGTCCGCCTTGGACTGGTTTACGACGTGATTTCAACTAAGTAGTTTTGGCTGGACTGTTTGACTACGTGTTTTCAACTGACCATGTTTTCAACTCATAATCTACCAGTAAACAATTACGGTCTTTCAATGTTGAAATATGGTTGAAAATAAGTCGGTCCGCCTTGGACTGGTTTACAACGTGATTTCAACTAAGTAGTTTTGGCTGGACTGTTTGACTACATGTTTTCAACTGACCATGTTTTCATCTCATAATCTAAGACAGATATAATCTGTTATACATGCTAAAACAACGGAGAAAACAAATTACCAAACCATGTTTATTATTATTGTAGATCATTCTTGTTAATGATTGCGCTTGCGTACTCTATGGACACTGAGAGACACCGTAATAGTGGAAGTGCGCATGAGTCCTGTTGGCGCTGTTTTATATTCCCCTGCCGGGTTGAAGTGTTTAGTTTCGGTTTGTTGCCTGTGGCTGTGTAAGCTGTAAATTGAATATACACTACAGATGTTTATGTAATAAATACGGCTGGTTTGGATTTATCATGGACTCTTCACTCATTTCTACAATTATCTTAAGTAAATGTAAAGAGTTTTACATATTACGTCAAAGTTATAAAAAATATGAAACTGCGATTGAGGTGCAATGAGGATTCATGATATAATTACCCCACCCCACCAGGTGGCGGTAATGCACCATTAAAGGTAGTTGCCAACCGCCATAAAACTTAAAGAAGAAGAAGCGAAGAGGCGTGTGAATGTGACGCGAATCTTCCACCCATCATCACAGAGAGAAGCCCAACCAACCGCCAGATTACAGAAAGCTCTGGACTGCTCATAGCGGGGATTTTCGGGGCTGTCCTGGAGGACCACTAGTGCTGCACATTTTGCATGTTTCCCTTTTGTGACACACCTCATTCAGTTACCTTACACACCCAGTTCAAGTCTTGCAGTCTCTACTAATGAGCTGAAAATTTAAACCAGGTGTGTCTAATGAGGGAGACATGCAAATTGTGCAGTACTAGTAGTCCTCCAGGACAGCTTTGAAAACCTCTGGCTCATTGCATTGGACTGACCTGTGTTTACTGCACTCTGAAATCTGTGTTGGTATATGTTTATTGCACTCTGTGTTGGTTACTGGACCGACCTGTTTATTGCAGACTGTGAAATCTGTTGGTTACTTGACTGTTTGCATTATTTAAAATGTGCTGTTTTATTAAAGTTATTATAACCCTTTAAAGCTTTGTTTCATTTTATAAAATGTTATTTGGTATGTTAATGTGGTCCTGTTTTCAACATTGAAAAGATGGGTGAATATGGACCAAAATTAGACGTTGAAAGTCGACCTGATTTGAACGTTGAAAAGATGGACGAATATGACGTCTTTTCAATTTTCATTTTCAACCTTCAATGGACCAAAATTAGACGTTGAAGATCGACCTGATTTGAACGTTGAAAAGATGGACGAATATGACGTCTTTTCAATTTTCATTTTCAACCTTCAATGGACCAAAATTAGACGTTGAAGATTGACCTGTTTTCAACGTTGAAAAGAAGGACAAATTTGACGTCTTTTCAATTTTCATTTTCAACCTTCACTGGACCATAATTAGACGTTGAAGATCGACCTGTTTTCAACGTTGAAAAGTTGGACAAATTTGACGTCTTTTCAATTTTCATTTTCAACCTTCAGTGGACCAAAATTAGACGTTGAAGGTTTACGTCTACTCAACGTCCAATAGACGACTTTTTGCTAGCTGGGACGTTAACGGTTTTGAGTGGTTTTTAGGAATAGGTCTGACTGAAATGAACGTAATCCGTATAAGGGCCACTTTAACGTAACGTTACAGGGCGGGAAAGGTTTGAGGCATTTAATAACTCTATTAAACTGGCTGGTTTATCCACACCAGTGCGTAACATGTAAAGTTAACGTTACAACGTGGCTTCGGGACTTTGCAGCGACCTGAATAGCATTACATTGATAAACGTTAATAAGCTTTTAATAGCGTATAGAACATTAATATAAGACGATGATTCTGTAGATCGACTAACTTACATCCATGCATTACTATTAACTTACCTTGACACTGAAACTGCCCTCAGCACTGTTGCTTCACCCGTTGGAACATCCTACTAGTTTAGGGAGTTAAAAATCGAGTTGGAAAAGAACAAAAAATCGTTCTACACGGGACCCAGAAGCTGCAAAAACCGATTGAGGTTACACTCTATTGAATGATCCCAACGTTGAGTGCAGGCAGCCCACACATCTCAGATGTGTTTGACTTCATGCTGATCTACTCGCAAACCGATCGTGACATCAAGTACCGCGAGTTCAAACCTTTTCCGGGGCTTTCCCAAACTCTCGCGGTACTTGATGTCATACCACGTGCTGTCTGCGCATCTCGGTGTTAAGTCAAACACACCTGAATGTATTTGTTGGCTGCACTCCCTTGCGCTCAGTGATGTAGGTGTAACGAAATAAATGTATTAAATTGATATTATATAAATAAATATTGTTATAAAAAATCTTTATAAAATGATTAGCTGTCATTAATAAATTAATATTTGATTTGAAACATCAGTATACGTAAATTTCCCTCAAGTTATGAAATGCCTAAATAAGATCAAAATGGTGAAAATACAACAATGTATATTTGACCAATTTAGCATTTATTAACTTTTGCCTTTTTAAATTGACTTCAGAAAGTTATCTACAGCCACACATCCACTGTATACCAAAGGTAATGTCTTAATATATTTCTGCTTTTGTTACTTATTCATGTATTTGAATTACATAATTCAAAATCAAATGTTAATAATTATAGGGTTTCAACTTGTTGCAGCTTTACAAAAAATGTAGAATTTGTAGGAGCATGGACAACTGAGTAACAAAGTCATATTATGCAGATGGGTGCTCATGGTGGCCTCCAAATAAATACATGGACAGGCTGCTAAAGAGGGTCAGGATGATGGAGATGCAAGAGCCAAAGACAGCACGGACCAAACACCAGGCCAGAATTCTGCATGAGTCAGGTAAGCAGAATCAGTTACACTGTATAAAATCATTAATTAATAGACAGTACAATTAATAACACATTATTTTTCATAGCTGTAAAAAACAAAAGAATGAAACAGTACCTGCATTTTAGTTTCCAGCCTTTTTCACAAAGTTGCCGACAACTGGAAGAATGTCCCAAATTGCTGAAAAAAGAAATTCAGTAAGTCCTTATAAAAGAGACAGTTTAAAAGGTAAAACGGCTTCATTTAACTTCAAAAATACCCCTAAATCCTTAAAGAACACGCCCACATTTTGGGAATTTAGCTTATTCACCATATCCCCCAGAGTTAGATAAGTTTATACATACCTTTCTCATCCCTGTGCGTGCTGTAACTCTGTCTGATGCAGCCCCCGCTAGCTTAGCTTAGCACAAAGACTGGAAGTGAATGGCTCCATCTAGCATACGGCTTCCAAACATGACAAAATAACGCAAACATTTTCCTATTATGTGTTGTGATTTGTATAGTCAAATTCACTACCAGTCTTTTGTTCTAAGCTAAGCTAGCGGGGGCTGCGTCAGACAGAGTTACAGCATGCACGGATATGAGAATGGTATGTATGGACTTATCTAACTCTGGGGGATACTGTGAATAAGCTAAATTCCCATAATGTGGGCGTGTTCCTTTAAAAATCAGCACCCCTAGTTAATTTGGATGCTAAAACCTAAGGCAGGTTCAAGCCTAGGATTTAGTGTGTTTATTTGTTAATGTAAAAAATGCAGCTAACCAATCCCAGCTCCAGTGGGCAGGTTAAAGAGTATTTTTTATATGAGACAGAAAACAGAAACACATTTTTAATGGCATTTAAAGACAACATACCACTTCATAAAACTACATTTTCTGTTTAATCCATAGATTGAGTAATTTTCACTCTAGAGACCCTGGGGTGACCAACAAGGACGAATGAAAAGTAAGTGACCTACAAAACAAAAAACATTAATATTTTACGACTGTTTCAAGATAAGTACTCTGCATATCTATAGCAATGGACTCTATGCACGGCAGCGCTTGACGTGTTTCCGGTGATATCTCAGGATGCTGGACTACTTCCGCCAGTCATAGAGCGCTATTTTGTTGCACAAACAGCCAAAATAACACAGCAAGTTTTGTTGATGCTTGTTTACTTTACATAGAAATAACTTATACTCCACACTTAATACCATAATGACATTTAAACGTATGAAAGTATATTTTTTAGGACCGAACTTCTAGCCACCACTGCTGTGTCATAGCGTTTACAGCGACTCACTGGAAAGCATGCCAACTTCTACACTGCTACCCTGTATCTGCATTACCAATACTTTTAGATAAAAATTGCACTGATAACAGTGCTATTCATCTGTTGTTGATAAATTGGTAATGGTATAACTGTTATTATCAGTACTAGCAAAGATAACATCTTTGGTTATACAAGCTAAATGTTAGAACAGTTGAAACTCATATTTTCGATATTTATGTATTCTTTATTAATAACAAATGCAAAAGACAAATGGAAATATAATATCAATGACAACAAGAATAACTTGAGTGAAAGAAAAAAAACACACACACATACAACAAACTAAATAAACGGGATAACAAATAATGGGAAAAATATAGATTTCTACAACAGACTTTACAATAGTTAAGCCTTTTTTGCTTTGTTCTTTAGATTCTCAAATGTGTCAGGATACTAACTCAAAAATAACCAAGTAAAAATGTTTTGACAATCGATGTGTACATGAATTTCTTATTTAACCTGACACTTTAACATTACTTTAACATACTTTAACATTACAAAGACGTAATATATTACCAGCGTGATTAGCCTGCTGTTCGAATCGTAAAAATAGCACAATGTAATCTTTGCTAGTACAGGCTAGCTGAACATATCTTAATGATTATACAGAGACGACACATAAAACTTGTAACCTTTCTCGAGTTTGCACATCTGGACAATTCTTCACAAACCACAGGTTGTAAATTTGGGTAAATTCAGCAAACAACCGAGTACATTTGAGCGATTCTGCCGTCAATCCGTTTTAAATATCCCGTACCGGAAACTGAATAGCAGCCGTGAGTCAAACGCGGAAGTTAAGCGTGCATAGAGTCCATATGCAGATTCTTGAGTAAGAATTTCTCTCAGACAATATAGACTCAGATGGCTTCATGGTTGACCATATTTGTAGTTTAACAATTTGCTAGTCTAAGAATTCTACAAGAAACCTTGTTCCCCACAAAGGCTTGATGGGTTGTGCAACTTACCTGCTTCCCTTTACAGCTCCAGTGAGTGTCTCTAAGGTAGATCCTAATGCAGATGGATGGAATGTTGATCCGCCTAACATGCAAGGTAAAAGAGCATTTGATAGCATAGTGGATAAACAAATAGCTTTTTTCATTTTCACAGCATTTTCAAAAACAACATAACACTTGCTATTACATTGTTATATATTACATGACAATGTCTAACTCTGATCCATACAAAACAGATTTTCTGCACCGAGAACTTTGGATGACCATCAAGACAGTAAGTTTTCAAAAATCTGACCTCAATTTTACTAACCATTTAAAGATTGTTTTTCTTTTTGTTGATTTAAATAATACCCTAAAGTCCTCCGTTCATCTTCGGAAACACTGTTCAAGAAATTTTAGATGTAGTCCGAGAGCTTGCTGACCCTCCATTAAAAATGTTTGTACGATATACTGTTCATGTCCAGTTAGGTAATAAAAACATCATCAAAGTAGTTCATGTGACATCAGTGGGTCAGTTAGAATTTGTTGAAGCATCAAAAATACATTTAGGTCCAAAAATAACGACTTAATTCGGCATTGTCTTCTCTTTCAGGTCTGTTGTGAACCGTGTGCATGACACTGCTGCCATACGACGCTGCTGGCGTGTTATCTGGTGCACCCAAGCTTTTTTTTCGTTTACAGTCTGAGGGAGACGCTGTAAACAAAATCTTCGCAAACAATCTTCGCAAACATTTCTGAGGATAACACGTCAGCAGCGCCATTGTGCACGCGCATTCGCAGCAGACCCGGAAGAGAGGACAATGCTGAATGAATAGTTATTTTTGAACCAAGATGTGTTGATGATGCTTCAACGGGTTCTGGCTGACCCACTGATGTCACATGAGCTACTTTGATGATGTTTTAATTAACTTTCTGGAAATTAGACAGTATACAGCACATAAATTTTTTGGAGGGTCAGAAAGCTCTCGGACTAAATCTAAAACATCTTACACTGTGTTCCGAAGATGAACGGAGGTCTTACAAGTTTGGAACAACATGAGGGTGAGTCATTAGTTACATTATTTTCATTTTTGAGTGAACTATCCCTTTAAATGGAAAACACCACCGCTTTCCAGGATGTTACTATGTTTTTACCTTAGACGAATTAATACATACCTATCTTTTTTCAATGCGCGCCCTTAGTCTTTGTACAGCGTGTTGTGAATGTGTTAGCATTTAGCCTAGCCCCATTCATTCCTTAGGATCCAAACAGGAATGAATTTAGAAGCCACCCAACCCTTTCATGTTTTCCCTATTTAAAGACTGTTACATAAGTAGTTACACGAGTAAGTATGGTGGCACAAAATAAAACATGGCAATTTTTTAAGCGGTTAAAAATGAGAACTATATTGTATGGCAAAAGAGCACTAAGTTTGCAGCACTTTCGACCTCGGCGCACAGTAACATCATCACTCCTGATTACTCCACCTCTCGCTCAAACTCAAAAGAGGGGGAGTAGCCAGGAGTGATGATGTTACTGCGCTCTGAAAAATGAATGGGGCTAGGCTAAATGCTAACACATTCACGACACGCTGTACAAATATTAAGTGCATGCATTGATAAAAGATAGGGATGTATTAATTTATCTAAGTTGAGGTAAGAACATAGTAAAATATTGAAAAACTGTGGTGTTTTCCTTTAAAAGCAGCACCCCTATTTATTTTGGGTGCTAAAATATTTGCCACAGACCGTTTAAGGCCTTATGCTGCATTCACACCGCCAACAACCTAGTCACTGTGTCTCAGCCATTTCTTTTAATGAGTTTATCAGAAGGCGTTCCCAATTCTGGTTGTCCAATAAAAACTACAAATAAATGAGTAACAATCCTCTCAGTAAATGACTAAAGAGTGATGACACGAACTTCACTGCTTCACTCTCATTGGTAGTTGCTCCCAAAAGTCCTTCATCAAGTTAAACTTTCCTCAACGTTGTGGCATAGCTGGACATGCCCACTTCCTGTAGTCGATGGTCACAGTTGCTCATGTTGCTGAATGGGGCAAAGCTTCCATTGGAATGAATGAGATTGTGTTGCTAGTCGCTGGCGGTGTACAAGCAGCATTAGTGTGTTTCTTTAAAAATATATCAAATGCAAATTACCTGATCTAACATTCCCAGCTACAGAGGGCATCCTTTATTCAGTCCCTAATGCAGATGGTTGGAGTGTTGATCCACCTAACATGAGGGATAAAAGAGCGTTCGTTAGCATAATGAGAAAGAAAACAGAAACACATTATTAGTGGCATTTAAAGACATAACTTAACACTTGTTTATACTACATTTTCTGTTTAATCCATAGAGCACTCGTTTTGAGTCCTGAGACCCTGGGGTGACCACCGTGAACAAATACAGAGTAAGTTACCTAAAAAAAACAATAATAATATTTATTTATAAAAAGTTCTTATAAAAAAGCATCATCATTTACTCAGATGAAGTGTTACCTTACCACCATGTTCAAGGAAGGTGCAGGTCTGATGATCCATCCAACATAAAAAAAAAAACAGTAAATTTATACTTAGTTACATCTGTTGTAAAACAGACAAATGCAGTTATAAGAATTTTACCTAAACTACACACCTATTTGATTCTTAAGTTTAAATAAATCAAAATAATGCATTTAATAGTAAAAGCATTTTAAAAGCTACACTCCTAATTCATTTATCTTTGCTATTGCAGCTGCAAAAAGGCAGTCTTGACGGTTATAGGATGAATGCAAATAAAGACTGACCACCTGACTTCAGCGGTCCAGTCTCTTGTGGGAAGCAGGTGTTTGTTACCCCAAATACGGATGAAGAGTGACGAAGAGGATGATGACTTTTTCTCAAACATCATCTGAAGGATCTTGACAGGCTGGAGACAAAATTAACAGACTGAGGGTTTATACAAAGAATCTTACTCAGCCAATATTAAAGATAAGATATTTTTACAAAATGTTCTTTTCATTGTTTAGGATGATTTTATGTAGAAAACAATACATCACAAAAAAGACTTTAGCTGGGTTTTCACAGGCAGTGCCTTACACACACACTAACCACAATTATAAACGCAACACTAACACAGATTTAGACAGATTTGTGAATAATATTTGAGAGAAATAGGCCTTCTGGGGACATAGAAAATATTTAAGTTCAGCTCATGAAATTAAAAATGGGGGCAAAAAATGTTTTAACAAGTGCAATACAAATATCAACCATAATACTGATCGTTTAAAAAAAAGTAAGCCACTATATCTTTCTAGAATCTTACATAAGACTCAGTTACATAAACGATCAAAATAAATTAACGTCAGACAGGTGGGCGAAATATCAATATTAAAGCATGAATAACTGTTATCAACCCAATTTCAAGGTATTATTTAAATGATCCCACACCAAACAGTTTATTATTTAAATGCATTATTACTACATACCTTAAGCATGTGTTCCACGCCTTTCTTCTTCTTGGCATTGCGAGGTCAAGCGGATGTTGTTATGTAGAATCACGACCTTGACGTAAAGACGCACATCCGTAATTTATTTAACAATGATAACACTTTCGGGTAATTTTATCTTCTAGATCCTAATTAAAGCTATAAAGAAAGAGCAGCCTATCACGATTATTTCCTGGTAAGTTTTTGAAATGTTTTATTTTAGAATGGAGATTAATAAAGCAGACGAGGAAAGGTTTTGATTATTTTAAATATGTTATGTTTATGTTGTTGTTTTCGCATACTGTCATGTAAAAAATATATTTAAAGATAAATGAATGAAAGTTTTCATTGTTTAATTTGAATAAATGTGTTTTATAAAATCAACAACTGCCTGTTTTAAGATCAATTGAAAATGCTGTTTTAATTACTTAATATCGATGACACAGCTTGCATGTGTAGATGTGTGTAGAAATAATTTGCTGTAGTTTAGGGCAATTCAATTTGTTAAAATCTTGTAATCTTACAAACATCTGGGAAAGAGCGGCTTACCGTCTTTCTAAGCTCTTCTAAAGATCTGGGAAAGAGCGGCTCCGCATCTTTTAAAGCTCTTCTTAAGATCTGGGAAAGAGCGGCTCCGCATCTTTCTAAGCTCTTCTTAAGATCTGGGAAAGAGCGGCTCCGCATCTTTTAAAGCTCTTCTAAAGATCTGGGAAAGAGCGGCTTGCCGTTCTAACATCTTGTAAAGATCTGGGAAACGGCGGCTCGCCATCGTTCTAAATAACATACATCTTGTAAAGATCTGCTGGGTGTCTTGCAAACAGCTGGGTCGGACGTCTCGGCGACGCCTTCCAGATGAGCAAACGCCCTAAATAATACGTCTTCCAGACGAAAAACAAGACATCGCGCAGACATCTCCGCGACGTACGTGTGCTACGTTCAGTTCACGTTCGCCCAAAATATGAAGTAGTTCAACAATGCTTATGAGGCACACCCGGACAGGACCTATAAGGTTGCTTAGTTGGCAAGGAACACAGTCACTGAGTTGGCAACACTGCTTCAGCCAATCCCCTTTTTTTAAGCAAGTAAGCCCCGCCCACTTATTAACATTGAATTTGCATACAAGTTGAAAATAAAAATGAACACGAAAATTAAAATTAAAATGAAAAAGAAAAACGGAACATAAAATTAAAACTGAACTTTACATTTTAATTTTGTCCCTGTTATTGCTTGGGCATAAATAAAAAGCCTTTAAAAAAATGTATTTACAGATTCCTTTTCAAGCTTGCCTTTTAATTAAGTGTGCTTGCAAAAGCACACTTATTGTTCTTCTTAAGTTTTATTATTATTATTTTTATTATTTTTCCCGGGTAGATTTTTTTGGCCAGCTCTAGCGACCAGACCGTTTGACGCAGAGACACCGTTCAAACTTTAAAATGTTCGGGCAGTACCGGTGTAAGTTGCTTGAGAAGATGAAGTCACAGATCCATGTCGTTCGGCCACCATATTGGATAGAACACAAAACCTTTAAAAAGTTTCACAGGTCACAAATTTTGTCCAAACTTCAAGAAATTCCACGTACACGATCCTTGGACCAAGCCTCACAAAAGTTACTAGAAGGATTTTTGATTTTCGGAAGCATTTGCCCAAAACAGGTCAAAATATACCTATGGCGTAGTCCCCAAACAGGAAGTAGTTCATATCTCAGATTGTCTGTAACATATCTTTATAATTTTTTTAATATGAACTCGGAACTCCAATGTGAACATGGCCAAGATAAAAAAAACATTGCAGTAACATGTCTATATTATGTTATTTTCACTTTAAAATGTCCAATAAAATCCTATGTAAAAATAAAAATGTCATATAGCTTTTACCACTAGAGGGCAGCCCAAGCGTGTTTAATTGCCTTGCCTTCACACGTGACTAGACCGAAACTTAGTCCGTGCCTATTGAAAACTATATATACTGAGGATTATTTGATACTAAATCCAATGGAATATTAATATTTCTCATATACATTTGTGTACAAAACTGCAAATGGATGTTATATTCTGAAGGCGTGAATCAACGCGAGCTCTCTGGAGAACGTGCAGTACAGGTAGGAATGTTTCGGGGATTCAGACGTAAAACCCTTTCTTTTATTTCAGTAATATATAACATGACAAGTTTAATTCCGTTTTTCATCAATGTAATACATTGTAAACGTATTAGTTTGTAAAGACGTCAATTTCGCGTCCTCGCGTAGCAGTGATCGTTTGGCATCGGCTCTATAACAGCTGCATGGTTTAAATGATTGTGAATTGACGCGAAAAAGTGTCACTTTACCTTAAATCATGCATGTTATGCCAAGTGTATTTAACGTAAACAGTCATGACTTTGAGAAATGTATGAGACATTAAAACACAGCTTGCCACAGCTAGAAGACTGCGTATATTTACATAATCTTCAGATAAGAAAGTTATATATCATCGTATGCTTAACTAACGGGAACACGATCGATTGCATTATGCTGTCAATCATTATGCTGTCAATCACTCAGCGAAGCATTGATTTCACATGGAAAGCAAGAGGACAGGGTCGCAATCTTGATGCGCGTGCATATGTTGTTGCATGAGATGCAGAGCGCGAGTCACCCCTTCACGTGTATTCGCGCTTTGGTCTGCCCGCGTCAAGATGCAGAGACCACGGACTCTATGGCAGTTTTAACTTTATTTATTGTATTTCCAGCTTACAACAACTCCTCTTCCGACAGTTGTTGTCTGATATGTCGGCTCAACGATCACAATGACATTAGATGTCTTAATAAAGGAAACGATTTTTGTGAACTAGATAAAAGATCCTGGCGTTTCTCCGAAGTTCAAAGCAGACAAAGGCTCAAATATTATGCGAGTCATCGTTCTCACACAAGAATGCAATTTAAACGTGTAAGTTAATCGCCCATCGCTCACAGCCCAGCACCTGCACCACTGCATGCGTATCGCGCTGACAAACATACACGTGATTTTACTGCCCTGGTGAAATCTAAAAGTATAATTTCTCTTATTAGAAGCTAGCTTAATGTTTGCCAGTTATTAAGATGGCGGTTGTAGTTTAAATAGAGGTCGTGAAATAATTAGCATTGCCAAAAAGTGCATAAAACAATGTTATGTTCCATATTATAAACTTTTGGTTATGTGTACTTAAGTGAGTAAATAAGTTAAATTCTCAATGAGTGTGATATGGCTCTTATTTACCCCTTTAAATGAAGAATAAAGCTTACTCGGGTATCTTACAATGCACTTATGTTGTTATGCAGTTTTAAAATACAAAATACGAACGTCTGGATGTAGATAAAGCCTACTTGGTCATATTACAATGCACAAGTTTTGTTGTATGCAGTTTGAAAATACATGTTTGTAGAAAAAGTATATTGTACAATGCACTGATTTTGTTGTTATGCAGTTTCAAAATACAACATGAGAATGTTTAAATGTATATGTAGTCATCATCACTGATGTATCTCTGGCCCCCATGACAAACTAATTGAATAGCCCTGTCGTAGACGCTCAACACACAATCATATTCATAAATAGTAAAGAAATGAAATGATATTAGGCTATCAGTGCTGCTGTCGCTCTTTCCTATCGCTTATTTTAAAAATGAGCTTATGATCAATAAAATGCAGCTTACATCTGCTGCTTTTGGTGACGTGAACTCTGGCCTACATTAAGTCTCATGTTTTTAAGATTATCTTAAGTACTAAAGAAGAATTTTTGGTATATTATGTACAAAACTAGTGTGTGAAAATAGGACACTTTAAAGGGATTGTTCACCCAAAAATTACAATTATTTAAATTACAATTCTAAAAAAATTTAAAACACTGAACATGTGCAGCATAGCTGTTATAGTTGGTTCTAGGCTAGCTAGAGCGGGTTATCTAGGCTTGTGATCCCTGTATTTACATAAAATGGTCTGTGCTAAACCCCGGATGTCCTTCAATGCTGGAAACACCCCTGGTTACAAGCCTGTATACATTTCTGTGTGTGTGTGTGTGTGCGTGTGTGCGTGCGTGCGTGCATGTGTGTGTGTGTCAGGAATGCTTTCACGTAGAGGTCGACCGATATGGCTTTTTCTCTGGCCAATGGCGATATTTAGAAATCAGGGCAGCTGATGGCCGATATGTTAGGCCGATTTTCTATATGTACATAATTATCAAAATGTTCTCATCATTAGCAGATATTTTAAATGTAAAAATGTCACTATTTAAGTCAAAGTCTTTTAAAAAAATTATGACTGGTCTTTCTGAAGAGTTTTACAACCTCCTCTGCACCATGCATTTATCAGACACAGATATTACCTGACACTCTTCTGTCATCATCTTTGATCAGTTTTTTACCATGGCTTTTATTGCTTTGTAGGATAAAATCCTTATTTGGTAGACCTGATAAAATATTTATTCATCATAAAGTTAACATAGTAATAAATGTCTATGTTTTTTAGTTGAGACTGTTATTTAGGGCAAATCTTTCTAAACAGATTTACATTCTCCTTTCTGAGGCGCTATAAGTGACTGATTGTGCTGACAGTGACGTCTTGTGAGTTTAGTGTTGGGACAGATCTGTTGTTTCAACCGTTCATTCAAACGAATCCGTTCAAAGGAGTCAGTTCGCGAATCGGACGCATTGTGTTGTAATCCAGGCTGAGCAGCGCAAAACTGTAAACAAAGTGTTACTGTAACAACACGAAAAACATTTCCTCGGTGGATATGATTTGGTCTTCCGACCTTTCACCATCGAGTCAGTTTTGTTTTGAGTAATAAAAGCAGGGAGACAGTTTAAAGACAGAACTGTCTCCTTGCTCTCCAGTAACGCATAACTTATGTTGTTATGCAGTTTTAAAATTCAAAATACGAACATGTCTGGATGTAGCATTTTTTTGTGGAGGGAGGTGCCCTTTTTTTTAGGTTAGAGCAACTGCCCCTTAAAATTCCTGTGCACGTCCCTGATGCTTAGTTACTGTTGAACGGGAACACGATTGATTGCATTATGCTGTCAATCACTGAGTGAAATATTTTTTTTTATGGTAAATTTTAGAGAAACAGTTGTTACAAGTCTGTATACATTTCTGTGTGTGTGTGTGTGTGTGTGTGTGTGTGTGTGTGTGTGTGTGTGTGTGTGTGTGTGTGTGTGTGTGTGTGTGTGTGTGTGTGTGTGTGTGTGTGTGTGTGTGTGTGTGTGTGTTTTTAAAATGTTCGGGCAGTTCCGGTGTAAGTTGCTTGAGAAGATGAAGTCACAGATCCATGTCGTTCGTCCGCCATATTGGAAACCTTAAAGTTTCACAGGTCACAAATTTTGTCCAAACTTCACGAAATTCCACGTACACGATCCTTGGACCAAGCCTCACAAAAGTTACTAGAAGGATTTTTGATTTTCGGAAGCGTTTGCCCGTCACAGGCCAAACTAAATGTGCGTGGACGCCGCCAAAACAGGAAGTAGTTTATATCTCAGGAATGATTTCACGTATTGAAACCAAACTTTGTACATGAATTTCGGTCTCCAATGTGAGGATGCACAACATCAAAAGAACAATTTTTTTCCTAAAATTTTACGCTGCCAAACAGGAAGTAGTTTATATCTCAGGAACGCTTTTACGTATTGAAACCAAACTTTGTACATGAACTTGGGACTCCAATGTGAGGATGCACAAACTAAATCGGCGGCACCAGAGCAAGCACACTTTTGCAGTTCGTCCCGAAATGCATTTTCTAGTTTTAATATTGTCAGTCTTGTCTCAAGGTTATATTGAAAATGAACTGTCAAATAATCAATTTAATTTAATTTTTCAATTTGGCCGGAATGATGCTTCATCACGTTAAAAATGAAAATGAAATAATTTAATATAATGTTTTAATTTTTATTTTAGCATTTCATTTTCAAATTTGGGACATATTTTGCGATTTTATTTTTTATTTTATAATTTAATTAATTATTTTATAATTTAATTAATTAATTTTAAAAAGTCCAAAACACCTTCCTTAGGTTTCCTCTATGGCCAGCTTAAGGGTGCGGCGTCCCAGCGCCCCCTAGTGACCAGCCGCTACTGGGTGTAAGGGGAAATCCCCTATATGGCGAGGCTGCAGACCGTCTCCATGGAAACGGAGTTGTACACTGACGTCATGGCTATATAAACCGAAGACTCTCCGCGAGCGCTCATTCCTTTGGTTAATCTGAACGACACAGGACCGATTAATTAGCGGTTGCTCTTAACAAAGCGAAAAACTCAAAACTCTACAGATACATTGTTCGAGGACAGAAAGTTTATTCAGTTCATTCAGTTTATTCTGTTTATTCTGTTTAGACCGAGTTTTCACAGTGTGTCTACAATCCACTTGATCGTGTCTTCATCACCGTCTTCTACAGACTTTGGTGGAGGTGTTGAAAAGGTGGATTTCCCCCTCCCTATCACCACTGTCAGCATCTCGACTTCATCGTTGTTCGCCAGGTGCATCGATGTAGAAGAAGCTGGAAAAGTGGATTTACCCCCAACTACCTTTCCGGTGAACTACTACTGTCCGCTGTGGGCTTTTTAGGAGGACACGCCGATGTGGTAATTGTTCCGAACGCTGAAACGTCTGTTCAGTACCCTGGACCGTTATCCTTATCAGACGACATAAGCAGCGTTTGGTTACAAACAGAAGGAGAAGAGGAGAGTGTTGTAGCTGCTGAAAACAACATAGCAGGTGAGTCTGAAGTGGACGATGTAACTTTATGCATATTATATAGGCTACACCGTACAGGACATGTTTTATTAATAATAATGATAATGATAACGGTTGATAATAATCCAAAGATGTGGTACATGAATGTGTATTTAAAAGCTAATTGCAAAGCACATATTTTAAGGTGGAACGTTAGAGTTGCTGACAGGAGCAGCGCGCACGTCTTAAATTAGGTCTGCTGTGTTTCCTCTGGGATTTTTCCAGCTTTGGCGGCAGTACATAATCATTTTTAAAACGTTGAATATAAACGTGTATTTTATTATTTTCATGCTGTCGTTGGCTTTTCCTTATACTTATATCCTATGGATTATCTATATTTGATTTAAAATGGATTTTCTTAAAATACGTTTGCAGCTCAGTTCGCATCTTTATTGTGTAACGTTACAAGTTGTGTGTAGCGGAAACACTTGTCTCGTCTGTGTGTAGATTTTTTTTCTTCCAAACGCTGTTGTTGACTTCTGAGATCGTCCAGTCTTCATTCATGCAGTTTTAAAAGTAAAAGTAAATGAATTTAAGCATGAATGACATAACGGGGTGGTTTCCCAGACAGGGATTAGACTAGTTCTAGACTAAAATAAATGTAAGAGCTGCCCAAACTGAAAACAACTTGCACTGACATATCTTAAAATACATCAGTGCCCTTTGTTTTGCCTCAAAATGCATACCAGTGATGATTTTAGTAAGGCATGTTTGTTAAAACTAGTAATATTTTCTATTTAAAGGCCTAGTCCTGGCTTAAGCTAAACCTTGTCCGGGAAACCCCCCCCCAACATTGTTTAAACTAGAAATGTATATTGTTTATAATAAATACATATATTATATACACATGTAAATGTTTCTATACATTCATGAATGTGTGTATACAAGATAATTACACACAGCACACACACATATATTATGCCAAAAATAACTTTTATTGTGTATGCGATTAATCGTTTCCCAGCCATTAATAATGTGTTTAATGAGAAAGAAATTGAAAAAGAAGTCTCGCACAAAAAATGGGAAATGCGTCACATCACTTAACTTCTGCGTTAGAAATAAGGTGGATAATTTTTTGTACAAGACATTGTTGATTCCAAAAGTACGATGTGCTTCCTTATACAACTTTTTATTTTACTCGGAAAATATCACATTCATGTGAAAAAATGGATAAAAGCTAAGCCAAAAAAGAAATTAAACATTAGACAAAATCAAGAACAAAAAGCAAGAAAGACCTATGAAGCATTTTGTTACTTTGAATTGTTGTAACTTGCCAATGGCATGAACATTTTTTATTTTACATTTTTATGTACGTTTATTTGTTTTCCACTTGTTGCGAGTTGTATATTTATGTATAAACATTTGTATAATTCTTGCATTTGTGTAATAAAAAAAAAAAATAAGGTATCACTTGTTTTTAAGACACAGATTAATCTTTGCCAAGGTTGTAAGTGCAGCCAACAGCAGCACGTGTTGTTAATCTGTTTTGTAATGATTTTTACAATTTTACAAATGATTTTTGAACAATTTACTGCTGTCATAATAAGCCATTTATCGTTACAGCACTAATTTACCCATAATTTATTTTTACAGCAATGGATTTTGTTCTTCCAAATGGTGTGTTGTCTTCTGAGATTGTTCAGCATCCTGGACCCTCCTCAGAAGCCATAAACAGTGTTTGTTTTGAAGAAGAAGGAGGAGACGAGAATGCTGAAAACATCTCATCAGGTGAGATTGAAGTGGACTGTGTAACTTTAACGCACACGCACAGTAATTGTGTGGATTTTTAGGCACCTGCAAATGTGATGATAGCCATTTAATGAAGGTCAATAAGGTTTTAAAGTAAAATTGGGTGATATTAAACCATTAAAGGGATAGTTCATAGAATAATTTTCTCATCCTCATGTTGTTCTAAACCTGTATAAATTTATTTTTTTCTGACCAACACAAAAGAAGATATTTTGAGAAATGATGGTAAGCACACAGCTCATTACAGTAACCATTGACTTCCATTGTAGGAAAAAAAATGATGAACCCCATTCACTTCCATAATAGGAGAAAAGAATACTATAGAAGTGAATGGGGCTCATGAACGGTTTGGTTACACACATTTCTCAAAATATCTTTCTTCATGTTCATCAAAACAAAGACATTTAGACATGTTTGTAACAACAGCGAGAAAATGATGACAGAATTTTCATTTTTGGGTGAACTATCTCTTTAAATGATTCGCCCTTTGCAGGAGTTTAGATAAAGATATCTGCAATATAACGTGCTTTCATGTTATACTCGTCTAGAGAGGATGAGAGAGAGCTTTGGAATGAACAATGAATCACTGTTTGTTTGTTTGTTTGTTTGTTTGTTTGTTTTTAGGGAAAAAAACAGCAAAATCCATTAAAAGAAGAATTGCAAAATTTTTCCGTACAATGGGGAAGAAGATCAAGAGCCCTTTTGTTCACTGCTTCGGTAGGAACAAAGTGGTATCTTTCGTACCCTCCCCAGAGCTGAATCCGGGGAAGGCCAGTGATGATCTGGTCAAATCAGAGATGAAGTCCAGTTCCGGGATGAAGGCTGATGATGATATTTCTCATCCCGTGGCAAAGGCAGACTATGATCTGCTGAATACTACAAAGCCTGAGGATGTATCGTCTGCCCCCCAGCATTTCACTGGTACTTCTTCCGTCAGTATTCCTCAGTTTGTCATCCCGAGGGCAGATACCAGTCTGCATATTGTGGATTTTAGCGAAGACGATTCAGTCGATACTGTGCTGAATGCTCGCACCAATCCTGCCAATCCCAAGCCAAAGAAGCCAACCTCATCTACTACCGGTGAGTCTACTGTCATTGTTCCCTTTCATGCTGTTGTAGTTTATGTAAATCAATCAAAGTTTTTGTGTTTTTCATGATTTGTGCTTTTTGATTATGATACTGATACAGATGAGATGCTTGGGACGAGTGGCTTTACCAGCAGGATGTACCAAAAAAGCCATGAATCTGATGGCAAACAGGTAACAAACTCAAATTATCATTGATGTGTAAATTGTAGAGCAGGGGTCTCCAACGGATAAAACATTTTGGTAACCCTTCTGGAGGGCTACTTTTTGATATAGTTTACTTAAAACTTTTTTGTTTATTTTATTTTACTTGTTGATTAAGGGTTTCATTAATCCATGTGAACCCAAGGAGAAGACGGACACCAACCCTGCGAATCCCAAGCCAAAGAAGCCAACCTCATCTACTAGCGGTGAGTCTACTGTCATTGTTCCCTTTCATGCTGTTGTAGTTTATTTAAATCAATCAAAGTTTTTGTGTTTTTCATGATTTGTGCTTTTTGATTATGATACTGATACAGATGAGATGCTTGGGACGAGTGGCTTTACCAGCAGGATGTACCCAAAAAGCCATGAATCTGATGGCAAACAGGTAACAAACTCAAATTATCATTGATGTGTAAATTCTAGAGCAGGGGTCTCCAACCTTTTTGTGGCAAGGGCTACCACAACGGATAAAACATTGTGTTAGCCCTTCTGAAGGGCTACTTTTTGATATAGTCTACTCAAAACTTTTTTTTATTTTACTTGTTAATAAAGGGTTTCATTAATCCATGTGAACCCAAGGAGAAGACGGACACCATCTCTGCCAATCCCAAGCCAAAGAAGCTAACCTCATCTACTAGCGGTGAGTCTACTGTCATTGTTTCCTTTCCTGCTGTTGTTGTTTATTTAAATCAAAGTTTTTGTGTTTTTCATGACCTGTGCTTTCTGATTATAATATTGATTCAGATGAGATGCTTGGGGCGATTGGCTTTACCAGCAAGGTGTACCAAGAAAGAGAAGACTCCGATGGCAAACAGGTAACAAACTCAAATTATCATTGATGTGTAAATTCTAGAGCAGGGGTCTCCAACCTTTTTGTAAGCAAGGGCTACCATAATGGATAAAACATCACAGACTATGTGCCCTTCAAGGGTGCATTGAAAATGCCCAGATTTTAGAATCTCAAAGCTTGAAAGTTATGTGTACAGTGTCGCAAGCATATTTTTCATGTTTTTTTTTTTTTTTTGTATTTGCAGGTCGCCATAAAGCAAGTTTGGGAATGGAAACATAATCCTTACACTGATATTGTAAGTTATCAAAACAAGTCTGTGAAAAGATAATTTCTTTATGTAATATTATTTATTTATGCATAAATGTGTTATAAATATATATATTTAGTTGATGAAGTGCTTATCGCTTTAAGATTGGTTGAAACTTGTAGACAGATGATATCTATTTTATCTTAATTTTATCAGAAGGTTAACAACAATTCAAATGATGCCAATTTTAAGACTGGCACCATTCCCAATACAAAGGGTTTTATTAATCCATATGAACCCAAGGAGAAGATGGACGCCAACCCTGCCAAACCCAAGCCAAAGAAGCCAACCTCATCTACTAGCGGTGAGTCTACTGTCATTGTTCCCTTTCATGCTGTTGGAGTTCATTTAAATCAAAGTTTTTGTGTTTTTTCATGACCTGTGCTTTCTGATTATAATATTGATTCAGATGAGGTGGTTGGGGCGATTGGCTTTACCAGCAAGGTGTACCAAGAAAGAGAAGACTCCGATGGCAAACAGGTAACAAACTCAAATTTCTTTCAGCAAACAGTGTGCTCTTTACATAAAGATTTATGTTTACATTAACCGAGTTAACCGATTGTAGATTCTCAAAGCTTGAAAGTTATGTGCAGAGTGTCAGGTGAGAAATAAACTCGCAAGCATATTTTTCATGTTTCTTTCTGTATTTGCAGGTCAACATCAAGCAAGTTTCAAAATGGACCCGTAACCCTTGCATTAATATTGTAAGTTATCAAAACAAGTTTGTGAAAAACATTGTTTTATGTAATTATATTATTTATTTATTTAAATATAGTGCTTATTGCTTTAAATAGAAATGTGTGGACATAATTGATATGTATTTTATCTTAATTTTATCAGAAGGCTGACAATAATCCAGGCAATGCCAAATTAAAGACTGGCACCATTCCCAAGGCAAAGGCTGGCACCGGTGTTGGCAATCCAGTTCGAAAACCTATTGCTATTCCCTGTGGTATCATGGTGAAGGCAGACCCCAAACCTGCCATCCCCAAAAAGACGGCTGTTTTTCATGAGCGTGATAAGAAGGTGAAGGCAGACCCCAAACCTGCCATCCCCAAAAAGACGGCTGTTTTTCATAATCGTGATAAGAAGGTGAAGGCAGTAACCAAACCTGCCATTCCAAAGAAGACAGCTGATACCGAGGTGAAAGCATATAGCGAGGAGATCAATGCGGCACACAGTGAGTCTACTGTTATGATTACTCTAAATTGGTGGATCTTAATCGTTTTGATGGCCTCTTATTTTCCACAGAAATATTTGACGGATCCCCTACTCACCATATAGAAATATACAGATATGTTTTAGCTTATTTCATTGCTTGTTTTATCTTGTTTTAAATCCTTTTAAGTCATCTTATGGCCCCTTTGGAAGTCTTTTGGGCCTGTCCTTTAGAAACAACGCTGTAAGGATGGGTTGCAATAACAAACCCCTGATTTGCTCTAAACTCTGCTTAACTTTATTCTTGTTGGTCAACTCATAAACATGAAATGTGGCATTGTTGCTGTTTGAGTTCTTATACTAAATCAAAGGTTCTAGCAACCGCATACATTTTCATGTTTTCTGTCTGTTTTTCAGGAACCTTGTGTCATGATTATTGTATTGATACAGATAATCCGCTTGGTAAAGGTAGCTTTGGCGCTGTGTTTCCGGGGACCAGTAAAGCCGATGGCAAACCGGTAGGGCACTCAAACTTATTTCAACAAACATTTTGCTCTGTACAGGTTTGATCAAAACATTTGTTAAATCAGTTAACAGATTGTAACTCAGTGGTTTTCTCTATTTGCAGGTTGCTATCAAGTTTGTGAAACGAAGGCAAACAAACCGTTACTTTATCATGGTAAGTTACAGTAGTTGTTTAAGTGCTTATTACTGTAATTAATTTAACTGTAGGTAACATGAAGCACAGTTTAACAGACACTAAAATGCTATAAGCACCAAATAATATTAAGATGGAAAGGCTTTATTGTTTATGTTTATAAATATAAAAGCAGTGGAAATTAAGCCTACTGTAGGTACAATACAAAAACAAAATGTTTTTGTCTAAAGAGCAACTTATTAACAACTAATGTTTTTCTTCAGCCTGGATCTGGAATGGTTCTCACAGAACTAGTAGTGTTGCACACATTAAAGGAGGATCCAAACCCTCATGTGATCAAACTTTATGACAGCTATGAGGATCCGGATTACTTCATACTCGTCATGGAGCGGCCTGATCCTTGCATGACCTTGAATGAGTTTATTAAACTTCAACGAGGTCTGCTGGAATCAACAGCACGCATCCTAATGCGTCAGGCAGTCATGGCTGTAAAACATTGCTTTAAGCATGAGACTTTTCATACTGACCTCCACGCTGGCAACTTCCTCGTGGATAAAAACAACATGCTGCTGAAGCTGATCGACTTTGGGTGCTGTGACCGATTAAGAGACACGGCCTATGCATATGAAGAGTATTTGGGTGAGTTTTTTTTCATACCATAGTGTAGTGAAGCAATCTGCTTGTAGTGACTTATTGATCATGTGACTCTATCACACAACAACTGTCTTGCTTACAGGGGCACCGGCTTATCGGCCACCTGAGGTCCGCAACAGGGGCAGATACCACGCCATGTCAAGCAGTGTCTGGTCTCTGGGAACTCTGCTCTATTATATGGTTAATGTAAACTTGCCCTTTCCCAAATATGGGCCAGTAACTGAAGGCATGATAAACCACGAGAATGACTATTTAACAAAGCGTAAGTAAACGGCACAAACACAATAGGTCAGTTAAGTCTCTGATCAAATGCACAGTATCTGTGAAAGACAGTCAGTAAACATTATCCGAGCATATGCAGGACTCAGTGCAAGGATTATCCCCCTGACAAATTGTTTCAATATTTTTGCTTTCACTGCTAAAACAAACATCCTGTAATATACCAGGAGAAAGATGTGATTCATTACTACTTAGCAGTTAGTTAAACTGCCCATATTTTATAAAACTATCATGAGCATTGACCGGTCAGTTTGAAGTTCTGAAAATAGGCTGGATAATATTTGAGCTATACTGAAGATGCATGTTGAGATATACATTATATTAAACATACATTATATTATTAAAGAAATCTGTAACCTTAAGTTCATGTGATCAGAGACTTTATATAGTCTTTTAATTTAAAATGATAACAATAATGTTTCCACATGCCATAACAGTTTATATGAAGATCATTTTCTTTTCACTACTCACATATCTTAGAAGCTTAACTTTAGTGATCAACATTAGTGCTCTTGATTAACCAGATTTATCCTAAAACATGCACAGAGATTCAGGATCTGATTGAGAAGTGCCTGTCCATTGATCCAGCTAAACGACCAACGCTAGACCAGATGTTAGAACATCCCTGGTTTAAAATGGGTGAAGAAGGAGGGATGGTAGGCCATTTAGTCCAACATTATTATGAAATATGAGGTATTGCAGTGGTTCCCCTGTCTGTATTTGGTATAATAACACCTGCTAAATCTGCTTCTTCTAGTCAGCCGAATTCCGTCAGATCATGGATGAACTCACCGACAAAGCCAGTTAGACCATCAAGAAAGCCAGTTAGACCATCAAGAAAGTCAGTAAGACCATTTAGGAAGTCAGACAGACAAATTATCATTGTGTAAATTCTAGAGCAGGGGTCTCCAACCTTTTTGTGAGCAAGGGCTACCACAATGGATAAAACATTGTGGTAGCCCTTCTGGGGGGCTACTTTTTGATATAGTCTACTCGAAACCTTTTTTTATTTTATTTTACTTGTTGAGATGTTTTAATTCAATTCAATTTTATTTATATAGTGCTTTTCTCAATTGTTAATTGTTTCAAAGCAGCTCTTATATATATATATATATATATATATATACTATCGGGGTATGTGAACGGGTATATGCTTTGTTTTGGACAAACTAACTATGGCGGGATAAGTACATTTACTGGACATTTTATGTGAATGCTTTGTTAAAGAAGAATGTCTTAAGTTTAGATTTAAATTGATCGACTGGGTCTGATAGTCAAACATTATTTGGTAAATCATTCCAGAGCTTAGGGACTAAGTAGGAAAAGGATCTACCACCTTTAGACACTTTTGATATTCTAGGGATAATTAAGTGGCCAGAATTTTGTGATCGCAGTTTACGTGGTGGATTGTATTCTGATAGTAGTTCTTTAATATACAAGGGCGCTAGGCCATTTAAGGCTTTGTAGGTGATTAGTGATATTTTAAATTGTATCTGATATTTAACTGGTAGCCAGTGTAAAGATTCCAGAATTGGACTTATGTGGTCATACTTTTTAGATCGAGTAAGCACTCTTGCGACAGCGTTTTGAACCAGCTGTAACTTGTTTACCTGATTTGCGTGACATCCCCCGAGTAACGAGTTACAATAGTCTATTCTAGAGGTCATAAAAGCGTGGATAAGCTTTTCTGCATCTGATGCAGACATCAAATGACGTATTTTTGAAATATTTCTAAGATGGAAGAATGCTGTGTGGCAGACGTTGGAGATATGACTATCGAAAGATAGATTGCTGTCGAACATCATGCCTAAGTTCTTAACCGTGGAAGATGGCCCCACCGTGCAGCCATCTATGGGCAACTTGTAATCTGACATATTATGTTTGGAGTGATTTGGTTCAATAAAAAGTATCTCTGTCTTATTGGAGTTTATTATAAGAAAGTTATGTGCCATCCAGTCACTAATATCGCTAATGCAGTCTGTTAGCTTAGAAAACTGGTGTGTTTCGCTAGGATGTGACGAGATAAAGTAAAGCTGGGTATCATCCGCATAGCAGTGAAAACTTATGTTTCCTGATAATGTCTCCTAGAGGTAACATATATAACAAGAATAGGATAGGACCTAAAACTGATCCCTGTGGTACGCCATACCTAACCGGGGAGTGATATGACTCTTCCTCATTTACATAAACAAAGTGATAGCGTTGGTTAGATACAATCTTAACCAGGCTAACGCCTGACCACTGATGGCAACATAGTTTTCTAGTCTATTGAGTAAGATTGTGTGATCTATTGTGTCAAAGGCTGCACTAAGGTCTAGTTATATAAGGATTGAGATTTCACAACGATCGGATGTTAAAAGGAGGTCATTTGTAACTCTAAGCAGTGCTGTCTCTGTGCTATGGTGGGGCCTGAATCCCGATTGGACCTTTTCATACGTACTATTATTCACTAAAAATGCGCATAGCTGGCTTGCCACTACTTTTTCTAATATTTTGGATAGAAAAGGTAGATTTGAGATTGGTCTAAAGTTATTAAACTCTCCCTGATCAAGGTGTGTTTTTTTAATGAGCGGTCTAATAAATGCTAGTTTGAAAGCTGTTGGAACGTATCCTAATTCTAGCGATGAGTTAAAGATATTTTGTACTGGGTCTGACACTACATGAAATACCTCTTTAAGTAATTGTGTGGTGACGGAGTCTTACATACAGGACGATGATTTGGATGAGAGCTCTTCTATTGTTGTAGCTTTAAATGACTCAAGATGTTCGTATGGTAATCTAGTGTTAAATGTAAAATCTGCAATATAATGTGCTTTCATGCTAAACTCATCAAGAGAGGATGAGAGAGAGCTTTTGAATGAACAATGAATCATTGTTTGTTTGTTTGTTTGTTTGGTTTTAGGAAAAAACCCATCAAAATCCATTTAAAGAAAAATTACAACATTTTTTCCAGACATTGGGGAAGAAGATAAAGAGCCCCTTTTGTTCACTGCTTCGGTAGGAACAAAGTGGTACCTTTCGTACCCTCCCCAGAGCTGAAACCGGGGAATCCGGGAAGGCCAATGATGATCTGGACAATTCAGAGATGAAGACCAGTTCCGGGATGAAGGCTGATGATGATATTTCTCATCATGTGGCAAAGGCAGACTATGATCTGTTGAATACTACAAAGCCTGAGGATGTATCGTCCGCCCCCCAGCATTACACTGGCACTTCTTCCGTCAGTATTCCTCAGTTTGTCATCCTGAGGGCAGATACCAGTCTGCATATTGTGGATTTTAGCGAAGACGATTCAGTCGATACTGTGCTGAATGCTCGCACCAATCCTGCCAATCCCAAGCCAAAGAAGCCAACCTCATCTACTAGCGGTGAGTCTACTGTCATTGTTTACCTTCCTGCTGTTGTAGTTTATTTAAATCAATCAAAGTTTTTGTGTTTTTCATGATTTGTGCTTTTTGATTATGATATTGATACAGATGAGCTGTTTGGGGCGATTGGCTTTACCAGCAGGATGTACCCAAAAAGCCATGACTCTGATGGCAAACAGGTAACAAACTCAAATTATCATTGATGTGTAAATTGTAGAGCAGGGGTCTCCAACGGATAAAACATTTTGTTAACCCTTCTGGAGGGCTACTTTTTGATATAGTTTAAACTTTTTTATTTATTTTATTTTACTTGTTGATAAAGGGTTTCATTAATCCATTGCCAATTTTAAGACTGGCACCATTCCCAAGACAAAGGGTTTTATTAATCCATGTGAACCCAAGGAGAAGATGGACACCAACCCTGCCAATCCCAAGCCAAAGAAGCCAACCTCATCTACTAGCGGTGAGTCTACTGTCATTGTTCCCTTTCCTGCTGTTGTAGTTTATTTAAATCAAAGTTTTTGTGTTTTTTATGACCTGTGCTTTCTGATCATAATATTGATACAGATGAGATGCTTGGGGCGATTGGCTTTACCAGCAAGGTGTACCAAGAAAGAGAAGACTCCGATGGCAAACAGGTAACAAACTCAAATTATCATTGATGTGTAAATTCTAGAGCAGGGGTCTCCAACCTTTTTGTGAGCAAGGGCTACCATAATGGATAAAACATCACAGACTATGTGCCCTTCAAGGGTGCATGGAAAATGCCCAGATTTTAGATTCTCAAAGCTTGAAAGTTATGTGTACAGTGTCGCAAGCATATTTTTCATGTTTTTTTTTTTGTATTTGCAGGTCGCCATAAAGCAAGTTTGGGAATGGAAACATAATCCTTACACTGATATTGTAAGTTATCAAAACAAGTCTGTGAAAAGATAATTTCTTTATGTAATATTATTTATTTATGCATAAATGTGTTATAAATATATATATTTAGTTGATGAAGTGCTTATCGCTGTAAGATTGATAGAAATTTGTTGACAGATATGATATCTATTTGATCTTAATTTTATCAGAAGACTTACAACAATTCAGATGATGCCAAATTTAAGACTGGCACCATTCCCAAGACAAAGGGTTTCATTGATCCATATGAACCCAAGGAGAAGACGGACGCCAACCCTGCCAATCTCAAGCCAAAGAAGCCAACCTCATCTACTAGCGGTGAGTCTACTGTCATTGTTCCCTTTCCTGCTGTTGTAGTTTATTTAAATCAATCAAAGTTTTTGTGTTTTTCATGATCTGTGCTTTCTGATTATAATATCGATTCAGATGAGGTACTTGGTGCGATTGGCTTTACCAGCAGGATGTGCCAAAAAAGCCATGAATCTGATGGCAAACAGGTAACAAACTCAAATTAAAACTGCAAGCAGTGATGGAAGGGCCCTCGCACACCTGACACCGCCACGCCGTGGCATAAGAATTAAAGGGAACAGTAGTAAATAGGCATTTAAGCATGTAAACATAGATGAACCATTTAAAAGTGTAGTATAATGTGCCACATTTCCTGTTGCTAATTACAAATGACAGTGAGGTAGCATCGTGTAAGATAGCATGAGAGAGAGAGAGAGAGAGAGAGAGTGAGCGAGTGTGTGTGAGTATGAGTGACTACATGTAAATATTGGCACGTAGATGTGTCAGGACTCTTATCAATCATGTGAAGTTTGGGACAAATCCGACATTGCATTATCATTGTAAACATGTTACTTCCTGTTACCAGCTGGTGGCGCTATGACCATAACTGACTATTGGCATCATAAGTGACTATCAGTGATGGGAGTAACGCGTTACAAAGTAACTGTAACTGTAACTCCACTACTTTTAGCAGTAACGAGCATGTAACGAAGTATTTTTTTTTAATCAAGTAACGCAATTACAATTACTGAAATTTAAATGAGTTCGTTACTCGCGTTGCTCTATTTTGTAAAAAATAGAGAAGACATATCTGACGTCGCAGGACCGTAGTTGGCGGCGCACTGATTAATTACACTTTATCATAGCTGACAGTGCATATAGAATGAACATTAAAAAATCTAAACGGGACAACATACCTTTGTTTAAAAAAAGTCATAATCCATCCGTTCTCATGTTTGTAAATTATCTTCACCAAGCAATCGCAGTATGACATCAACTTGCATTTGTAGTCCACAAAGGTAATAAATCTAAGAAATGTTCATATATTCTTAGATGTTTACATCGGCTTCATGGCAGAGAACGATCCACGATTGTTGTTTCCACAAAAATATTCACACTGCACTGTACACCCGTGTTAAAACTCCATAGTATGTGTGAGCTCGCTTTTAGTTTTAGTTTCAGTCTCTCTGTATCCGAACAAACAATCCACTCGCTCTGTGTCTGTCTGACAAAACAATCCACTCGCTCTGTGTCCGTCCGACAAAACAATCCACGTAGCCTACTCCGTTTTCTGATTAAATATCTTCCTTTAATCCTGTGTATCATTTAAATCCAACAGAAAACAAACAATATATGACCAAAGAGCGCAGTCCCTGTGTTCCAATGCAAGGGCTGCACCCTACTAAGCATGCGATAAAAGGTGAACACTCTGCCTTTCAAGGCGCTCAGAAGTTTGCGACGAGAACTGAAATGAGACGGTCTAACCTTCGGAAGACCCATAGTTTGCCTCATCTGCTGCACGCGCAATCGCGCCTGTCAGCAGGACACAGCGGAGACGTTTCTAACTTATTAAAATAAATATGAAATCAGAAAAATTATAATTTATTTTAGAAAATATGACATGTTGACACAATTGTCTCCAAGTTTTTAAAGAGACACTACACAATTTTAACACATTATATATTTTTGTAAACATGCAGAATATTTGTCTAAATGGTCTAAATGATATACATAAATAAACTAAGTTTACATATTAATATAATTTCTAACAAAAATATTCAAAGGTTGAATCTAAAGCAAAATAGGCTCCTACAGTATGTGATATATTAGAGTCTTACGTGTAAAATAGCCCATCCATATCATTTTATTGTTTGACTGTTCAGTACTGTTCATATTTACATTTAAAAAGCAGACATAAAAGTAACTTAAAAGTTACTTTTCTAAGTAACTAATTACTTTTGATATACAGTAACTGGTACAGTAATTCAGTTACTTTTAAAAGAAGTAACTAGTAACTGTAACTAATTACTAATTTTCAGTAACTTGGCCAACACTGGTGACTATTGACATGTAGATGTGTTCAGTCCAGGACTCTTATTAATCATGTGAAGTTTGGGACAGATCAGACATTGCATAATCAGTGTAAACATGTCACTTCCTGTTGCCAGCTGGTGGCGCTATAACCATAAGTGACTATTGACATGTAGATGTGTTCACTCCAGGACTCTTATTAATCATGTGAAGTTTGGGACAGATCAGACATTGGATAATCATTGTAAACATGTCACTTCCTGTTGCCAGCTGGTGGCGCTATAACCATAAGTGACTAATGACATGTAGATGTGTTCACTCCAGGACTCTTATTAATCATGTGAAGTTTGGGACAGATCAGACATTGGATAATCATTGTAAACATGTCACTTCCTGTTGCCAGCTGGTGGCGCTATAACCATAAGTGACTATTGACATGTAGATGTGTTCAGTCCAGGACTCTTATTAATCATGTGAAGTTTGGGACAGATCAGACATTGGATAATCATTGTAAACATGTCACTTCCTGTTGCCAGCTGGTGGCGCTATAACCATAAGTGACTATTGACATGTAGATGTGTTCAGTCCAGGACTCTTATTAATCATGTGAATTTTGGGACAGATCAGACATTGGATAATCATTGTAAACATGTCACTTCCTGTTGCCAGCTGGTGGCGCTATAACCATAAGTGACTAATGACATGTAGATGTGTTCACTCCAGGGCTCTTATTAATCATGTGAAGTTTGGGACAGATCAGACATTGGATAATCATTGTAAACATGTCACTTCCTGTTGCCAGCTGGTGGCGCTATAACCATAAGTGACTATTGACATGTAGATGTGTTCAGTCCAGGACTCTTATTAATCATGTGAAGTTTGGGACAGATCAGACATTGGATAATCATTGTAAACATGTCACTTCCTGTTGCCAGCTGGTGGCGCTATAACCATAAGTGACTATTGACATGTAGATGTGTTCAGGTCATGACTCTTAGCAATCATGTGAAGTTTGGGACAGATCGGACACTGTATGCCTGAGTTCCAGCAACCTGTTTCATAGCGAAACATCAAACTTTGGCTGGCCGAAATAGACACAAATTTTAATATAGAATCAAATCCTTCGCAATTTAGCATCACAAAGGCCTTAAGATGACACTCGCCAAATATGATGATGATCCGACGAAAACTGTAGGAGGAGTTAGTTAAAGTATGACTGCTGGAAATGAGAAAAACTGAGCCAAAATCTGAGAAATAATTCAAAATAGCTGACTTCCTGTCTGATGTAGGGCGTTGCTCCAAGAGACTTTTTTGTAGGGCTTGTAATAATACATGAGCATACCGAAATTCGTACATGTAAGTTAAACACAGTCCAAGGGCTGCTTCATTCAATATTTGAAAGTGGCGCTAAAACATGTTCCTTCAGGTTGCCAGCTGGTGGCGCTATGGCTATAAATGAAAATTGTTATGTAGATGTGTTCAGGTCAGGACTCTTAGCAATCATGTGAAATTTGGGACAGATCGGACACTGTATGCATGAGTTCCAGCAACTTCCTGTTTCATTGGAAAACATCAAACTTTGTCGGGCCAGAACCGACACAAATTTTTAAGTAGAGTCAAATCCTTCGTAATTTAGCATCACAAAGGCCTTAAGATGACACTCACCAAATATGAAGATGATCCGACGAAAACTGTAGGAGGAGTTAGTTAAAGTATGACGCCTGGAAATGACAAAAACTGCGCCCAAATCACAAAAATAACTCAGAATAACTGACTTCCTGTTTGGTTTACGGCTTCGCTCCAAGAGACTTTTTTGTAGGTCTTGTCATGCTACAGACGCGTACCGAATTTCGTAATTGTACGTCAAACACAGTCCGAGGGCTGCTTCGTTGAAAATTTGTAGGTGGCGCTATAGAGCCATTTTCTCACGCCTAATTCTAAAGCATACACCACATGTAAATTTTCATCACTCTTGACATCTGTGCAAAATTTCATGAGTTTTCGAGTATGTTTAGGCCCTCTAAAGTCCCGCTGAAGTCGGAGAAAAAGAACAAAAATAATAATTAAAACTGCAAGCAGTGATGGAAGGGCCCTCGCACGCATGTGCACCGCCACTCTATGGCCTTAGTAAGGCAATGAACCAGGGGGATTGAAATTTCAGTGGGTAAATATAGGTGGATATTCAAAGGAACTTTGAAGTGCCACACCTCCTTTGTGCAGCAGGTGGCGCTATGATTGTAATTGATCGTTGTAACATTGATGTGTTGAGGCCAGGACCCTTGTCAAACGTATGATGTCTGTGACAGGTCGGACATTGCATGCCTGAGTTACAACGGCTTTCTCATGGTGAAACATCAAACTTTGCCAGGCCGTCACGGACACGTCCTTCAACGAAAAGTCAAGATCTTCACAATTTATCATTGTGAAGTCCATAAGTTCCGACTGATCAAATATGATGATGATCTGAATACATTTCAATGAGCAGTAAATCACAGTGTAAAACATGTCATTTCCTGCTTCCAGCAGGTGGCGCTATAACTTTTACTGAATATTGCCATGTTGATGTGTTCAGGACAGGACAATTATCAAACTTGTGAAGCGTGGGTCAGATTGGACATTTTAAACCTGAGTTAGAACAACTTCCTGTTTCATTGAGAAACACAGAAATTTGGCAAGCCGCCACATACACACCCTCCATTAAAATGTCAAGATCTCCGCAATTTAGCATTGCAAAGCCCTTTAGATGACACTCACCAAATATGATGATTATCTGATTAAATTTATAGGAGGAGTTTGTTAAAATACGAAGGCCAGAAGTGGCAAAATTTGCACTCAAATTACAGAGAAAATTCAAAATGGCTGACTTCCTGTGGGGTTTAGAGCTTTGCTCCAAGAGACTTTTTTGTAGGTCTTGGGGTGATACATGATCCTACCGCATTTCGTATCTGTGCGATTAACGTAGCGGGGGGGCTGCTCTATTGAATTTTTGTAGGTGGCGCTATAGAGCCATTTTAACACCCCAAGTTCTAAAGCCTATATCACATGAAAATATTCGCCACTTTTGACACATGTGCAACATTTCATGAGTTTTTGAGCTCGTTTAGGCTGTCAAAAATGGGATTCATTTAGCGATACTTTGCGAGGCCGCAATGGACACGCCCTTTAACGAAAAGTCAAGGTCGTTGCTATTTATCATCACACAAGGTCTTGAGATTAGACTGATGAAATATGATGTTGATATGGTTAAATCTCTAAGAGCAGGAAGTCACAGCATAAAAGGTGGTATTTCCTGCTGCCTCTAGGTGGCGCTATGACTGATACTGAATTATGCCATGTTGATGTGTTCAGGCCGGGACCCTTATGAAACGTGTGAAGTTGGGGGCAGATCGGACTATGTATGTCTGAATTACAACAGCTTCCTGTTTCATGGTGAAACATCACACTTTGCCAGGCTGCCACGGACACGCCCTTCAACGAAAAGTCAAGATCTTTGCAATTTATCACCGCAACAGGCTTAACATCAGTCAGACCAAATATGATGATGATTTGATTAAATCTCTAAGAGCAGTAAATCACAGCGTAAAACATGGTATTTCCTCCTACCTCTAGGTGTCGCTATGAGTGAAGTTGAATATTGGCATTGAAATGTGTTCAGGCCAAGACCCTTATCAAACGTATGAAGCGTGGGGCAGATTGGACATTGTATGCCTGAGTTAGAGCCACTTCCTGTTTCATGGCGAAAATGCAGAAATTTGTCAGGCCGCCACGGACACACCCTCTGACGAAAAGTCAAGATCTCCGCAATTTAACATCGCAAAGGCCTTTAGATGAGATTGACCAAATATGACGATGAACGGATTAAATCTGTAGGAGGAGTTCGTTAAAGTATGAAGCCTGGAAATGACCAAATTTGCACAAAAATCAAGGCAAAAATTCAAAATGGCGGACTTCCTGTTGGGTTTAGAGCTTCGCTCCAAGAGACTTTTTTGTAGGTCTTGGGGTGACAGATCATCCTACCAAATTTCGTATCTGTACGTTTTTCGTAGCGGGGGGGCTGTTCTCTTGAAATTTTGCAGGTGGCGCTATCGAGCCATTTCTACACGCCCACTTCTGGCGCCTATACCACATGTAAATTTTCGCCACTTCTGACATGTGTGCAAAATTTCATGAGTTTTCGAGCATGTTTCGCCCCTCAAAAATGCGATTCACTTTGGAGAAGAAGAAGAATAAATAATAATAATAATTAAAGCTGCAAGCAGCGATGGAAGGGCCCTCGCACGCATGTGCACCGCTACCCTATGGCATTAGTAAAGCAGTGAACCAGGGGGATATGAATTAAAGTGGGTAAATACAGGTGGATATTCAAAGGGAAACTGATGTGCCACACCGCCTGTGTGCAGCAGGTGGTGCTATGACTGAAGCTGAATATTGGCATTGAAATGTGTTCAGGCCAAGAACCTTATCAAACATGTGAAGTCTGGGGCAGATTGAACAATGTATGTCTGAAATACAACAGCTTCCTGTTTCATGGCGAAACATCACACTTTGCCAGGCCGCCACGGACACGCCCTTCAACGAAAAGTCAAGATATTCACAATTTATCATCGCAGAGGGCTTTACATCAATCTAACCAAATATGATGATTTGATTAAATCTCTAAGAGCAGTAAATCATAGTGTAAAACATGGTATTTCCTGCTACCTCTAGATGGCGCTATGACTGAAGCTGAATATTGGCATTGAAATGTGTTCAGGCCAAGACCCTAATCAAACATGTGAAGCGTGGGGCAGATTGGACATTGTATGCCTGAGTTAGAGCCACTTCCTGTTTCATGGCGAAAACGCAGAAATTTGGCAGCCCGCCACGGACACACCCTCCAACGAAAAGTCAAGATCTCTGCAATTCAGCATCGCAAAGGCCTTTAGATAAGACCGACCAAATATGACGATGATCGGATTAAATCTGTAGGAGGAGTTTCTTGCAGTATGAAGCCTGGAAATGACCAAATTTGCACAAAAATCAAGGCAAAAATTCAAAATGGCTGACTTCCTGTGGGGTTTAGAGCTTCGCTCCAAGAGACTTTTTTGTAGGTCTTGGGGTGATAGATGATCCTACCAAATTTCGTATCTGTACATTTTTCGTAGCGGGGGGGCTGTTCGCTTGAAATTTTGCAGGTGGCGCTATCGAGCCATTTCTACACGCCCACTTCTGGCGCCTATGCCACATGTAAATTTTCGCCACTTCTGACATGTGTGCAACGTTTTATGACTTTTTGGGCTTGTTTAGCCTGTCAAAAATGCGATTAATTTACCGATACTTTGCAAGGCCGCCACGGACACGCCCTTTAATGAAAAGTCAAGGTCGTTGCTTTTTATCATCACACAAGGTCTTGAGATTACACTGGTGAAATATGATGTTGATATGGTTAAATATCTAAGAGCAGTAAATCACAGCGTAAAACATGGTATTTCCTGCTGCCTCTAGGTGGCGCTATGAGTGTTACTGAATTATGCCATGTTGATGTGTTCAGGCCTGGACCCTTATCAAACGTGTGAAGTCAGGGCCGGTTCGGACATTGTATGCCTGAGTTATAACCACTTCCTGTTTCATGGCGAAACATCACACTTTGCCAGGCCGCCACGGACACGCCCTTCAACGAAAAGTCAAGATCTTCGCAATTTATCAAGGAAAAGGGCTTAACATCAGTCAGACCAAATATGATGATGATTTGATTAAATCTCTAAGAGCAGTAAATCAGAGCATAAAACATGGTATTTCCTCCTACCTCTAGGTGGCGCTATGAGTGAAGTTGAATATTGGCATTGAAATGTGTTCAGGCCAAGACCCTTATCAAACGTATGAAGCGTGGGGCAGATTGGACATTGTATGCCTGAGTTAGAGCCACTTCCTGTTTTATGGCGAAAATGCCGAAATTTGTCAGGCCGCCACGGACACACCCTCTGACGAAAAGTCAAGATCTCCGCAATTTAACATCGCAAAGACCTTTAGATGAGATTGACCAAATATGACGATGATCGGATTAAATCTGTAGGAGGAGTTCGTTAAAGTATGAAGGCTGGAAATGACCAAATTTGCACAAAAATCAAGGCAAAAATTCAAAATGGCGGACTTCCTGTTGGGTTTAGAGCTTCGCTCCAAGAGACTTTTTTGTAGGTCTTGGGGTGATAGATGATCCTACCAAATTTCGTATCTGTACGTTTTTCGTAGCGGGGGGGCTGTTCTCTTGAAATTTTGCAGGTGGCGCTATCGAGCCATTTCTACACGCCCACTTCTGGCGCCTATGCCACATGTAAATTTTCGCCACTCCTGACATGTGTGCAAAATTTCATGAGTTTTCGAGCATGTTTCGCCCCTCAAAAATGCGATTCACTTTGGAGAAGAAGAAGAATAAATAATAATAAAGCTGCAAGCAGCGATGGAAGGGCCCTCGCACGCATATGCACCGCTACCCTATGGCATTAGTAAAGCAGTAAACCAGGGGGGTATAAATTAAAGTGGGTAAATACAGCTGGATATTCAAAGGGAAACTGGTGTGCCACACCGCCTGTGTGCAGCAGGTGGCGCTATGATGGTACCTGATTATTGTTATATTGACATGTTCAGGCCGGGACCCTTATCAAACGTGTGAAGTCTGAAGCAGATCGGCTAATGTATGCCTGAATTACAACAGCTTCCTGTTTCATGTCAAAACATCTCACTTTGCCAGGCCGCCACGGACACGCCCTTCAACGAAAAGTCAAGATCTTCTGAATATATCATATTAAAGTCCTTAAGATCAGTATTACCAAAAATGATGATGATTTGATTAAATATCTAAGAGCAGTAAATCACAGCTTAAAACATGTAATTTCCTGCAACCTCTAGGTGGCGCTATGATTAAAGCTGAATATTGGCATTGAAATGTGTTCAGGCCAAGACCCTTATCAAACTTGTGAAGTGTGGGGCAGATTGGACATTGTATGCCTGAGTTAGAGCCACTTCCTGTTTCATTGCGAAAATGCCGAAATTTGTCAGGCTGCCACGGACACACCCTCTAACGAAAAGTCAAGATCTCCGCAATTTAACATCGCAAAGGCCTTTAGATGACATTGACCAAATATTACGATGATTGGAATAAATCTGTAGGAGGAGTTCGTTAAAGTATGAAGCCTGGAAATGACCAAATTTGCACAGAAATCACAGCAAAAATTCAAAATGGCCGACTTCCTGTGGGGTTTAGAGCTTAGCTTCAAGAGACTTTTTTGTAAGTCTTGGGGTGATAGATGATCCTACCAAATTTCATATCTGTATGTTTTTCGTAGTGGGGGGGCTGTTCTTTTGAAATTTTGCAGGTGGCGCTATCGAGCCATTTCTACACGCCCACTTCTGGCGCCTATGCCACATGTAAATTTTCGCCACTTCTGACATGTGTGCAACGTTTTATGACTTTTTGTGCTTGTTTAGCCTGTCAAAAATGCGATTAATTTACCGATACTTTGCGAGGCCGCCACGGACACGCCCTTTAATGAAAAGTCAAGGTCGTTGCTTTTTATCATCACACAAGGTCTTGAGATTACACTGGTGAAATATGATGTTGATATGGTTTAATATCTAAGAGCAGTAAATCACAGCGTAAAACATGGTATTTCCTGCTGCCTCTAGGTGGCGCTATGAGTGTTACTGAATTATGCCATGTTGATGTGTTCAGGCCTGGACCCTTATCAAACGTGTGAAGTCAGGGGCAGATCGGACATTGTATGCCTGAGTTATAACAACTTCCTGTTTCATGGCGAAACATCACACTTTGCCAGGCCGCCACGGACACGCCCTTCAACGAAAAGTCAAGATCTTCGCAATTTATCAAGGAAAAGGGCTTAACATCAGGCAGACCAAATATGATGATGATTTGATTAAATCTCTAAGAGCAGTAAATCAGAGCATAAAACATGGTATTTCCTCCTACATCTAGGTGGCGCTATGAGTGAAGTTGAATATTGGCATTGAAATGTGTTCAGGTCATGACCCTTATCAAACGTATAAAGCGTGGGGCAGATTGGACATTGTATGCCTGAGTTAGAGCCACTTCCTGTTTCATGGCGAAAATGCCGAAATTTGTCAGGCCGCCACGGACACACCCTCTGACGAAAAGTCAAGATCTCCGCAATTTAACATCGCAAAGGCCTTTAGATGAGATTGACCAAATATGACGATGATCAGATTAAATCTGTAGGAGGAGTTCGTTAAAGTATGAAGGCTGGAAATGACCAAATTTGCACAAAAATCAAGGCAAAAATTCAAAATGGCGGACTTCCTGTTGGGTTTAGAGCTTTGCTCCAAGAGACTTTTTTGTAGGTCTTGGGGTGATAGATGATCCTACCAAATTTCGTATCTGTACGTTTTTCGTAGTGGGGGGGCTGTTCTCTTGAAATTTTGCAGGTGGCGCTATCGAGCCATTTCTACACGCCCACTTCTGGCGCCTATGCCACATGTAAATTTTCGCCACTCCTGACATGTGTGCAAAATTTCATGAGTTTTCGAGCATGTTTCGCCCCTCAAAAATGCGATTCACTTTGGAGAAGAAGAAGAATAAATAATAATAATAATAATAATAAACGGAGCAAAAACAATAGGGTCCTCACACTTGTGTGCTCGGGCCCTAATAATAATAATAATTAAAGCTGCAAGCAGCGATGGAAGGGCCCTCGCACGCATGTGCACCGCTACCCTATGGCATTAGTAAAGCAGTGAACCAGGGGGATATGAATTAAAATGGGTAAATACAGGTGGATATTCAAAAGAAATTTGATGTGCCACAACGCCTGTGTGCAGTAGGTGGCGCTGTGACTGTACCTGATTATTGTTATATTGACGTGTTCAGGCCGGGACCCTTATCAAACTTGTGAAGTCGGGGCCAGATCGGATAATGTATGCCTGAATTACAACAGCTTCCTGTTTCATGGCGAAATATCACACTTTGCCAGGCTGCCACGGACACGCCCTTCAGAGAAAAGTCAAGATCTTCGCAATTTATCACGGCAAAGGGCTTAACATCAGTCTGACCAAATATGATGATGATTTGATTAAATCTCTAAGAGCAGTAAATCACAGCGTAAAACATGGCATTTCCTGCTACCTCTAGGTGGCGCTATGACTGATGTTGAATATTGGCACTAAAATGTGTTCAGGTCAAGACCTTTATCAAACATGTGAAGCGTGGGGCAGATTGGACATTGTATGCCTGAGTTATAACAACTTCCTGTTTCATGGCGAAAATGCCGAACTTTGTCAGGCCGCCACGGACACACCCTCCAACGAAAAGTCAAGATCTCCGCAATTTAGCATCGCAAAGGCCTTTAGATGAGATTGACCAAATATGATAATGATCGGATTAAATCTCTAGGAGGAGTTCGTTAAAGTACGACACTTGGAAATGTCAAAAAATGACAGAGAAAATTCAAAATGGCCGACTTCCTGTGGGGTTTAGAGCTTAGCTCCAAGAGACTTTTTTGTAGGTCTTGGGGTGCTAGATGATCCTACCAAATTTCGTATCTGTACGTTTTTCGTAGAGGGGGGGCTGGTCTCTTGAAATTTTGCAGGTGGCGCTATCGAGCCATTTCTACACGCCCACTTCTGACGCCTATACTACATGTAAATTTTCGCCACTTCTGACGCGTGTGCAAATTTTCATGAGTTTTCGGGTATGTTTAGGCCCTCAAAAATGCAATCCATTTCGGAGAAGAAGAAGAAGAAGAAGAAGAAGAAGAAGAAGAAGAAGAAAAATAATAATAATTAAAGCTGCAAGCAGCGATGGAAGGGCCCTCGCACGCATGTGCACCGCTACCCTATGGCATTAGTTAAGCAGTGAACCAGGGGGATATGAATTAAAGTGGGTAAATATAGGTGGACATTCAAAGGGAAACTGATGCGCCACAATGGCTGTGTGCAGCAGGTGGCGCTATGACTGTACCTGATTATTTTTATATTGACGTGTTCAGGCCGGGACCCTTATCAAACTTGTGAAGTCGGGGGCAGATCGGATAATGTATGCCTGAATTACAACAGCTTCCTGTTTCATGGCAAAATATCACACTTTGCCAGGCTGCCACGGACACGCCCTTCAACGAAAAGTCAAGATCTTCACAGTTTATCACGGCAAAGGGCTTAACATCAGTCTGACCAAATATGATGATGATTTGATTAAATCTCTAAGAGCAGTAAATCACAGCGTAAAACATGGCATTTCCTGCTACCTCTAGGTGGCGCTATGACTGAAGCTGAATATTGGCATTAAAATGTGTTCACTTCAAGACCCTTATCAAACATGTGAAGCGTGGGGCAGATTGGACATTGTATGCCTTAGTTATAACAACTTCCTGTTTCATGGCGAAAATGCCGAACTTTGTCAGGCCGCCACGGACACACCCTCCAACGAAAAGTCAAGATCTCCGCAATTTAGCATCGCAAAGGCCTTTAGATGAGACTGACCAAATATGATAATGATCGGATTAAATCGCTAGGAGGAGTTCGTTAAAGTACGACGCTTGGAAATGTCAAAAAATGACAGAAAAAATTCAAAATGGCTGACTTCCTGTGGGGTTTAGAGCTTCGCTCCAAGAGACTTTTTTGTAGGTCTTGGGGTGCTAGATGATCCTACCAAATTTCGTATCTGTATGTTTTTCGTAGTGGGGGGGCTGTTCTCTTGAAATTTTGCAGGTGGCGCTATCGAGCCATTTCTACACGCCCACTTCTGACGCCTATACTACATGTAAATTTTCGCCACTTCTGACGCGTGTGCAAATTTTCATGAGTTTTTGGGTATGTTTAGGCCCTCAAAATTGCGATCCATTTCGGAGAAGAAGAAGAAGAAGAAGAAGAAGAAGAAGAAGAAAAATAATAATAATAATAAACGGAGCAAAAACAATAGGGTCCTCACACCCTGGTGTGCTCGGGCCCTAATAATAATAATAATAATAATAAACCGAGCAAAAACAATAGGGTCCTCGCACCCCGGTGTGCTCGGGCCCTAATAACTCCTTGAAGAACAATAGGGTCCTCACACCCGGTGTGCTCGGGCCCTAATTATCATTGATGTGTAAATTCTAGAGCAGGAGTCTCCAACCTCTTAGTGAGCAAGGGCTACCACAATAGATAAAACATCACAGACTATGTGCCATACCTTTCGCTAAGGGCCTTTCAAGGGTGTATGGAAAATGCCCAGATTTTAGATTATCAAAGCTTGAAAGTTATGTGTAATGTCAGGTGAAAAAATAAACTCGCAAGCATATTTTTCATGTTTTTTTTTTGTATTTGCAGGTCGCCATAAAGCAATTTTGGGAATGGAAACATAATCCTTACACTGATATTGTAAGTTATCAAAACAAGTTTGTGAAAAGATAATTTCTTTATGTAATATTATTTATTTATGCATAAATGTGTTATAAATATATATATTTAGTTGATGAAGTGCTTATCGCTTTAAGATTGGTTGAAACTTGTAGACAGATGATATCTATTTTATCTTAATTTTATCAGAAGGTTGACAACAATTCAAATGATGCCAATTTTAAGACTGGCACCATTCCCAAGACAAAGGGTTTTATTAATCCATATGAACCCAAGGAGAAGACGGACACCAACCCTGCCAATCCCAAGCCAAAGAAGCCAACCTCATCTACTAGCGGTGAGTCTACTGTCATTGTTCCCTTTCCTGCTGTTGTAGTTTATTTAAATCAATCAAAGTTTTTGTGTTTTTCATGACCTGTGCTTTCTGATTATAATATTGATTCAGATGAGGTGGTTGGGGCGATTGGCTTTACCAGCAAGGTGTATCGAGAAAGAGAAGACTCCGATGGCAAACAGGTAACAAACTCAAATTATCATTGATGTGTAAATTCTAGAGCAAATTTCTTTCAGCAAACAGTGTGCTCTTTACATAAAGATTTATGTTTACTCAAAACATTAACTGAGTTAACCGATTGTAGATTCTCAAAGCTTGAAAGTTATGTGCAGAGTGTCAGGTGAGAAATAAACTCGCAAGCATATTTTTCATGTTTCTTTCTGTATTTGCAGGTCAACATCAAGCAAGTTTCAAAATGGACACGTAACCCTTGCATTAATATTGTAAGTTATCAAAACAAGTTTGTGAAAAACATTGTTTTATGTAATTTTTTATTTAAATATAGTGCTTATTGCTTTAAATAGAAATGTGTGGATTGATATGTATTTTATCTTAATTTTATCAGAAGGCTGACAATAATCCAGGCAATGCCAAATTAAAGACTGGCACCATTCCCAAGGCAAAGGCTGGCACCGGTGTTGGCAATCCAGTTTGAAAACCTATTGCTATTCCCTGTGGTATCATGGTGAAGGCAGACCCCAAACCTGCCATCCCCAAAAAAACGGCTGTTTTTCATAATCGTGGTAAGAAGGTGAAGGCAGTAACCAAACCTGCCATTCCAAAGAAGACAGCTGATACCGAGGTGAAAGCAGATAGCGAGGAGGTCGATCCGGCACACAGTGAGTCTACCGTTATGATTACTCTAAATTGGTGGATCTTAATCGCTTTGATGGCCTCTTATTTTCCACAGAAATATTTGACGGATCCCCTACTCACCATATAGAAATATACAGATATGTTTTAGCTTATTTCATTGCTTGTTTTAAATCCTTTCAAGTCATCTTATGGCCCCTTTGGAAGTCTTTTGGGCCTGTCCTTTAGAAACAACGCTGTAAGGATGGGTTGCAATAACAAACCCCTGATTTGCTCTGAACTCTGCTTAACTTTATTCTTGTTGGTCAACTCATAAACATGAAATGTGGCATTGTTGCTGTTTGAGTTCTTATACTAAATCAAAGGTTCTAGTAACCGCATACATTTTCATGTTTTCTGTCTGTTTTTCAGGAACCTTGTTTGATGATTATTGTATTGATACAGATAATCCGCTTGGTAAAGGTAGCTTTGGCGCTGTGTTTCCGGGGACCAGTAAAGCCGATGGCAAACCGGTAGGGCACTCAAACTTATTTCAACAAACATTTTGCTTTGTACAGGTTTGATCAAAACATTTGTTAAATCAGTTAACAGATTGTAACTCAGTGGTTTTCTCTATTTGCAGGTTGCTATCAAGTTTGTGAAACGAAGGCAAACAAACCGTTACTTTATCATGGTAAGTTACAGTAGTTGTTTAAGTGCTTATTACTGTAATTAATATAGACCCCTTGCACGTGACGTCACGGTCTACTCTCGCGAATTATGGACGCCATGATGGACGGCGGAAGTGCTATGTTGTAGACGGACGGCAAGCCGAACAAGTACTTGTTTGTGTTCGTTAGGGTCATTAAATGGTTATTTCGTGTTGCTATGATGCACCTACCATTACAGAAAAGTGGCATAAATACATTATTTTTACATTAATGTTATTGTTTAATGCTGCAGTGACACCATAAATTAGCTGCCAACTCTTACGCATTCACCGTGAGACCCGCGCAATTGACCCCATTCTCACGCCACACATCCATTTTCACGATGTAAGTAGCTAAACCAGTGCTCGCAGTACTGACACTTTTATATTTTAGCGTACCTTCACTGTCTTTTGCGTGCCACCTTCTCATGTTGCTGGTACTTTGCTGCGAAGAGTCAAAGAGCATTTCACCTTATGTGGCGCTGCGCAGGAAGTTCGGCAGCGAGGACATCAGAGTACCGCGAGAGCAAGTCGAAATGTTACAAAAGGGTCCGCCTTTACCTCTGCTCTCGCGTTACTCTGATGCCATACGCCGATCAGTCAGCTCCGCACCAGTCGAACACACAAAGCGTCAAGGTCTGGATGAAAAGCAGAGACCTGCCCGGATTCCACGCACGCAGCTACCCTCAGAAAACAGCAATTTTAATCAACCATCACTCGCGTGTGCATGTTTGCAAGCAGTACAAGCCTGCGTGATGTTTGCGGTGACAGGTTTTAATAAAAGAGAAAAGTCAATTGATATTTGACATCTATAAACAATAATATATACGAAATATAATTATATGGTCTTCACATACACATTATCTGTTGCTTTAGTTTAATATTAAACTACTCATTTGGTTTATTTTATACAGTCCCTCTATCACCAATCACAAATCATCACTTTACGCTTCTCTTTCTCAGTGGATAAACTGAATCAAAGCTGCTGTTATCTGCAGTTATACATTTTACAGAGACCAGTAGCCTATTCATTAGATTTTAACTGAACTTTTTTGGCACTTTTATCAGAAGGAAAGCATAATAGAAGTGTATAAAATAATAGTAAAGACTCTAATCCCAGGCATTTAAACTCAGTAAAAGCTTTTATTTCAATTAAATTTCTTAAATATGATTCGATTTGTATTGTGAACCATTTTATCGCAGTCTTTCCCAACTATTTAACACAGAAATAGCTAAAATCCACACTATTATCAATTGGCAAATGGTTAGGACTTATATAAAAAATTATTACCACAAACTCCCACCCCCCAAAAAAAATCTCACTCCAAGCTGAACTCAGAAGTTGGCAGCTCTGCAGACTTTTAAAAGCCTTAAGATCAGCACCAGTGTATGGGGATATCCCGTTTACCACATAGTGGTACAAATCATGCGGGCTGAAGTCGGGCAGACTCTGCGTTTAATGAGGTCCGTGAAAATTGAAGGAGGAAGAAGGTAAGGGTCGGTATCCAGTCCCGCTATCTCTAACTTCTCTAAATAGCGCTTTTTGTGAGGACCTACCAAATGCCCTACCTCGACCGATAACGGCACAACAACTTCCTTAATATAAGAAGCCATGTATTTTAGTGTAATATATATTTAAACTGTTTAAAACTAATCAAAAATCCCGCTCGTCTATTACTAATCAACCTAGTGCGTCAGTGATTTTGCCGTCCAGCATGGCGTCGTCACGTGGTCAAGGTCACGTGTTTGCAAAGGGTCTATAACTGTAGGTTACATGAAGCACAGTTTAACAGACACTAAAATGCTATAAGCACCAAATAATATTAAGATGGAAAGGCTTTATTGTTTATGTTTACAAATATAAAAGCAGTGGAAATTAAGCCTACTGTAGGTACAATACAAAAACAAAATGTTTTTGTCTAAAGAGCAACTTATTAACAACTAATGTTTTTCTTCAGCCTGGATCTGGAATGGTTCTCACAGAACTAGTAGTGTTGCACACATTAAAGGAGGATCCAAACCCCAATGTGATCAAACTTTATGACAGCTATGAGGATCCGGATTACTTCATACTCGTCATGGAGCGGCCTGATCCTTGCATGACCTTGAATGAGTTTATTAAACTTCAACGAGGTCTGCTGGAATCAACAGCACGCATCCTAATGCGTCAGGCAGTCATGGCTGTAAAACATTGCTTTAAGCATGAGATTTTTCATACTGACCTCCACGCTGGCAACTTCCTCGTGGATAAAAACAACATGCTGCTGAAGCTGATCGACTTTGGGTGCTGTGACCGATTAAGAGACACGGACTATGCATATGAAGAGTATTTGGGTGAGTTTTTTTTCATACCATAGTGTAGTGAGGCAATCTGCTTGTAGTGACTTATTGATCATGTGACTCTATCACACAACAACTGTCTTGCTTACAGGGGCACCGGCTTATCGGCCACCTGAGGTCCGCAACAGGGACAGATACCACGCCATGTCAAGCAGTGTCTGGTCTCTGGGAACTCTGCTCTATTATATGGTTAATGGAAACTTGCCCTTTCCCAAATATTGGCCAGTAACTGAAGGCATGATAAACCACGAGAATTACTATTTAACAAAGCGTAAGTAAACGGCACAAACACAATAGGTCAGTTAAGTCTCTGATCAAATGCACAGTATCTGTGAAAGACAGTCAGTAAACATTATCTGAGCATATGCAGGACTCAGTGCAAGGATTATCCCCCTGACAAATTGTTTCAATATTTTTGCTTTCACTGCTAAAACAAACATCCTGTAATATACCAGCAGAAAGATGTGATTCATTACTACTTAGCAGTTAGTTAAACTGACCGGTCAATGCTCATGATAGTTTTATAAAATATGGGCAGTTTAAAGTTCTGAAAATAGGCTGCATAATATTTGAGCTATACTGAAGATGCATGTTGAGATATACATTATATTAAACATACATTATATTATTAAAGAAATCTGTAACCTTAAGTTCATGTGATCAGAGACTTCATATAGTCTTTTAATTTAAAATGATCACAATAATGTTTCCACATGCCATAACAGTTTATATGAAGATCATTTTCTTTTCACTATTCACATATCTTAGAAACTTAACTTTAGTGATCAACATTAGTGCTCTTGATTAACCAGATTTATCCTAAAACATGCACAGAGATTCAGGATCTGATTGAGAAGTGCCTGTCCATTGATCCAGCTAAACGACCAACGCTAGACCAGATGTTAGAACATCCCTGGTTTAAAATGGGTGAAGAAGGAGGGATGGTAGGCCATTTAGTCCAACATTACTATGAAATATGAGGTATTGCAGTGGTTCCCCTGTCTGTATTTGGTATAATAACACCTGCTAAATCTGCTTCTTCTAGTCAGCCGAATTCCGTCAGATCATGGATGAACTCACCGACAAAGCCAGTTAGACCATCAAGAAAGCCAGTTAGACCATCAAGAAAGTCAGTAAGACCATTTAGGAAGTCAGACAGACAAATTATCATTGTGTAAATTCTAGAGCAGGGGTCTCCAACCTTTTTGTGAGCAAGGGCTACCACAATGGATAAAACATTGTGGTAGCCCTTCTGGGGGGCTACTTTTTGATATAGTCTACTCGAAACCTTTTTTTATTTTATTTTACTTGTTGAGATGTTTTAATTCAATTCAATTTTATTTATATAGTGCTTTTCTCAATTCTTAATTGTTTCAAAGCAGCTTTTTTATATTTATATATATATATATATATATATATAAATACTATCAGGGTATGTGAACGGGTTAGTGGATAAGATAAACTGGTTCCGCCGGTGGACATTGGGCATCATGTTGAAGAACGGTCAGTAGATCAGTGGTGTGATGACCTTCACAGCACTTCACTTCGGGGTCAAGGACGAGACAGGGAGAGATACAGAATCCTATTAGCGTAGGGGCCGTTCACATGTAATGCAAGTGTCATACAGTATTGTGGTTTAAATCAGCTCGGTTCCAGACAGGCTAACTATTGCGGCATAAGTATTTTACCCAGATGAGTTATGTGAATGCTTTGTTTTGGACAAACTAACTATGGCGGGATAAGTACATTTACTGGACATTTTATGTGAATGCTTTGTTAAAGAAGAATGTCTTAAATTTAGATTTAAATTGATCTACTGGGTCTGATGCTCGAACATTATTTGGTTAATCATTCCAGAGCTTAGGGACTAAGTAGGAAAAGGATCTACCACCTTTAGACATTTTTGATATTCTAGGGATAATTAAGTGGCCAGAATTTTGTGATCGCAGTTTACGTGGTGGATTGTATTCTGATAGTAGTTCTTTAATATACAAGGGCGCTAGGCCATTCAAGGCTTTGTAGGTAATTAGTGAATTGGTAACTTGTTTACCTGATTTGCGTGACATCCCCCGAGTAACGAGTTACAATAGTCTATTCTAGAGGTCATAAAAGCGTGGATAAGCTTTTCTGCATCATATGACGTATTTTTGAAATATTTCTAAGATGGAAGAATGCTGTGTGGCAGACGTTGGAGATATGACTATCGAAAGATAGATTGCTGTCAAACATCATGCCTAAGTTCTTAACCGTGGAAGATGGCAGTGCACCACAGTGCGGCCATCTATGGGCAACTTGTAATCTGACATATTATGTTTGGAGTGATTTGGTTCAATAAAAAGTATCTCTGTCTTATTGGAGTTTATTATAAGAAAGTTATGTGCCATCCAGTCACTAATATCGCTAATGCAGTCTGTTAGCTTAGAGAGCTGGTGTGTTTTGCTAGGATGTGACGAGATAAAGTAAAGCTTGGTATCATTCGCATAGCAGTGAAAACTTATGTTTCCTGATAATGTCTCCTAGAGGTAACATATATAACAAGAATAGGATAGGACCTAAAACTGATCCCTGTGGTACGCCATACTTAACCGGGGAGTGATATGACTCTTCCTCATTTACATAAACAAAGTGATAGCGATTGGTTAGATACGATCTATACCAGGCTAACGCCTGACCACTGATGCCAACATAGTTTTCTAGTCTATTGAGTAAGATTGTGTGATCTATTGTGTCAAAGGCTGAACTAAAGTCTTGTTATATAAGGATTGAGATTTCACAACGATCGGATGTTAATAGGAGGTCAGTTGTAACTCTAAGCAGTGCTGTCTCTGTGCTATGGTGAGGCCTGAATCCTGATTGGAACTTTTCATATGTATTATTATTTTCTACGAATGTGCGTAGCTGGCTTGCCACTACTTTTTCTCATATTTTAGATAGAAAAGGTAGATTTGAGATTGGTCTAAAGTTATTAAGATCTCCCTGATCAAGGTGTGTTTTTTTATTGAGCGGTCTAATAACTGCTAGTTTGAAAGCTGTTGGAACGTATCCTAATTCTAGCGATGAGTTAAAGATATTTAGTACTGGGTCTGACACTACATGAAATACCTCTTTAAGTAATTGTGTGGTGACGGAGTCTTACATACAGGACGATGATTTGGATGAGAGCTCTTCTATTGTTGTAGCTTTAAATGACTCAAGATGTTCGTATGGTAATCTAGTGTTAAATGTAAAATCTGCGATATAATGTGCTTTCATGCTAAACTCATCAAGAGAGGATGAGAGAGAGCTTTGGAATGAACAATGAATCATTGTTTGTTGGTTTGTTTGTTTGTTTGTTTTTAGGAAAAAAACCATCAAAATCCATTAAAAGAAAAATTACAAAATTTTTCCAGACATTGGGGAAGAAGATAAAGAGCCCCTTTGTTCACTGCTTCGGGAGGAACAAAGTGGTACCTTTCATACCCACCCTAGAGCTGAAACCGAGGAATTCGGGGAAGGCCAATGATGATCTGGACAAATCAGAGATGAAGATCAGTTCCAGGATGAAGGCTGATGATGATATTTCTCATCCCGTGGCAAAGGCAGACTATGATCTGCTGAATACTACAAAGCCTGAGGATGTATCGTCCAACCCCCAGCATTACACTGGCACTTATTTCACCGGTGATGGACTTAGGGCGCACTCACATTATCCAAACCAAACCATGCCCCAGCGCGATTGTCACGCCTCCCTACTCCCCCAGGTGCACGCACTCACACTGTACTTTTTATCGATCCGAGTTCGGGCGTGCTTTCGTCATTAAGATGCGATTGTTTTGAAAAAAGCAGGAAGTAAAGCTCTCTCTCAACCCTGGAACCCACCGTAATGATAAGTCTGTTCATTTGGTGTCGTTTGTCGTTTGGTGCGCGATTACAGACAGCCCTCTCAAATGTCATCATATTGCTTAGTTGATCTGTCACATGCGCAGCGCGTACATTCACGTAACCCCGCTGCGCGCATCAAAAGGTTTGTACGGAGGCAGATGAAGGTGAGTGGTCGCGCAAGTGACGTCTTCACCTTTTGAATCGCGCTCAGGCGCGATTGCGCTCACACCACAGCGCCTGAGCCTAAGTGAACCGCACTCCGGCCCACCTCTGCAACCCGGCCGCGGCGCGATTAACCAATCCGCGCCCGGGCGCGGAACAGAGCGATCACACTAGTCAAACAAACCAGGCTTTGGGTGTCCAACGCGCCCGAGCGCGGTTTGGTTTGGATAGTGTGAGTGCGCCCTTAAGGCTACCGATGACCAAGCCTTAATGAAGCTGGGGACAGAGAAACGTCTGACCAATTTCGGCTTGAACTCTGATCCCAGTTCAGCCGAGCCTCAGATGACTGCCATTTATTTGGTCAGCGACGAAACAACCTTTACTATCTTGAGGGCAGACACCAGTCTGCATATTTTGGATTTTTGCGAAGACGATTCAGTCAAAACCGTGCTGAATGCTCGCACCAACCCTGCCAATCCCAAGCCAAAGAAGCCAACCTCATCTACTAGCGGTGAGTCTACTGTCATTGTTTACCTTTCCTGCTTTTGGAGTTCATTTAAATCAATCAAAGTTTTTGTGTTTTTCATGACCTGTGCTTTCTGATTATAATATTGATTCAGATGAGGTGCTTGGGGCGATTGGCTTTACCAGGAGGATGTACCAAGAAAGAGAAGACTCCGATGGCAAACAGGTAACAAAATCAAATTTCTTTCAGCAAACATTGTGCTCTTTACATAAAGATTTATGTTTATTAAAAACATGAACCGAGTTAACCGATTGTATGAATTTATCAGGTAGATCTTGTCAGCTTTATCATTTTAAAAGTAGATTTAATGTTTATGCTTAAAAAAGTGCATATAGCTGTTAATTGTATTTGTTGTTTGCTGATTTTCAAAAATAAAACTTGTTAAAATGTTTTCAGTGTGTGTGTATCAGTTCTTTTTGAACATTTCCATCTCAATTTAAGAAAACCATGATAATATTGATAACCGTGATAACTTTGGTCACTATAATCATGATATAAAATTTTCTAACCGTCCCATCCCTACTTGCAAGTATATTTTTCATGTTTCTTTCTGTATTTGCAGGTCACCATCAAGCAAGTTTCAAAATGGACCCGTAACCCTTGCATTGATATTGTAAGTTATCAAAACAAGTTGGTGAAAAACATATTATTTTATGTAATTTATTTAAATATAGTGCTTATTGCTTTAAATAGAAATGTGTAGACATATATGTATTTTATCTTAATTTTATCAGAAGTCTGACAATAATCCAGGCGATGCCAAATTAAAGACTGGCACCATTCCCAAGGCAAAGGCTGGCACCGGTGTTGGCAATCCAGTTCGAAAACCTATTGTTGTTCCATGTAGACAGACAACAAACCTGCAGTTCCCAAGAAGAAGGCTGGTTTTTATCCACGTGATACCGAGGTGAAAGCAGATAGCGAGGAGGTCGATCCGGCACACAGTAAGTCTACTGTTATGATTACTCTAAATTGGTGGATCTTAATCGTTTTGATGGCCTCTTATTTTCCACAGAAATATTTGACAGCTCCTCTACTCACCATATAGAAATATACAGATATGTTTTAGCTTATTTCATTGCTTGTTTTATCTTGTTTTAAATCCTTTCAAGTCATCTTATGGCCCCTTTGGAAGTCTTTTGGGCCTGTCCTTTAGAAACATCGCTGTAAGGATGGGTTGCAATAACAAACCCCTGATTTGCTCTAAACTCTGCTTAACTTTATTCTTGTTGGTCAACTCATAAACATGAAATGTGGCATTGTTGCTGTTTGAGTTCTTATACTAAATCAAAGGTTCTAGCAACCGCATACATTTTCATGTTTTCTGTCTGTTTTTCAGGAACCTTGTTTGATGATTATTGTATTGATACAGATAATCCGCTTGGTAAAGGTAGCTTTGGCACTGTGTTTCCGGGGACCAGTAAAGCCGATGGCAAACCGGTAGGGCACTCAAACTTATTTCAACAAACATTGTGCTCTGTACAGATTTAAAGAGCAACTTATTAACAACTAATGTTTTTCTTCAGCCTGGATCTGGATTGGTTCTTACAGAACTAGCAGTGTTGCTCAAGTTAAAGGAAAATCCAAACCCTTATGTGATCAAACTTTATGACAGCTACAGATGTGGCCTTTAAAAACGCGTGTTTTCTCCCGCGGCATTCGCCAATTCGTCTCACGGAGTCTCGCAGAATTCTGCAAGTGCTTTCGGGGGGGCTACTTTCCCTTTTCCCTTAATGTGTTTCGCTTCACAGAATATCCACCAGGTGGCACATAAGTGTATGCTTTGTCATTGCGGTTGTTTCCAGAAGTTAATAAGGGCTTTGCTGAATATATAACATTGCTATTAAAACAGCAAAGTGACGTCAACCCCTTCTTGCCAGCATAACAGCGCATACAACTAATAAGACGTGCAATGCGCATTTATACTAAAGTGCAACAGAGACCCTTACGAAAATAAACCATGGGTTTATTGTGGTAAAAGTGTAGTAATCATGTTTTTTTTGGTGTATTGATTACTATCGGCAAAACTACGGGTTTACTACACTTACCATGGTTAAGCCTAATAAGGTTTTTGTACACCATGGTTGTCAGAACCATAGTTATTTTGTGGTTACCATAATTTCACTACAGTTTTTTGTTTTTGTTTTTTTAAATTGTAGTAAAACCATGGTTAATTTTCGTGAGGGGAATTTAGTGTGAGCCTATTTACAATGAATATCTTAATTATAATTTTGATACAGTTTTGTTGTTTGTTCATAATATTTATAATTATGTTCGTTTTTCTTAAAGTATCAATATTTTAAAGAGATTAATGTGGTATAAAAAGACATGTTTTAAAGTTAAAAAAATGTTGTACAAAATATATTAGTATTCTTATATATTAAGAATAACAATATGATACATTTATATTGCGCTAAAATGGAAAGAGGAATTCTTCTCAACCACCACCAATAAAGTTTAAACATTATTCTTTAGAAAAAAACGGCGTTTAAACCCGTGGAGCGAACAAGAAAACATATGCTTACATGCTCATTCGGCATGTGATATCTTTTTTATTTCGTTTTATAGTTTTAAAAGTGATAGATAGATAAGGAAATATTTTATGTTTGATCAGACACCAAAGGGCAGAGCTAAGAAGCCCGCCTGGTCACCCCTTGGAAAAAAGAAAACAAGAACCTTAAGACATCAGAGTACCGCGAGAAAGATTTAAAACCAACCTCCTCCGCTTTATTTCTCGTGGTAGTTTGATGTCACCTGCTTGTCGGCTCTTGCGGCGCTGCGTAAACTTGACCACATTTAAAAAACGTACTGCTAAACTCGACGGAAATGCTCTGTGTAAGCATGCACCTCCTTTATTAATTGTATAGCAGGAAAAGTTATATATCTTACTTCTTAGCGTGAGAAATAGCTTACAAGGTTTGGCGTGTGAGCGTGTGAACTGACAGAAATGCGTGTGTCTCATGTTCGGCGAATGCGTGGGACTTGAGAGCCCAGGTTATATCAACATATGTCAAATTAAGTAACCCGATATACACTTAATTTTATAAGTTATAAACATTCAATTGAAATAACTTACAGCATATGTAGTAGATTTGCTTAAATAGCATTTAAACAAAGGAACTGCAAGGGAAACCCCACACGCTGGTGAAAACTGGAAAAAACGTTTTTCTTTTGATTCCCTGAGAGAAGATCGATTAGCATTGGGGGGTGGCAAAGAATTGGCAGACCTGGGGGTTGGTGGTTTTTAATTTTTTGATTCTGTGTGAATGGTAGCTGCTAAAACTAGCAGCTTAACCATGTGCAATTAATTACATTTTGGAATTAACTTGCTTCATGTCGTTTTATTTATAAACTGTAAAAATATTTTTTGAATTTGTAAGAAAAGTTAGCATTAAATATCTTTTACAAACTCTTGGATGTTTGTAATTATCATCATTCAGAAAAGTGGTGCTTGTGTTTAGACTTGTGTTTGACGTGATTTAATCAGGAATATTACATTGGTTTCTTTTCAGTGTAGAACAGTTTGTCAATATAGTATATTTATAAACATCACTAAAACAAAGTGAATTAAAATGAAAAAAGTAATAAAGTTAAAGCTGCTGATATTTTTGTTTACATTTACTAGCATTTGTGAAAATTGTTTCCTAGCTTTTTTTAAGTAGCCTAAATCCTACTCCAATTTATTTCAGTGTAGGTTTCTCATTTTTATCAGCTTTCTTTTGCTTTTCAAAGGGCCATCTATCTTTGCTACCGCCAGTGCTTTAAGTGGGCCGGTAGGCGCCAGTACTCAGTACCGTTACTTCCAAATAGCAGCTCTTAAGCGTACCACCACCTCAGCGTGCGCCCGAATGTGCTTTTAGCGTACCGGGACGCTCATTTGCACATCTGTTTAAATCAGATGTTTAATTTAATAATTTGGCTGCACTGCTGCTTTTCAAAGCGCCCTTCACAATGCACGCTTCCTAATTCGTCCCACCGAGAGCAGAGACTACATTACCCATACACCCTTGAGTTTTACTAGTTAAAAGCGCATGCGGCTTGTTCAACTTCATGCGGCTCCGCAAGAATCGACAGCAAGAATCACCAGCCGGATGACGTCAAAGTTTCGCGATAGCGAGACGAAATATGATTTCTTGAATCATTCTTGCGGTCCTTTGACGTCAACCGGCTGTCGGTTAAGTCGAACAAGCCTAGTGTTAACAACGTGGTCTGGAGAGGTGTGTGAAACGCGCAACCTAGCTGCTCGGTAAAAATGAAAATACTATGAACACTTAATATGCCCTCCTGGTTTTAGACTCTGAGTAGTAAAAGAACAAGGTCAGAATCAGAGGACTCGCTGGCTGACATCCCACCAAAGAACAAAGAAAAGGGCCGCACTTTGCATATAAAACGTATTTTTTATTGGCACAGATGCGTTTCGGCTTTGCGCCTTCCTCAGTGTGCTTAAGTGAATGAACATTCCAAACTCATTCATATATTCCTACCCTTCCATATAGCCACACAATCGACCAATGATAATGTAGTGTCATCCCATTCATTCAATCATTCAATTAAAACAATTAATACAATCATCATTTTTTGTTTTCTAACACATTGTACACAGAACTACAACAGAAATACACCAAAGTTACTCAGATCAAATGAACCAATAACAATTTTTTTTACAAGAAACCAGTCAATGGCAGTTCTTCATTCAAGCCATTAGGTGTGCATGTATTCAAATTAAAAATATACCACGCCTCCCTCTGTAGAAGGCGGTTCTCACGATCTCCTCCTCTAATAAGCCGACTAACTGTTTCTAAACCCATAAACCTAAGTGTGTTAGCATCATGTCCTGCGCTGTTAAAGTGTCTTGCTACTGGGGACCTTTCGTCATTCTTCCTGATGTTACACTTATGTTCACAAATTCTGGTTTTCAATTGGCGTTTAGTTTTGCCCACATACAATAACCCACATGGGCATGTCAGTAAATACACCACGAAGGAAGTTAAACAAGTGATTCTGCCTTTCACTCTGAACGTCCTGTTTGATTTTGGATGCGTAAAAGTTTTTTCAGTGAGCATGTAATTGCATGCCACACAATTAAAGCACTTAAAATTGCCGTCTGGGATTTTGAAAGAAAGACGCAGCGGACTCGGCGCAGGCAAATACGATCGCACCAAACGATCTCTCAAATTAGATGCTCTTTTATAACAAAATCCCGGAGGGTCTTGGAAAGCATGACCGATTGTGGGGTCACTGCTTAAAACGTGCCAGTGTCGTTGAACGATATGTTTTAATGAATGTGATATGTGTCCATAAGTTGACACAAACGTAATTGGAGTATCTGTATGTGGTTTCTGCGCTCTGTCAGTCATTATGTTTGTGCGTTTGATGTTGCGTACCCGCTCAAGGCAATCTCGTAATAATGTATTATCATATCCCCTATTTGCGAATCTTTGACATAGCTCTCCTGCCTGTCTTTCAAAAGCCTCTTCACTGTCACAAATACGGCGTACCCTTATGCTGCGTTCCAGAGCCCATTCAGGCCAGTGGGACGTGGGACTTATCCTTCTTGAAGTGTCCTAGCTCCTACTTCAAAGCGTTCCAGGCATTTGAAGTGGAACGTAAACAGAAAACATGGACGACCGACCGGTCTTCTTAAGGCTCGTACAGACTACATAACTTTTAAACGTCGGTCCGAACTGTGCAGTTCACACTACAGTAAAACATCAAGTTAAACATCTTTACAAAGTGTTCTGGAGCCATTATATTAAAGCGCTGCATGTCGCTAAGTAACTTAGTATATTTTTACCGTAGTTTCATGATAACAGATAATAACGACATAATTTCACGCCATAATATAAAAAAACAAGTTGTGTTAAAATTACAGTGTCTAAAACAACCCTACACGCAGAGAAGTACAATTTATAGTCTATTCCTTGAAGATTTCCTCTCACGACGACGCGATGTATGGGCGCCGCCATTGTCCTCCGACTTATTTTTCTGAAGTCGGGGTAGGTCGAACTCCCCCGAGTTCGCCGGTAGGAGGTTCCACTTCGACAGGCATTCCAGTACACTTTTCCTAGTTGGAGGTAGGATAAGTCCTACATCCCACTGGTCTGGATGGGCTCTGGAACGCAGCATTAGTAACTGACTATACGGTAAACTGCGTTTCAGTGATGGTGGGTGGAAACTCTTGTAATCTAGAAACGCGTTCCGATCTGTATCTTTTCTGTAAATCTCAGTGTGTAGTACATTATCACATTTTTTAACCCATACATCCAAAAAAGCCATGGCATTGGAATCAGAGTTTAAGGTGAATTGAATGGACGGCAGTCTAGTGTTGACATAATCATGAAAAGCTTCCAACTCTTCCATCGTTCCTTTCCATATAAAAAACACATCATCAATATATCTGTACCATACCTTAAGATGTTTCTTGAATTCATTATCGGAATAAACAAAATCATGCTCAAATTTTCCCATAAACAAATTGGCATAATTGGGTGCCATTGGCGAGCCCATCGCGGTTCCTTGTGTTTGTAGATAAAATTTATCCTGAAACATGAAATAGTTTTTGGTCAAGACATCATTAGCCAATGAGATTAAAAAGTCAGTGTGTTCCACATGGTGGGTCTGCAGATGGTGCTTTGGAGGTGCTGAGCCCGCTTTGTGTGGAGTGTTCGTGTGCGGGCTTGTCACATCCATTGTGCATGGTGTGTCAGATGCATTCACTTCTCCTATACCGGATATTTTTTTCAAAAAATCAGTCGTATCCTTCAAAAAAGATGACAGTTTATACACAAGATCCTTTATATGGTAATCAATGTATTGTGAAAGAGGCTCTGTTATAGATTGATTGCCAGACACAATAAGACGGCCAGGTGGATCATTTAGCCTTTTGTGAATTTTTGGAAGGGTATAAATGACTGGTCGTACTGGGTTAGTCTGTAACAACTATTTATACTCTTTGTCATCAATAATTGCGTCATTCAATGCTTTTTTTAATTTAGATTTTATCTCATTGCTAAAATTCGGACTAACCCAGTACGACCAGTCATTTATACCCTTCCAAAAATTCACAAAAGGCTAAATGATCCACCTGGCCGTCCTATTGTGTCTGGCAATCAATCTATAACAGAGCCTCTTTCACAATACATTGATTACCATATAAAGGATCTTGTGTATAAACTGTCATCTTTTTTGAAGGATACGACTGATTTTTTGAAAAAAATATCTAGTATAGGAGAAGTGAATGTATCTGATATATTATGTACAATGGATGTGACAAGTTTGTATACGAACATTCCACACAAAGCGGGTTTAGCATCTTTAAAGTACTATCTGCAGACCCATCATGTGGAAAACACTGACTTTTTAATCTCATTGGCTAATGATGTCTTGACCAAAAACTATTTCATGTTTCAGGATAAATTTTATCTACAAACACAAGGAACTGCGATGGGTTCGCCAATGGCACCCAATTATGCCAATTTGTTTATGGGAAAATTTGAGCATGATTTTGTTTATTCCGATAATGAATTCAAAAAACATCTTAAGGTATGGTACAGATATATTGATGATGTGTTTTTTATATGGAAAGGAACGATGGAAGAGTTGGAAGCTTTTCATGATTATGTCAACACTAGACTGCCGTCCATTCAATTCACCTTAAACTCTGATTCCAATGCCATGGCTTTTTTGGATGTATGGGTTAAAAAATGTGATAATGTACTACACACTGAGATTTACAGAAAAGATACAGATTGGAACGCGTTTCTAGATTACAAGAGTTTCCACCCACCATCACTGAAACGCAGTTTACCGTATAGTCAGTTACTAAGGGTACGCCATATTTGTGACAGTGAAGAGGCTTTTGAAAGACAGGCAGGAGAGCTATGTCAAAGGTTCGCAAATAGGGGATATGATAATACATTATTACGAGATTGCCTTGAGCGGGTACGCAACATCGAACGCACAAACATAATGACTGACAGAGCGCGGAAGCCACATACAGATACTCCAATTACGTTTGTGGCAACTTATGGACACATATCTCATTCATTAAAACATATCGTTCAACGACACTGGCACGTTTTAAGCAGTGACCCCACAATCGGTCATGCTTTCCAAGACCCTCCGCGATTTTGTTATAAAAGAGCATCTAATTTGAGAGATCGTTTGGTGCGATCGTATTTGCCTGCGCCGAGTCCGCTGCGTCTTTCTTTCAAAATCCCAGACGGCAATTTTAAGTGCTTTAATTGTGTGGCATGCAATTACATGCTCACTGAAAAAACTTTTACGCATCCAAAATCAAACAGGACGTTCAGAGTGAAAGGCAGAATCACTTGTTTAACTTCCTTCGTGGTGTATTTACTGACATGCCCATGTGGGTTATTGTATGTGGGCAAAACTAAACGCCAATTGAAAACCAGAATTTGTGAACATAAGTGTAACATCAGGAAGAATGACGAAAGGTCCCCAGTAGCAAGACACTTTAACAGCGCAGGACATGATGCTAACACACTTAGGTTTATGGGTTTAGAAACAGTTAGTCGGCTTATTAGAGGAGGAGATCGTGAGAACCGCCTTCTACAGAGGGAGGCGTGGTATATTTTTAATTTGAATACATGCACACCTAATGGCTTGAATGAAGAACTGCCATTGACTGGTTTCTTGTAAAAAAAATTGTTATTGGTTCATTTGATCTGAGTAACTTTGGTGTATTTCTGTTGTAGTTCTGTGTACAATGTGTTAGAAAACAAAAAATGATGATTGTATTAATTGTTTTAATTGAATGATTGAATGAATGGGATGACACTACATTATCATTGGTCGATTGTGTGGCTATATGGAAGGGTAGGAATATATGAATGAGTTTGGAATGTTCATTCACTTAAGCACACCGAGGAAGGCGCAAAGCCGAAACGCGTCTGTGCCAATAAAAAATACGTTTTATATGCAAAGTGCGGCCCTTTTCTTTGTTCTTTGAGATTATTTATGAGTGAAGCCTGCTCCTACGGCACAATTGTTTGACATCCCACCAAACCAAAATGATATCGCTGCAGGTCAGAAGCAAACTTTTTCCAATACCCTTTTTTGCGTGACAATCTCCGCTGTCGCGGCTGTCAGTTTGGTTCCCCTCGACGCAACTTCGGATTTCCTCACACGATGTACAGAGTAAAAACATTATTGAAATTGTAATATACATTTAGTTTAATTGCTAAACTACAAGTGAATAAAATTTCAAAGAATTTGAACGACGCGCACAACTTATAAAAGGATTTATTATTTTACAAGGTTGTCTGTTGACTGCTGTATATAAAAGCCCTTCAATATAGGTGGAGTCGAGTCAGCAAAAATAAAAAAATTAATATAGTACCGGGCACCTCTTTTGGGCCACTTAAAGACTGGCTACCGCGGTCTCACTCGCTGTAAACAAGGGTTTTGTTTCAGATGCATTGAATGCGCTTGCCTGATTAAAAGCATTTTATGTGTAATTTAATCTATAGATTAAACTCGTTGCGTTTATATTTTGGGTGCATCTGTTTGCGCTTACATGATTTACTAATAATTGTATATTTTAATTGAACTGTCTTAATGGATTAAGCATACATATTTTTTCACGTTATTCCTCGAATATCCCAGGGGGCTAGATGTTTTGCCAACAGTTTGACAATTTGTTAAATGTGCACAAAATTCATATGAAGGGTGATTAACAGTTGACTTCTGAAATTAAATAAAAATAACAAGATAAGAGGTTATCTTATAAGAGGTTATCTATGGAGAAATGAGTGCTTGCAAAATATGTCATCTTTTTTTGACTAATGCTTCATTCGAATCAGCATTACTTTTTTGTTTCTTCAACTTTAAAGATGAATATTCTCCTTTAGAGATGGGCATTTTAGAGATTTTCAGCAATAGCACATCATGTTCAAATGTATTGATTATTTATATGCATTTAATAAAAGGCTACCGTAAGATCATAATGTACACACCGTAAAAATGATTCAGTGGCTTTGTAAATATCTCTAAAATAAATGATTAAAGTAACTTTATTTCAGTTAATGTGATTTTTTTTTTGGTTGGACAAACCAAAATAAATTACTAAAAATAGAACAGAAATTTTGAGTAATGTACATATTTTATTTGATGTATACCCCTTAATAATAAAAGTATTAAATTTACAGATTATTTTAATCAATATATTTAAGAAGGTCAGAGTTATATATTTAAGTTTTTAAAACTGTAATAATTGCACATTTCAAATTAATATTATTTCTATTTAACATCAACTTGTGTACAAATGTGTAAGTTTTACGCCTAACTTGAAGTATGATTTACTTATATTTTTACATTGATATTATTTGAGTAAATGTAGACAAAAAAATAAATGAATAATAAGTAGAACAAATGTTCATTTAAAAAAATCCCACAGCCAACGGTTTTTAATCAGCAACAAAGAAACTGCGGCTTTTGCCGATGACAAACACCTCAGAAACTCCTCAAATTTATGAATATTTACACACACAATATGATTTTATTTCCTTACTACAAAAGTATAACATATTGGACAAATTCTCAGTGAAATTTATTTAACACCATTGCATACTTTTTATCGTGTTGCATACCATGTAAAGGGAAACATGATAATATAAAAAGTAGACTATGTACAGTAATGCAGAAAAGCGCATCACAACCATCTTAAAGCTATTAAAACGTTCAGATGCAAAAATGAACTAAATGTAAAATTAGATAAACTAGTTAATGATATTGCGTAAATGCTCTCTTCAAAGGTCTTCGCGAATTATTTTGTTATAAGACTCAGTTATCATACATCACGTCTCTTCTACTGTAAGTGCACGGAAAAAAATATAAGACAAATGATGCGTGTTTGAGTCGGATTTTTATGAAGAATATGTGTCTTTTATGTAACTGGCAAAAGAAAACTTCGCCAACGCAATGTACAGTAGCGGAGTGGCCATCGGGAGAGTCAGGACATTATCATCAAAAACTTTTATGACAAAAATTATATTTAAATGAAATATTCTTACAGTTATTAAAAGATGCACATATTATTCCATAGCCTATTACTCCCGTTTATGAGCACGATCATCTCTTGTCTCGCTCTGTTATGTTATAGCTGTTTGATTGCTGCGCATCTCCGTCTTTCAAACAGGTTGTATTACCCCAGTTTTACTACCAATACGAGACCGTTTTTTGTTTTTACCACGGAGGGCCGGTGGTATACGAAATTTCCCGGTAAATTTTTTGGTCCCATTCCGCCCCTGGCAATGTTTGCCAAAAAGCCTGCATTTGTATGACATCAAAGTCTTTCGCCTAAACACTGATAATCCGTGTCATGTTACTTCAATATCATACAGTCTACGCTCAGCATGAAGTCGAGCGCACAAATTGCCGTCAGTATGGCCTACATGAAACACGACTGCCCTCTACAGGTTTTTTTATTTCCAGCGTCCCCCATCGAACACCCATTCTGCAGAATGCCGCAGAATTTCGGAAGTGCTCGCGGCATTCTGCTCTCAGAGACGCGCATTTTTAAAGGGCACATCTGTATGAGGATCCGGCTTACTTCATACTCGTCATGGAGCGGCCTGATCCTTGCATGACCTTGCATGAGTTTATTAAACTTCAACGAGGTCTGCTGGAATCAACAGCACGCACCCTAATGCGTCAGGCAGTCATGGCTTTAAAAGATTGCTTTAAGTATGAGATTTTTCATACTGACCTCCACGCTGGCAACTTCCTCGTGGATAAAAACAACATGCTGCTGAAGCTGATCGACTTTGGGTGCTGTGACCGATTAAGAGACACGGCCTATGCATATGAAGAGTATATGGGTGAGTTTTTTTTCATACCATAGTGTAGTGAAGCAATCTGCTTGTAGTGACTTATTGATCATGTGACTCTATCACACAACAACTGTCTTGCTTACAGGGGCACCGGCTTATCGGCCACCTGAGGTCCGCAACAGGGGCAGATACCACGCCATGTCAAGCAGTGTCTGGTCTCTGGGAACTCTGCTCTATTATATGGTTAATGTAAACTTGCCCTTTCCCAAATATGGGCCAGTAACTGAAGGCATGATAAACCACGAGAATGACTATTTAACAAAGCGTAAGTAAACGGCACAAACACAATAGGTCAGTTAAGTCTCTGATCAAATGCACAGTATCTGTGAAAGACAGTCAGTAAACATTATCCGAGCATATGCAGGACTCAGTGCAAGGATTATCCCCCTGCCAAATTGTTTCAATATTTTTACTTTCATTGCCAAAACAAACATCCTGTAATATACCAGCAGAAAGATGTGATTCATTACTACTTAGCAGTTAGTTAAACTGACCGGTCAATGCTCATGATAGTTTTATAAAATATGGGCATATTATTAAAGAAACTCTATAAAGTCTCTGATCACATGAACTTAAGGTTACATAGTCTTTTATTTTAAAATGATGACAATAATGTTTCCACATGCCATAACAGTTTATATGAAGATCATTTTCTTTTCACTACTCACATATCTTAGAAACTTTACTTTAGTGATCAACATTAGTGCTCTTGATTAACCAGATTTATCCTAAAACATGCACAGAGATTCAGGATCTGATTGAGAAGTGCCTGTCCATTGATCCAGCTAAACGACCAACTCTAGACCAGATGTTAGAACATCCCTGGTTTAAAATGGGTGAAGAAGGAGGGATGGTAGGCCATTTAGTCCAACATTACTATGAAATATGAGGTATTGCAGTGGTTCCCCTGTCTGTATTTGGTATAATAACACCTGCTAAATCTGCTTCTTCTAGTCAGCCGAATTCCGTCAGATCATGGATGAACTCACCGACAAAGCCAGTTAGACCATCAAGAAAGCCAGTTTCCAATAAGGAAGTCAGTAAGACCATTTAGGAAGTCAGACAGACAAATTATCATTGATGTGTAAATTCTAGAGCAGGGGTCTCCAACCTTTTTGTGAGCAAGGGCTACCACAATGGATAAAACATTGTGTTAGCCCTTCTGGGGGGCTACTTTTTGTTATATTTAAGACTGGCATCACATCAGGTGAGATTGAAGTGGACTGTGTAACTTTAACGCACAGTAATTGTGTGGATTTTTGGCACCTGCAAATGTGATAACCATTTAATGAAGGTCAATAAGGTTTTAAAGTAAAATTGGGTGAATTTAAAGCATTAAAGGCGGTGTCCACAATGTTTGAAAAACGGTTTGGAAAAGGAGACGGGCCGACTACCAAAACACACTTATAGCCAATCAAATCAAATCAAATGCCGGGTTGCGTATGTGTGGGGCGGGTCTATCAACAGAAGTTCCAGATTCTATTGGGGTAGGGGCGTGTTTGTTTAGGTGATTTCAAATATCAACATTTGCTTTCAAACATCATGGCCTTTAAAGGGATAGTTTATCCAAAAATGAAAATTCTGTCATCATTTTCTCATCCTCATGTTGTTCTAAACCTGTATAGACGGTTTCAGCAGTAACAACATAAACACGCGGCTTTCGTGGTCATCACGTAACTAACGGTAAACTCTGCGAAGAATAAATAACAACAAAGTCCTTTTAAAGTAGTTTATTTATATAACAAACAAAATACACGTAGATTACATAGGAACCCAAAACATTTGTTATTTTCGACGAGGTATTTGTTTAAGAGTTCAGTTTCAGCAACTAGTCAGACCATTTAAGAAACAGAAATCGGAAGTAAAGTTCTGACCAGACGCTTATCGCGTCACCGCACGTGCAGTGTGTATTTTTTTCTGATATTTTGAGAAATGATGGTAAGCACACAGCTCATTACAGTAACCATTGACTTCCATTGTAAGGAAAAAACAATCATGAGCCCCATTCACTTCCATAATAGGAGAAAAGAATACTGTAGAAGTGAATGGGGCTCATGAACGGTTTGGTTACACACATTTCTCAAAATATCTTCCTTCATGTTAATCAGAACCAGTGTTGGGGAAAGTTACTTTTAAAAGTAATGCATTACAATATTAAGTTACTCCCAAAAAAAGTAACTAATTGCATTACTTAGTTACTTTTCATGGAAAGTAATGCTTACGTTACTTTTAGTTACTTTTGCGTTACTTTTTCTTGGTTAAAGCTTGATCTCTTTCAGGCCTTGCAGGTGTTTTTATGACTGAAAAGTTCTGCATTCAGAAATTGCATATTTCATCACAAAAATGTTTAGCTCTGGCCTGCCATCTCAGTTTCTGACTCAAACTGTTCCCACACAGGCACAGAGAGTGCATACGTTAAGTTTAATTCAGTACATATTTTTAATCAAATTAATTAAACTAAAAAAGTAACTTTAGTTACTTTTTTGAAAAAGTAACTCAAATATTAATGTGTACATTTAAAAAGTAATGCGTTACTTTACTCGTTACTTCAGAAAAGTAATATTATTACGTAACTCAAGTTACTTGTAATGCGTTACCCCCAACACTGATCAGAACAAAGACATTTATACATGTTTGTAACAAAATGAGAGTGAGAAAATGATGGTAAACTATCCCTTTAAATGATTCTTAACTCGCCCTTTGCAGCAGTTTAGATTAAGATATCTGTGATATAATGCGCTGTCATGCTAAACTCATAGAGAGAGGATGAGAGAGAGCTTTGGAATGAACAATGAATCACTGTTTGTTTGTTTGTTTGTTTGTTTGTTTTTAGGGAAAAAACAGCAAAATCTGTTAAAAGACATTGGGGAAGAAGATAAAGAGCCCCTTTGTTCACTGCTTAGGGAGGAACAAAGTGGTACCTTTCGTACCCTCCCCAGAGCTGAAACCGGGGAATCCGGGGAAGGCCAATGATGATCTGGACAAATCAGAGATGAAGACCAGTTCCGGGATGAAGACTGATGATGATATTGCCCATCCCGTGGCACTAATCACCTACAAAGCTTTAAATGGCCTAGCACCCTCAAATCTTGGAGAACTACTATCAACCTGCATTAACGACGACAGTGGGGCCTCCAGCCTTAGTCAAACGGGTTGGCACGTATGGTCGGGTTGCGATTTTGGCGCTTTCGTGTATCTTGCGAATAGTATGCCATACAGACCCGTTTGCCACTGAACCTGCATTAACGACGACAGTGGGGCCTCCAGCCTTAGTCAAACGGGTTGGCACATATGGTCGGGTCGCGATTTTGGCGCTTTCGTGTATCTTGCGAATAGTATGCCATACAAACCCGTTTGCCACTGAACCTGCATTAACGACGACAGTGGGGCCTCCAGCCTTAGTCAAACGGGTTGGCACGTATGGCTGGGTTGAAATTTTGACGCTTTCGTGTGTCTTGTGAATATGCCATACAGACCCGTTTGCCACTGAACCTGCATTAACGACGACAGAGGGGCCTCCAGCCTTAGTCAAACGGGTTGGCACGTATGGTTGGGTTGCGATTTTGGCGCTTTCGTGTATCTTGCGAATAGTATGCCTTACAGACCCGTTTGCCACTGAACCTGTATTAACGACGACAGTGGGGCCTCCAGCCTTAGTCAAACGGGTTGGCACGTATGGTCGGGTCGCGATTTTGGCGCTTTCGTGTGTCTTGTGAATATGCCATACAGACCCGTTTGCCACTGAACCTGCATTAACGACGACAGTGGGGCCCCCAGCCTTAGTCAAACGGGTTGGCACATATGGTCGGGTCGCGATTTTGGCGCTTTCGTGTATCTTGCAAATAGTATGCCTTACAGACCCGTTTGCCACTGAACCTGCATTAACACTCTGGGGTCGACGGTGGCGCGGGCGCCGCAAACTCTTTATTTTTCACTCACTCCGCAAAGAGAGTTAGATAACTCTGCTGATTTTGGTCATACAGATATGATTTATACATCATTTAAAACGTTAAAGTGTCTAGTTTTTCCTGTCCACTCCCAATAAAAACAGAATGTTGTGCTTTTCGCAAAATTAAGAAAATAAACATGATGCGTGTTTTGTTCTCTCTCCCTCAGTGAAGTCCTTTCAAAAACACGTCAGAAAAATTAACTGTAACTTAAGGAATTCTTGTCATATAAACAAAAGATACATATCTACATAATGCTTGGAATGTCTGCTTTTGGAAGATGTAAGTGAAATCGAAATCAAATATTGTAATTCGTTGTTAACTGTGTTAGAAGAGGGAGATGTACCGTCTTTCTCGTGTTCCTGTATTATCTATAATGAGCCACTCCCTGCTCCATTGAAGAAAAGAGCAGAGATCATCCATATTCATTAGTCAACCCCAGTCAATGGAGACTCCGTCTCTGTAGCCATTCAGTCAGTGGCAGTCCTGTGTTGAGTTTTGATCCAAGTGTTGGTGACATGACATCTACTTGTTTACTCAGACTGTAACTTAAGTTTAGGGATGCACCGAATCCAGATTTTTTAGGTTCGGCCGAATCCCGAATCCACCGTTTAAGATTCGGCCGAATCCGAAACCGAATACCGAATCCTACTCGCATCCTTATTCCATTAACACAGTAAAGCACATTAATGAAGTAAACAACGTCCACAGCAGTGTATTTTTCATTTTATTTAATTTTAACTGTACATTATGCCAGGATGACAAGTTGGAAAACTATTTTGACAATTACCATAAGCCTATGCATAATAAAAGCGATGCGTTGCAACACGCTTGTTTTTCCAATAAGCAAGCAGCTCCGCACTGAAAACTATACTTTGAGTTAGAAGCTCCGCTCGTCAATGTCACAGTCTTCACACGGCCGTCCAATTACAGTGGAGGAGGGGCGGGACATTACCACAGCAACCAACCGGCTCACAGCTGAAGCATCACTGCGACCAAGCGCTCGGCTGAAAAACAGCTGGCATTTGGCGTCCTCAAGGCGTTTTCAGCCGTGTTTAAAAGTTTTGGTGTGTCCAGCTGACCGAAAGAAAAAGCTCATCTCCACGGCAGCACCCGATGTGTGTAATCAACGGCCGCGTGACGTCAAACAGCGTAGCGCAAGCCTAGGGTTCGGTTCGGTGGAAAAAAAATCTAGGATTCGGCCGAACCCGAACCCCGTCAAAAAGCCCAGTATTCGGCCGAATCCGAATCCGAATCCTGGATTCGGTGCATCCCTACTTAAGTTATCTCCAGACGCGAGTGTGTGTGCTTCATCAAACAGACGCGATCGACGTCCAAACGCAGACATCCCAACCTGCAAAAAGTCATTTCAGGGAGGTATCCCGAAGCCCCCCCCCCCAAAAAAAAAAAAAAATTAAGGAGGACAAGGATATGACATTTCAAGATATAAAAGCATAATATTAATTTCTAGAGGCCTATGCAATTATTGGTAACACTTCACTAGTTCTCATTTTTTAACATTAGTTGATGTATTAACTAACATGAACTAACCATGAGCAGTACATTTGTTACTGTATGTGCTAATCTTTGTTAACTTTAGTTAATAAAAATACAGCTGTTCATGGTTTGTTCGTGTTAGTTCACAGTGCATTAACTAATGTTAACAAGATTTGAATAATGTATTAGTAAATGTTTAAATTAACATTAACAAAGATAAAAAAATGCTTTATAAATGCAGTTAATTATTATATGTTAACTAATGTAGTAAACTAATGTTAGCTAATGAACCTTATTGTAAAGTGTTACCCAATTATTTGTTAATTATTTTACAATATGTAGATCACTTTTACTATTTATATAAGCTGCTTATAATATTTATATAAACTGTTTTATTTATATTCTATTGCAACTTTAAGCAGGTCTAAGGAGTTTGTTGTTTTTATGTAGCCTTGGCAACTAGTAGCCAGCCTGAAAAATATGCACATGATATTAAACTTGTTGAACTCACCTTCGGGAGAACTGTATATATCTATGTCGGGAGAAGAGATAAAAGCCCGCCCACACTGACCATTGATTGGTTGATTTTCCGAAGTAGGCCAATCAGGGCGCTCTCTGTCTTACATGCGCTTAATGAGGCACACTAGCACACACACGCAAGGTCTCCCCCTCCCTCTCTGCCGTGCGCGTGCTACTCTTTCTTGCTCGCTCTAGATTCCGGGAGATTTTAACTAATTTGCGGGCATCAGGGAGCCGCTATCAAAATGCGGGAGACTCCCGGAACTTCCGGGAGACTTGGGATGTCTGCAAACGCACACACAAATACCTCATATTTGACGCGCTTTGTGGTATCATTATAAGATATGCGATTGTAAACATCACATCTACTTGTTTACTCGCGCCTAAAGTTATCTCCAAACAGACGCGAGTGCGTGTGCTTCGTCAGTGACGCGATGTCCAAACGCACACACAAACACGGTGCCTCATATTTGACGCGCTTTGTGGTATTCTTATAAAAGGTGCCATTGCAAACATCACATCTACTTGTTTACTCGCGCATAAAGTTATCTCCAAAATGACGCGAGTGTGTGCTTCGTCAGTGTGACGGGATCGAGGTCCAAACGCACACAAAAACACAAGATGCCTCATATTTGACGCGCTTTGTGGTAAAATTATAAAGTATGCTCTCTCGCCTGTAAATACAAGTCATCTCCAGGCGCTTATGTTTTCTTTGTGCTTCCGTCAGACGCGGTTGACGGCCAAACGCACACACAATGCCTCATATTTGACGCACTTTTGTATTAAGACGGATCTAAACACATCTAAAACCCTGTTTGTTCGCGTATATCTCTGCACGGTAAGTTTATTTAACGCAGGATCACGCATGAGAAGGCATTTCTTTTGTGTTGCTTTCACAAACAAACACGTAACAAGGCGTCGTCTTACTGCCTAAAGGCTCATTAGCCTATGCAGCTCATTATGCAAGTGTTTTGTTCTTCAGCTGGCAATCACAGATTATTCAAGAGCTTCCAGCCTCCTTGCATATTGCCTTCCTAACCAAAAATTGACTTTGAAATTGTAAATCAATATTATTGTCTTATGTAAATGAGTAAGCAGAATGATTTTCACATCATTTTAAAGAAAAAACTCTAGACTACTAGATCCTATTTTGAAAAGTCTTGGGAAAACATGTTTAGTATGAGTTTTTTTGACTTATATCAGTCACTTAAAAATTTAGTTTTTCAAAAACCACGCATAAACATTTTTCTCTTAAAAATACAAACATGTACATACATGTTGATCATATAATATAGTAGCCCAGTTTGTGCTGAACACAGTGTTATAAGACTTTTGCCATTATTATGTTTTTAAGCAACTGAAAAAAGCACAAATGTCAGTGCATGTCAAAACTTCTCCAGGGCCCTAAAAACCCCTTAGACCCCAGAGGGTTAACAACGACTGTGGGGCCTCCAGCCTTAGTCAAACGGGTTGGCACATATGGTCGGGTCGCGATTTTGGCGCTTTCGTGTATCTTGCGAATAGTATGCCATACAGACCCGTTTGCCACTGAACCTGCATTAACGACGACAGTGGGGCCTCCAGCCTTAGTCAAACGGGTTGGCACTTATGGTCGGGTTGCGATTTTGGCGCTTTCGTGTATCTTGCGAATATGCCATACAGACCCGTTTGCCACTGAACCTGCATTAAGGCGACAGTGGGGCTTTTGGCCTTAGTCAAACGGGTTGGCACGTATGGTCGGGTCGCGATTTTGGCGCTTTCGTGTATCTTGCGAATAGTATGCCATACAGACCCGTTTGCCACTGAACCTGCATTAACAACGACAGTGGGGCCTCCAGCCTTAGTCAAACGGGTTGGCACGTATGGTCGGGTCGTGATTTTGGCGCTTTCGTGTATCTTGCGAATAGTATGCCATACAGACCCGTTTGCCACTGAACCTGCATTAACGACGACAGTGGGGCCTCCAGCCTTAGTCAAACGGGTTGGCACGTATGGTCGGGTTGCGATTTTGGCGCTTTCGTGTATCTTGCGAATAGTATGCCATACAGACCCGTTTGCCACTGAACCTGCATTAACGACGACAGTGGGGCTTTCGGCCTTAGTCAAACGGGTTGGCACGTATGGTCGGGTCGCGATTTTGGGGCTTTCGTGTATCTTGCGAATAGTATGCCATACAGACCCGTTTGCCACTGAACCTGCATTAACGACGACAGTGGGGCCTCCAGCCTTAGTCAAACGGGTTGGCACGTATGGTCGGGTTGTGATTTTGGCGCTTTCGTGTATCTTGCGAATAGTATGCCATACAGACCCGTTTGCCACTAAACCTGCATTAACGACGACAGTGGGGCCTCCAGCCTTAGTCAAACGGGTTGGCACGTATGGTCGGGTTGTGATTTTGCCGCTTTCGTGTGTCTTGTGAATACTTTGCCATAATGACCCATTTGCCACTGAACCTGCATTAACGACGACAGTGGGGCTTCAAGCTTTAGTCAAACGGGTCGACAGGTTTCATTATCTCCTAAAGATCGGAAGGTGACCGTTAGTTACCATATATACATTCGCATTGGGCCCCTAGTTTGCTAAATCCTCGTCTGTTGATAACATAATTATGCCGCAATAGTTATCCTGTCTGGAACTAAGCTGATTTAAACCACAACATTGTGTGACACTTGCATTACATGTGAACGGCCCCTACGTTAATATGATTTTGTTTTTCTCTCCCTGTCTAGTCCTCGACCCCGAGGACAGTGAGACAAACAGACCCAGTTCCGGTAAATGTGAAAGTCGGCACACCTTTGATCTACTGGCCGTCCTTCAACGTGATGCCCAGCTGATGCTGGACCAACGATCACCGGCAGAACCGCTTAATCTCTGCTTAATCTCCTTATCCGTTTATATGTCTGTATGTGTATATATATATATATATATATATATATATATATATATATATATATATATATCTCCCAAGGGTTTATTCCGCCTACGACGATTTTTATATCCCCCGCGAAAAAGCCTGGGTTTATTTCCTCCTCCGGGGTTTTTTAAAGGGGGGGTTTAATGGTATTTCAAGCATTCTGACTTATTAACACAGTTATAGAGTTGTTTCCTCATGCTAAACGTAGGCAAAGTGTCAAAACCGCAGTTGGGCGTGTTTTAGAGTATTTCTGTGCCGAATGCACTTCGCCAGGGTTCGTACAATTTTCGGCTAGTTTTTTTCGATTACAGTTCGAACTGACGTTTCAGGGGTTTTCGAAACGTATCACTTCTTTATATGGGCTTCCGGCGGAAAACTTCCCCCGGAAAACCCCGCCCAGCCGTCAGTCAGCGGGAGACGCTAGAGCTTGCTAACAGCTTATCACGCCACTCAGCTTTGTTTAATTTCAAAAGTCAACAATGGCACAACAAGAAGTGTGTTTTTGGATGTAAGGAGAAGACATCCAGCCTTATGGAAACAATGGATATAGTTTATTATCCGGATTAGCAGCAGAGTTTTGCGTGTGTGTTTGATGCTGTGGATTTTCAGAACCAGGTCATGATGAGTTACACATGGTAAGTAAGACTTCTGTCTTATGTTGGAAATAGGCGCGTGTATATTATATAAATGACACGAACATGTAGTGAATCATAAGTTAAAACAGTGTTGTATAGTGTTGCATGACTCGTACTCGCTCCTCCTGCGGTAGTAACTCCTCCTTCTTCATTTTTTTGTACGTTATCGGAAAGATTTGGTAAAGCTAATCTTTCTTTTATAAATCTGATTAAACTAAAGACTCTTCAGAGATATAAAGGATGTCATACTACTCTATAGGTACTCCAGATTAACATCAGAAATGCAGAAACAGCGTGTGTTACGTGAGCTTTAACCCGGGGAGGCAGCCTTTTTGGGCTTAACTTAGCTTCCTCTTCTAGACGTTACATTAGTAATACGCTCGTTTATAATGTTGAGTCATAGCCGCAGCAAATTTCGTCTTGAACTCTGATGCCAGTTCAGCCGTGCCTCAGATGACTGCCATTTATTTGGTCAGCGACGGACAAAAGGTTGATGAAACAGGTGAGTCTACTGTCATTGTTTTCTTTCCTGTGGTTGGAGTTCATTTAATCAATCACAGATTCTAACAGTCAAAGTTTTTGTGTTTTTCATGATTTGTGCTTTTTGATTATAATATTAATACAGATGAGGTGCTTGGGGTGAGTGGCTTTACCAGCAGGATGTGCCAAAAAGCCATGAATCTGATGACAAACAGGTAACAAACTTAAATTATCATTGATGTGTAAATTCTAGAGCAGGAGTCTCCAACCTCTTTGTGAGCAAGGGCTACCACAATGGACATAGTGTTAGCCTTTCTGGAGGGCTACTTTTTGATATAGTCTACTCAAAACTTTTTTGTTTATTTTATTTGACTTGTTGATATGTTTTAGTATTGTTTAAAATATTAACATGCGTAAACCAAGACAAGCTAATATTAAAATATCCACCATGTTGGAGCTCTAGAAGTAGTTGCGCAATTATGTCTCATACTGTTTCAGATTAAAACACGCTTGGCGAACAGAATAATGTAAAAAGGGTCATTATATCTTTATCTGGAGCGACAGTTTATGTGCCGTACCCTTCGCTAAGGGCCCTCAAGAGATTCTCAAAGCTTGAAAGTTATGTGTAGAATGTCAGGTGAAAAAATAAACTGATATTGTAAGTTATCAAAACAAGTTTGTGAAAAGAACATTTGATGTTATATTATTTATTTATGCATTAATGTGTTATAAATACATATATATATTTAGTTGATTAAGTGGTTATCGCTGTAAGATTGATAGAAATTTGTAGATATAATATCTATTTGATCTTAATTTCATCAGAAGGCTAACAACAATTCAGATGATGCCAAATTTAAGACCATTCCCAAGACAAAGAGTTTCATTAATCCATATGAACCCAAGGAGAAGACGGAACCCAACCCTGCCAATCCCAAGCCAAAGAAGCCAACCTCATCTACTAGCGGTGAGTCTACTGTCATTGTTCTCTTTCCTGTGGTTGGAGTTCATTTAAATCAATCACAGATTCTAACAGTCAAAGTTTTTGTGTTTTTCATGATCTGTGCTTTCTGATTATAATATTAATACAGATAAGGTGCCCGGGGCGATTGGCTTTACCAGCAGGATGTACCAAGAAAGAGAAGAAACAGGTAACAAACTCAACATTGTGCTCTTTACATAAAGATTTATGTTTACTCAGAACATATGTTAAAAGAGTTAACTGATTGTAGATTCTCAAAGCTTGAAAGTTATGTGCAGAGTGTCAGGTGAGAAATAAACTAATATTTTTCATGTTTCTTTCTGTATTTGCAGGTCACCATCAACCAAGTTTCAAAATTAACGTGTAATCTTTGCATTATTATTGTACTATTGGATACATCTCAGGGTTTCCTGCATAAAATTTGTTAGTTAAGGTGGTGGTAGGGTTGGGCAAGTGGGCGGGCCAGAGGGCGTGACAATCAAATAGGCGGGGCGTATGCGTCATGATGAGAATTCAAATATTTTTATTTAAAACACTCAAATAAAACTCAATTTCGAAGAAACTATGACAGAAAATGAACACATACTAGATTATTAATGAATTAAATGTTTTAAACAGATACCTCTAATAGGAATAGCTGCGTAATGAAGTGAAACTAAAGGGTTAATCAACACAAACTAAAGCAGATGTTGTAGAACGTCAGGCGAACAATGATAGATGGCGCAAAAATGGTAAAAACTGATTATTTCCTACTATTCATAACATTATCTTAAAGGAGTGTAACTACTGTAGCATGTAAATATTTGCGCATAAATAAAGTGAGCAAGAGCGCTCAACAATTATATCTAATCAACAGGCACGTGAAACCCAGCTAGCAGGTTGCTCAAACAACAAAATCATCAGCTAACTTACTTTAAATTTGTAAGAACTATAAGAACTATATTTGTAAGACTAATACAATAACGGGCTTAAATAAACCCAAAACATAAGTCCCCTTACAGTTCTCACAAACACTTGTTTTATCAACTGGCTATCCTCCAGACATGACGGACCACGTCTTTATCTCATTTCGGCCGCGTGGCACGCGTTCACGCTCGTGGTGTGAAGCGCGTCCGCGCTATTCTCCGAGATGTTTTATCAACTGGCTAGTTATCCTCCAGACAGTGACGGTCCGGACCACATCTTTCTCATTTCGGCCGTGTGGCACGCGTCCCCGCTTGCGTGTACGCGCTATTCTCTGAGATGCACTTGACGGCCTTTTGTGCTGCGAATTTATTATTTTTTATGGACAACCTAGTTAAGGCGGTAGGGTTTCCAAGCTTAGGCGGGCCGCCTGAACTGAAATGTGCCGCGGGAAACCTTGCATCTATACTGATGCTATTTAACTCAGTCACTGACTGTAGTGCATGACTGTAGCTTTCAGCCAGGAGAAGATGTCATCAGGTGTAGTCCAACTTTCACGGGGTGTTTCGAGCCTGAACCACAACACCCTCCAGTTGGCGGGTTTGCAGTGGTGGCCAGTCACTGCCCATCTCCTCCTGGCCCCCAGCTCAACTCCTCCCTCCTACTCCAGAGCCAGCACAATGCTCTTTCTGCTGCCTCACCCAACCAACGGACAGCTGCCTTCATCTCCCTTCCTGCTATACCCAGAGCTGTGAGCGTCTTCCACACAGACCGTGCCGGCAAACCCCTACACCCGACGTCGACCGGGAATAGCCAGGTCTGCCGACCTTTGGCTCATAGGCCTCCTCGCACCCGTCTTCCCATGGGACCATCAGTTCAATCATAATTATCTTCCTTGCCTCTTCAGAACATAAGACCATGTCTGGCCTCAGCGGTGTTTGCACAACCTGGGGGAAGACTAGTCTCCTTCCCAGGTCCACCCTCATCTCCCAGGATTGTGCTGCTTGCAAGAGGCTCTTTTTACTCGTCTTGGGGTATGGTGGTTTCTCCCCTTCCCTGATGAACTGAATGGATCTCGCTGGCCTTGTACTGGGCTGGTGCTTTTTCTGCCTCTCCCGCTCCAAGATGCCAGCCAGTGCACTAAGAACCTTGTCATGATGCCACCTGTATCTTCCTTGGCTAAGAGCTGTCTTGCATCCTGCCAGTATGTGCGCCATTGTTCCCCTCCCTCTGCATAACCTACACAATGGGTCCTCCCTCATTCCCCATCTGTGGAGGTTTGTTGGGGATGGAAGAGTGTCGTACACTAAACAGAGCAGGAAAGAAATGCGAAAGGGCTCCAGTCTCTAGATCTCAGGCCACGTGATCTTCCGCTTCGACAGGTCCCACTTTGTCCAGGCACCTTGCGCTCCAAGCTCGACAGCCCTAGACCTGCCCCTTCTTCCTCCAGGTGTCGGACCTCGGCTTGGATCATGTCCCTCCTCTGCCTTGGGTCTGCTTTTCCCCACTGCTGGAAGTGGTTGGATCCAAGTCCATGTCTCCCTACGCATGGGTTCCCGATGATGTCCTTCAGCTTCAATGCACTTTCAGCTTGCGCCACTGATGTGTCATTTCCACACACTTAATTGGGTTTTCCTCAAGTGATGGATTCGTCTGCCCCTGTACGCGCAACTGGAACTTGCTGGTCACTTTCCCACTTCTGATCACCATGCTTCTTGATTTCCTTGGCTTGAACTTCATCCGGGCCCATGTTGCCACGTCATCAAGAACCTTCAGGATCCATCTTGCTTGCACATGGGTTAAAGTTGTTATAGTAAGGTCATCCATAAAGCCTCTTATTAGAGGTTGGCTGATGCCAGACTCCATTAGTGGCCCTCTGGATTCCTTTCCTGCAGCTGTTATGAGCAGGTTCATTCCCATGACAAACAGGATGGGGAGATGTTGCAGCCTGTCACAATTCCTTTTTCAAGGTCCTGCCACCGAGTTGTGAAGTGGGCAGTTTTGTATGTTATCAAAACAAGTTTGTGAAAAACATTAATTTATGTAATCTTTTATTTATTTAAATATAGTGCTTATTGCTGTAATTAGAAATTTGTAGACATATATGATAATGTATTTTATCTTAATTTTATCAGAAGGCTGACAATAATCCAGGCGATGCCAAATTAAAGACTGGCACCATTCCCAAGGCAAAGGCTGGCACCGGTGTTGGCAATCCAGTTCAAAAACCTATTGTTATTCCATGTAGTATCATAGTGAAGACCTGCGGTTCCCAAGAAGACGGCTCGTTTTCATCCACCTGATACCAAGGTGAAGGCAGACCCCAAACCTGCCATCCCTAAGAAGATGCCTGTTTTTTATCAGCGTGATACCAAGGTGAAGGCAGTAACCAAACCTGCCATTCCCAAGAAGACAGCTGTAGGTAATCCACATGATACAGAGGTGAAAGCAGATAGCGAGTAGGTCGATCCGGCACACAGTGCGTCTACTGTTATGATTACTCTAAATTGGTGGATCTTAATGATGTGTTGATGCCCTCTAATGAATATTATTATATTAATAAATAAAATAGAAATATTATTAAATGAAACACCTTTATTATATTTACATTACTTTGTCTCCTGCTTGCTGTTTTTCCCTTCATCTCTGTATCTGACTCATGGTTGATTTGAAGTATTACCTCACTACAAAGTTAATATTAGAGTATAGATTTAGTCATTTCCTTCATTTTCTGATGGGGAGAGACATCTAATGACATCTGGACTCTAATTGGATCTATAAGATAGTTAGGATATGACTGTAATATGCTGCGATATTAAAGAGAAAGCAGACAGACACACTCATTGCAGGGTTACTTAGTTTACAGCTAACTTCCGGGTGTGCGTGGAAACCCCATACATAAACAAGTGGGCGTGGCTTAACGTGCCCATCACTCAGCACATCAATTACATTACTTCACCTTAAGAATTAAACATCTTTTGTGGGACAAAATCCCTCCTGCAGTGTGTGCAAACCTCTGTAACTGCAAACAAAGCCTTCTGTACCAAATATTAACATTGATTTTCTCAGGTGTTCAAATACTTATTTTCCTCACTGTATATAAATATGCAAATAGTCCCAGCCTCCACTCTTTCACACCACCTCAGACAATCCAGCCAAATCAAATGGCAAAAAGTGAAAAATTTATTTTCTGGGATGCACATTGACAAACAATTAACACTTAAAGAATAAAACAAATTATTGTAGAAACTTTGGTCTATGCAATAAGGATGCAGCATTTGAAAAAAAAAAGGTTTTACTTAGTTGGTCAAGGCAATGAGGCCATTTGTATACGACATACATTAACAAATGTTTTATCATTTCAAAAAAACATCAATACATTTAATCTCAAAATTCAATTAATGAAACACACACACACGTATAACAATAAAATAAAAGACATATACATAAAAGCATTTGGTAAAAAATGTAGAAAAGTTGTTTTGTGGGAGGAATGTTATGCTTCTCTTGTATTTCTGTCAGATTTGGCAACTAGTAATCGGGGTCTGTCTCCTGATGTCTGAATGAGCTCCCTGCCACTGCAAACACACAAACAAAATACATTACAGTGATTTTATTGACACAGAAAATATAACAAAAGTGCTTTATAAATGACTAAGAGTTACAATAATACTTATTAACAAATTGTCAAATCCTAATGCATCACTTGTGCTTTCCTGGTAGAGCATTACACACTGTCAGAAATTAAGGTGAAAAACTGTACCTGGCTCAATCTATAGTCATTTTACTCACGTTTGGTAGTCCACCCCAACCAGACTGAGTCCATTCACTGCTAGAATACGATCCCCTGGTCTCAGCCGCTGGGACAAAGCAGCAGGAGATTCCGGCATTACGGATTTGATGTATATTCCATTGACCTTAAATTGTGTTTCCTGTTTAAATAAAGATTACTGTATAATATTTATATAATATTATGACATGCCCACCAAAAATACAGTACTAAACAACGAGACAGTAAGAATTTGTTACATATTCATTACCACATATTGTCACTTTTAGTGTTTGATTTCCATAAGCAGTTTTTTGGATGCAAACTTTTAGACATAATATCCTAAAATGGCCAAGTATTTATTGATTCCAGTTTATTTTGCTATTAGTCAATAACACAAAACATCTGAAAGTGTATTTTAAAAATATTGCATATAGAGGGATGATGCAAACATTGCCTACTGATCCACTGACCTGTCCATCTACCAATGCCAGACCCAAACCACATGATCCTCTCTGCAACTCCAGCACAAACACATCTTCCTCATCACCCTCACCTTCAAAAACATATTATACACACCAAACACGTGTCACCATTTTAGCATCTTGACCTCATAATGGTTATTTACATTCAGTGTATTTAAAAAACAAGGAAGACAAAATCCTGCTACCTTCTTGTTTGATATCAGTAAGGTATTTGGAGGTCTGATGGTGTGATATCGTCTCCTGCTGGTCTGTTTCAGGATCCATCAGCTCAAGGTTTTGCAGTGGGTTTGGTGGTGTAAGTAAAAATGGGGCCGAGCGCTCCACACTGCTGGGATGCAACCCTTTCATCTGTAACTGGAGATTTTGAAGCTTCTTTGTTAAAATAGTTTCACAAGAGCTCAAATCATTTGTTCCAGCCCAAGGAAAAACTTTCTCCGTGTGCCCAAGTTCAAGATGAGCTGTTGGATGAGCTTCCAGTTTAGTAAATTTGGCTTCTGTTGGTACAGCGGAGACGAACTGTAAAAACACAGAAATAGGCAAATTTATTATTATTCTGTCATTTACCATAAAGTTTTTGGCTGTGTACAAAATAGCCCCCTTTACTCTCATTCACTACTCCCTAGTACATTACTTCACGAATGTTGTGCACTTAAAGTAGTGAATTTACACATCGAAAGGAACGTTTACAGGACTCCAAGTAATAAAATGGCATCTTTTGGCTGTTCATATACATTTTGGGGCTTTCAAAGTGCACATTTTTTTAAAACTAAAACAATTTCATCTCCATATAAACTACAAAAAGGTGCATTTGTGAAAATGGTGACTTCATGCGTATTACGTGTTCAAACATCGCCAACTACAGGCCTGGTATGGGTAATACAACATGCTCATTTTTGTGGATCCATGTGAACAGGACTGTTTTGAAAGTTAGCCATGAATTTTTTTCTTCAAGACTGATCATAATTGTTTTAAGTGTGTTACATAGAAAGGTGGATTTGTCTAATTTAAATCCAAATAATAAGACTGATTAGCCCTAACTAATTGCTAGTTAGTCAGAATCATTCTTAAGACGCAGTCTAAACGTCACGGCCATGTTTATGCAACCGGCCACTGGTTTCAGCTAAGCCTTGTCTGTGAAATCAGGCCTATATATTTTTGGTCTTTTTCGAGGGCGCATGATGCAAAGCTCATAAAAACATATATTGAGCCCATCATGTGTGTGGCTCGTCCTATCAAAATATGAGTTTGGCGCGTCATGTGAACCTATGCGCATTAGGGGTGTCCTCGACTAAGGATTTACATATTCAAATCAGAATTGTCGAATCTTTCCATAGTCGACCGATAGTCGAATCATATGTGTGCATGGGTTGGGAGGGGGCCAGACAAGGTACAAATTGGTAACTTTTATTTTCTTTCACAAGCAGCACACATAAACAACTTTCTTTTAAAGTGACCAAAACTTTCTTTCAAGTGATGAACGAAGACAAAACTGACGATGCATTTATATATTTATTTTTTTAAGGTAAAATATATAAGGCAACATTTGTTTATTTATTCCTCATAACATTTTAAAGCCACGATCTACAGAACATCACACAAAAATACATTTTGATAACTAAACCTAAAACAATTTATTAAACGTTAATTTATAACATGAAAAACACTGAAATTAATGATTTTATAGACACTATGCGTTATTATTTAGCACAGAAATACCTGCTTGCTTGCTCTGACTTTGATAATCTCTGTATTCACTTTAGATACAGAAAGACCGGATGATATTATTTATTACAGAAATCTATTTGCTATCATTTAAAAGTGAACACCAACCAATATTAAATCACAAGAAAGACATTCGTGTCAGGCAGAAATATAGGTTCGGTGCAGATAGTTTCCGTTTCATCACCGAAATTTTAAAAAACGGCTTACCTGTTATGTAGTTTAACTTTTGACAAGATAACCAAAATGTATGATAAATACATTTTAAAAACTTATACCCGTCGAAAAACATCCGTTTTTTAATGTTTAGTTTGATGAACTCCTAAATATGAGACGCAGAGCACCTAGCCCGTTCGGCTAAATTACATACGCAAGCATGGCCAGCACGCAATAGCGCAACATCGATACAACGAAAAGCTATCCAAAATGTACAGACTTAAATTAGATCAGAATGTACGTTTATAATAGATACATTTTTTTAATAAAATAAGGTCAGAAGTAACAAAGTGCAGAACAAATGTGCAAAATGCCTCAAGTGCACGAAAACAAAACACAAGCCAAATAGATACATCAGATAACCCAGAGTGATTTATAAATAAAATAAAATAAATTATTAAAAGAATAGAAAAGTATAGCCATAATATAATTGCCAGCTTTGTCTTTTAAATGTAGAAACAAAGAGGCAATGGTTTATTAACGAAGAAACCTCCAGGTGGGGCAAACCCATATTGAAATGTTGGCTGGGGCAGGCTCACCATAGATGTTAAAAATGTGTTTTATTTATATAGCGTATTTTATATAAACATGTTTAGATGTAGAAACTTACCTGATTTAGGATAGGTAACGACAGGGCCGCCTTAACCTAATGTGAGGCCCCGGGGCTAAGAGGTTTTGTAGGCCCCCCTTCCCCTTGATTTATGGTCTATTTTTTGTAAGTGTAATATCTATGTAATCTACATATCAAAATGCATTAGTTTCTTTCGAGACATACAACAGTGAGTTTTCCCTCTTTGAGCCAGAAAACACCATAATATTGTTAACATATCACTGAGCCCACTTGAGCATAAACACAAGACACTTTATTTAACAACCACACACAGCAACTTGTGGTGATAATAAAACCAAAATGTGTGAAAGTTTATATGTTTATAAGCTTTATATTTATATAGTTTTTGGAATATACAAATTTGCAGAAAATTGCACTCACTAACTAAATGCTCACCACAGTTTTAAAAATATAATAAGTTAAAGTTAGTTTTAAAGTGAAAATGCATTAATGATAACAAAAGATAAGTCTTTATAGACAGAATCTTGTTAAATGCATTAATGATAACAAAAGATAAGTCTTTATAGACAGAATCTTGTTTTTTAATCATTTATTTATTTTGTAGGCTATTGAAGATATAGTATGCATTGTATTTAGTATTTATGCATAAATAAGCATGTAAAACGAGCAAGTATGAATATGCACAAGACAGACAGGGAACATACCTGTATATAAGATCTTTAGATAATGAGATTATAAATATGAATGGTGCTATCAGGGGATGATCATTTGAGATGGTCTTGTCGCTCTTTACTTTCTAAGACTTGCACCTTTACCGTTGCGTGCGTCTCTTTCTCGTCTTTCTGAAATCAACAGATGTGTGTAATGTGAGCTAATGTCGCGTCAAACTACATCGCTCCAGCTGCGCACGCGTCACTGATATAAACGCGAGTAAACTTAAACTTTATAACAACTAACAGCATTATATGCGGGAACTCCTTTCTTAATTTAGCGGCACAGTTTCTTGCGCACGTTTGGAGAGACTTCTGCATGCTAGAGACTCAGACAGCTGAACGAGCACAGAGAGCGAACGAGCGAGCGCGCGCACGAAAGAGAGAGAGAGACCTGCACCTCACTAGTGCTTGTGCTTATTATGAAATTTCAGAAATTACTCTTTCATTTGTTGGTGGATTATTTCCCGTTTATCTGTCACACTCAGTCTAACGTGCAGGAATGTCAAGTTGACAATGCGCACTTAATTACATTACGCGGAATAAAAAATATGTTACGTCTAACATTTTATTTCACGTTAAGTTACAACGGACCAATCAGCAGCCATGAAACGTGCAATTAGAGTGATTGACAGAAAACCTGACAATCCTCCTCAACTTTTAGAGGTGCAAATAAAAATGCTTTGGTAGTGTAAACCGCGTGGTCGACAGGTTGCCCAAATAAAATGACGCGTAACCTGAAGCACCATTCAGTTCTCCAACACGAAGGGTCAACTGATTTAAGGTATGTGGATAAAGAAGCCAGGGTGAGGGTGTGTCTGCGTCCTGGACGACTACAAGAAATTAAATTCCAGGACTTTCCACGCCCCTCCAAAAAGCACACGAAATTCGTCTGTTTGGTAAAAAAAGCGTTTTTTTTTTTAAATTAAAACTTTATATTTATGTTGAAAGTCTTGGGTTTGTAAAAAAACCCGTTAATATTAGCTAACATTAATCCTAACCGCTTTATCGATAAGTGGCTAGATTGATGCATACACTGCAAAAATATAAGTGTCGACTGCATGTGCCGTATGACATCAGAACTCCGCGAGAACGGTTCGAGAATATACTGCTCTGTATACTTTCGATTTGCTCTCGCGGTACATTGATGTCATGAGTGACCAGTTTGCGCATCCCTGCATGTAAGCAAAATACGTAATGTAAAAGTATGCGGTGAGGAATGTGCTGAGGGCAAGGCCGTTCAGGGTGTAATCTCCACTGTCACGTGATCCTTCAAATATGCCGATTTACTTCTGCGGAAAAACAGCTGTGTTGCTTCATAGTTTAGTGGGGATTTTTTTAGATAAATAAACATTTACATTGAACAGCGTTATTTGAAACAGAAATCTCTCACTCTGACAAACAGTGGTGCAAGCTGCTATTCAAACGTAGTGTCTATTAATAATGAATCATGACATAAAACAACTTCAATAACACAAAAATATTTATTACCACAACTGTTTCTACAGTGTTAATAATCGAAAAAGTTTCTTGAGCAGCAAATCAGCATATAAAATGATCTCTGAAGGATCATGTGACACTGAAGACTGATGATGCTGAAACATTAACCACAGGAATAAATGACAGTTTACAATATTGAGACACGTAAAAAAATCTGAACGTGAACCTTTGAACGGCAGTGTAAATTATAGTTATGATGGCCTGTTTCTCACACTTAATGATATTATTGCATATAGTTTGTTCCTTATCCTCAAATTATAGGGACAAATTTACAAAGGGATCCAGAAACAATCTGATGGTGACTGAACCAGATAATTTTTGCTAAATAAGGTCACAAAATTCTTGGTAGTACCCAGGATGTCGAAGTCTCCAAAAGAAGGCAAAGAGTTTTTACATTTTACTCCGTAAGGGTGGATTCACTACAGTTATTCAAGCTGTAGGAATGACAAAATGACTGAAGAAACATTAACAGCAAGATAATGTAAAACTGTCAGTAACAACCAACGGCGGAAATAAGCGCAGTTATGATAGCAAAATATGTGGGAGTGTGTCACAGGTCGGAGCGGACCCAGATGCTATTGAGTCACGCCCCTTCCTAGTTTCCACCTCGAGGATGTTCCCAAAGCCACCCCAATGACCAGACACACAAGGTACAAGTAAAATTAAAATAGACTTTATTAAATTATTTAAAATAGTATTCAGGGAAGGGGGATTTAAAAACAAGGTTTCTTCTGGCTTCCAGGCAGAGGGGACGGGACTCTGGACTGTCCTTCTTGAACCCGTGGCGCCCTCCGCTTCTCCCGGAGGCAGAGTTTAAGAGGGGAAAGACTGCAGTCATGGATTAAAGTGAAAAAAATTCTTCTGAGTGAAATTTTTTCAGGCCAAGTCATATTCCTTGTAAACAGGCGAGACCAATAGCATTCTAAGGGGAGATGTTTTTTGCCATTAATGCCATATTGAAGTCTACTGTGGCATTTATAGGTTTGACAACTGTCACTATGAAATACAGCAGCAGTGCGAGTATGTTTTTTTGTGAATTAACACTTAATTAAAACATATGATAGGTTTATTAATAGTTTGTTAATTTACAGCTTTACTTTCCTTTAATTGAACCATTACCTTTAATATATGTCTAAAACAAAACACTTGTGACTTCTGCACTAAGGGTTGAAAACGTTATCCCGTCATGTTAATCTACTTGTGACAAACTAAAAAAAATGATTCTGTAAGATGTAGTTTGCAGGGCATTTCAGATTAAGGTGAAACAGCTAAATAACTCACTATATAAAAAGAAATACTAATATCACCACCTTTAATGAATCTTAATTATTTATTAATTGTAAATCTTATTAATTTTGGCATTTACTTATACATTTTTTAAATCAAGGTTGAAACTGTTAACATTAGTTAATGCACCATGAACTAACATCAATTACTTTAAGGACATAAACATGAATTAATAAATGCTTATATACTCTATATTTTTCATAGTTTGTTCATGTTATATAATGCATTTAGTAATGTGAACAAATACAACTTTTTTTAAAAGTGGTACAGAAATGTTTATATCATATTATTCAGTGCACATAAACGAAAAATCCAGGGTCTGTACTGCTCACACAACAGCTTACAGTCACAGCTCTAATACAGTAACTTTATGTATGAATATAAACCCTGAACGAGCAACTCGAATAAAACTTGTGTACAATTCACACAGGATGCCTGTAATCATAGTCACAGTTGTACATTAAATGACTGTACCCTTTATCAACAAATTATTATTTTACAATAGAGGCAGAGCTGAGGTGCTATTTTAGGCGCAATGTTATGCACTTAAAACAATGCATTGTGCGCAACTTGTGTATATTACACAAGAACAAAATTCAAGCTCACTAAGGATAAACAGTCAGTGATGAAATAAGGATAATAAACAATATTTTAGTAAAGGTAAAAAATGTAACTTACCCTTTTTTCTGCTGTTTACTTTCTCCTAAGCCCTAAATGGTCGTGTTTGAGGATACTTGCAAAGACGGGATTTTTGACGCATAACCTTATGTGTATTTAAGGCCAATAAAGCGGCAAAAATACTCACAAGCTCAAAGAGAAGCGAATGCGCGACTGGCTTATTCCCCTCAGACAGAAACAGCGCGCACATAAAGACTGTTGTTATTGTTTCAATTTAAAATCACTTGTTTTTGAATGCGGATACATGTACAAACATCAAGATTTCCTGACCACGCGCACATGCAACTGCAAGAACTGACAGGTGGGTGACATCAAAGTACTGCGAGAGCATTTCGGAAGCAGTCTCGTCTAATGAGTTCTCGGTTCACTCTCACGGGATTCTGATGTCATCTGACTGCCTCTTGGTTCTTGTGGCGCCACGTGAAGTTTACCCATGAGTTTAACAAACTCGTTGTATTAGCCACTGGTTAGATCAGCGTAGCAGTCAAAAACGATCACGTATGAGACAAATTAATTACCCCCAAAATACAGGACCCTAGGCTTACTGTGCAAAGACACGTAAATTACCTGGCTGTTTGATTTTCTTAGCCCACGAACTGAAAGGCTTGCCAATCTTCTTCATTTCGCTAAGCCAAGTTAATCTCCATTGGTCTTATACACCTTTATCGATGTCCAAAACATCGGATCCTTCCTGCATTACAAGTATGTCCATGCTAGCAGAAATTAAGTTTTACCTCAGCTTAACGTGAGATACAGCCAGAAAACCCGGAGTGGATCTCGTGCGTAGTGATTACAGAACGCTTACAGTGGACTGTGGCGAGAGGAACGTGATTTCGTTCCACTCCAGGCTTTGATCACATTCCACTTAACAAGGTGAATACACAGCGTCTTTACGAAAAGTTAATTTAATAATTTTGCAACTGACGGAAATCCGTCGTAGACTCGCTGCAATCGACGGAAATCCGTCGCTACGACGGAGAACTTTAATCCATGTGCAGTAGGTATTTCTCAGATAACTGACTCGTCGTCTCCTTGTTCACCGGGTACGTACTGTAACACAAGATCACACGTGCACTGTTAACTACGACTTTTCCTCTCTTACAGAGGAAATCCACCTGGTAGCGGTGGATACGGTAGGTACTTCTCAGGTAACTGACTCGTGGTCTCCTTCTTTAGAAGGCTCGTAGCTGAAACACAGAATCAACACTTTCACAACTCACTGTGGCTTTTTTCTCTTACAGGTGGCTGGTAGCAGTGGATACGGTAGGTATTTCTCAGGTAACTGACTCGTGGTCTCCTTCTTTAGAAGGCTCGTGGCTATATGTGGCTTTTGGTGGCCTAACATGTACACAGTAGGTGGGTTTACTCACAGACCTCCCGTGGTAAGATGTTTACTCGTGGTCTTTGCCTCCAAGGCCTCTGTTACGACCGGGGGATTCAGTACTGTCACCGTCGAGCCGAACGCTGCCCTCTCCTCTCCGTACGTGTAGCTCCAGAGATCTGGACAGGGGCGCACCTTTGAAGAGGCTCTGTGACAGGCAAGTTACTACACACTAGGCTTCCACAACAGTGTACTTGTTCCTCACATATGCACTAGCACTCTGAAATTCTACTCACGCAAAGGTCTGGGTCTTCTGTGCAATCCACCACCGGCTCCACACTGTATCGTTGCACAGCATATAATTTTAAAAGCACTTCACCCACCGCACGGCGTCTTCTCTCACGACCGACTCTCTATAATGGCTCCTGACAACAGATACACAGCACTGCACTGCAAGACATCAAGTGTACACACACACTCAGCAAGACTCACCCACGACACACTTCAAGTGACACAAAGTAAGGTCAGGCCATGATCTTCCCGGAGCCGGCTGAGAACCTGCGGGGCGTTGTAGTAGGGGAAAGCTGATGGTTAAATGTAGCTGTCGCAAAGATCTTCCTTCCTGGCAATGCTACGCCGCCGGCTCACCCACCACTCTGCTCCGTGATAGGGCCGCTATCCTAGTTCGCTGGGGGCTCACACACACATTGAACAATACGTTTGCAATAATGTTACGTCCCTCGTTAGTTAGATGTAAGTTGTCTAGGAATATTATTATTAGACGTAACAAAATAGCTGTGTGTGTATCATGGTGGCAACAGGAAAACCACAAGACAAAAAGGCAGACAACCAAACCAGCAATCTCATTGCAAAGTGTTTAATTAGAATATAAGTTGAATATGAAAAGTAGTATCAATATAGTATAAAGGAATAAATATTTACAATATATACAATCAGCAAGAACAAACAAACATTGACAAACTGGAGGAGAGGAAGGAGCGAGAGAGTGGAGCTTAAATCAAAGAACCAAATATAATCATAAGGAAAACTAACTAAGGAGTAGAAAGCTAAACTAACTAACAAAAGAAAATGTAGAAAGAAACATCTACAGCGTGCAAGACGCTATAACTACACCATACTCTCAAACAACACACAACCTACATAATTAGCTCCACTCGTTTATGCTAGTGTGTCTAATACATGATGAAACGACTACGTGCAAATGTAGGTCGCGACCTGCTTACCTGACTCACGACCTCTCCAACCAGGCTACACATCTCCACAGAAGGACATGGTTTAAAGTGTACGTTTCACCGGTACCGCGGCCGGTGTTCCGCGTGTCGAATCAAGCATGAATTAAACACAGGAGCCCCAAACAAACACTCGCCGCATTTAGAGCGGGACGTGAGATTTTTACAGGTACATCAATCGTAACATTCACGTTTTAAATCAAGCATGAATTAAACACAGAAACCCCAAACAAGCGAGCACGACAAACGCAACGTCTCTCCCCAACCCAGAGTTTGTCTTTGAGCTGCCGCCATTGAAGTTTGAGCCATTCATAAACAGCTCCGTGAGCAGCGATTGGTGGCGCGATCCGTGACGTCAGACCCTTACGCCCGCAGATTGACAGATGGATCGTCAAATCAGAATCCACACCTGAAACACAGCATACAGACACGCACACATATGCAGCAACAAAACACTTGCATAACACAGCGTACGTAACACTCCCCCCCTTAAAACTAAACATAAAGCAGATTTTCAAGCTCTAGACAACGTATCAGCAATTACATTTTCTGAACCTTTTTTATGCTTTATGATTAAGTTATAGCTTTGCACAACCAACGACCAACGCATAAGGCGTTGGTTGTGATTGTACATTCTGGACAAAAACACCAAGGGATTGTGGTCAGTATACACAGTGATGGGCAGAACCGATGACCCCACATAAACCTCAAAAAATTGTAGAGCCAAAATCAAACCTAAAGCTTCCTTCTCGATGGTAGAGTAATTTCGTTGATGTCGATTGAATTTTCTAGAGAAGTAGCAAACTGGATGCTCTAAACCAAAATCATCATCCTGAAGAAGTACGGCTCCCATGCCTAAAGCACTGGCGTCGACTTCTAGTTTAAAAGAGCGTGTAAAATCTGGGGCAGCAAGAACAGGGGCACTGGTTAGCAGCGACTTTGCTCCTTCAAAAGCATGCTGACAAGCGTCAGTCCAAAGAAAAGCATTGGCTGGACTTAACAAATCAGTCAAAGGATGCATGACGGTAGAGAAGTTCCGACAAAAACTTCTGTAGTACCCAGCCATCCCTAAAAACCGACGTAGCTCTCGCCGTGTCGTTGGAACTGGAAAATTAGCAATAGCATCTACTTTGGCACTAACAGGACGGACTTGTCCTTGCCCTACTTCTTTGCCCAAGTACGTTATTGTTGCTTTACCAAACTCACACTTAGATAGATTAATGGTTAAGGATGCATCAGCTAACCTTTCAAAAACAGTCCGAAGGACAGTCAAATGTTCAACCCAATCAGACGAATAGATCACCAAATCATCTAGATATGCATTACAATTTTTAACTCCTGACAGTACAATGTTTACCAAACGCTGAAAAGTGGCGGGTGCATTTCGTAGACCAAAGGCCATGACCCGGTACTGTAGGAAGTTATCCGGTGTAACAAAAGCTGAAATTTCCGCCGCCCGAGCGGTCAATGGCACTTGCCAATACCCTTTCAGCAAATCTAATTTCGTTACAAATTTAGCAGAACCCAAGTTATCGACGCAGTCTTCCATTCTAGGAAGAGGATAGCTATCTGGTACAGTCACAGAATTTACTTTTCTGTAATCTGTGCAAAAACGAAATGTACCGTCGGGTTTCGGAACAAGAAGGCAAGGTGAACTCCATGGACTATAGCTAGGTTCAGCCAAGTTATTTTTCAACAGATAATCCACCTCAGTCTTCATCACAGAACGCTTGATATTATTCACTCTATATGCATGTTGTTTAATGGAAGAACTACACGTCACCTGGATATCATGCTGTAACACATGAGTTTGAGTCGGCACATCACCAAACAACATAGGAAATTCCTGGATTAATGTCATAATATCCTGTTTTTGTGACTCAAGTAAATTTTCAAGGTTTTCTGGCAAGTTCTTTAAAACTTCAGAATTTGAAAGTCTACCACCCATTGACACATCATTACCATCATCGGTATAACACTCACCAGGAGGTGGCAGCAACATCTCCACTGCAGTGGAGTCAGGCTCAGCAAGGACAGCAACGGCTAAAACCTCAGTAGAAACGGCAGGCTTCTCATGCTCCTCTGAAACTTTCTCAGATACCTTTCGAGAGCAATAAGATTTCAACATGTTAACATGGCATGTTCGAAACTTTCGCTTGCGATCAGGAGTGTGGATCACAAAATCAGTCTCGCTCAATCTCTTAGATATCTTATACGGACCAGAAAAACGAGCAGTCAAAACTGACCCAGGTACTGGTAGCAGTACTAAAACTTCATCACCAGGTTGTAGCTTGCGCACGACAGCTTTCCTATCGTACCGTTTCTTCATACCCTCCTGAGCTATTGACAATGATTTTTGTGCAAATGAACACGCATTATGCAAACGTTCTCGGAAACGGCTGACATAATCCAACACGTTTTGTTCAGTTGTCTTTGTGTCATTTAACAACCCGTCCTTCACTACTTTCAGGGGGCCTCGTACAGTGTGACCGAAAACCAAGTCTGCAGGACTAAACCCCAGAGATTCTTGAGTTGCTTCCCGAACTGCAAACAGCACAAATGGTACACCCTCATCCCAGTCTTTCCCAGAGCTTAGACAATACTTTTTCAACATCGACTTTAACGTCTGATGAAAACGTTCAATAGCACCCTGACTTTCAGGATGATATGCACTCGAAATTCGATGTGTGATGCCCAAAGTTCTCAACACTTGTCTAAAAACATTAGAAAGAAAGTTAGTCCCCTGATCTGTTTGCACAATTTTTGGCAACCCGAATGTAGTAAAAAACTTGAGCAAAGCTTTAATAACAACAGGAGCAGTTATTTTTCTTAATGGGACAGCTTCCGGAAATCGTGTCGCAGAACACATAATCGTTAACAAAAACTGATTACCTGCCTTTGATTTCGGCAAGGGACCAACACAATCCAAAATTATGTGTTCGAACGGTTCGCAAATAACTGGAATCGGAACTAATGGAGCGGGTGGAATCTTTTGATTGGGCTTACCCATCATCTGACATTCATGACAAGTGCGGCAATACTGAGACACATCCCTCTTCAAACCAGGCCAGAAGAAATGCTTAAGAATGCGGTTGTAAGTTTTTGTCACACCCAAATGACCTGCTAACTCATGGTCATGTGCCAAACTCAAGACTTGTTTACGGTAAACAGTAGGCAAAACAATCTGACAGACAACCTCCCATTCCTGCTCCACATCTGCATTCGGACGCCATTTCCTTAACAACAGACCATTTTCAATCACGTATTCTACTAAACGGGTTGAATCAGATTTTGTACTTTCAGCAGCAGAAAAACACTTAGTTAGTGACACGTCTTCTCGTTGTGCGATCTTAATTCGTTCATGTGAAATGGGTTCAGCTAACAATTCTGTCTCAGGAACAGCATTAACAGAATATTTATAGTGCCGAACATCTTCAACATCCTTTTCCGCTAACCCTGAACTTTCTTCAGTAAACACAGGTGACATAAAAGAGTCAGATAGAACGATGTCATTTCCGATTCTGCGTTTTTGAGCACGAGTAACTACATTAGCAGCAAATACCTCTGGAAAATGCTCAGAGATGTCATCAGCATGGACGAAACAGTCAGGTTTATCAATAACTTCTGGCACAGGTGACACTTTACCTCCTGCCAAGTCATTTCCAAGGATGAATGCAACGCCTTTAACAGGAAAGGAAGAACGTATCCCAACTTTTACAAATCCTGAAACTAGGTCACTCTGTAAATGTATCTGATGCAACGGGACCTTTATTACACCCATTTCAATCCCTTGAACTAATACACTTGACCCACAAGATGTCTGTTCTGACAACGGAAGTACATCAGCTATTACAAACGACTGGATAGCGCCTGTATCCCTCAGAATTTGTACCTCTTTCTGCTCCTCCGGTTTACCGTTTAAAGAGATTAAACCCTTCATTAAGAATGGCTTAAACCCTGCATCAATCTCATCCTTCTCTAGAACAGTTTCAGACACAGCCTTCACAAAACTAACAGGTTTTACCTGCCCTTGCTGATTCTTGCGCTTAAGCATCAGGCAATCTGAAATAACGTGACCCACCTTGTGACAATAGAAACATTCTCGTGTCTCTTTACTCTGCGGTGAACTACTTTTAGTACGGACGTTCGAGTTTTGAGTTGACGACGAATTCAGTGCTTTCTCTGGTCGGCCTGAAACAAACACACTCTTATGCGTTAACACATACTCATCTGCAAGAATAGCAGCTTGTGACAACGTTGTAACTTTTTGTTCATTCAGGTATGTAACTACTCGTTCTGATAAACAATTCTTAAAATCTTCTAAAAGCATTAGCTCTCGCAACGAACTTAAATCTTGCACATTGTTAGTTGACAACCATTTATCAAAAAGAACTCCCTTCTCTCGGGCGAATTCCACAAACGTTTGCTGAGCGGCCTTCTTATGGTTCCTGAAACGTTGCCGATACGCTTCAGGTACCAATTCATACGCGCGAAGAACAGCATTCTTCACCACATCATATTGTAAGCTCTCTTCTAATGATAGCGCAGAGCAAACTTCCTGTGCTTTTCCAACTAATCGACACTGTAGCAGAAGACACCAAACCTCTTTTGGCCAATGAAGTGCTGCAGCCACACGCTCAAAAGCAGCGAAATACGTATCCACTTCGGATTCTCTAAAGTGAGGCACTAAAGCAATTTGCTTACTAATATCAAATGTTGCGGTCGAAATATCACTCATAGAGTTTACCGAATTCACTGAAGCACAAACAGGGCTAACAGGGTTAAGCTGCGCGGTTCGATCAGAGACAACCTTCGCTGACTCTAACTCGAGCTGTCGCAGTTTAATCTGTTTCTCTGCCTCAATTTCCAATTTACGGATCTCTAAGCGTAGGGTCATTTCAGCTTGGCGTGTATCAGCTCGCTCCTGTGCTTCCATCTGGAGTCGGGCTATGCGAACCTTAAGCCGTGCATCACCCCCAGACTCCACAGAAGACGGAGACAGTGGGTAGAAGGGCGGTAAGACAGCCTTGGGCTCGGCCTCCGCCTCCACCTCAGCATTCTCACCTGTTGCCTCCACTGAGTTCCCCACGCCAGGCATACTTTTATCCACAGCTGACATCTCAGCTTGCTCACTTTTCGAATCTGAAGATATAAACACTTTTAGTTCGACCAAATGTTTCCAAATTGTACTCTTAATAATGCGCTTTAGAGACTGCCTCACCACAGGAATGCGATAGTGTTCAGCTATCTGCAACAACTCGTCTTTTCTACACCGCTTGAACGTTTGCAAAGTTGGATTGGCAATAAATGATTGTAAGTCAAAAGTACTCATTGAATCCAATTATCACTATACTCACTTCTCAATATACAAAACAATGCCCTTGTCATTGCATTTTCCCACGCCATACAAAAACACACACACACCACTACCCTCCGAGATATTATAAACAATATATAAATTAAATATGAATCATAAATCATATAAATCATATAGATCCCGGACGAGCCCCCAAATATGTTACGTCCCTCGTTAGTTAGATGTAAGTTGTCTAGGAATATTATTATTAGACGTAACAAAATAGCTGTGTGTGTATCATGGTGGCAACAGGAAAACCACAAGACAAAAAGGCAGACAACCAAACCAGCAATCTCATTGCAAAGTGTTTAATTAGAATATAAGTTGAATATGAAAAGTAGTATCAATATAGTATAAAGGAATAAATATTTACAATATATACAATCAGCAAGAACAAACAAACATTGACAAACTGGAGGAGAGGAAGGAGCGAGAGAGTGGAGCTTAAATCAAAGAACCAAATATAATCATAAGGAAAACTAACTAAGGAGTAGAAAGCTAAACTAACTAACAAAAGAAAATGTAGAAAGAAACATCTTCAGCGTGCAAGACGCTATAACTAAACCATACTATCTAACAAAACAAAACATACATAATTAGCTCCACTCGTTTATGCTAGTGTGTCTAATACATGATGAAACGACTACGTGCAAATGTAGGTCGCGACCTGCTTACCTGACTCACGACCTCTCCAACCAGGCTACACATCTCCACAGAAGGACATGGTTTAAAGTGTACGTTTCACCGGTACCGCGGCCGGTGTTCCGCGTTTCGAATCAAGCATGAATTAAACACAGGAGCCCCAAACAAACACTCGCCGCATTTAGAGCGGGACGTGAGATTTTTACAGGTACATCAATCGTAACATTCACGTTTTAAATCAAGCATGAATTAAACACAGAAACCCCAAACAAGCGAGCACGACAAACGCAACGTCTCTCCCCAACCCAGAGTTTGTCTTTGAGCTGCCGCCATTGAAGTTTGAGCCATTCATAAACAGCTCCGTGAGCAGCGATTGGTGGCGCGATCCGTGACGTCAGACCCTTACGCCCGCAGATTGACAGATGGATTGTCAAATCAGAATCCACACCTGAAACACAGCATACAGACACGCACACATATGCAGCAACAAAACACTTGCATAACACAGCGTACGTAACAAATAAACACATCCAGCTGTATATTCCTTGTACTCACGGTAAGTTATCACACTTCCTCTCTTTATCTCCGCGATATCCACACTAGCTGGTTTCCTTTACACTGCACGTAATCCAGTCGTACTCATCCGACTATCACACTGAAGATATGCATGTCAATACTCTCACAATATCAAAGACTTCCAATATACTCAGCCACGCTATTATCCTCTTCCTCCGTTTCCAACCAGCGTCTCGTATAGTCCTCCGTTTCCACGCCACAGCAGCACAATATCCACTTCACCACCGGAACTCACGTACCGACTGCAACCAAACAACAACCCCTACTGGCTGGTTTTCGTGTCCTCTTTATACTCCTTCGCTTCCTTAAGTTCTCCAATCCTTGATCGCTGCGTTTATTTGCCACACCTGTGTTCAATCGGCTTGATTTTGCTCACGGCGTTTTCCCGGAAGTTCCTGTATTTCTGCTTATCCCGCCGGGTGGAACTCAACCCCGGGCGGAACCAATCTTCTAGAGTTTTGGTTCCGCCCCATGTAATCGTCACCGTGTGACAAGTGCATTGCTAGAATATAAATATATTGTATTGCAATAGGTAACATTAGGTATTAACATTAAATCAAACTAAACAAGAGATTTATAAATGAAAATGTTTAATAACAGTACTGACTTATGGTTACAATTGAAATTGTTTTGGTATAAATGCATCAAAATTTAAATAATACATGCACAATTTACTGTTTCCAGTAGAGAACAGAGAAAGAAAGAAAGTTTAGAAGAAAGAGAGTCACCAGCATTGAACTAAAATCTTGGCTAAGGGGTTGTGTAAACCTAAACTTTTAAACGCCGAGCACTTTTTAGCTGTGATACTTGAGCTGTGAGCCAGTTGGTTGTTGTGATACTTGTCCCCGCCCCTCCTCCACTGTGATTAGACGGCTGTGTGAGAACTGACATTGACGATCGGAGCTTTCCACCCAAAGTTGAATCTCTTTCAACTCTTGACGCTCAGCGCGGAAAAACGCTGAGCGCCGGCTTATTTTAAAAACGCAGAGTTTCCATTAAATCAATTAAAAATCTGCGCCGGCCGCGGGCGTAAAACTTTGGTGTCCATGCCCCCTAAGGGGTTGTGCACACCAAAACTTTTAAACACGGCTGAAAACGCCTGGACAACGCCGAATGCCAGCTGTTTCTTCAGCTGAGCGCTTTGGTAGCTGTGATACTTTAGCTGTGAGTTGGTTGGTTGCTGTTGTAATGCCCCGCGCCTCCTCCACTGTAATCGGACAGCCGTGTGAGAACTGCCAATGATGAGTGGAGCTTTTCACCCAAAGTTGAATGTTTTTCAACTGTCGGAGCTCAGCGCTAAGGGGGCGTGCACACCAAAGCTTTTACGCCTTTTACGCATGGAAGCTCAGCGTTTTTCAAATAAGCCAGCAGCTAGCGGTTTTCTTCCGCGCTGAAAACTGGTGCCCGGCGGTTTTTCCACGCTCAGCGCTGAGCGCTGAGAGTTGAAAAATGTTCAACTTTGGATGAAAAGCCCCGCTCGTCAATGTCAGTTCTTACACGGCCGTCCAATCACAGTGGAGGAGGGGTGGGGACAAGTATCACAGCAACCAACCGTCTCACAGCTGAAGTATCAGGGGGCGTGCACACCAACGCTTTTACGCCCGCGGCCGGCGCATGTTTTCAATTCATTTCAATGAAAACTCTGCGTTTTTCAAATAAGCCAACAGCTAGTGGTTTTCTTCCGCGCTGAAAACCGGCGCCCAGCGGTTTTTCCGCGCTCAGCACCGAGAGTTGAAAAATGTTCAAAGAAAAGCTCCGCTCGTCAATGTCAGTTCTCACGCGGCCGTCAAATCACATTGGAGGTGGGGCGGGACAAGTATCACAGCAACCAACCGTCTCACAGCTGACGTATCAGAGCTACCAAAACGCTTACCTGAAGAAAGCTAGCACTCAGCTGAAAAACAGCTGGCATTAGACGTTGTCCAGGCTTTTTCAGCCGCGTTTAAAAGTTTTGGTGTGCAGAACCCCTCAGCGCGGAAAAACTGCTAGCTGCTGGCTTATTTGAAAAACACTGATCTTCCATAGGAAACAATTGAAAACATGCGCCGGCTGCGGGTGTAAAAGCTTTGGTGTGCACGCCCCCTTAATGGCAAGAAAAAGACCATAGAGAATGAACAGAAGAGCAGAGCTCATGGAGACCAGCCCAAAAATGGAAAAATGGAATGGGAAAGGCAGAAAGGCTGAGCATACCCTAACATTATCCCTTCCCTTGACCATGTGACCAAACCCAACATGATACATTCAAACTGACGATTAGAAGACCACCTTTAACCCCCACTGTACTTGACAAACAACTCTGCCAATAGTCAGTGAGCACAGGAATGCAGATGGTAGATTTGGGAATAGGGGTTGTGCCATTAATTCCTGTTTTCCCAGAGTGCACCCTTATTTTCAGCCTTACAACTCCGAAACTCTCCCAGTGTGAATCTAGAAAAAATCCTATCTTTTAGCTAAGCGTTCACATAAAACACCTCTTATTGTTCACTTCTCAAGTAACGAAAGTTAATTTTTTGCTTGAAATAATATGAACAGCAGCTCTGCTAACCCTTCTGCTTTTGCTTTCCTGTTTCTATATCGGGATACCCAATACAGGTTACAGAAGCACAAGTATGGATCCAGCCTCACATGTGAAGACTTCAGATGATGCCTACGCCCCCAAAGACTTCAGATGATGGCAACTATAGATGGACTTAAAAAACTGCCATATTGTAATCACTGCCTCATAGTTTTTACAATAAATAATAATATTTGAATGGACAACGTTTACACTTTTATATTCCCATTTGTTTGTCCACAATACTCTGCTGGACAATGCAAACTGGTGTGTTTTGCATCATCCAAATATTGTTAATTTACATATATTACAGACATTGTAACAATAGAAAGTGGGTTGAAAGTCTGTAAACTTACTCTATATAATAATAATTGTCTGTTTAACTGAGCATGACTTAAAACACATGACTTGTATTATCTTAGAGCTATTGCTTTATGAATGCATTTTGTTCCTTAATGAGATAAACGCTTACACCTGGTTTTAGAGACAATGCTTAAAGTGTAACTAAACCCCAAACCAACTTTTTTTAGTTAATGATCTGTAAGAATGGGGCTTTATTAGTGCTGTTCGTTGATTTTGATGTAAGTTTTTTGACATTTGGATATAAAGTGTTTCAATACTGCAATATATGGTGTAAAAACGTCTGAGTGCTTCAGGTTGAACAGTGGCTACTGCACTTGAATTTTCCTATTGGATGTTGGGTCCAAAAATTGACTCGTGACGTAAGCAGGTTTAAGCTCACCACGCCCTTGTTACGATCTCACCACACACTTATTCGTCCCCTCTATCTCCTTGGGATTTGCCCACTTTTCTTGCATTTTTCAAATATTGCCAGTGGGTGGAGTCAGGCTCTGACCAGGGGTTTAGTTACGCTTTAAGCTGAGTCCTAGACTACGACACGTTTAGCTGTCCCAACTGAAAATAACTTGCACTGACAGATCTTAAAATGTGCCAGCGTGTTTTAATTTGTTTCAAGATATACACGAGTAACATCTTTCTACGGGATGTTTATTAAAGATGCTTAAACATCTTAATTTAATTTAAATGCCTACACTGTAAAAAAAATGCTGTAATTATGCAGCTGGTTGCCAGTAACTTACTGTAGAAAAAAAGTCTGAAGATGTTTCATGTTCATTTAACTTTGAGCAAACTGTTGCCAGTAAATAATATTAATGTAAAATCTACAGTAAGTTACTGGCAGCTAGTTGCCAGTAATACACAGTAATACTGTAATTTCTAAAGACATTTTTTACAGTAGTTGTGTTTTTAGCTAAGCCTTGTCTATGAAATCAAGCTTTTATGTGGCTTAACACATTAATTAAAATATTAAATTCTGTACACACTTTATTATTAAAACATACTATGCAAGAGCAAGCAGATTAGCCCAGAAAATAAACGCAATGCATTAAAATTACAGTTTGCTTAAAGGTGCAGTGTGTACATTTTAATGGCACCTAGTGGTGAGGTTGCAAATTGCAACCAACAGCTCAGTTCACAGCTCACCCCTTGCTTTTGAAACGCATAGAGAAGCTACAGTAGCCGACACAGGACAAACATGTCATTGTTGGAGACATCTTAATAAAAAGGTTTATCCATTAAGGGCTTCTGTAGAAACATGGCGGCACAAAATGGTGTCTTCCATGTAAGGGGACCCTCTGTGTATGTAGATAAAAACATCTCATTATAAGGTAATAAAAACATAACAGTTCATTATGAAAGGTCTTTATACACCACTGATAATATAGTTTTGTATATTATTTTGCATTTCTGTCAAGAGATCCTTCTAAAAATTACACACTGCACCTTTAAAGTATAACATTTTATAAATTAGGTGCATACTCAATTTTATCTTGCCATATCCATTAAGCGGTTTCTGTGGGAGAAAAATGCTTAACATTTAATGTAACGCATTGCTTTTATATTTTGGGCACGTCTGCTTGCCCTTACATGATTTAATTAATTTTTTTTAATTCAGCTGTTAAAAAAGGTTAGTTCTTATTTAAGTTATCGCAAACACTTGATTGCAGTTGTTGCTGCTAAGGGTGGCCCAATAATATTCATTAAAAGCTGTTATGCTTTACTAAACTACATGTTTATAATTGCTGTTAACTATATGATATGACCTGTAGAGATATACCTATAGGCCTGTATACCAGCTGATATATGTGGTCTTAATTTTAAATTGAGCTAAATCAAGTAATATTATTTTAAATAAAGTCATTTTAGCATGCCCAAATAAACGTTAATCAAATAAAACATTGAGAAAACCTAAATAACTTTGGAAAACCACTAGCCACTGTGGCTGGTGAACAAAAAAGTTAATGTCAAGCCCTGTATATAATATAATTACTATTTCACTGTGTACCTGATCATCATGTTTTCTTTGTTTGTTTTTTTCAATAACAACTGACTAGATGTACATTATCTCTTACTTATGTTTTCATATTTGCTCCAACACTCACTGACTCCTCAAAATAGTTATGTGTGCTGTAATGTTATGAATGAAAAGTGCTAAATTAATCCCACATTAATTTGAATTTCACATCTTTCGTTTTGTCTTTGTATACAGCATTAAAATCGCTGCTCAAGGGCCTCAGTGAAATGATTCTTCAGTCACCAGCAACTCCCGATAAAGACAAAACCTAGAAAACTTTAATGAATTTTAATAGATACAGCAAAATCATATTCACTTAAAACAATACTTCAAATAGGCTTTTAAGCCAAAAATACGGGTTGTGTTACTGTAATAGTCTGGAATTAATCATTTAATTATTGTTTCATCATCATCATCTGTTCCTCATTTGTTTAACTATTGCTCCACATGTTCTTTGTTATCATCCATGTGTATTTAAGCGTTCTCCCTTTGTCGGATCTCGTGTTGTATACATCTTTGTTACATGTGAGTTTTTCCCCCGGCTGCCAGTTAGTTGTTGTATTATTATATTAAAGTTTATCATTTATCCTAATCTCCATCGTCCTTCCCCGGTCACATACCATGACAGTTACAATTTATATTTCACCTTTCCTCAGAAATTCAGATTTCTTTTGGTCTATGAGATTTGGAGCCAGAGAATAGTTGGACATCTTGTTTTGCTTCATGCTCTTGAAGACACACTGGTTAACTATTTTCTCAATCACTTCTCCGCTTAGTGACTTTCCAAGAAACCAATTTTCTCCTACTGCACGAAAAGAGAGAAACCAAAAAAATGTGTTTGTATTAGCGAGAGTACAAACAATGACCATGTCCATGTAGTTTCTGGAGTACTTACAGCTATCATCTCTTCATAAAAATGTGCAGCATGGGTTCCTTAGCATTCAGCCATCCTTTCACCCAGATATACTGCCATTTCTCATAAGTTCTTGCTTTATACTTTTAACCTCTGCCTTGCTGAGTTTAATCTCCACCTCCACACAATCATTATCTGCAGCAGCATATTTACTCATTCCCCTCCACCCCCTTGTGCGCTGAAACCCACAAGAAAGAACACTTAAAACCTGCCTTTTGCATTCCACTAGCCAGTTGTAAAATTTCAGATACTATAAATGCTTGTCTGTTACACTCCCAGCTATCTACCTATAATAGGGTAAACCATAGCCATAAGTTCTCCTGTGTAAACTGCCAAGCCATCTGTTAGCCTTTTTGCTATAGCCAAACCCAGTTCTGGTACCACATGTGCCACCCCCACCCTACTATCAGTTCTTTTGGATGCATCTGTAAACATAGTCATACTCTGACTATACTTTTCTGCAATATAAATGTTCACTCTCCATTTGTCTATCTCCTATTCCTGGTTTTCCTCAAGCAGTCCTAAATCCACTTTAAGTTCTTCATCTGTCCAAGTGGGGACTACAGGTAGCACCACTGTAGGACTTATTTTCAGTGAACTTATGCTGCGTCCGAAAACTCAAGGCAGTGACTCGTTGCCTCGCTGCCTCATGAGGAAATGACTTCGGAGGCATGAAGGTAGCTCGGAGAAAGACTTTCGGACACACTTCTAAGGCAGCGTGTTTGAAATTTAAACAGAGAGCGCCTTTGTGATAACTAATCACATATTTGAAAACTACAAGACTAATTTCTCGCTAGAAATGCAATTAAAAGGTGTGAAAAGTGAAAATATACCTTTATTTACACTAAATTGGTGGTCCCTCGCGTCCTTGGCCGCCATTTTATTTTTTCGAACTCGACCGGACTCGACCAATCACATTCTTAATGTAGGTCCACGCATAGGTATCTCAGGAGACAGGAAGTAAACCAAACATTGAATTCGGACATGCCTTGATGCCTTGCTGCCTTGGAAAGCTGCCTCAGAAGGCAGCAATTTAGAGTTTTCGGACGCAGCCCTAATCTCATCTTCACTACCTTGTGGTTTTTTTGTCCATCCAAAGCACACCTGTGAACTTCAGGTGGATGCATGTGATATTGTGTGCGAGGGTGGATCTGTGGCATGTGCAGGAACTGTGATCAAAGAACTTATCCACTGCAACACCAGCGCCCAGCAATATATAGGCTCCATACATATACACACATATCAGAATTGCTAGAAATGGATTATGTAATCTAAATAATCTCTGTCCAAAAGTGGCAATTAACAGACATAGCAATGCATCATGTTCTATAAGATTATAATGTTAAAATGGAATTACTCAATAAAGCAAGAAAAAAACTACCTCAAATGTGTATCTATTTAAAACATCAAAATCATCACACGCAAAAAGTCGCTAGAGCAATAGACGGTTTCATCGGACGCATGTGATACACGTCTGGATCCGAACCTTACTTCCGGTTTCGTTTTTTTAATGGTCTGACTAGTTGCTAAACTGATCTCTTGAACAAATGCCTCGTCGAAAATAACAATAAAGTTGTATCCACGCGGACTCGCATTAAGGGTCCCTAAAGTCTGGACTACGTGATGTCATCAAAGTGTGGACTCTGAGGAGGACCACAAGTCCGGAGTGTGCCATTTGGGACAGGACCATAGACTGTAAAAAAAGGCATGCGCAGAAGGAATCGTCCGTGGAGCCAGAGGCGGAGCCACGTTATCAAACTTCCGCCTAAACGCTCGCTCGACCAATTCAACCACGCCACTCATAACGACACGCCCCGTTTCTATAGCATCAAATTACTAGCTAAAATGAAACTTACCCCAATAAGGAAAACACTTGAACATATATCTGCGTGAAAACAACTACCTGAAAGTACCAAAACCACCTTTTGGAAACTTTTATTGGAAGTGTAAATACTTTTTTTATTTAGAGCAGAGTCCCATTAGTTTGAATGAAGAGGGCGGGGTTATGACTTGTACTGCAGCCAGCCACCAGGGGGCGATCACAGAGCCAGAGGCTTCACTTTTCAAGGCTTATGAGCAGTGTTAGGAAAGTTCACTTTCTACATGAACTAGTTCAGTTAACAGTTCACAAATTTTAAAATGAACTAGTTCAGTTCATAGCTAATATTTCCAAATTTTGAACTAGTTCACAGTTCCAAAAATGAACTAATTTATTTATAGTTCTTTTCCCCCATATTATTTAAAAAAAATATATTGCCATATAGCCCATATAGAACCACAGACAGGAATGATTTTATCAGTTTTAACACTGAAGCTAAATGCATCAGATTTCATATTCATATCCAACTTTAAATCCTTATCCAACCAGGGTTTACGAGCATTGACTGTCTTTTAATTTTTGTATTTGCTTGCACATACCTTGAAAGGCTAGCCGGGTGCTTCAAGGGGGTTTTCCGGGCGAGAAGCGCTGCGAGGCGTTGACTGTATGACAACTCAGGTATTGCACACCGCACGTGCACGTTAAATAGCGTGAGCTTGTCTATTTCAAGATCCAGAATATGTGTAAGCAGCCTTTGTTAATCGTTAACGATTTAGGACAAATATGATGTTATGTTATCTAATGTTAAACTATGCGAGTGGCGCAGCAGGGATTTGGATAGCAGCGTCCAGTCAGTGTTGTTTTGATGACGCATGCAGCCTGGTGGCAGTGTTGCCAGATTGGGTGTTTTTTTCCGCTACACATTAAGGCCTGTTTACAGTGTGTTTTAGACGGGTTTTCGCCTGGAAGACTCTATAGAAATCTGGCACCCTACTGAATGACGTTAAAGTGAGAGAACGTGCCGTTCACAAGCCCCAGAATGAACGAGTTCACCTTGCGTTCATCAGGCAGTAATACAGTACGTTCAGTTCACGTTCGCCCAAAATATGAAGTAGTTCAACACTGCTTATGAGGCACACCCGGGCAGGACCTATAAGGTTGCTTAGTTGGCAAGCAACACAGTCACTGAGTTGGCAACACTGCTTCAGCCAATCCCCTTTTTTTAAGCAAGTAAGCCCCGCCCATTTATTAACATTGAATTTGCATACAAGTTGAAAATAAAAATGAACACGAAAATTAAAACGAAAATGAAAAAGAAAAACAGAACATAAAATTAAAACTGAACTTTACATTTTAATTTTGTCCCTATTATTGCTTGGGCATGAATAAAAAGCCTTTTAAAAAATTTATTTACAGATTCCTTTTCAAGCTTGCCTTTTAATTTTAATATTGTTAGTCTTGTCTCAAGGTTATATTGAAAATGAACTGTCAAATAATCAATTTAATTTAATTTTTCAATTTGGCCGGAATGATGCTTCATCACGTTAAAAATGAAAATGAAATAATTTAATATAATGTTTTAATTTTTATTTTAGCATTTCATTTTCAAATTTGGGACATATTTTGCGATTTTATTTTTTATTTTATAATTTAATTAATTATTTTATAATTTAATTAATTAATTTTAAAAAGTCCAAAACACCTTCCTTAGGTTTCCTCTATGGCCAGCTTAAGGGTGCGGCGCCCCAGCGCCCCCTAGTGACCAGCCGCTACTGGGTGTAAGGGGAAATCCCCTATATGGGGAGGCGGCAGACCGTCTCCATGGAAACGGAGTTGTACACTGACGTCATGGCTATATAAACCGAAGACTCTCGGCGAGCGCTCATTCCTTTGGTTGATCTGAACGACACAGGACGGATTAATTAGCGGTTGCTCTTAACAAAGCGAAAAACTCAAAACTCTACAGATACATTGTTCATTCAGTTTATTCAGTTTATTCTGTTTAGACCGAGTTTTCACAGTGTGTCTACAATCCACTTGATCGTGCCTTCATCACCGTCTTCTACAGACTTTGGTGGAGGTGTTGAAAAGGTGGATTTCCCCCTCCCTATCACCACTGTCAGCATCTCGACTTCATCGTTGTTCGCCAGGTGCATCGATGTAGAAGAAGCTGGAAAAGTGGATATACCCCCAACTACCTTTCCGGTGAACTACTACTGTCCGCTGTGGGCTTTTTAGGAGGACACGCCGATGTGGTAATTGTTCCGAACGCTGAAACGTCTGTTCAGTACCCTGGACCGTTATCCTTATCAGACGACATAAGCAGCGTTTGGTTACAAACAGAAGGAGAAGAGGAGAGTGTTGTAGCTGCTGAAAACAACATAGCAGGTGAGTCTGAAGTGGACGATGTAACTTTATGCATATTATATAGGCTACACCGTACAGGACATGTTTTATTAATAATAATGATAATGATAACGGTTGATAATAATCCAAAGATGTGGTACATGGATGTGTATTTAAAAGCTAATTGCAAAGCACATATTTTAAGGTGGAACGTTAGAGTTGCTGACAGGAGCAGCGCGCACGTCTTAAATTAGGTCTGCTGTGTTTCCTCTGGGATTTTTCCAGCTTTGGCGGCAGTACATAATCATTTTTAAAACGTAGAATATATACGTGTATTTTATAATTTTCATGCTGTCGTTGGCTTTTCCTTATACTTATATCCTATGGATTATCTTTATTTGATTTAAAGTGGATTTTCTAAAAATACGTTTGCAGCTCAGTTCGCATCTTTATTGTGTAACGTTACAAGTTGTGTGTAGCGGAAACACTTGTCTCGTCTGTGTGTAGATTTTTTTTCTTCCAAACGCTGTTGTTGACTTCTGAGATCGTCCAGTCTTCATTCATGCAGTTTTAAAAGTAAAAGTAAATGAATTTAAGCATGAATGACATAACGGGGTGGTTTCCCAGACAGGGATTAGACTAGTTCTAGACTAAAATAAATGTAAGAGCTGCCCAAACTGAAAACAACTTGCACTGACATATCTTAAAATACATCAGTGCCCTTTGTTTTGCCTCAAAATGCATACCAGGGATGATTTTAGTAGGGCATGTTTGTTAAAACTTGTAATATTTCCTATTTAAAGGCCTAGTCCTGGCTTAAGCTAATCCTTGTCCGGGAAACCCCCCCAACATTGTTTAAACTAGAAATGTATATTGTTTATAATAAATACATATATTATATATATATTATATTACATATATTATATGTTTCTATACATTCATGAATGTGTGTATACATGATAATTACACACAGCACACACACACATATTATGCCAAAAATCACTTTTATTGTGTATGCGATTAATCGTTTCCCAGCCATTAATAATGTGTTTAATGAGAAAGAAATTGAAAAAGAAGTCTCGCACAAAAAATGGGAAATGCGTCACATCACTTAACTTCTGCGTTAGAAATAAGGTGGATAATTTTTTGTACAAGACATTGTTGATTCCAAAAGTACGATGTGCTTCCTTATACAACTTTTTATTTTACTCGGAAAATATCACATTCATGTGAAAAAATGGATAAAAGCTAAGCCAAAAAAGAAATTAAACATTAGACAAAATCAAGAACAAAAAGCAAGAAAGACCTATGAAGCATTTTGTTACTTTAAATTGTTGTAACTTGCCAATGGCATGAACATTTTTTATTTTACATTTTTATGTACGTTTATTTGTTTTCCACTTGTTGCGAGTTGTATATTTATGTATAAACATTTGTATAATTCTTGTATTTGTGTAATTAAAAAAAAAAATAAGGTAGCACTTGTTTTTAAGACACAGATTAATCTTTGCCAGGTTGTAAGTGCAGCCAACAGCAGCACGTATTGTTAATCTGTTTTGTAATGATTTTTAAAATTTTACAAATGATTTTTGAACAATTTACTGCTGTCATAATAAGCCATTTATCGTTACAGCACTAATTTACCCATAATTTATTTTTACAGCAATGGATTTTGTTCTTCCAAATGGTGTGTTGTCTTCTGAGATTGTTCAGCATCCTGGACCCTCCTCAGAAGCCATAAACAGTGTTTGTTTTGAAGAAGAAGGAGGAGACGAGAATGCTGAAAACATCTCATCAGGTGAGATTGAAGTGGACTGTGTAACTTTAACGCACACGCACAGTAATTGTGTGGATTTTTAGGCACCTGCAAATGTGATTAAAACCTTATTGACCTTCATTAAATGGTTATCAAGTAAAATTGGGTGATATTAAACCATTAAAGGGATAGTTCATAGAATAATTTTCTCATCCTCATGTTGTTCTAAACCTGTATAAATGTATTTTTTTCTGACCAACACAAAAGAAGATATTTTGAGAAATGATGGTAAGCACACAGCTCATTACAGTAACCATTGACTTCCATTGTAGGAAAAAAAATGATGAACCCCATTCACTTCCATAATAGGAGAAAAGAATACTATAGAAGTGAATGGGGCTCATGAACGGTTTGGTTACACACATTTCTCAAAATATCTTTCTTCATGTTCATCAAAACAAAGACATTTAGACATGTTTGTAACAACAGCGAGAAAATGATGACAGAATTTTCATTTTTGGGTGAACTATCTCTTTAAATGATTCGCCCTTTGCAGGAGTTTAGATAAAGATATCTGCAATATAACGTGCTTTCATGCTAAACTCGTCTAGAGAGGATGAGAGAGAGCTTTTGAATGAACAATGAATCATTGTTTGTTTGTTTGTTTGTTTTTAGGGAAAAAAACAGCAAAATCCATTAAAAGAAGAATTGCAAAATTTTTCCGTACAATGGGGAAGAAGATCAAGAGCCCTTTTGTTCACTGCTTCGGTAGGAACAAAGTGGAATCTTTCGTACCCTCCCCAGAGCTGAATCCGGGGAAGGCCAGTGATGATCTGGTCAATTCAGAGATGAAGACCAGTTCCGGGATGAAGGCTGATGATGATATTTCTCATCCCGTGGCAAAGGCAGACTATGATCTGCTGAATACTACAAAGCCTGAGGATGTATCGTCTGCCCCCCAGCATTTCACTGGTACTTCTTCCGTCAGTATTCCTCAGTTTGTCATCCCGAGGGCAGATACCAGTCTGCATATTGTGGATTTTAGCGAAGACGATTCAGTCGATACTGTGCTGAATGCTCGCACCAATCCTGCCAATCCCAAGCCAAAGAAGCCAACCTCATCTACTAGCGGTAAGTCTACTGTCATTGTTTACCTTCCTGCTGTTGTAGTTTATTTAAATCAATCAAAGTTTTTGTGTTTTTCATGATCTGTGCTTTTTGATTATGATATTGATACAGATGAGGTGCTTGGGGCGATTGGCTTTACCAGCAGGATGTACCCAAAAAGCCACGAATCTGATGACAAACGGGTAACAAACTCAAATTATCATTGATGTGTAAATTGTAGAGCAGGGGTCTCCAACGGATAAAACATTTTGGTAACCCTTCTGGAGGGCTACTTTTTGATATAGTTTACTTAAAACTTTTTTGTTTATTTTATTTTACTTGTTGATAAAGGGTTTCATTAATCCATGTGAACCCAAGGAGAAGACGGACACCAACCCTGCCAATCTCAAGCCAAAGAAGCCAACCTCATCTACTAGCGGTGAGTCTACTGTCATTGTTCCCTTTCATGCTGTTGTAGTTTATTTAAATCAATCAAAGTTTTTGTGTTTTTCATGATTTGTGCTTTTTGATTATGATACTGATACAGATGAGATGCTTGGGACGAGTGGCTTTACCAGCAGGATGTACCCAAAAAGCCATGAATCTGATGGCAAACAGGTAACAAACTCAAATTATCATTGATGTGTAAATTCTAGAGCAGGGGTCTCCAACCTTTTTGTGGCAAGGGCTACCACAACGGATAAAACATTGTGTTAGCCCTTCTGAAGGGCTACTTTTTGATATAGTCTACTCAAAACTTTTTTTTATTTTACTTGTTAATAAAGGGTTTCATTAATCCATGTGAACCCAAGGAGAAGACGGACACCATCTCTGCCAATCCCAAGCCAAAGAAGCCAACCTCATCTACTAGCGGTGAGTCTACTGTCATTGTTTACCTTCCTGCTGTTGTTGTTTATTTAAATCAAAGTTTTTGTGTTTTTCATGACCTGTGCTTTCTGATTATAATATTAATACAGATGAGATGCTTGGGGGGATTGGCTTTACCAGCAAGGTGTACCAAGAAAGAGAAGACTCCGATGGCAAACAGGTAACAAACTCAAATTATCATTGATGTGTAAATTCTAGAGCAGGGGTCTCCAACCTTTTTGTGAGCAAGGGCTACCATAATGGATAAAACATCACAGACTATGTGCCCTTCAAGGGTGCATTGAAAATGCCCAGATTTTAGATTCTCAAAGCTTGAAAGTTATGTGTACAGTGTCGCAAGCATATTTTTCATGTTTTTTTTTTTTTGTATTTGCAGGTCGCCATAAAGCAAGTTTGGGAATGGAAACATAATCCTTACACTGATATTGTAAGTTATCAAAACAAGTCTGTGAAAAGATAATTTCTTTATGTAATATTATTTATTTATGCATAAATGTGTTATAAATATATATATTTAGTTGATGAAGTGCTCATCGCTTTAAGATTGGTTGAAACTTGTAGACAGATGATATCTATTTTATCTTAATTTTATCAGAAGGTTAACAACAATTCAAATGATGCCAATTTTAAGACTGGCACCATTCCCAAGACAAAGGGTTTCATTGATCCATATGAACCCAAGGAGAAGATGGACGCCAACCCTGCCAAACCCAAGCCAAAGAAGCCAACCTCATCTACTAGCGGTGAGTCTACTGTCATTGTTCCCTTTCATGCTGTTGGAGTTCATTTAAATCAAAAGTTTTTGTGTTTTTCATGATCTGTGCTTTCTGATTATAATATTGATTCAGATGAGGTGGTTGGGGCGATTGGCTTTACCAGCAAGGTGTACCAAGAAAGAGAGGACTCCGATGGCAAACAGGTAACAAACTCAAATTTCTTTCAGCAAACAGTGTGCTCTCTACATAAAGATTTATGTTTACTCAAAACATTAACCGAGTTAACCGATTGTAGATTCTCAAAGCTTGAAAGTTATGTGCAGAGTGTCAGGTGAGAAATAAACTCGCAAGCATATTTTTCATGTTTCTTTCTGTATTTGCAGGTCAACATCAAGCAAGTTTCAAAATGGACCCGTAACCCTTGCATTAATATTGTAAGTTATCAAAACAAGTTTGTGAAAAACATTGTTTTATGTAATTATATTATTTATTTATTTATTTAAATATAGTGCTTATTGGTTTAAATAGAAATGTGTGGACATAATTGATATGTATTTTATCTTAATTTTATCAGAAGGCTGACAATAATCCAGGCAATGCCAAATTAAAGACTGGCACCATTCCCAAGGCAAAGGCTGGCACCGGTGTTGGCAATCCAGTTCGAAAACCTATTGCTATTCCCTGTGGTATCATGGTGAAGGCAGACCCCAAACCTGCCATCCCCAAAAAGACGGCTGTTTTTCATGAGCGTGATAAGAAGGTGAAGGCAGACCCCAAACCTGCCATCCCCAAAAAACCGGCTGTTTTTCATAATCGTGATAAGAAGGTGAAGGCAGACCCCAAACCTGCCATCCCCAAAAAGACGGCTGTTTTTCATAATCGTGATAAGAAGGTGAAGGCAGTAACCAAACCTGCCATTCCAAAGAAGACAGCTGATACCGAGGTGAAAGCATATAGCGAGGAGATCAATGCGGCACACAGTGAGTCTACTGTTATGATTACTCTAAATTGGTGGATCTTAATCGTTTTGATGGCCTCTTATTTTCCACAGAAATATTTGACGGATCCCCTACTCACCATATAGAAATATACAGATATGTTTTAGCTTATTTCATTGCTTGTTTTAAATCCTTTCAAGTCATCTTATGGCCCCTTTGGAAGTCTTTTGGGCCTGTCCTTTAGAAACAACGCTGTAAGGATGGGTTGCAATAACAAACCCCTGATTTGCTCTGAACTCTGCTTAACTTTATTCTTGTTGGTCAACTCATAAACATGAAATGTGGCATTGTTGCTGTTTGAGTTCTTATACTAAATCAAAGGTTCTAGCAACCGCATACATTTTCATGTTTTCTGTCTGTTTTTCAGGAACCTTGTGTCATGATTATTGTATTGATACAGATAATCCGCTTGGTAAAGGTAGCTTTGGCGCTGTGTTTCCGGGGACCAGTAAAGCCGATGGCAAACCGGTAGGGCACTCAAACTTATTTCAACAAACATTTTGCTCTGTACAGGTTTGATCAAAACATTTGTTAAATCAGTTAACAGATTGTAACTCAGTGGTTTTCTCTATTTGCAGGTTGCTATCAAGTTTGTGAAACGAAGGCAACCAAACCGTTACTTTATCATGGTAAGTTACAGTAGTTGTTTAAGTGCTTATTACTGTAATTAATATAACTGTAGGTTACATGAAGCACAGTTTAACAGACACTAAAATGCTATAAGCACCAAATAATATTAAGATGGAAAGGCTTTATTGTTTATGTTTACAAATATAAAACCAGTGGAAATTAAGCCTACTGTAGGTACAATACAAAAACAAAATGTTTTTGTCTAAAGAGCAACTTATTAACAACTAATGTTTTTCTTCAGCCTGGATCTGGAATGGTTCTCACAGAACTAGTAGTGTTGCACACATTAAAGGAGGATCCAAACCCTCATGTGATCAAACTTTATGACAGCTATGAGGATCCGGATTACTTCATACTCGTCATGGAGCGGCCTGATCCTTGCATGACCTTGAATGAGTTTATTAAACTTCAACGAGGTCTGCTGGAATCAACAGCACGCATCCTAATGCGTCAGGCAGTCATGGCTGTAAAACATTGCTTTAAGCATGAGACTTTTCATACTGACCTCCACGCTGGCAACTTCCTCGTGGATAAAAACAACATGCTGCTGAAGCTGATCGACTTTGGGTGCTGTGACCGATTAAGAGACACGGCCTATGCATATGAAGAGTATTTGGGTGAGTTTTTTTTCATACCATAGTGTAGTGAAGCAATCTGCTTGTAGTGACTTATTGATCATGTGACTCTATCACACAACAACTGTCTTGCTTACAGGGGCACCGGCTTATCGGCCACCTGAGGTCCGCAACAGGGGCAGATACCACGCCATGTCAAGCAGTGTCTGGTCTCTGGGAACTCTGCTCTATTATATGGTTAATGTAAACTTGCCCTTTCCCAAATATGGGCCAGTAACTGAAGGCATGATAAACCACGAGAATGACTATTTAACAAAAGGTAAGTAAACGGCACAAACACAATAGGTCAGTTAAGTCTCTAATCAAATGCACAGTATCTGTGGAAGTCAGTCAGTAAACATTATCCGAGCATATGCAGGACTCAGTGCAAGGATTATCCCCCTGCCAAATTGTTTCAATATTTTTGCTTTCACTGCTAAAACAAACATCCTGTAATATACCAGCAGAAAGATCTGATTCATTACTACTTAGCAGTTAGTTAAACTGCCCATATTTTATAAAACTATCATGAGCATTGACCGGTCAGTTTAAAGTTCTAAAAAAAGGCTGGATAATATTTGAGCTATACTGAAGATGCATGTTGAGATATACATTATATTAAACATACATTATATTATTAAAGAAATCTGTAACCTTAAGTTCATGTGATCAGAGACTTTATATAGTCTTTTAATTTAAAATGATGACAATAATGTTTCCACATGCCATAACAGTTTATATGAAGATTATTTTCTTTTCACTACTCACATATCTTAGAAGCTTTACTTTAGTGATCAACATTAGTGCTCTTGATTAACCAGATTTATCCTAAAACATGCACAGAGATTCAGGATCTGATTGAGAAGTGCCTGTCCATTGATCCAGCTAAACGACCAACTCTAGACCAGATGTTAGAACATCCCTGGTTTAAAATGGGTGAAGAAGGAGGGATGGTATGCCATTTAGTCCAACATTATTATGAAATATGAGGTATTGCAGTGGTTCCCCTGTCTGTATTTGGTGTAATAACACCTGCTAAATCTGCTTCTTCTAGTCAGCCGAATTCCGTCAGATCATGGATGAACTCACCGACAAAGCCAGTTAGACCATCAAGAAAGCCAGTTAGACCATCAAGAAAGTCAGTAAGACCATTTAGGAAGTCAGACAGACAAATTATCATTGTGTAAATTCTAGAGCAGGGGTCTCCAACCTTTTTGTGAGCAAGAAGGGCTACCACAATGTTTTATCCATTGTGGTAGCCCTTCTGGGGGGCTACTTTTTGATATAGTCTACTCAAAACCTTTTTTTAATTTTATTTTACTTGTTGAGATGTTTTAATTCAATTCAATTTTATTTATATAGTGCTTTCTCAATTGTTAATTGTTTCAATGCAGCTCTTATATATATATATATATATATATAAATACTATCGGGGTATGTGAACGGGTATATGCTTTGTTTTGGACAAACTAACTATTGCGGGATAAGTACATTTACTGGACATTTTATGTGAATGCTTTGTTAAAGAAGAATGTCTTAAGTTTAGATTTAAATTGATCTACTGGGTCTGATACTCGAACATTATTTGGTAAATCATTCCAGAGCTTAGGGACTAAGTAGGAAAAGGATCTACCACCTTTAGACACTTTTGATATTCTAGGGATAATTAAGTGGCCAGAATTTTGTGATCGCAGTTTACGTGGTGGATTGTATTCTGATTCTTTAATATACAAGGGCGCTAGGCCATTTAAGGCTTTGTAGGTGATTAGTGATATTTTAAATTGTATCTGATATTTAACTGGTAGCCAGTGTAAAGATTCCAGAATTGGACTTATGTGGTCATACTTTTTAGATCGAGTAAGCACTCTTGCGACAGCGTTTTGAACCAGCTGTAACTTGTTTACCTGATTTGCGTGACATCCCCCGAGTAACGAGTTACAATAGTCTATTCTAGAGGTCATAAAAGCGTGGATAAGCTTTTCTGCATCTGATGCAGACATCAAATGACGTATTTTTGAAATATTTCTAAGATGGAAGAATGCTGTGTGGCAGACGTTGGAGATATGACTATCGAAAGATAGATTGCTGTCGAACATCATGCCTAAGTTCTTAACCGTGGAAGATGGCCCCACCGTGCAGCCATCTATGGGCAACTTGTAATCTGACATATTATGTTTGGAGCGATTTGGTTCAATATAAAGTATCTCTGTCTTATTGGAGTTTATTATAAGAAAGTTATGTGCCATCCAGTCACTAATATCGCTAATGCAGTCTGTTAGCTTAGAGAGCTGGTGTGTTTCGCTAGGATGTGACGAGATAAAGTAAAGCTGGGTATCATCGGCATAGCAGTGAAAACTTATGTTTCCTGATAATGTCTCCTAGAGGTAACATATATAACAAGAATAGGATAGGACCTAAAACTGATCCCTGTGGTACGCCATACTTAACCGGGGAGTGATATGACTCTTCCTCATTTACATAAACAAAGTGATAGCGATTGGTTAGATACGATCTTAACCAGGCTAACGCCTGACCACTGATGCCAACATAGTTTTCTAGTCTATTGAGTAAGATTGTGTGATCTATTGTGTCAAAGGCTGCACTAAGGTCTAGTTATATAAGGATTGAGATTTCACAACGATCGGATGTTAAAAGGAGGTCATTTGTAACTCTAAGCAGTGCTGTCTCTGTGCTATGGTGGGGCCTGAATCCCGATTGGACCTTTTCATACGTACTATTATTCACTAAAAATGCGCATAGCTGGCTTGCCACTACTTTTTCTAATATTTTAGATAGAAAAGGTAGATTTGAGATTGGTCTAAAGTTATTAAACTCTCCCTGATCAAGGTGTGTTTTTTTAATGAGCGGTCTAATAAATGCTAGTTTGAAAGCTGTTGGAACGTATCCTAATTCTAGCGATGAGTTAAAGATATTTAGTACTGGGTCTGAAACTACATGAAATACCTCTTTAAGTAATTGTGTGGTGACGGAGTCTTACATACAGGACGATGATTTTTATGAGAGCTCTTCTATTGTTGTAGCTTTAAATGACTCAAGATGTTCGTATGGTAATCTAGTGTTAAATGTAAAATCTGCGATATAATGTGCTTTCATGCTAAAATCATCAAGAGAGGATGAGAGAGAGCTTTTGAATGAACAATGAATCATTGTTTGTTTGTTTGGTTTTAGGAAAAAACCCATCAAAATCCATTTAAAGAAAAATTACAACATTTTTCCAGACATTGGGGAAGAAGATAAAGAGCCCCTTTTGTTCACTGCTTCGGTAGGAACAAAGTGGTATCTTTCGTACCCTCCCCAGAGCTGAATCCGGGGAAGGCCAGTGATGATCTGGTCAATTCAGAGATGAAGACCAGTTCCGGGATGAAGGCTGATGATGATATTTCTCATCCCGTGGCAAAGGCAGACTATGATCTGCTGAATACTACAAAGCCTGAGGATGTATCGTCCACCCCCCAGCATTACACTGGCACTTCTTCCGTCAGTATTCCTCAGTTTGTCATCCTGAGGGCAGATACCAGTCTGAATATTGTGGATTTTAGCGAAGACGATTCAGTCGATACTGTGCTGAATGCTCGCACCAATCCTGCCAATCCCAAGCCAAAGAAGCCAACCTCATCTACTAGCGGTAAGTCTACTGTCATTGTTTACCTTCCTGCTGTTGGAGTTTATTTAAATCAATCAAAGTTTTTGTGTTTTTCATGATCTGTGCTTTTTGATTATGATATTGATACAGATGAGCTGTTTGGGGCGATTGGCTTTACCAGCAGGATGTACCCAAAAAGCCATGAATCTGATGGCAAACAGGTAACAAACTCAAATTATCATTGATGTGTAAATTCTAGAGCAGGGGTCTCCAACGGATAAAACATTTTGTTAACCCTTCTGGAGGGCTACTTTTTGATATAGTTTAAACTTTTTTTGTTTATTTTATTTTACTTGTTGATAAAGGGTTTCATTAATCCATTGCCATTTTAAGACTGGCACCATTCCCAAGACAAAGGGTTTTATTAATCCATATGAACCCAAGGAGAAGATGGACACCAACCCTGCCAATCCCAAGCCAAAGAAGCCAACCTCATCTACTAGCAGTGAGTCTACTGTCATTGTTCCCTTTCCTGCTGTTGTAGTTTATTTAAATCAATCAAAGTTTTTGTGTTTTTCATGATCTGTGCTTTCTGATCATAATATTGATACAGATGAGATGCTTGGGGCGATTGGCTTTACCAGCAAGGTGTACCAAGAAAGAGAAGACTCCGATGGCAAACAGGTAACAAACTCAAATTATCATTGATGTGTAAATTCTAGAGCAGGAGTCTCCAACCTCTTAGTGAGCAAGGGCTACCACAATAGATAAAACATCACAGACTATGTGCCGTACCTTTCGCTAAGGGCCCTTCAAGGCTGTATGGAAAATGCCCAGATTTTAGATTCTCAAAGCTTGAAAGTTATGTGTACAGTGTCGCAAGCATATTTTTCATGGGTTTTTTTTGTATTTGCAGGTCGCCATAAAGCAATTTTGGGAATGGAAACATAATCCTTACACTGATATTGTAAGTTATCAAAACAAGTTTGTGAAAAGATAATTTTTTAATGTAATATTATTTATTTATGCATTAATGCTTATCGCTGTAAGATTGGTTGAAATTTGTAGACAGATGATATCTATTTTATCTTAATTTTATCAGAAGGTTAACAACAATTCAAATGATGCCAATTTTAAGACTGGCACCATTCCCAAGACAAAGGGTTTTATTAATCCATATGAACCCAAGGAGAAGATGGACACCAACCCTGCCAATCCCAAGCCAAAGAAGCCAACCTCATCTACTAGCGGTGAGTCTACTGTCATTGTTTACCTTCCTGCTGTTGGAGTTTATTTAAATCAATCAAAGTTTTTGTGTTTTTCATGATTTGTGCTTTTTGATTATGATATTGATACAGATGAGCTGCTTGGGGCGATTGGCTTTACCAGCAGGATGTACCCAAAAAGCCATGAATCTGATGGCAAACAGGTAACAAACTTAAATTATCATTGATGTGTCAATTCTAGTGCAGGGGTCTCCAACCTTTTTGTGGCAAGGGCTACCACAATGGATAAAACATTGTGTTAGCCCTTCTGAAGGGCTACTTTTTGATATAGTCTACTCAAAACTTTTTTTATTTTACTTGTTAATAAAGGGTTTCATTAATCCATGTGAACCCAAGGAGAAGACGGACACCAACTCTGACAGTAGACTCACCGCTAGTAGATGAGGTTGGCTTCTTTGGCTTGGGATTGGCATTGTTCCCTTTCCTGCTGTTGGAGTTCATTTTAAATCAATCAAAGTTTTTGTGTTTTTCATGATCTGTGCTTTTTGATTATAATATTGATACAGATGAGGTGCTTGGGGCGATTGGCTTTACCAGCAGGATGTACCCAAAAAGCCATGAATCTGATGGCAAACAGGTAACAAACTCAAATTATCATTGATGTGTAAATTGTAGAGCAGGGGTCTCCAACGGATAAAACATTTTGTTAACCCTTCTGGAGGGCTACTTTTTGATATAGTTTAAACTTTTTTGTTTATTTTATTTTACTTGTTAATAAAGGGTTTCATTAATCCATGTGAACCCAAGGAGAAGACGGACACCATCTCTGGCAATCCCAAGCCAAAGAAGCTAACCTCATCTACTAGCGGTGAGTCTACTGTCATTGTTCCCTTTCATGCTGTTGTAGTTTATGTAAATCAATCAAAGTTTTTGTGTTTTTCATGATTTGTGCTTTTTGATTATAATATTGATACAGATGAGGTGCTTGGGGCGATTGGCTTTACCAGCAGGATGTACCCAAAAAGCCATGAATCTGATGGCAAACAGGTAACAAACTCAAATTATCATTGATGTGTAAATTCTAGAGCAGGGGTCTCCAACCTTTTGTGGCAAGGGCTACCACAATGGATAAAACATTGTGTTAGCCCTTCTGAAGGGCTACTTTTTGATATAGTCTACTCAAAACTTTTTTTTATTTTACTTGTTAATAAAGGGTTTCATTAATCCATGTGAACCCAAGGAGAAGACGGACACCATCTCTGCCAATCCCAAGCCAAAGAAGCCAACCTCATCTACTAGCGGTGAGTCTACTGTCATTGTTTACCTTCCTGCTGTTGTTGTTTATTTAAATCAAAGTTTTTGTGTTTTTCATGACCTGTGCTTTCTGATCATAATATTAATACAGATGAGATGCTTGGGGCGATTGGCTTTACCAGCAAGGTGTACCAAGAAAGAGAAGACTCCGATGGCAAACAGGTAACAAACTCAAATTATCATTGATGTGTAAATTCTAGAGCAGGAGTCTCCAACCTTTTTGTAAGCTACCATAATGGATAAAACATCACAGACTATGTGCCCTTCAAGGGTGCATTGAAAATGCCCAGATTTTAGAATCTCAAAGCTTGAAAGTTATGTGTACAGTGTCGCAAGCATATTTTTCATGTTTTTTTTTTTTTTTGTATTTGCAGGTCGCCATAAAGCAAGTTTGGGAATGGAAACATAATCCTTACACTGATATTGTAAGTTATCAAAACAAGTCTGTGAAAAGATAATTTCTTTATGTAATATTATTTATTTATGCATAAATGTGTTATAAATATATATATTTAGTTGATGAAGTGCTTATCGCTTTAAGATTGGTTGAAACTTGTAGACAGATGATATCTATTTTATCTTAATTTTATCAGAAGGTTAACAACAATTCAAATGATGCCAATTTTAAGACTGGCACCATTCCCAAGACAAAGGGTTTTATTAATCCATATGAACCCAAGGAGAAGATGGACGCCAACCCTGCCAAACCCAAGCCAAAGAAGCCAACCTCATCTACTAGCGGTGAGTCTACTGTCATTGTTTCCTTTCCTGCTGTTGGATTTCATTTAAATCAATCAAAGTTTTTGTGTTTTTCATGATCTGTGCTTTCTAATTATAATATTGATTCAGATGAGGTGGTTGGGGCGATTGGCTTTACCAGCAAGGTGTATCGAGAAAGAGAGGACTCCGATGGCAAACAGGTAACAAACTCAAATTTCTTTCAGCAAACATTGTGCTCTTTACATAAAGATTTATGTTTACTCAAAACATTAACTGAGTTAACCGATTGTAGATTCTCAAAGCTTGAAAGTTATGTGCAGAGTGTCAGGTGAGAAATAAACTCGCAAGCATATTTTTCATGTTTCTTTCTGTATTTGCAGGTCAACATCAAGCAAGTTTCAAAATGGACCCGTAACCCTTGCATTAATAGTGTAAGTTATCAAAACAAGTTTGTGAAAAACATTGTTTTATGTAATTATATTATTTATTTATTTAAATATAGTGCTTATTGCTTTAAATAGAAATGTGTGGACATAATTGATATGTATTTTATCTTAATTTTATCAGAAGGCTGACAATAATCCAGGCAATGCCAAATTAAAGACTGGCACCATTCCCAAGGCAAAGGCTGGCACCGGTTGTTGGCAATCCAGTTCGAAAACCTATTGCTATTCCCTGTGGTATCATGGTGAAGGCAGACCCCAAACCTGCCATCCCCAAAAAGACGGCTGTTTTTCATGAGCGTGATAAGAAGGTGAAGGCAGTAACCAAACCTGCCATTCCAAAGAAGACAGCTGATACCGAGGTGAAAGCAGATAGCGAGGAGATCAGTGCGGCACACAGTGAGTCTACCGTTATGATTACTCTAAATTGGTGGATCTTAATCGTTTTGATGGCCTCTTATTTTCCACAGAAATATTTGACGGATCCCCTACTCACCATATAGAAATATACAGATATGTTTTAGCTTATTTCATTGCTTGTTTTAAATCCTTTCAAGTCATCTTATGGCCCCTTTGGAAGTCTTTTGGGCCTGTCCTTTAGAAACAACGCTGTAAGGATGGGTTGCAATAACAAACCCCTGATTTGCTCTGAACTCTGCTTAACTATATTTTTGTTGGTCAACTCATAAACATGAAATGTGGCATTGTTGCTGTTTGAGTTCTTATACTAAATCAAAGGTTCTAGCAACCGCATACATTTTCATGTTTTCTGTCTGTTTTTCAGGAACCTTGTGTCATGATTATTGTATTGATACAGATAATCTGCTTGGTAAAGGTAGCTTTGGCACTGTGTTTCCGGGGACCAGTAAAGCCGATGGCAAACTGGTAGGGCACTCAAACTTATTTCAACAAACATTTTGCTCTGTACAGGTTTGATCAAAACATTTGTTAAATCAGTTAACAGATTGTAACTCAGTGGTTTTCTCTATTTGCAGGTTGCTATCAAGTTTGTGAAACGAAGGCAACCAAACCGTTACTTTATCATGGTAAGTTACAGTAGTTGTTTAAGTGCTTATTACTGTAATTAATATAACTGTAGGTTACATGAAGCACAGTTTAACAGACACTAAAATGCTATAAGCACCAAATAATATTAAGATGGAAAGGCTTTATTGTTTATGTTTACAAATATAAAACCAGTGGAAATTAAGCCTACTGTAGGTACAATACAAAAACAAAATGTTTTTGTCTAAAGAGCAACTTATTAACAACTAATGTTTTTCTTCAGCCTGGATCTGGAATGGTTCTCACAGAACTAGTAGTGTTGCACACATTAAAGGAGGATCCAAACCCTCATGTGATCAAACTTTATGACAGCTATGAGGATCCGGATTACTTCATACTCGTCATGGAGCGGCCTGATCCTTGCATGACCTTGAATGAGTTTATTAAACTTCAACGAGGTCTGCTGAAATCAACAGCACGCATCCTAATGCGTCAGGCAGTCATGGCTGTAAAACATTGCTTTAAGCATGAGACTTTTCATACTGACCTCCACGCTGGCAACTTCCTCGTGGATAAAAACAACATGCTGCTGAAGCTGATCGACTTTGGGTGCTGTGACCGATTAAGAGACACGGCCTATGCATATGAAGAGTATATGGGTGAGTTTTTTTTCATACCATAGTGTAGTGAAGCAATCTGCTTGTAGTGACTTATTGATCATGTGACTCTATCACACAACAACTGTCTTGCTTACAGGGGCACCGGCTTATCGGCCACCTGAGGTCCGCAACAGGGGCAGATACCACGCCATGTCAAGCAGTGTCTGGTCTCTGGGAACTCTGCTCTATTATATGGTTAATGTAAACTTGCCCTTTCCCAAATATGGGCCAGTAACTGAAGGCATGATAAACCACGAGAATGACTATTTAACAAAGCGTAAGTAAACGGCACAAACACAATAGGTCAGTTAAGTCTCTGATCAAATGCACAGTATCTGTGAAAGACAGTCAGTAAACATTATTCGAGCATATGCAGGACTCAGTGCAAGGATTATCCCCCTGCCAAATTGTTTCAATATTTTTGCTTTCACTGCTAAAACAAACATCCTGTAATATACCAGCAGAAAGATGTGATTCATTACTACTAAGTAGTTAGTTAAACTGCCCATATTTTATAAAACTATCATGAGCATTGACCGGTCAGTTTAAAGTTCTAAAAAAAGGCTGGATAATATTTGAGCTATACTGAAGATGCATGTTGAGATATACATTATATTAAACATACATTATATTATTAAAGAAATCTGTAACCTTAAGTTCATGTGATCAGAGACTTTATATAGTCTTTTAATTTAAAATGATGACAATAATGTTTCCACATGCCATAACAGTTTATATGAAGATTATTTTCTTTTCACTACTCACATATCTTAGAAGCTTAACTTTAGTGATCAACATTAGTGCTCTTGATTAACCAGATTTATCCTAAAACATGCACAGAGATTCAGGATCTGATTGAGAAGTGCCTGTCCATTGATCCAGCTAAACGACCAACTCTAGACCAGATGTTAGAACATCCCTGGTTTAAAATGGGTGAAGAAGGAGGGATGGTAGGCCATTTAGTCCAACATTACTATGAAATATGAGGTATTGCAGTGGTTCCCCTGTCTGTATTTGGTATAATAACACCTGCTAAATCTGCTTCTTCTAGTCAGCCGAATTCCGTCAGATCATGGATGAACTCACCGACAAAGCCAGTTAGACCATCAAGAAAGCCAGTTAGACCATCAAGAAAGTCAGTAAGACCATTTAGGAAGTCAGACAGACAAATTATCATTGTGTAAATTCTAGAGCAGGGGTCTCCAACCTTTTTGTGAGCAAGAAGGGCTACCACAATGTTTTATCCATTGTGGTAGCCCTTCTGGGGGGCTACTTTTTGATATAGTCTACTCAAAACCTTTTTTTAATTTTATTTTACTTGTTGAGATGTTTTAATTCAATTCAATTTTATTTATATAGTGCTTTTCTCAATTGTTAATTGTTTCAATGCAGCTCTTATATATATATATATATATATATATATATATATATATATATATATATATATATATATATATATATATATATATATATATATAAATACTATCGGGGTATGTGAACGGGTATATGCTTTGTTTTGGACAAACTAACTATTGCGGGATAAGTACATTTACTGGACATTTTATGTGAATGCTTTGTTAAAGAAGAATGTCTTAAGTTTAGATTTAAATTGATCTACTGGGTCTGATACTCGAACATTATTTGGTAAATCGTTCCAGAGCTTAGGGACTAAGTATGAAAAGGATCTATCACCTTTAGACACTTTTGATATTCTAGGGATAATTAAGTGGCCAGAATTTTGTGATCGCAGTGTACGTGATGGATTGTATTCTGATAGTAGTTCTTTAATATACGAGGGCGCTAGGCCATTTAAGGCTTTGTAGGTGATTAGTGATATTTTAAATTGTATCTGATATTTAACTGGTAGCCAGTGTAAAGATTCCAGAATTGGACTTATGTGGTCATACTTTTTAGATCGAGTAAGCACTCTTGCGACAGCGTTTTGAAACAGCTGTAACTTGTTTACCTGATTTGCGTGACATCCCCCGAGTAACGAGTTACAATAGTCTATTCTATAGGTCTTAAAAGCGTGGATAAGCTTTTCTGCATCTGATGCAGACATCAAATGACGTATTTTTGAAATATTTCTAAGATGGAAGAATGCTGTGTGGCAGACGTTGGAGATATGACTATCGAAAGAGGCATGATGTTCGACAGCAATCTATAAGTTCTTAACCGTGGAAGATGGCCCCACCGTGCAGCCATCTATGGGCAACTTGTAATCTGACATATTATGTTTGGAGCGATTTGGTTCAATATAAAGTATCTCTGTCTTATTGGAGTTTATTATAAGAAAGTTATGTGCCATCCAGTCACTAATATCGCTAATGCAGTCTGTTAGCTTAGAGAGCTGGTGTGTTTCGCTAGGATGTGACGAGATAAAGTAAAGCTGGGTATCATCGGCATAGCAGTGAAAACTTATGTTTCCTGATAATGTCTCCTAGAGGTAACATATATAACAAGAATAGGATAGGACCTAAAACTGATCCCTGTGGTACGCCATACTTAACCGGGGAGTGATATGACTCTTCCTCATTTACATAAACAAAGTGATAGCGATTGGTTAGATACGATCTTAACCAGGCTAACGCCTGACCACTGATGCCAACATAGTTTTCTAGTCTATTGAGTAAGATTGTGTGATCTATTGTGTCAAAGGCTGCACTAAGGTCTAGTTATATAAGGATTGAGATTTCACAACGATCGGATGTTAAAAGGAGGTCATTTGTAACTCTAAGCAGTGCTGTCTCTGTGCTATGGTGGGGCCTGAATCCCGATTGGACCTTTTCATACGTACTATTATTCACTAAAAATGCGCATAGCTGGCTTGCCACTACTTTTTCTAATATTTTAGATAGAAAAGGTAGATTTGAGATTGGTCTAAAGTTATTAAACTCTCCCTGATCAAGGTGTGTTTTTTTAATGAGCGGTCTAATAAATGCTAGTTTGAAAGCTGTTGGAACGTATCCTAATTCTAGCGATGAGTTAAAGATATTTAGTACTGGGTCTGACACTAGATGAAATACCTCTTTAAGTAATTGTGTGGTGACGGAGTCTTACATACAGGACGATGATTTTTATGAGAGCTCTTCTATTGTTGTAGCTTTAAATGACTCAAGATGTTCGTATGGTGATCTAGTGTTAAATGTAAAATCTGCGATATAATGTGCTTTCATGCTAAAATCATCAAGAGAGGATGAGAGAGAGCTTTTGAATGAACAATGAATCATTGTTTGTTTGTTTGTTTGGTTTTAGGAAAAAACCCATCAAAATCCATTTAAAGAAAAATTACAAAATTATTCCAGACATTGGGGAAGAAGATAAAGAGCCCCTTTGTTCACTGCTTCGGTAGGAACAAAGTGGTACCTTTCGTACCCTCCCCAGAGCTGAAACGGGGAATCCGGGAAGGCCAATGATGATCTGGACAATTCAGAGATGAAGACCAGTTCCGGGATGAAGGCTGATGATGATATTTCTCATCCCGTGGCAAAGGCAGACTATGATCTGCTGAATACTACAAAGCCTGAGGATGTATCGTCCGCCCCCCAGCATTACACTGGCACTTCTTCCATCAGTATTCCTCAGTTTGTCATCCCGAGGGCAGATACCAGTCTGCATATTGTGGATTTTAGCGAAGACGATTCTGTCGATACTGTGCTGAATGCTCGCACCAATCCTGCCAATCCCAAGCCAAAGAAGCCAACCTCATCTACTAGCGGTGAGTCTACTGTCATTGTTTACCTTCCTGCTGTTGTAGTTTATTTAAATCAATCAAAGTTTTTGTGTTTTTCATGATTTGTGCTTTTTGATTATGATATTGATACAGATGAGCTGTTTGGGGCGATTGGCTTTAACAGCAGGATGTACCCAAAAAGCCATGAATCTGATGGCAAACAGGTAACAAACTCAAATTATCATTGATGTGTAAATTCTAGAGCAGGGGTCTCCAACGGATAAAACATTTTGTTAACCCTTCTGGAGGGCTACTTTTTGATATAGTTTAAACTTTTTTGTTTATTTTATTTTACTTGTTGATAAAGGGTTTCATTAATCCATTGCCAATTTTAAGACTGGCACCATTCCCAAGACAAAGGGTTTTATTAATCCATATGAACCCAAGGAGAAGATGGACACCAACCCTGCCAATCCCAAGCCAAAGAAGCCAACCTCATCTACTAGCGGTGAGTCTACTGTCATTGTTCCCTTTCCTGCTGTTGTAGTTTATTTAAATCAATCAAAGTTTTTGTGTTTTTTATGACCTGTGCTTTCTGATCATAATATTGATACAGATGAGATGCTTGGGGCGATTGGCTTTACCAGCAAGGTGTACCAAGAAAGAGAAGACTCCGATGGCAAACAGGTAACAAACTCAAATTATCATTGATGTGTAAATTCTAGAGCAGGAGTCTCCAACCTCTTAGTGAGCAAGGGCTACCACAATAGATAAAACATCACAGACTATGTGCCGTACCTTTCGCTAAGGGCCCTTCAAGGGTGTATGGAAAATGCCCAGATTTTAGATTATCAAAGCTTGAAAGTTATGTGTAGAATGTCAGGTGAAAAAATAAACTCGCAAGCATATTTTTCATGGTTTTTTTTGTATTTGCAGGTCGCCATAAAGCAATTTTGGGAGTGGAAACATAATCCTTACACTGATATTGTAAGTTATCAAAACAAGTTTGTGAAAAGAGAATTTTTTAATGTAATATTATTTATTTATGCATTGATGCTTATCGCTGTAAGATTGGTTGAAATTTGTAGACAGATGATATCTATTTTATCTTAATTTTATCAGAAGGTTAACAACAATTCAAATGATGCCAATTTTAAGACTGGCACCATTCCCAAGACAAAGGGTTTCATTGATCCATATGAACCCAAGGAGAAGACGGACGCCAACCCTGCCAATCCCAAGCCAAAGAAGCCAACCTCATCTACTAGCGGTGAGTCTACTGTCATTGTTCCCTTTCATGCTGTTGGAGTTCATTTAAATCAATCAAAGTTTTTGTGTTTTTCATGATCTGTGCTTTCTGATTATAATATTGATTCAGATGAGGTGGTTGGGGCGATTGGCTTTACCAGCAAGGTGTATCGAGAAAGAGAAGACTCCGATGGCAAACAGGTAACAAACTCAAATTTCTTTCAGCAAACATTGTGCTCTTTACATAAAGATTTATGTTTACTCAAAACATTAACTGAGTTAACCGATTGTAGATTCTCAAAGCTTGAAAGTTATGTGCAGAGTGTCAGGTGAGAAATAAACTCGCAAGCATATTTTTCATGTTTCTTTCTGTATTTGCAGGTCAACATCAAGCAAGTTTCAAAATGGACCCGTAACCCTTGCATTAATATTGTAAGTTATCAAAACAAGTTTGTGAAAAACATTGTCTTATGTAATTTTTTATTTAAATATAGTGCTTATTGCTTTAAATAGAAATGTGTGGACATAATTGATATGTATTTTATCTTAATTTTAATCAGAAGGCTGACAATAATCCAGGCAATGCCAAATTAAAGACTGGCACCATTCCTAAGGCAAAGGCTGGCACCGGTGTTGGCAATCCAGTTCGAAAACCTATTGCTATTCCCTGTGGTATCATGGTGAAGGCAGACCCCAAACCTGCCATCCCCAAAAAGACGGCTGTTTTTCATAATCGTGAAGGTGAAGGCAGTAACCAAACCTGCCATTCCAAAGAAGACAGCTGATACCGAGGTGAAAGCATATAGCGAGGAGATCGATACGACACACAGTAAGTCTACTGTTATGATTACTCTAAATTGGTGGATCTTAATCGTTTTGATGGCCTCTTATTTTCCACAGAAATATTTGACGGATCCCCTACTCACCATATAGAAATATACAGATATGTTTTAGCTTATTTCATTGCTTGTTTTAAATCCTTTTAAATCTGACATATTATGTTTGGAGTGATTTGGTTCAATAAAAAGTATCTCTGTCTTATTGGAGTTTATTATAAGTAAGTTATGTGCCATCCAGTCACTAATATCACTAATGCAGTCTGTTAGCTTAGAGAGCTGGTGTGTTTTGCTAGGATGTGACGAGATAAAGTAAAGCTGGATATCATTCGCATAGCAGTGAAAACTTATGTTATGTTTCCTGATAATGTCTCCTATAGGTAACATATATAACAAGAATAGGATAGGACCTAAAACTGATCCCTGTGGTACGCCATACTTAACCGGGGAGTGATATGACTCTTCCTCATTTACATAAACAAAGTGATAGCGATTGGTTAGATACGATCTATACCAGGCTAACGCCTGACCACTGATGGCAACATAGTTTTCTAGTCTATTGAGTAAGATTGTGTGATCTATTGTGTCAAAGGCTGCACTAAGGTCTAGTTATATAAGGATTGAGATTTCACAACGATCGGATGTTAAAAGGAGGTAATTTGTAACTCTAAGCAGTGCTGTCTCTGTGCTATGGTGGGGCCTGAATCCTGATTGGAACTTTTCATATGTATTATTATTTTCTACGAATGTGCGTAGCTGGCTTGCCACTACTTTTTCTAATATTTTAGATAGAAAAGGTAGATTTGAGATTGGTCTAAAGTTATTAAGATCTCCCTGATCAAGGTGTGTTTTTTTAATGAGCGGTCTAATAACTGCCTGGAGTCTTACATACAGGACGATGATTGGATGAGAGCTCTTCTATTGTTGTAGCTTTAAATGACTCAAGATGTTTGTATAGTAATCTAGTGTTAAATGTAAAATCTGCGATATAATGTGCTTTCATGCTAAACTCATCAAGAGAGGATGAGAGAGAGATTTTGAATGAACAATGAATCATTGTTTGTTTGTTTGTTTGTTTGGTTTTAGGAAAAAAAACCATCAAAATCTATTAAAAGAAAAATTACAACATTTTTCCAGACATTGGGGAAGAAGATAAAGAGCCCCTTTGTTCACTGCTTCGGGAGGAACAAAGTGGTACCCGTCATACCCAACCTAGAGCTGAAACCGAGGAATTCGGGGAAGGCCAATGATGATCTGGACAAATCAGAGATGAAGATCAGTTCCAGGATGAAGGCTGATGACGATATTGCCCATCCCGTGGCAAAGGCAGACTATGATCTGCCGAATACAACAAAGACTAATGATGTATCGTCCAACCCCCAGCATTACACTGGCACTTATTTCACCGGTGATGGACTTAGGGCGCACTCACATTATCCAAACCAAACCATGCCCCAGCGCGATTGTCACGCCTCCCTACTCCCCCAGGTGCACGCACTCACACTGTACTTTTTATCGATCCGAGTTCGGGCGTGCTTTCGTCATTAAGATGCGATTGTTTTGAAAAAAGCAGGAAGTAAAGCTCTCTCTTAACCCTGGAACCCACCGTAATGATAAGTCTGTTCGTTTGGTGTCGTTTGTCGTTTGGTGCGCGATTACAGACAGCCCTCTCAAATGTCATCATATTGCTTAGTTGATCTGTCACATGCGCAGCGCGTACATTCACGTAACCCCGCTGCGCGCATCAAAAGGTTTGTACGGAGGCAGATGAAGGTGAGTGGTCGCGCAAGTGACGTCTTCACCTTTTGAATCGCGCTCAGGCGCGATTGCGCTCACACCACAGCCTTCCGCGCCTGAGCCTAAGTGAACCGCACTCCGGCCCACCTCTGCAACCCGGCCGCGGCGCGATTAACCAATCCGCGCCCGGGCGCGGAACAGAGCGATCACACTAGTCAAACAAACCAGGCTTTGGGTGTCAAACGCGCCCGAGCGCGGTTTGGTTTGGATAGTGTGAGTGCGCCCTTAAGGCTACCGATGACCAAGCCTTAATGAAGCTGGGGACAGAGAAACGTCTGACCAATTTCGGCTTGAACTCTGATCCCAGTTCAGCCGAGCCTCAGATGACTGCCATTTATTTGGTCAGCGACGAAACAACCTTTACTATCTTGAGGGCAGACACCAGTCTGCATATTTTGGATTTTTGCGAAGACGATTCAGTCAATACCGTGCTGAATGCTCGCACCAACCCTGCCAATCCCAAGCCAAAGAAGCCAACCTCATCTACTAGCGGTGAGTCTACTGTCATTGTTCTCTTTCCTGCTGTTGGAGTTCATTTTAATCAATCAATCAGTTTTTGTGTTTTTCATGACCTGTGCTTTCTGATTATGATATTGATACAGATAAGGTGCTTGGGGCGATTGGCTTTACCAGGAGGATGTTCCAAGAAAGAGAAGACTTCGATGGCAAACAGGTAACAAAATCAAATTTCTTTCAGCAAACATTGTGTTCTTTACATAAAGATTTATGTTTATTAAAAACATTAACCGAGTTAACCGATTGTATGAATTTTTCAGGTAGATCTTGTCAGCTTTATCATTTTAAAAGTAGATTTAATGTTTATGCTTAAAAAAGTGCATATAGCTGCTAATTGTATTTGTTGTTTGCTGATTTTCAAAAATAAAACTTGTTAAAATGTTTTCAGTGTGTGTATCAGTTCTTTTTGAACATTTCCATCTCAATTTAAGAAAACCATGATAATATTGATAACCGTAATAACTTTGGTCACTATAATCATGATATGAAATTTTCTAACCGTCCCATCCCTACTTGCAAGTATATTTTTCATGTTTCTTTCTGTATTTGCAGGTCAACATCAAGCAAGTTTCAAAATGGACCCGTAACCCTTGCATTGATATTGTAAGTTATCAAAACAAGTTGGTGAAAAACATATTATTTTATGTAATTATTTATTTATTTATTTAAATATAGTGCTTATTGCTTTAAATAGAAATGTGTAGACATATATGTATTTTATCTTAATTTTATCAGAAGTCTGACAATAATCCAGGCGATGCCAAATTAAAGACTGGCACCATTCCCAAGGCAAAGGCTGGCACCGGTGTTGGCAATCCAGTTCGAAAACCTATTGTTGTTCCATGTAGACAGACAACAAACCTGCAGTTCCCAAGAAGACGGCTTGTTTTCATCCACGTGACATCGAGGTGAAAGCAGATAGCGAGGAGATCGATACGACACACAGTGAGTCTACTGTTATGATTACTCTAAATTGGTGGATCTTAATCGTTTTGATGGCCTCTTATTTTCCACAGAAATATTTGACAGCTCCTCTACTCACCATATAGAAATATACAGATATGTTTTAGCTTATTTCATTGCTTGTTTTAAATCCTTTCAAGTCATCTTATGGCCCCTTTGGAAGTCTTTTGGGCCTGTCCTTTAGAAACATCGCTGTAAGGATGGGTTGCAATAACAAACCCCTGATTTGCTCTAAACTCTGCTTAACTTTATTCTTGTTGGTCAACTCATAAACATGAAATGTGGCATTGTTGCTGTTTGAGTTCTTATACTAAATCAAAGGTTCTAGCAACCGCATACATTTTCATGTTTTCTGTCTGTTTTTCAGGAACCTTGTTTGATGATTATTGTATTGATACAGATAATCCGCTTTGTAAAGGTAGCTTTGGCGCTGTGTTTCCGGGGACCAGTAAAGCCGATGGCAAACCGGTAGGGCACTCAAACTTATTTCAACAAACATTGTGCTCTGTACAGATTTAAAGAGCAACTTATTAACAACTAATGTTTTTCTTCAGCCTGGATCTGGATTGGTTCTTACAGAACTAGCAGTGTTGCTCAAGTTAAAGGAAAATCCAAACCCTTATGTGATCAAACTTTATGACAGCTACAGATGTGGCCTTTAAAAACGCGTGTTTTCTCCCGCGGCATTCGCCAATTCGTGTCACGGAGTCTCGCAGAATTCTGCAAGTGCTTTCGGGGGGGCTACTTTCCCTTTTCCCTTAATGTGTTTCGCTTCACAGAATATCCACCAGGTGGCACATAAGTGTATGCTTTGTCATTGCGGTTGTTTCCAGAAGTTAATAAGGGCTTTGCTGAATATATAACATTGCTATTAAAACAGCAAAGTGACGTCAACCCCTTCTTGCCAGCATAACAGCGCATACAACTAATAAGATGTGCAATGCGCATTTATACTAAAGTGCAACAGAGACCCTTACGAAAATAAACCATGGGTTTATTGTGGTAAAAGTGTAGTAATCATGTTTTTTTTGGTGTATTGATTACTACGGGTTTACTACACTTACCATGGTACACCTTTATACACCTTTCTGCTTTGTTTAAATTGACAAGCATTTTATTTGCCACTGTCAACACGGTTTGTGATTGATTTACTGATTTATTACAGAAACTTGTCAGAAGCAAAGCTGTTGTACTAAGCATCTTTAAATATATGTTTTGAAGTAAAAAATGTTGTAAAAAATATATTAGCATTCTTATGTATGAAGAATAACAATATGATACATTTATATTGCGCTAAAATGCTTTACATATGGAAAGAGGAATTATTCTCAACCATGGGCGGCGCTAGAGGTGGGCTAGCGGGGCTTGAGCCCCGGACCTATTTTGTAAAGCCCCGATTGTTATAATATGGGCGTAACTAATTTTAATCTGTTAAAATATTTTCTATTACAGCCGAACTGTAAATCTCTCGTCAAGAACTGTCAACTTGCTCGTTTGATTATTTATGTAGACGGTTAAAAACACGTCTTATAGACCTTTTTTTCCCTTCCAAAGCGCGTGAGAGGTGGCGCGTCTTTCGTTGCTACTGTACGCAACCATGAGCACGCTCTCCGTGACGGCAAGTGACTGAATGCGTGATCGGATTTGAATTGCTCATATTCAGGGAACTACACTGCGACCAAAATGGTTAGTTCACGCCAAGTCACAGCTTCAATGGCAACACCTCATATACTGTAGAGATGGAGATGTAACACATACTAAACCACGGATTAAAAATAGAGTCATCAGTGCCCATGTTAAGAAAAGAGGAAAGATAAGGAGAAAGGTGCAAAAAATAAAAGACTGTATGCTATGAAGCTCACTCATCTCAATATAAGAATTATATGAAGTATATATCATTATGTTGCTTGCTGTGTCTGTGCTTAAGTTACTCAGAGCAGTAGCCTTATTTATTTTTACAGAGATTGAACATAACCAAGTCAAGTCTGTAACTTAAAAAATCCTAATTAAATCAAAACAGAAACACTACCTGGTTGCAGAAAATGTATAATCATTAATACATTCATACTCAGGAATTTAATGTGTTAGTTTAGTGCCAAGTTTTAATATAAAGTTATTTAAGATAAGGTTAAGAAAATGTTAATACTGTTTAATATACAGTGCAATATAAATAGAAATAATAGAAAAATATGTAATTTACATAAATATTGTGTATTTTATGTAGGGCTGTCAATAGATTCAAATATTTAATCGTGATTAATCGCATGATTTCATGAGTTAACTCGCGATTAATCGCACATTTTTATCTTTTCTAAATTTACCTAAATGTAACACTTTTCAAGTTTTTAATGCTCTAATCAGCATGGATTTGGATAATATATTTGCTATATGCAAATGTATGTCTACAACAGCCTGTTTACATTTTCAACAGAACCATCAGCAGGGCTCTAGAGTGCGACCAATTTGGTCGCACATGCGACCTAATTACTCAATGGTGCGACTTAAAAAAATATCAGGTCGCACTGGTGCGACCAGGAGTTAGAGGGAAAAAGCCATGGTCCAGATCTACGTGTGTGTACATTTAAAAATGCGTGTGCGCTCCAGTCAGAGAGAGAGAGAGAGAGAGGTGAGTCCGTCAAATAAACAGAGTGGATGTAGCCGCGGATTATAAGAGAAGAGGAAAAGAACGATTGACAACTCTTTCGTTAAGAATGTTAAGTTGCCTGATCCGTCCAAAGATCATAACCAATGCTCTGACATCAACCTCCCGTCACATCAGGTCCGAAGACGGAATTAGGTAATGAGCCTCATACAATCGAGTCAGAGCCAAAGCATAATTCTTTTGAAGAAAATTATTTGAACGTAACCCCAAACAGCAATGTCACGTGCCGTGCGCCAAATTTATAGAAAAAAGCCAGGAGTCAGGACCGCTGTTTTCTTCATAATCTTACTTCCAAATCTAATTCTATAAACTTTTCAGTGTTTGCTGTATCGCTATCACCGCCCTGCCAGACTGTCTTAAATAGAGAAATAAGTTCATTCCTTGATTTGCGTTGTTGATTCATTTATAAATAATTCCCCCAAGGGTTTAGTTTATGTGCAAAAAGCATTAAAATGAATAGAACATAATGATTACATCTTTCTTTTGTGAAAAAATAATAAAATAAATAAGCCTACATGAAATGTGTTTAACTTAAATATTAGCAAATTAACAAAACGAATTCAAAAGTAGCCTATATGAGTTTATTTATTGTGTGACGCGCTCCAAATCCGATGCAGCACAAAATTTTTTTTATGCAATCTCATCACGCGTTTCATGCCATCACCGGTGCGCGTTTACACAGGGCAGCGAGAAAAATACATTAAACTTTAAACATTTAACATTCTACTTGAGTTTTTTTGGACATCCCTTTGGAATCACTGCAATCATATCATAAATTTAAAAGGTATAAATATAAGCGCAAATTTATGAGTGTTCAAACACTGCTGACCGCTCAGCTGTCAATCTGCCGACCCTCACAAAGTTTCACATTAAATGTTAATATATTTGTCCAGTCATGGTCCTGTGCTTATTTCTGTCAATGTTCTGCATGAAGATCTTTAAAGTTTTCTGCTTACTTCACGATTTGCGGTGCGGCCGGTCGCAGTCTTTATGTAAAACGGGCGGGTATGAAATAAATTGATGCTGGATAAATTGATGTCGGATAACGGGTCAAGTGTTATTTTAATCGCGCAGATGCGGGTTATCAAACAGGACTGTGCATGACTCGTATAAGGAAAATTATAAAATAGCCTACATGTTTATATTCTGTATTAAACCACCATGGGCGCTAAACCCAAAAATGACAATTCTGTCATCATTAACTGTCCCTCATTTTGTTACAAACCTGTATAAATTTATTTGTTCTGATAAACACGAAGCAAGATATTTTGAGGAATATTAATAACCAAACCAAGCATGAGCCCCATTCACTTCTAGGAAAAAAAAATACTATGGAAGTGAATGGGGCTCATGAATGGTTTGGTTACAAACATTCCTCCAAATATTTTTATTCATGTTTACCAGAACAAAGACATTTATACAGGTTTGTAACAACATGAGAGTGAGTAAATTATGACAGAATTTTCATTTTTGGGTGAACTATAAATCCGATGCAGTCAAAAATTAGGGTGCACCTAACTTTTGTGCTGGTGCACCTAAGAAAAAATGTTAGTGCAAAAAGTTAGCCCTGATTAGTCATAGTTTTATAAATGTTTTTGCCTTTAGAAGACCTTGTTCTTTCTCCATTTCTGTTTGCTGCTGCATCATTTGTGATCTGTGCTGGCAAATTGAGTTGGGATGAGCAAATTTTAAAAAATGTGTCATTTATATTTTAACATTCTCTATTAAAAAACTTCAAAACAATTGTTGGAATCTGACAAAGCATGACAGAACTATACCTGTTAATGCAGAGCAAAAACAATATCAATATATATGTTACATATATGTTTTTCTTTTATTGTTTAATTTTGATATTGAGACAGACCACTTTAAGACTGTAGGATAATACAAGGGTTTAATATAATGACACAACAGATACTTTTCCTTAACAGTTAACCAAACATGGTCATACCTGCGTGAATTCTTGTCAAAACAGATATTTTTAAAACTGTAATTTTGTGTTAGATGTCTATATCGGGGTCACGCACTCGTGTGTTTGTGTGCATGCGCTTCAGACGTCTGCGTCAGACATCGCTTTTGAGTCTTGTCACTCTTAATAACTCTTTTAACATCAATCAGATCCCGAACTTTATTTCTCTTAATAATTATTTTAACATCAAGAAAGTCCTGCAGTCTATTTTCTATAATTTCTGAATGCTTTAAAAACGAACCTAAAAAGTGAAAGAAGACGCATCTTTGCTTTATATGGATTTGGGACGGTACACCTCACAGGAAACGTGCAGATAAAGATAATTTTAGACATTTAATGACCATTTACAGCATTGGATTTGCTAGACGAGACCTTAATGTTCTTATTTTTATGAAAAGATCCGACTCATCTAGACAGCGCCAGTCTCTTGCTGCGTCTCAATTCATCCAGCTGTGGGTCAAACAGAAATTGTGTGTTGCGTTAATCGCGCGTTAATAAAATTAGTGCCGTTAAAATTAATTTGCGTTAACGCGTTATTTACGCATTTATTTTGACAGCCCTAATTTTATGTTAAAATAGCTTTGCAGCCCTGAAACGAGATGTCAATCTTGGGTTTGAGTTTGAGATCCAGGAACATATCCTGGATGAAATTTTTATTTATCCTGGATGAATTAAGAGATGAGTGTGAAAGGGGGAAAAATATGACATTAAAAAGATCTGCACACTGTAAAAAGTCCCTTTAAAAAGACCTTCGTCAGGCAAACACACACACACACACACACACACACACACACACACACACACACACACACACACACACACACACACACACACACACACACACACACACACACACACACAAACAAGGATCATTATTAAACAAGAGTTCACAGGCTCAAACACTTTCAATTAATGACACCTGTTAACAATCAAGGTCACTCAAGTAAGCAGCTAAAGTAGTCACATTAAAGTAACACCTAAAAACGTCATATAACACCCAAACATTCTCCCATCATCTTTTTGATATATTTTTCAAATAAGATTAATCAATACTTAAATCACATGAAAAAAAAAACTCACTCTTACATGTAGGTACAAAAGATATCAATTAGAAACATGAATTAAAATCAAGTTCTAAATTCAATCCCTTAGGAGAAAGAGTATTTAGTGTGTAAATGTAGTAAGCTTCTCTTTTTAATAGGAGATTGTTAACATCACCACCTCTTCTAGGCACTTGGACATGTTCAATTCCAATATATCTGAGTGTGGACAGATTATGTCTTTTTGAATTAAAATGTACTGCTACTGGGTTTTTTTGATCATTTGTGCGTATACTACTTCAATGTTCTGCAATTCTAGTTTTTAAAGCTCGTTGTGTCTTACCAATATACGCCAACCCGCATGGACATTTAATCATGTAAATAAAATTTTTGGTGGTACAAGTGATGACACCCTTAATTTCAAACTCCTTCCCTGAATGGGGATGAGAGAAGACCTTTGTTTTGATGGTAAAATTACACTGGGCACAACGACCACAGCTGTAATTACCCGAAGGGATAGATAAAAAGTGAGTGGGTCGTTCAGGTAAACTGACATCAGCCCTTACAAGATGATCACGTATATTGGGAGAGCGTTTATACACAAATCTTGGTGTTTTTTCAAAGATATCACTAAGGGGAGGATCAGATTTTGGGATGTACCAATGTTTGTTAATAATCTTTTTTATATCTGGACAAATAGGAGAATATTGAACGGTACATACAATTGATTTGTTTTCTGATTTTAGCCGTTTTTTATTTAGAGAGGTTTCTTGAGTTTCATTTTCAAATCTCCTAACTGCAGACTGTATCCAATCTTCATTATAACCCCGCTCTCTAAATCTATTAACCAGATCAGTACTTTGTTGTGTACATGACTGTTCAGTACTACAAATTCGACGTATCCGGTTAAATTGACTAATGGGCAAGCTACGTTTCAAAGTTGTAGGATGGTAGCTCTGTCCATGCAAAAGTGTATTACGGTCAGTGGGTTTTCTATAGAGATATGTGATGATTTTATTGCCATTCTTAATAATACGGATGTCCAAAAAACTGACACACAAATCATCATAATTCACAGTAAAACGCAAGTGTTCATCGTAGGTGTTAAGGAGACTGTGAAATTGAAGCAACTGATTTTCAGTACCTGACCATAACATAAAAATATCATCAATGTACCTTCTCCAAATAACAATATTTGACAAAAAGGGATTCTTTAGACCATTAAAAATGAATTTCTGTTCAAAAAGGCCCACATACAAGTTAGCATAATTTGGGGCCATGGTGCTACCCATGGCAGTGCCCTTAATCTGAAGAAAGAAATCATCTTTGTATCTAAAAATGTTTTTAGTCAACACCATTTTGGCTAATGTTTTAATGCAATCAACACTAGGGTTTGTGTCTTGATGTAGGTCTCTAAGAAAGACTTCTATTGCCTCTATCCCTCCTTCATGTGGAATGTTAGTGTATAAAGACTCAACATCGAATGTTACAAACAATATTTCATCAGGTAAATCAATCGTTTTTAAACATTTTATCATATCGATAGAGTCTTTCACAAAAGAGGGCAGTGTGGATACAACTGGCTTTAAGAAAAAATCCACAAATGTTGACATTTTCTCAGTAAGAGACCCGATTCCAGATATAATCGGTCTTCCTGGAGGGTTAGTAAGGTCTTTATGTATCTTAGGAAGAATGTAAATGACCGGTGTAATTGGATAATCAACCTTCATGAAACTAAACTCCTGTTTTGTGATTTCACCAACATCCACCAAATTTTGAAGGTATTCCAGAATTTCAATCTTAAAAACCAAGGTGGGGTCAGTACTCAATTTCTTATAGAAGACATCATCATTTAATTGTCTTTCAACTTCTAGATCATAGTTAGTAAAATTCATAATCACAATGGAACCACCTTTATCTGCTGGTTTGACTATAATGGTCTTATCCTTTTTCAAATCAGATAGAGCACTTCGTTCATCCTTAGTTAAATTATTAAAAACCTTGTGCTCACGTTTGTTAGAAAATACCTCCCGTACATCCCCCTCTACAAGACGACAAAACGTTTCTAAAGAGGCATTTCTGTTCTTAAAAGGAACAAATGATGATTTACCTCGAAAGTTTGTAGAGATTCTTGTTGTTTCAGAAGGGGGAGGATGATCATGAGAAGCATCTTCAACACTAGAAAGGGTATTCAAAGGTTCCACAGAAGATCTATTACCAAAAAATTCTTTAATACGTAAAGTTCTAAAAAATTTTTGAAGGTCCACATAGGTATTGAATTCGTCATAATTAGTTGTCGTCTAAAAAAGAAGATGAAGAGGAAGCCGTACTCAACTGAGTTTGAATCAGATTCTGAAACTCAGTTGAGTACGGCTTCCTCTTCATCTTCTTTTTTAGACGACACAATACCTCAAAGGCGACTAACATCAAGAGGCCATGTGAGAGGAAGAAAAGGAGAAAATGTAGGAGGAGTAAGAAGAAGAGACTTTTCTCCCCGTCAATATTACACTCGGAGCAGGAAATATCCAATGTGATCAATTTGTCTGATAAAACTATCTCTCCTGCAGGCTTAACTGCCTTGAGTAAAGGACTGTCTTTTGTCCCTACAACTAATTGTGACGAATTCAATACCTATGTGGACCTTCAAAAATTTTTTAGAACTTTACGTATTAAAGAATTTTTTGGTAATAGATCTTCTGTGGAACCTTTGAATACCCTTTCTAGTGTTGAAGATGCTTCTCATGATCATCCTCCCGCTTCTGAAACAACTACAAACTTTCGAGGTAAATCATCATTTGTTCCTTTTAAGAACAGAAATGCCTCTTTAGAAACGTTTTGTCGTCTTGTAGAGGGGGATGTACGGGAGGTATTTTCTAACAAGGTTTTTAATAATTTAACTAAGGATGAACGAAGTGCTCTATCTGATTTGAAAAAGGATAAGACCATTATAGTCAAACCAGCAGATAAAGGTGGTTCCATTGTGATTATGAATTTTACTAACTATGATCTAGAAGTTGAAAGACAATTAAATGATGATGTCTTCTATAAGAAATTGAGTACTGACCCCACCTTGGTTTTTAAGATTGAAATTCTGGAATACCTTCAAAATTTGGTGGATGTTGGTGAAATCACAAAACAGGAGTTTAGTTTCATGAAGGTTGATTATCCAATTACACCGGTCATTTACATTCTTCCTAAGATACATAAAGACCTTACTAACCCTCCAGGAAGACCGATTATATCTGGAATCGGGTCTCTTACTGAGAAAATGTCAACATTTGTGGATTTTTTCTTAAAGCCAGTTGTATCCACACTGCCCTCTTTTGTGAAAGACTCTATCGATATGATAAAATGTTTAAAAACGATTGATTTACCTGATGAAATATTGTTTGTAACATTCGATGTTGAGTCTTTATACACTAACATTCCACATGAAGGAGGGATAGAGGCAATAGAAGTCTTTCTTAGAGACCTACATCAAGACACAAACCCTAGTGTTGATTGCATTAAAACATTAGCCAAAATGGTGTTGACTAAAAACATTTTTAGATACAAAGATGATTTCTTTCTTCAGATTAAGGGCACTGCCATGGGTAGCACCATGGCCCCAAATTATGCTAACTTGTATGTGGGCCTTTTTGAACAGAAATTCATTTTTAATGGTCTAAAGAATCCCTTTTTGTCAAATATTGTTATTTGGAGAAGGTACATTGATGATATTTTTATGTTATGGTCAGGTACTGAAAATCAGTTGCTTCAATTTCACAGTCTCCTTAACACCTACGATGAACACTTGCGTTTTACTGTGAATTATGATGATTTGTGTGTCAGTTTTTTGGACATCCGTATTATTAAGAATGGCAATAAAATCATCACATATCTCTATAGAAAACCCACTGACCGTAATACACTTTTGCATGGACAGAGCTACCATCCTACAACTTTGAAACGTAGCTTGCCCATTAGTCAATTTAACCGGATACGTCGAATTTGTAGTACTGAACAGTCATGTACACAACAAAGTACTGATCTGGTTAATAGATTTAGAGAGCGGGGTTATAATGAAGATTGGATACAGTCTGCAGTTAGGAGATTTGAAAATAAAACTCAAGAAACCTCTCTAAATAAAAAACGGCTAAAATCAGAAAACAAATCAATTGTATGTACCGTTCAATATTCTCCTATTTGTCCAGATATAAAAAAGATTATTAACAAACATTGGTACATCCTAAAATCTGATCCTCCCCTTAGTGATATCTTTGAAAAAACACCAAGATTTGTGTATAAACGCTCTCCCAATATACGTGATCATCTTGTAAGGGCTGATGTCAGTTTACCTGAACGACCCACTCACTTTTTATCTATCCCTTCGGGTAATTACAGCTGTGGTCGTTGTGCCCAGTGTAATTTTACCATCAAAACAAAGGTCTTCTCTCATCCCCATTCAGGGAAGGAGTTTGAAATTAAGGGTGTCATCACTTGTACCACCAAAAATTTTATTTACATGATTAAATGTCCATGCAGGTTGGCGTATATTGGTAAGACACAACGAGCTTTAAAAACTAGAATTGCAGAACATTGAAGTAGTATACGCACAAATGATAAAAAAAACCCAGTAGCAGTACATTTTAATTCAAAAAGACATAATCTGTCCACACTTAGATATATTGGAATTGAACATGTCCAAGTGCCTAGAAGAGGTGGTGATTAACAATCTCCTATTAAAAAGAGAAGCTTACTACATTTACACACTAAATACTCTTTCTCCTAAGGGATTGAATTTCGAACTTGATTTTAATTCATGTTTCTAATTGATATCTTTTGTACCTACATGTAAGAGTGAGGGTTTTTTTTCATGTGATTTAAGTATTGATTAATCTTATTTGAAAAATATATCAAAAAGATGATGGGAGAATGTTTGGGTGTTATATGATGTTTTGAGGTGTTACTTTAATGTGACTACTTTAGCTGCTTACTTGAGTGACCTTGATTGTTAACAGGTGTCATTAATTGAAACTGTTTGAGCCTGTGAACTCTTGTTTAATAATGATCCTTGTTTGTGTGTGTGTGTGTGTGTGTGTGTGTGTGTGTGTGTGTTTGCCTGACGAAGGTCTTTGACAGAAACGTTGCAGTTTTACTTCTTAAATAAAGGGACTTTTTACAGTGTGCAGATCTTTTTCTGTTCTTTGATTCATTTTTGATCTGGCACCTGGTCAAGACTTTTTTGGATGTGCGTATCCGGTTTTCTCTTCATTAAAAAGAAATCCAACAAGAAAAATTAAGATGTATATTAAAGAGAGAACAGTTGTGGATAAAATAAAGGAACAATGAATTAAGTGGAGAGTAAAAAAAGAGCCAATATGTAAAAAAAACTGTTGCCCACCTTTGACTTACATTAGTCAAAGTCATGGGGGAGTAGTGTTAGGGTTACCAATATTTTTCAAAATATATTATTTTGTGTTCTGCAAAAGTCATACAGGTTTAAAATAACAAGTAGTGGAGTAAAAGATTACAGAATTTTCATTTTTAGGTGAAAAACTACTTTGATATCAGTGTAAAGTGTTCTCAGTTTAACTAAGTAGAACATTGTTATTTTAATGAGCACTATTAAAAAGTTAATCTGGCAAAAATAATACCACTTAGAAAATGTTTATCATGTTTTACCTATTAAAAGTGTATTTTTGACACATGCTTGGATGTCTTTGGGCTAAGCCCCGGATATCCACTGACCCTAGAACCGCCCCTGTTCTCAACCACCACTAATAAAGTTTAATAAACATTATTCTTTAGAAAAAAACGGCGTTTAAACCCGTGGAGCGAACAAGAAATCATATGCTTACAGGCTCATTCGGCATATGATATCTTTTTTATTTAGTTTTACTGTTTTAAAAGTGACAAAAAAGTTCTTAAAATCTAATAAATACTGGTCTCTGTAAAATGTATATAACTGCAGATGACAGCGGATTTGATTCAGTTCACCTACTAAGAAATTGGAGAAGTGATGATTTGTGTTTGATTGGGGCTAATAGAATGACTGCCACACTCAAAATACACCAAACCAAATAAGCACTTAAACTAAAGCAAGTCATGACCATAACTTTATTGTGTATATAAATATATTATTGTTTATAGACGTCAAATATCAAACATCACGCAGGCTTCTACTACTTACAAACATGGACACGCGGGTGAAGGTTAATAAATCTGCCGTTTTCTGAGGGTATCTGCGTGCGTGGGATCCGGGCAGGTCTGCTTTTACTCCAGACCTTGACGCTTTGTGTGTTCGACTTTATACGGTGCGGTGATGACTGATCGGCGTATGACATCGGAGTACCGCGAGAGCAAAGATAAAGTCGGACCATTGTGTAACATTTAGAATTGCTCTTCCGGTACTTTGAAGTCTTCGCTGCCGAACTGTCTGCGCAGCGACACATAGAAAAGCCCTTTGACTATTTACAGCAAAGTACCAGCAACATGAGAAGTGGTGGCACACAAAAGAAAGTGAAGGTACGCAAAAATATAAAGTGTCAGTACTGCGAGCACCGGTTTAGTTATTTACATCGTGTGTTGCTCTTCACCATTGTGCAGCCGCGATCTCCCTCTGTAGTTTGTAGCTCGCGCTCCGGCTTCTGTAAACAATGGCCGTGTCTCAATAACTAGTACGCCAATTTTGGACTTGCGTCCTTCTTATTTCGGACATGCTATTAACTTAACTTTACCATCAGTTAAATGGATAACAAATAACAGACTTCATATGATGACTAATGATTAATAAATTGATGAGACAAAAAAATGTGAACTGACAGAAATGCGTGTGTCTCATGTTCGGCGAATGCGTGGGACTTGAGAGCCCAGGTTATATCAACATATGTCAAATTAAGTAACCCGATATACACTTAATTTTATAAGTTATAAACATTCAATTGAAATAACTTACAGCATATGTAGTAGATTTGCTTAAATAGCATTTAAACAAAGGAACTGCAAGGGAAACCCCACACGCTGGTGAAAACTGGAAAAAACGTTTTTCTTTTGATTCCCTGAGAGAAGATCGATTAGCATTGGGGGGTGGCAAAGAATTGGCAGACCTGGGGGTTGGTGGTTTTTAATTTTTTGATTCTGTGTGAATGGTAGCTGCTAAAACTAGCAGCTTAACCATGTGCAATTAATTACATTTTGGAATTAACTTGCTTCATGTCGTTTTATTTATAAACTGTAAAAATATTTTTTGAATTTGTAAGAAAAGTTAGCATTAAATATCTTTTACAAACTCTTGGATGTTTGTAATTATCATCATTCAGAAAAGTGGTGCTTGTGTTTAGACTTGTGTTTGACGTGATTTAATCAGGAATATTACATTGGTTTCTTTTCAGTGTAGAACAGTTTGTCAACAAAATGCAAAAATATAGTATATTTATAAACATCACTAAAACAAAGTGAATTAAAATGAAAAAAGTAATAAAGTTAAAGCTGCTGATATTTTTGTTTACATTTACTAGCATTTGTGAAAATTGTTTCCTAGCTTTTTTTAAGTAGCCTAAATCCTACTCCAATTTATTTCAGTGTAGGTTTCTCATTTTTATCAGCTTTCTTTTGCTTTTCAAAGGGCCGTCTATCTTTGCTACCGCCAGTGCTTTAAGTGGGCCGGTAGGCGCCAGTACTCAGTACCGTTACTTCCAAATAGCAGCTCTTAAGCGTACCACCACCTCAGCGTGCGCCCGAACGTGCTTTTAGCGTACCGGGACGCTCATTTGCACATCTGTTTAAATCAGATGTTTAATTTAATAATTTGGCTGCACTGCTGCTTTTCAAAGCGCCCTTCACAATGCACGCTTCCTAATTCGTCCTACCGAGAGCAGAGACTACATTACCCATACACCCTTGAGTTTTACTAGTTAAAAGCGCATGCGGCTTGTTCAACTTCATGCGGCTCCGCAAGAATCGACAGCAAGAATCACCAGCCGGATGACATCAAAGTTTCGCGATAGCGAGACGAAATATGATTTCTTGAATCATTCTTGCGGTCCTTTGACGTCAACCGGCTGTCGGTTAAGTCGAACAAGCCTAGTGTTAACAACGTGGTCTGGAGAGGTGTGTGAAACGCGCAACCTAGCTGCTCGGTTAAAATGAAAATACTATGAACACTTATGCCCTCCTGGTTTTAGACTCTGAGTAGTAAAAGAACAAGGTCAGAATCAGAGGACTCGCTGGCTTACATCCCACCAAAGAACAAAGAAAAGGGCCGCACTTTGCATATAAAACGTATTTTTTATTGGCACAGATGCGTTTCGGCTTTGCGCCTTCCTCAGTGTGCTTAAGTGAATTAAAATTCAAACTCATTCATATATTCCTACCCTTCCATATACCCACACAATCGACCAATTATAATGTAATGTCATCCCATTCATTCAATCATTCAATTAAAACAATTAATACAATCATCATTTTTTGTTTTCTAACACATTGTACACAGAACTACAACAGAAATACACCAAAGTTACTCAGATCAAATGAACCAATAACAATTTTTTTTACAAGAAACAAGTCAATGACAATTCTTCATTCAAGCCATTAGGTGTGCATGTATTCAAATTAAAAATATACCACGCCTCCCGCTGTGGAGGGCGGTTCTCGCGATCTCCTCCTCTGGTGAGCCGACTAACTGTTTCTAAACCCATAAACCTAAGTGTGTTAGCATCATGTCCTGCGCTGTTAAAGTGTCTTGCTACTGGGGACCTTTCGTCATTCTTCCTGATGTTACACTTATGTTCACAAATTCTGGTTTTCAATTGGCATTTAGTTTTTGCCCACATACAATAACCCACATGGGCATGTCAGTAAATACACCACGAAGGAAGTTAAACAAGTGATTCTGCCTTTCACTCTGAACGTCCTGTTTGATTTTGGATGCGTAAAAGTTTTTTCAGTGAGCATGTAATTGCATGCCACACAATTAAAGCACTTAAAATTGCCGTCTGGGATTTTGAAAGAAAGACGCAGCGGACTCGGCGCAGGCAAATACGATCGCACCAAACGATCTCTCAAATTAGATGCTCTTTTATAACAAAATCGCGGAGGGTCTTGGAAAGCATGACCGATTGTGGGGTCACTGCTTAAAACGTGCCAGTGTCGTTGAACGATATGTTTTAATGAATGAGATATGTGTCCATAAGTTGACACAAACGTAATTGGAGTATCTGTATGTGGCTTCCGCGCTCTGTCAGTCATTATGTTTGTGCGTTCGATGTTGCGTACCCGCTCAAGGCAATCTCGTAATAATGTATTATCATATCCCCTATTTGCGAACCTTTGACATAGCTCTCCTGCCTGTCTTTCAAAAGCCTCTTCACTGTCACAAATACGGCGTACCCTTAGTAACTGACTATACGGTAAACTGCGTTTCAGTGATGGTGGGTAGAAACTCTTGTAATCTAGAAACGCGTTCCGATCTGTATCTTTTCTGTAAATCTCAGTGTGTAGTACATTATCACATTTTTTAACCCATACATCCAAAAAAGCCATGGCATTGGAATCAGAGTTTAAGGTGAATTGAATGGACGGCAGTCTAGTGTTGACATAATCATGAAAAGCTTCCAACTCTACCATCATTCCTTTCCATATAAAAAACACATCATCAATATATCTGTACCATACCTTAAGATGTTTTTTGAATTCATTATCGGAATAAACAAAATCATGCTCAAATTTTCCCATAAACAAATTGGCATAATTGGGTGCCATTGGCGAACCCATCGCAGTTCCTTGTGTTTGTAGATAAAATTTATCCTGAAACATGAAATAGTTTTTGGTCAAGACATCATTAGCCAATGAGATTAAAAAGTCAGTGTGTTCCACATGATGGGTCTGCAGATAGTATTTTAAAGATGCTAAACCCGCTTTGTGTGGAATGTTCGTATACAAACTTGTCACATTCATTGTACATAATATATCAGATACATTCACTTCTCCTATACCAGATTTTTTTTCAAAAAATCAGTCGTATCCTTCAAAAAAGATGGCAGTTTATACACAAGATCCTTTATATGGTAATCAATGTATTGTGAAAGAGGCTCTGTTATAGATTGATTGCCAGACACAATAGGACGGCCAGGTGGATCATTTAGCCTTTTGTGAATTTTTGGAAGGGTATAAATGACTGGTCGTACTGGGTTAGTCTGTAACAAATATTTATACTCTTTGTCATCAATAATTGCGTCATTCAATGCTTTTTTTAATTTAGATTTTATCTCATTGCTAAATTTCATAGTCGGATCAGCAGATAAACACTTGTATGCATTTTCATCACCAAGTTGTCTCTCTATCTCTGCAACATAAGACAACTTGTCCTGGATGACAATAGATCCACCCTTATCAGCAGGTTTAATCACAATATCATTGTCCAGCATCAACTGTTTTAAAGCCTCTTTTTCAGAAATTAATAGGTTGGGCCTAATTGAATAGTCCTCTCTTCTCACATGGCTAAATGTGTTCCACCAATTGACAAAACGTCTCTAGTGAGGGATTGTTAACCGGAGGAAGAAAAGTACTTCTTTGTTTAAACACAGTCTTTTTTGCGACAGGGGTGCATTCCTGGGTTAGCGTCTCTTGTTGAGTATACAGTCTATCCGTCCCTTTCAAATAAAACGCCCTCAGGCGAATGGATCTAAAAAACTTAAACATTTCTACTTTCAAAGTGAAAGGGTCATTTACCTTTACAGGAACAAATGAGAGGCCCTTGGATAGCACGGAAAGTTGGTCTTCACTTAACTGTTTAGATGAGATGTTAATGACGTTGGTACTGTCACTTACTATCTTCGCGTGTTTATGTTTCTTCTTCCCCCTCCGCGTCTTGCGGCTGTGTGTTGGTCTGTTACTGGGGCTGCCATGGGAGGCGGGCGCCGATTGTGTAAAAAACGGGTAGTGACGTATGAGTCGGTGTCGGTGCTCAAATCCCCAGATGAGGCAGTGCTGGGTGCTCTACGCTGTCTTTGAATGACTCTGCTAGGGCCTTGTTTTCCTTGAAGCCAGGGATACACAGTATTGTTCCCATAATCCATCGTATCTCTCCGGTATTTGTCCATTTTAATGCGCTGTGTTTCAGTTTTATATGTATTTATTTGCGCTTCACACTTATCCAAAAGTTCTTTGAGCTGTGCCGAAGAAAACTTGCTCTTAAGTTGTGTCTCGAGATCGGCAATCTCCTCACGAACAATGATAAGCAGCATCAGATCAAGGGAACATTTGTTAAGTATATCGCACCACTTGTTGCAGAAATCTGGATCATCACGACCCAAAGTGGGTTCCTTCATGATGCATAATCCTCTCGGTATCGTTTGTTGCGCCAGTATTGTGAAAGTACGCTACCATGGAGCAGTGCTCTTGTTTCTTTCTTTCTGAGATTTTCCAGCAGATTATATTGCATCTCCCAGGTGTCATTCGGCATTTCCATAGTAGTAAGAGGGAAGAGAATTTGTGTAGAATCCTGATCGGTGTATGCGAAGGTACTGGCTCTCACATTAGTGAGGCGTTCAACTTCTTCATATGACATAGTTGGAGGAGCTCCGCTCAATAATTTCTCAAACAATTGTGCCGTAGGAGCAGGCTTCACTCAATTTATTATATATTATAAGACCAAACTCATAAATAATCTCAAAGAACAAAGAAAAGGGCCGCACTTTGCATATAAAACGTATTTTTTATTGGCACAGACATGATGACTTTTCTTCCTCCGGTTAACAATCCCTCACTAGAGACGTTTTGTCGATTGGTGGAACAAGACACATTTAGCCATGTGAGAAGAGAGGACTATTCAATTAGGCCCAACCTATTAATTTCTGAAAAAGAGGCTTTAAAACAGTTGATGCTGGACAATGATATTGTGATTAAACCTGCTGATAAGGGTGGATCTATTGTCATCCAGGACAAGTTGTCTTATGTTGCAGAGATAGAGAGACAACTTGGTGATGAAAATGCATACAAGTGTTTATCTGCTGATCCGACTATGAAATTTAGCAATGAGATAAAATCTAAATTAAAAAAAGCATTGAATGACGCAATTATTGATGACAAAGAGTATAAATATTTGTTACAGACTAACCCAGTACGACCAGTCATTTATACCCTTCCAAAAATTCACAAAAGGCTAAATGATCCACCTGGCCGTCCTATTGTGTCTGGCAATCAATCTATAACAGAGCCTCTTTCACAATACATTGATTACCATATAAAGGATCTTGTGTATAAACTGCCATCTTTTTTGAAGGATACGACTGATTTTTTGAAAAAAATATCTAGTATAGGAGAAGTGAATGTATCTGATATATTATGTACAATGGATGTGACAAGTTTGTATACGAACATTCCACACAAAGCGGGTTTAGCATCTTTAAAATACTATCTGCAGACCCATCATGTGGAACACACTGACTTTTTAATCTCATTGGCTAATGATGTCTTGACCAAAAACTATTTCATGTTTCAGGATAAATTTTATCTACAAACACAAGGAACTGCGATGGGTTCGCCAATGGCACCCAATTATGCCAATTTGTTTATGGGAAAATTTGAGCATGAGTTTGTTTATTCCGATAATGAATTCAAAAAACATCTTAAGGTATGGTACAGATATATTGATGATGTGTTTTTTATATGGAAAGGAACGATGGAAGAGTTGGAAGCTTTTCATGATTTTGTCAACACTAGACCGCCATCCATTCAATTCACCTTAAACTCTGATTCCAATGCCATGGCTTTTTTGGATGTATGGGTTAAAAAATGTGATAATGTACTACACACTGAGATTTACAGAAAAGATACAGATCGGAACGCGTTTCTAGATTACAAGAGTTTCCACCCACCATCACTGAAACTCAGTTTACCGTATAGTCAGTTACTAAGGGTACGCCGTATTTGTGACAGTGAAGAGGCTTTTGAAAGACAGGCAGGAGAGCTATGTCAAAGGTTCGCAAATAGGGGATATGATAATACATTATTACGAGATTGCCTTGAGCGGGTACGCAACATCGAACGCACAAACATAATGACTGACAGAGCGCGGAAGCCACATACAGATACTCCAATTACGTTTGTGTCAACTTATGGACACATATCTCATTCATTAAAACATATCGTTCAACGACACTGGCACGTTTTAAGCAGTGACCCCACAATCGGTCATGCTTTCCAAGACCCTCGGCGATTTTGTTATAAAAGAGCATCTAATTTGAGAGATCGTTTGGTGCGATCGTATTTGCCTGCGCCGAGTCCGCTGCGTCTTTCTTTCAAAATCCCAGACGGCAATTTTAAGTGAGAACGGCCTTCTACAGAGGGAGGCGTGGTATATTTTTAATTTGAATACACGCACACCTAATGGCTTGAATGAAGAATTGTCATTGACTTGTTTCTTGTAAAAAAAATTGTTATTGGTTCATTTGATCTGAGTAACTTTGGTGTATTTCTGTTGTAGTTCTGTGTACAATGTGTTAGAAAACAAAAAATGATGATTGTATTAATTGTTTTAATTGAATGATTGAATGAATGGGATGACACTACATTATCATTGGTCGATTGTGTGGGTATATGGAAGGGTAGGAATATATGAATGAGTTTGGAATGTTCATTCACTTAAGCACACTGAGGAAGGCGCAAAGCCGAAACGCGTCTGTGCCAATAAAAAATACGTTTTATATGCAAAGTGGGGCCCTTTTCTTTGTTCTTTGAGATTATTTATGAGTTTGGTCAAGCACTCTTATAATATAAAATAAATTGAGTGAAGCCTGCTCCTACGGCACAATTGTTTGACATCCCACCAAACCATAATGATATCGCTGCAGGTCAGAAGCAAACTTTTTCCAATACCCTTTTTTGCGTGACAATCTCCGCTGTCGCGGCTGTCAGTTTGGTTCCCCTCGACGCAAGTTCGGATTTCCTCACACGATGTACAGAGTAAAAACATTATTGAAATTGTAATATACATTTAGTTTAATTACTAAACTACAAGTGAATTAAATTTCAAAGAATTTGAACGACGCGCACAACTTATAAAAGGATTTATTATTTTACAAGGTTGTCTGTTGACTGCTGTATATAAAACCCCTTCAATATAGGTGGAGTCGAGTCAGCAAAAATAAAAAAATTAATATAGTACCGGGCACCTCTTTTGGGCCACTTAAAGACTGGCTACCGCGGTCTCACTCGCTGTAAACAAGGGTTTTGTTTCAGATGCATTGAATGCGCTTGCCCGATTAAAAGCATTTTATGTGTAATTTAATCTATAGATTAAACTCGTTGCGTTTATATTTTGTGCGCATCTGTTTGCGCTTACATGATTTACTAATAATTGTATATTTTAATTGAACTGTCTTAATGGATTAAGCATACATATTTTTTCACGTTATTCCTCGAATATCCCAGGGGGCTAGATGTTTTGCCAACAGTTTGACAATTTGTTAAATGTTCACAAAATTCATATGAAGGGTGATTAACAGTTGACTTCTGAAATTAAATAAAAATAACAAGATAAGAGGTTATCTTATAAGAGGTTATCTATGGAGAAATGAGTGCTTGCAGAATATGTCATCTTTTTTTGACTAATGCTTCATTCGAATCAGCATTACTTTTTTGTTTCTTCAACTTTAAAGATGAATATTCTCCTTTAGAGATGGGCATTTTAGAGATTTTCAGCAATAGCACATTATGTTCAAATTTTTGATTATTTATATGCATTTAATAATAGGCTACCGTAAGATCATAATGTACACACCGTAAAAATGATTCAGTGGCTTTGTAAATATCTCTAAAATAAATGATTAAAGTAACTTTATTTCAGTTAATGTGATTTTTTTTTTTGTTGGACAAACCAAAATAAATTACTAAAAATAGAACAGATATTTTGAGTAAAATGTACATATTTTATTTGATGTATACCCCTTAATAATATAAGTATTACATTTACAGATTATTTTAATAAATATATAACTCTGACCTTCTTAAATATATTGAAGTTTTTAAAACTGTAATAATTGCACATTTCAAATTAACATTATTTCTATTTAACATCAACTTGTGTAAAAATGTGTAAGTTTTACGCCTAACTTGAAGTATGATTTACTTATATTTTTACATTGATATTATTTGAGTAAATGTAGACAAAAAAATAAATGAATAATAAGTAGAACAAATGTTAATTTAAAAAAATCCCATAGCCAACGGTTTTTAATCAGCAACAAAGAAACTGCGCCTTTTGCCGATGACAAACACCTCAGAAACTCCTCAAATTTATGAATATTTACACACACACAATATGATTTTATTTCCTTACTACAAAAGTATAACATATTAGACAAATTCTCAGTGAAATGTATTTAACACCATTGCATACTTTTTATCGTGTTGCATACCATGTAAAGGGAAACATGATAATATAAAAAGTAGACTATGTACAGTAATGCAGAAAAGCGCATCACAACCATCTTAAAGCTATTAAAACGTTCAGATGCAAAAATGAACTAAATGTAAAATTAGATAAACTAGTTAATGATATTGCGTAAATGCTCTCTTCAAAGGTCTTCGCAAATTATTTTGTTATAAGACTCAGTTATCATACATCACGTCTCTTCTACTGTAAGTGCACGGAAAAAAATAAGACAAATGATGCGCGTTTGAGTCGGACTTTTATGAAGAATATGTGACTTTTATGTAACTGGCAAAAGAAAACTTCGCCAACGCAATGTACAGTAGCGGAGTGGCCATCGGGAGAGTCGGGACATTATCATCAAAAACTTTTATGACAAAAATTATATTTAAATGAAATATTCTTACAGTTATTAAAAGATGCACATATTATTCCATAGCCTATTACTCCCGTTTATGAGCACGATCATCTCTTGTCTCGCTCTGTGATGTTATAGCTGTTTGATAGCTGCGCATCTCCGTCTTTCAAACAGGTATCATTTTGTGTAGTTACTCATTTAGGAAAATTAGCCATGATTTAATGATTTTATTATTATTTTTTTTTGTTGTTGTTGCAGATTACGATATGTATTACCCCAGTTTTACTACCAATACGAGACCGTTTTTTGTTTTTACCACGGAGGGCCGGTGGTATACGAAATTTCCCGGTAAATTTTTTGGTCCCACTCCACCCCTGGCAATGTTTGCCAAAAAGCCTGCATTTGTATGACATCAAAGTCTTTCGCCTAAACACTGATAATCCGTGTCATGTTACTTCAATATCATACAGTTTACGCTCAGCATGAAGTTGAGCGCACAAATTGCCGTCAGTATAGCCTACATGAAACACGACTGCCCTCTACAGGTTTTTTTATTTCCAGCGTCCCCCATCGAACACCCATTCTGCAGAATGCCGCAGAATTTCGGAAGTGCTCGCGGCATTCTGCTCTCAGAGACGCGCATTTTTAAAGGGCACATCTGTATGAGGATCCGGCTTACTTCATACTCGTCATGGAGCGGCCTGATCCTTGCATGACCTTGCATGAGTTTATTAAACTTCAACGAGGTCTGCTGGAATCAACAGCACGCACCCTAATGCGTCAGGCAGTCATGGCTGTAAAACATTGCTTTAAGCATGAGATTTTTCATACTGACCTCCACGCTGGCAACTTCCTGGTGGATAAAAACAACATGCTGCTGAAGGTGATCGACTTTGGGTGCTGTGACCGATTAAGAGACACGGCCTATGCATATGAAGAGTATTTGGGTGAGTTTTTTTTCATACCATAGTGTAGTGAAGCAATCTGCTTGTAGTGACTTATTGATCATGTGACTCTATCACACAACAACTGTCTTGCTTACAGGGGCACCGGCTTATCGGCCACCTGAGGTCCGCAACAGGGGCAGATACCACGCCATGTCAAGCAGTGTCTGGTCTCTGGGAACTCTGCTCTATTATATGGTTAATGTAAACTTGCCCTTTCCCAAATATGGGCCAGTAACTGAAGGCATGATAAACCACGAGAATGACTATTTAACAAAGCGTAAGTAAACGGCACAAACACAATAGGTCAGTTAAGTCTGTGATCAAATGCACAGTATCTGTGAAAGACAGTCAGTAAACATTATCCGAGCATATGCAGGACTCAGTGCAAGGATTATCCCCCTGCCAAATTGTTTCAATATTTTTACTTTCATTGCCAAAACAAACATCCTGTAATATACCAGCAGAAAGATGTGATTCATTACTACTTAGCAGTTAGTTAAACTGACCGGTCAATGCTCATGATAGTTTTATAAAATATGGGCATATTATTAAAGAAACTCTATAACGTCTCTGATCACATGAACTTAAGGTTACATAGTCTTTTAATTTAAAATGATGACAATAATGTTTCCACATGCCATAACAGTTTATATGAAGATCATTTTCTTTTCACTACTCACATATCTTAGAAACTTAACTTTAGTGATCAACATTAGTGCTCTTGATTAACCAGATTTATCCTAAAACATGCACAGAGATTCAGGATCTGATTGAGAAATGCCTGTCCATTGATCCAGCTAAACGACCAACTCTAGACCAGATGTTAGAACATCCCTGGTTTAAAATGGGTGAAGAAGGAGGGATGGTAGGCCATTTAGTCCAACATTACTATGACATATGAGGTATTGCAGTGGTTCCCCTGTCTGTATTTGGTATAATAACACCTGCTAAATCTGCTTCTTCTATTCAGCCGAATTCCGTCAGATCATGGATGAACTCAGGCAGAACACTGACAAACCCAGTTAGACCATCAAGAAAGCCAGTTTCCAATAAGGAAGTCAGTAAGACCATTTAGGAAGTCAGTAAGACCATTTAGGAAGTCAGACAGACAAATTATCATTGATGTGTAAATTCTAGAGCAGTGGTCTCCAATCTTTTTGTGAGCAAGGGCTACCACAATTGATAAAACATTGTGTTGGCCCTTCTGGGGGGCTACTTTTTGTTATATTTAAGACTGGCATCACATCAGGTGAGATTGAAGTGGACTGTGTAACTTTAACGCACAGTAATTGTGTGGATTTTTGGCACCTGCAAATGTGATAACCATTTAATGAAGGTCAATAAGGTTTTAAAGTAAAATTGGGTGAATTTAAAGCATTAAAGGCGGAGTCCACAATGTTTGAAAAACGGTTTGGAAAAGGAGACGGGCCGACTACCAAAACACACTTATAGCCAATCAAATCAAATCAAATGCCGGGTTGCGTATGTGTGGGGCGGGTCTATCAACAGAAGTTCCAGATTCTATTGGGGTAGGGGCGTGTTTTTTAGGTGATTTCAAATATCAACATTTGCTTTCAAACATCATGGACTCCGCCTTTAAAGGGATAGTTCATCCAAAAATGAAAATTCTGTCATCATTTTCTCATCCTCATGATGTTCTAAACCTGTATAGACGGTTTCAGCAGTAACAACATAAACACGCGGCTTTCGTGGTCATCACGTAACTAACGGTAAACTCTGCGAAGAATAAATAACAACAAAGTCCTTTTAAAGTAGTTTATTTATATAACAAACAAAATACACAACACGTAGATTACATAGGAACCCAAAACATTTGTTATTTTCGACGAGGTATTTGTTTAAGAGTTCAGTTTCAGCAACTAGTCAGACCATTTAAGAAACAGAAATCGGAAGTAAAGTTCTGACCAGACGCTTATCGCGTCACCGCACGTGCAGTGTGTATTTTTTTCTGATATTTTGAGAAATGATGGTAAGCACACAGCTCATTACAGTTACCATTGACTTCCATTGTAGGGAAAAAACAATCATGAGCCCCATTCACTTCCATAATAGGAGAAAAGAATACTGTAGAAGTGAATGGGGCTCATGAACAGTTTGGTTACACACATTTCTCAAAATATCTTCCTTCATGTTAATCAGAACAAAGACATTTATACATGTTTGTAACAAAATGAGAGTGAGAAAATGATGGTAAACTATCCCTTTAAATGATTCTTAACTCGCCCTTTGCAGCAGTTTAGATTAAGATATCTGTGATATAATGCGCTGTCATGCTAAACTCATAGAGAGAGGATGAGAGAGAGCTTTGGAATGAACAATGAATCACTGTTTGTTTGTTTGTTTGTTTGTTTGTTTGTTTGTTTGTTTGTTTGTTTGTTTTTAGGGAAAAAACAGCAAAATCTGTTAAAAGACATTGGGGAAGAAGATAAAGAGCCCCTTTGTTCACTGCTTAGGGAGGAACAAAGTGGTACCTTTCATACCCTCCCCAGAGCTGAATCCGGGGAAGGCCAATGATGATCTGGACAAATCACAGATGAAGACCAGTTCCGGGATGAAAACTGATGAGGATATTGCCCATCCCGTGGCACTAATCACCTACAAAGCTTTAAATGGCCTAGCACCCTCAAATCTTGGAGAACTACTATCAACCTGCATTAACAACGACAGTGGGGCCTCCAGCCTTAGTCAAACGGGTTGGCACGTATGGTCGGGTTGCGATTTTGGCGCTTTCGTGTATCTTGCGAATATGCCATACAGACCCGTTTGCCACTGAACCTGCATTAACGACGACAGTGGGGCTTTCGGCCTTAGTCAAACGGGTTGGCACGTATGGTCAGGCCGCGATTTTGGCGCTTTCGTGTATCTTGCGAATAGTATGCCATACAGACCCGTTTGCCACTGAACCTGCATTAACGACGACAGAGGGGCCTCCAGCCTTAGTCAAACGGGTTGGCACGTATGGTCGGGTTGCGATTTTGGCGCTTTCGTGTATCTTGCGAATATGCCATACAGACCCGTTTGCCACTGAACCTGCATTAACGACGACAGAGGGGCCTCCAGCCTTAGTCAAATGGGTTGGCACGTATGGTCGGGTTGCGATTTTGGCGCTTTCGTGTATCTTGCGAATATGCCATACAGACCCGTTTGCCACTGAACCTGCATTAACAACGACAGAGGGGCCTCCAGCCTTAGTCAAATGGGTTGGCACGTATGGTCGGGTTGCGATTTTGGCGCTTTCGTGTATCTTGCGAATATGCCATACAGACCCGTTTGCCACTGAACCTGCATTAACGACGACAGAGGGGCCTCCAGCCTTAATCAAACGGGTTGGCACGTATGGTCGGGTTAGGATTTTGGCGCTTTCGTGTATCTTGCGAATAGTATGCCATACAGACCCGTTTGCCACTGAACCTGCATTAACGACGACAGTGGGGCCTCAAGCCTTAGTCAAACGGGTTGGCACGTATGGTCGGGTTGCGATTTTGGCGCTTTCGTGTATCTTGCGAATAGTATGCCATACAGACCCGTTTGCCACTGAACCTGCATTAACGACGACAGTGGGGCCTCCAGCCTTAGTCAAACGGGTTGGCACGTATGGTCGGGTTGCGATTTTGGCGCTTTCGTGTGTCTTGTGAATACTATGCCATAAAGACCCGTTTGCCACTGAACCTGCATTAACGACGACAGTGGGGCCTCCAGCCTTAGGGGCCAGTCACACCAAAAGCGCTTTAAACTAGGGATGCACCGAATCCAGATTTTTTAGGTTCGGCCGAATCCCGAATCCACCGTTTAAGATTCGGCCAAATCCGAACCCGAATACCGAATCCTACTTGCATCCTTATATCATTAACACAGTAAAGCACATTAATGAAGTAAACAACGTCCACAGCAGTGTATTTTTCATTTTATTTAATTTTAACTGTACATTATGCATAATGAAAGCGATGCATTGCGACACGTTCGTTTTTCCAATAAGCAAGCAGCTCCGCGCTGAAAACCATATTCAACTTTGAGTGAGAAGCTCCGCTCGTCAATGTCACAGTCTTCACACGGCCATCCAATTACAGTGGAGGAGGGGCGGGACATTACCACAGCAACCAACCGGCTCACAGCTGAAGCATCACAGCTACTAAGCGCTCGGCTGAAAAACAGCTGTCATTTGGCGTCCTCAAGGCGTTTTCAGCCGTGTTTAAAGGTTTTGGTGTGTCCAGCTCCTAAGGCTCACCGAAAGAAAAAGCTCATCTCCACGTCAGCACCCGATGTGTGTAATCAACGGCCGCGTGACGTCGACCAGCGTAGCGCAAGCCTAGGGTTCGGTTCGGTGGAAAAAAAATATAGGATTCGGCCGAACCCGAACCCCGTCAAAAAGCCCAGTATTCGGCCGAATCCGAATCCTGGATTCGGTGCATCCCTACTTTAAACGCTTGTAAACGCAAGGCGCGACGCACTGCCTTTAAAAAAAAAAGAGCAGTGCGACGCGGCTTTTCATATTGCTAAGCAACCACCGAGTCAGCTGTCTTGTCAATCAAACGCGCAAACGCGCCCTGCCCATAGAATATCATTCAAAAAAGGCGCCTGCAACTGCCATAAACGCTTTTGGTGTGACTGCAGCCTTAGTCAAACGGGTTGGCACGTATGGTCGGGTTGCGATTTTGGCGCTTTCGTGTATCTTGCGAATATGCCATACAGACCCGTTTGCCACTGAACCTGCATTAACAACGACAGTGGGGCTTTCGGCCTTAGTCAAACGGGTTGGCACGTATGGTCAGGCCGCGATTTTGGCGCTTTCGTGTATCTTGCGAATAGTATGCCATACAGACCCGTTTGCCACTGAACCTGCATTAACGACGACAGTGGGGCCTCCAGCCTTAGTCAAACGGGTTGGCACATATGGTCGGGTCGCGATTTTGGCGCTTTCGTGTATCTTGCGAATAGTATGCCATACAGACCCGTTTGCCACTGAACCTGCATTAACGACGACAGTGGGGCCTCCAGCCTTAATCAAACGGGTTGGCACGTATGGTCGGGTTCGCGATTTTCGTGTATCTTGTGAATACTAGTGCTGTGTTCAAAATATCGATACGACAATACATCGCATGGACGCCTGACGATGCGCGCATCGATACAGCACCTTCCGTATCGATTCGGATGCACTGTTGAAAGTAACATGACGAATCGCTGTTGATCTGTGATCCATATGGAAAGGACGCATGTATCCCGCCGAGTAGGCTACGTAGACATAAAGGTAGCGGGGTATACTTTCACTTTGCGTGTCTGTCTCGCTGGCACACGTGTCTGCATAGCGAGCCGCGTACTCGCGCGCTCTCTCTCTCGCGTGCGCGTATTTAAAATTAATGAGTTCAGTATGAAAGCGCAGATATCAGCCTATACTACTGCAAAGGGCTTTATTAGCCACACTTTTATAAAACAGTACTAACGCATTTGAGGAGAAACACGACAAAGATTTGTCTGTGAAAAGTGTACGTCTGGAGAAGAGATACAGTATTAAGTATGACTGCATGTTTATAGATATATTCATAGATATAGAATAATGAGAGACAAATATAATGCCTAGAGTAAGGCACCATCTTTGTAAAACTGCTTTTAAAAAACATAAGTTAAGTACTAACTCTGGGATTTTAAATATTTCTATGAGTTACCCCAGAAGCTAATAAATTAATGGCAAAAACACAACTGTTAAAACACTGCTTATTCAATGTACAATAAACAGATGATGATAATAATAATAATAATAAATATAGCTGCAAGCAGCAATGCCGGGGTCAAGCCGAAAAGGGCACAAAAGGATGTAAGATTGAGATTGGATAAGCAGATTGAAGAACCTAAGTAAACCTAATAATTTTAGATGAAAAAACAAAAAAGTTATCCACAAAAATATCTAAGTTCTTGTCTACTGCAATCGTCCTTCTGTTATTGACAATCATGGAACATTAGAGCACTGAAGGACATGTGAGTGGTGTTTGCAGTGGCAAAACATGGGTCACATCATGTTATAACAAGTTTAATTAGTCAAAAGAGACCACCCCCGTGTCTCTACAATGTTCTGATGCAGAGATATAGCTTTTGCAAAAACGGTTAATAAGGTATTCTCAATGGTTGCTAGGGAGTGAATTGGCAACCACCAGTGATTATAATCCAAGCCATGAAAGGAATAATCCATGATGACTCATGGTTTTAGATGTGTTATTGCAGTAGTTTTAGGCAAAAATACCATATTTCTATCTCAAAACCACTAGGTGGCGCAATGACAAAATTGTGCATGCAACATCAGGTCATGATTGTGTTACATCTAGCTAGTTTTATGTCTATACACTTTAGTTTAGTGAAGAAACAGTTGTATGACCATAGGGCTGGCTTGTTATCAAAGGTTTTGTTCAATTATAAGGCCGTCTAGTGGTGCAAGCATACAATTTTTTTTGTGTAGCCTCAGAATGTGCTCATGCATCAGCGTATCAAATCTGGTGAAAAAATATATTTTCGTTACAAAGTTACAACCATTTATGTGTAAAAAACACAAAATTTTAAGGTAATTTTTAGATGTTTGCAATTTTCGGCCATTTCTGATGGAAATTTTAATATAACGCCAATAGAACTTTTTGTTCAGAAGGTAAGGTTAGTTTCTTCCTATGGTGTTTTCGAGTCGATCAGAAAAACCTTCTCGGAGATATTCACGCGTGTTTCTTAAGCGCTTTTTTGCTGAGCAGGGTTAACAGTAAGGCGAATTCTGGCATGTTTGGTATCTTTGGACTCGGCAACTATTCAGAACTCCAAAGAAACAAGTCCCGTGAAAATACGTCAATCGGAGCCAAAGTTATAGGTGTATAAAACATTTCTCTGGCCACTAGGTGGCGCTACGACTAAACTGTGTGTGCACCCTCAGTTCCTGACTGGCATCAGAAGTATCAAGTGTCGTGTCAATAGACCTAAGTTTGACGAAGATACAGCCTAAAATCTGTTTTTTTGCGCTCTACTTAAAATTCGTTAAGGCGGTATACGACAACGGATTGCTGTATCGAAATTCTTTTGATAACTTTTTGCCATGATTGTCTCAAGATGATACATACCAATTTTCGTGGCAATCGGACAAAAGCTCTAGGACGAGTTCGAAAAAGTAGGTTTTACGAATAATTCAAAATGGCGGAAAAATTTTCATGACGGAAAATAACGTCATAGGGTCCATTGGAATCGTCTTGAGCCAAGGAATCAGAGAAAGCAAGAATTTTGTTTCTAGGGCTTACGGATCAGAAGTTATAAGCAAAAACATAAGTGCAACTTTGGACTGTTGGTGGCGCTAGCGGGTTAGACATAGAGACTCCAAATTAGCTGTGGTGACACATTGGACTGTCCTCTATCAGTGTGCCAAATTTTATAACTTTCCTACGTACGGTTCTATGGGCTGCCATAGACCGCAATGGCGGAAGAAGAAAAATTTACTAACAGAAACAATTGCCAATATAGCTGCAAGCAGCAATGCCGGGGTCAAGCCGAAAAGGGCACAAAAGGATGTAAAATTGAGGTTGGATAAGCAGATTGAAGAACTTAGGTAAACCTAATAATTTTAGATGAAAAAACAAAAAAGTTATCAACAAAAATAATCTAAGTTCTTGTCAACTGCAATCGTCCTTCTGTTGTTGACAATCATGGAACATTAGAGCACTGAAGGACATGTGAGTGGTGTTTGCAGTGGTAAAACGTAGGTCACATCATGTTACAGCAAGTTTAATCAGTCAAAAGCGACCATCCCCGTGTCTCTACGATGTTCTGATGCAGAGAAAAAGCTCTTGAAAAAACGGTTGATAAGGTATTCTCAATGGTTGCTAGGGAGTGAATTGGCAACCACCAGAGATTATAGTCAAAGCCATGAAAGGAATAATCCATGATGACTCATGATTTTAGATGTGTTGTTGCAGTAGTTTTGGGCAAAAATAAAATTTTCTATCTCAAAACCAGTAGGTGGCGCAATGAAAAAATTGTGCATGCAACATCAGGTCATGATTATGTTACATCTAGCTAGTTTTATGACTATACACTTTAGTTTAGTTAAGAAACAGTTGTATGACCATAAGGCTGGCTTGTTATCAAAGGTTTTGTTCAATCATAAGGCCATCTAGTGGTGCAAGCATACAATTTTTTTTGTGTGGCCTCAGAATGTGCTCATACATCAGTGTATCAAATCTGGTGTAAAAATCTTATTTTGTTGCAGAGTTATAACCATTTATGTGTAAAAAACACAAAATTTGAAGGTAATTTTTCGTTTTTTGCATTTTTCGGCCATTTCTGATGAAAATTTTAATATAACGCCAATAGAACTTTTTGTTCAGAAGGTAAGGTTAGTTTCTTGCTATGGTGTTTTCGAGTCGATCGGAAAAACGCTCGCGGAGATTTTCACGCGTGTTTTTTAAGCGCTATTTTGCTGCGCAGGGTTAACCGTAAGGCGAATTCTGGCATGTTTGGTATCGTTGGACTCGGCAACTATTCAGAACTCCAAGGAAACCAGTCCCGTGAAAATACGTCAATCGGAGCCAAAGTTATAGGCGTATAAAACATTTCTCTGGCCACTAGGTGGCGCTGCAACGAAACTGTGCATGCTCCTTCAGTTCCTGACTGGCATCACAAGTACCAAGTGTCGTGTCAATAGGCCTAAGTTTGACAAAGATACAGCCTAAAATCTGTTTTTTTGCACTCTACGTAAAATTCGTTAAGGCGGTATTCGACAACGGATTGCTGTATCGAAATTCTTTTAATAACTTTCTGCCATGAGTGTCTCAAGATGATACATACCAATTTTCGTGGCAATCGGACAAAAGCTCTAGGACGAGTTCGAAAAAGTAGGTTTTACGAATAATACAAAATGGCGGGGAATTTTTCTTGACGGAAAATGACGTCATAGGGTCCAATCGAATCGTCTTGAGCCAAGGAATCAGTGGAAGCATGAATTTTGTTTCTAGGGCTTACGGATAAGAAGTTATAGGCAAAAACATAAGTGCAATTTTGGACTGTTGGTGGCGCTAGTGGGTTAGATATAGAGACTCCAAATTTGCTGTGGGGACACATTGGACTGTCGTTTATCAGTGTGCCAAATTTCATAACTTTCCTACGTACGGTTCTATGGGCTGCCATAGACCGCAATGGCGGAAGAAGAATAACTAATAATAAATATAGCTGCAAGCAGCGATACCGGGGTCAAGCCAAACATGGCAAAAAATGATTCATACGTGATGACTGTCATGATTTAAGATCTAAGTTTGCATTAGTTTTACGAAAAAAATTGCAATTTTTTGAAACTTTAGACCACTAGGTGGCACTGTGCCGAAACAATAGATGGTGCCTCAGGCCATGACTGTGATGACACATACCAAATTTAGTGTAAATACGATAAAACGATACAGAGATATAGCCTTAAATGACTTGACCACTAGGGGGCACTGACCAAAACTATAGATGGTACCTCAGGTCATGATTGTGATGACACCCACCAAATTTGGTGTAAATACGATAAAGAGATGCAGAGATATAGCTTCAAATCTCTTGACCACTAGGGGGCGGCGAAAAGTTTACAAGCCCTCTCAGAACATGTTGCTGATGAACCATACCAAGTTTCATAACAATACGCAATTGCGTTTCTGAAATACTTGAACTTAAAGAAAAATTGAAAATGGCCGACACACAAAATGGCCGACCAAAAACCATTTGGTATCGTTTGACTCAGCATGCCTCACCAAATCTAACAAGACCACTCTCATAACTTTACATTTAAGTTTGCAGTAGTTATAAGCAAAAATAGACATTATTTATATCTCGTGACCACTAGGGGGCGCTGTGACGAAACGGTGCATGCACCCTTACGTCATCACTGTTATGACATATACCAAGTCTCATATCAATACGCAAAAGTTTTGCAAAGATACAGGCTCAAACACATTTTTTCGTGTTCGCCCTCGCATTCTTTGATGTGTTATACGACAACGGATAGGTCTACCGAAAAGCTTTTGATAACTTTTTGTCTGGAGTGTCTCTAGATGATGCATACCAAAAATCAAGCCAATCACACGAGCGCTCTAGGAGGAGTTCGAAAAAGTAGGTGTTCAATACAATTCAAAATGGCCGACAGGAAGTAGGTTTGACTCGGACATATTTGGTACAGTCGGACTCAGCACGAGCCAAGGAATCAATAGAGTGAAGTCTCATGTCTGTGTGGCAATTTAATCAAATGATATAAAGATTTTAAACAATTTCTTTACATATCCTGACCACTAGGTGGCGCCGTCCTAAAGATTTATAGGTGCGCTCAGAACATGTCACTGATGAACCATGCCAAATTTCGTAGCGATACGCCATTCTGTTTGTGAAATACTGAACTTAATGAGAAAATTCAAAATGGCCGACACCCAAAATGGCCGACCGAAAACTGTTTGGTATCGTTTGACTCGGCATGCCTCAAGGAATCTAACAAGACCACCTTCATGATTTTAGACTCAAGTTTGAAGTAGTTATAAGCGAAAATAGGCATTTTTCGAATCTCGTGACCACTAGGTGGCGCTGTGACGAAACGTTGCAGGCACCCTCAGGTCAAGACTGTAATGACATATACCAAGTTTCGTGTCGATACACCAAAGTGTTGCAAAGATACAGCCTCACGTCCGTTTTGGCGTGCTCGCCGCCGTATATGTTGTCACGGTATACGAGAACGCATTGGTCTATCAAAAAGCTTTTGATAACTTTTTGTCTGGGGTGTCTCTAGATGCTACATACCAAAGGACATGCAAATCGGACAAACGCTCTAGGAGGAGTTCGAAAAAGTAGGTTTTACGGAAAATTCAAAATGGCGGAAAGATGTGCATGACACAAATGACATCAATGTGTGCAATTGAATCATCATGAGCCAAGGATTCAGAGGAAACAAGAATTTAGTTTCTAGGACTCACGGGTCAGAAGTTATGAGCATGAACATGAGTGGATTTTTGGACTGTTGGTGGCGCTAGAGGGTTTGAGTCAGACACACCAATGTTGCTATAGTAACTTCTAAGACTGTCCTCTACATGTGTGCCAAATTTTATAACTTTCCTACGTACGGTTCTATGGGCTGCCATTGACTTCAATGGCGGAAGAACAAGGATGAATAATAATAATAATAAGAAAACTAACAATAACAATAGGGTTCTACGCCCCTTCGGGGCTTGACCCCTAAATATAGCTGCAAGCAGCGATACCGGGGTCAAGCCAAACATGGCAAAAAATGATTCATACGTGATGACTGTCATGATTCCAGATCTAAGTTTGCATTACTTTTATGAAAAAATAGCAATTTTTTCATATCTTGAGACCACTAGGTGGCGCTGTGCCGAAACAATAGATGGTGCCTCAGAACATGACCCTGATGACTTATACCAAATTTAGTCTAAATATGATAAAGCGATACGGAGATATAGCCTTAAATGACTTGACCACTAGGGGGCACTGACCAAAACAATAGATGGGGACTCAGGTCATGATTGTGATGACACCCACCAAATTTGGTGTAAATACGATAAAGAGATGCAGAGATATAGCTTCAAATCTCTTGACCTCTAGGGGGCGCCGAAAAGTTTACAAATCCTCTCAGAACATGTTGCTGATGAACCATACCAAGTTTCATAACAATACGCAATTGCGTTTCTGAAATACCTGAACTTAAAGAAAAAATTCAAAATGGCCGACACACAAAATGGCCAACCAAAAACCATTTGGTATCGTTTGACTCGGCATGCCTCACAAAATCTAACAAGACCACTCTCATAATTTTACATTCAAGTTTGCAGCAGTTATAAGCAAAAATAGACATTTTTTATATCTCGTGACCAGTAGGGGGCAGTGTGACAAAATGGTGTATGCACCTTCAGGTCATCACTGTTATGACATATACCAAGTCTCATATCAATACACAAAAGTTTTGCAAAGATACAGGATCAAACACATTTTGGCGTGCTCGCCCTCACATTCTTTGATGCGTTATACGACAACGGATAGGTCTACCAAAAAGCTTTTGATAACTTTTTGTCTGGAGTGTCTCTAGATGATGCCTACCAAAATTCAAGCCAATCAAACAAGCGCTCTAGGAGGAGTTCGAAAAAGTAGGTGTTCAATATAATTCAAAATGGCCGACAGGAAGTAGGTTTGACTCTGACATATTTGGTACAGTCGGACTCAGCATGAGCCAAGGAATCAATAGAGTGAAGTCTTATGTCAGTGTGGCAATTAAATCAAATGCCATAAAGATTAAAAAAAATGTTTTTTACTTATCCTGACCACTAGGTGGCGCCGTCCTAAAGATTTATAGGTGCGCTCAGAACATGTCACTGATGAACCACACCAAATTTCGTAGCGATACGCCATTCTGTTTGTGAAATACTGAACTTAATGAGAAAATTCAAAATGGCCGACACCCAAAATGGCCGCCCGAAAACCGTTTGTTATCGTTTGACTCGGCATGCCTCAAGGAATCTAACAAGACTACCTTCATGATTTTAGACTCAAGTTTGAAGTAGTTATAAGCGAAAATAGGCATTTTTCGAATCTTGTGACCACCAGGTGGCGTTGTGACGAAACGTTGCAGGTACCCTCAGGTCATGACTGTAATGACATATACCAAGTTTCGTGTCGATACATATAAGTTTTGCGAAGATACGGCCTCACGTCCGTTTTGGCGTGCTCGCCGCCTTATATGTTGTCACTGTATACGAGAACGCATTGGTCTATCAAAAAGCTTTTGATAACTTTTGGTCTGGGGTGTCTCTAGATGCTACATTCCAAAGGACATGCAAATCGGACAAACGCTCTAGGAGGAGTTCGAAAAAGTAGGTTTTAAGGAAAATTCAAAATGGTGGAAAGATTTGCATGACAGAAATGACATCATAGAGTGGACTCGAATCATCACGAGCAAAGGATTCAGAAGAAACAAGAATTTTGTGTCTAGGACTCACGGTTCAGAAGTTATGAGCACGAACATAAGTGCATTTTTGGACTGTTGGTGGCGCTAGAGGGTTTGAGTTAGACACACCAATGTTGCTATAGTAACTTCTGAGACTGTCCTCTACATGTGTGCCAAATTTCATAACTTTCCTACGTACGGTTCTATGGGCTGCCATTGACTTCAATGGAGGAAGAAGGAAGAAGAATAATAATAAGAAAACTAACAGATACAATAGGTGTCTACGCCACTTCGTGGCTTGACCCCTAATAATAAAATTAAGAAAACTAACAAATACAATAGGGTTCTACGCCCCTTCGGGGCTTGACCCCTAAATATAGCTGCAAGCAGCAATGCCGGGGTCAAGCCAAAAAGGGCACAGAAGAAGGTAAACTTGAGTCCGGATGAGCAGTTTAAAAAACCTAGCAAAACCTCCTGATTTCAGACAAATTAATATAACAGTAATCAGCAAAAAAGCTGTGTTCTTATTCAGTGAAATCTCTCCCTCACGTCTTGAGGAGCATTGACAACTAGAACACTGAAGGAAATGTGAGTGGTGCTTGCAGTGGTAATACTCAGCTCACAAAATGTTACTGTGGTGTTAATGAGTCAAAAGAGCCCACCCCCATGTCTCTACGCTGTTCTGATGAAGAGATATAGCTCTTGCAAAAACAGTTGATAAGGTATTCTCATTGGTTGCTAGACAGTAAATTGACATCCACCAGTGATTATAATCCAAGCCATGAAATGAATAATCCATGATGACTTGTGGTTTTAGATGTGTTGTTGCAGTAGTTTTAGGCAAAATTTTCAATTTTCTATCTCAAAACCACTAGGTGGCGCTGTGACAAAATTGTGCATGCAACTTCAGGTCATGATTACGTTACATCGAGCTAGTTTTATGACTATACACTTTAGTTTAGTGAAGAAACAGTTGTATGACCATAGGGCTGGCTTGATATCACAGGTTTTGTTCAATTATAACGCCAACTAGTGGTGCAAGCAAGCAATTTTTTTTGTGTAGCCTCAGACTGTGGTCGTACATCAGCGTATCAAATCTGGTGAAAAAATCTCTTTTCGTTGCGAAGTTATAACCATTTATGTGTAAAAAATACAAAATTTAAAAGGTAATTTTTCGTTTTTTGCATTTTTCGGTCATTTCTGATGAAAATTTTAATATAACGCCAATAGAACTTTTTGTTCAGAAGGTAAGGTTAGTTTCTTCCTATGGTGTTTTTGAGTCGATCAGAATTACGGTCGCGGAGATATTCGCGCGTGTTTTTTAAGCACTATTTTGCCGCACAGGGTTAACCGTAAGGCGAATCCTGGCATGTTTGGTATCGTTGGACTCGGCAACTATTCAAAACTCCAAGGAAACAAGTCCCTTGTAAATATGATGATCATAGCCAAAGTTATAGGCCTATAAAACATTCGTCTGGCCACTAGGTGGCGCTGCAACGAAACTGTGCATGCTCCCTCAGTTCCTGACTGGCATCTCAAGTACCAAGATTTGTGTCAATAGGCCTAAGTTTGGAGAAGATACAGCCTAAAATCTGTTTTTTTGCGCTCTATGTAAAATTTGTTGACGCGCTATACGACAACGGATTGGTTTATCGAAATTCTTTTAATAACTTTTTGCCATGAGTGTCTCAAGATGATACATACCAATTTTCGTGGCAATCGGAGAAAAGCCCTAGGACGAGTTCGAAAAAGTAGGTTTTACGAATAATTCAAAATGGCGGAACAATTTTTATGACGGAAAATAACGACATAGGGTCCAATCGAATCGTCTTGAGCCAAGGAATCAGAGGAAGTAAGAATTTTGTTTCTAGGGCTTACGGATCAGAAGTTATAAGCAAAAACATAAGTGCAACTTTGGACTGTTGGTGGCGCTAGTGGGTTAGACATAGAGACTCCAAATTTGCTGTGGGGACACATTGGACTGTCCTTTATCAGTGTGCCAAATTTCATAACTTTCCTACGTACGGTTCTATGGGCTGCCATAGACCGCAATGGCGGAAGAAGAATAACTAATAATAATTGTAAAAAGAAAACTAACAAATACAATAGGGTTCTACGCCCCTTCGGGGCTTGACCCCTAAATATAGCTGCAAGCAGCAATGCCGGGGTCAAGCCGAAAAGGGCACAAAAGGATGTAAAATTGAGATTGGATAAGCAGATTGAAGAACCTAGGTAAATCTAATAATTTTAGATGAAAAAACAAAAAGTTATCAACAAACATGATCTATGTTCTTGTCTACTGCAATCGTCCTTCTGTTATTGACAATCATGGAACATTAGAGCACTGAAGGACATGTGAGTGGTGTTTGCAGTTGCAAAACATGGGTCACATCATGTTACAACAAGTTTAATTAGTCAAAAGAGACCATCCCCGTGTCTCTACGATGTTCTGATGCAGAGATATAGCTTTTGCAAAAACGGTTGATAAGGTATTCTCAATGGTTGCTAGGGAGTGAATTGGCAACCACCAGTGATTATAGTCAAAGCCATGAAAGGAATAATCCATGATGACTCATGGTTTTAGATGTGTTGTTGCAGTAGTTTTAGGCAAAAATACCATATTCTATCTCAAAACCAGTAGGTGGCGCAATGACAAAATTGTGCATGCAACATCAGGTCATGATTGTGTTATATCTAGCTAGTTTTATGTCTAAACACTTTAGTTTAGTGAAGAAACAGTTGTATGACCATAGGGCTGGCTTGTTATCAAAGGTTTTGTTCAATTATAAGGCCATCTAGTGGTGCAAGCATACAATTTTTTTTGTGTAGGCTCAGAATGTGCTCATGCATCAGCGTATCAAATCTGGTGAAAAAATCTCTTTTCGTTACAAAGTTACAACCATTTATGTGTAAAAAACACAAAATTTGAAGGTATTTTTTCGTTTTTTGCAATTTTCGGCCATTTCTGATGAAAATTTTAATATAACGCCAATAGAACTTTTTGTTCAGAAGGTAAGGTTAGTTTCTTCCTATGGTGTTTTCGAGTCGATCGGAAAAACGTTCGCGGAGATATTCACGCGTGTTTTTTAAGCGCTATTTTGCTGCGCAGGGTTAACCGTAAGGCGAATTCTGGCATGTTTGGTATCGTTGGACTCGGCAACTATTCAGAACTCCAAACAAACAAGTCCTGTGAAAATACGTCAATCGGAGCCAAAGTTATAGGTGTATAAAACATTTCTCTGGCCACTAGGTGGCGCTGCAACGAAACTGTGCATGCACCCTCGGTTCCTGACTGGCATCACAAGTACCAAGTGTCGTGTCAATAGGCCTAAGTTTGACGAAGATACAGCCTAAAATCTGTTTTTTTGCGCTCTACGTAAAATTTGTTAAGGCGGTATTCAACAACGGATTGCTGTATCGAAATTCTTTTGATAACTTTTTGCCATGAGTGTCTCAAGATGATACATACCAATTTTCGTGGCAATCGGACAAAAGCTCTAGGACGAGTTCGAAAAAGTAGGTTTTACGAATAATTCAAAATGGCGGAAAATTTTCATGTCGAAAAAAGACGCCATAGGGTCCAATCGAATCGTCTTGAGCCAAGGAATCAGAGGAACCAAGAATTTTGTTTCTAGGGCTTACGGATCAGAAGTTATAGGCAAAAACATAAGTGCAACTTTGGACTGTTGGTGGCGCTAGTGGGTTAGACATAGAGACTCCAAATTTGCTGTGGGGACACATTGGACTGTCCTTTATCAGTGTGCCAAATTTCATAACTTTCCTACGTACGGTTCTATGGGCTGCCATAGACCGCAATGGCGGAAGAAGAATAACTAATAATAATAATAAAATTAAGAAAACTAACAAATACAATAGGGTTCTACGCCCCTTCGGGGCTTGACCCCTAAATATAGCTGCAAGCAGCAATGCCGGGGTCAAGCCGAAAAGGGCACAAAAGGATGTAAAATTGAGGTTGGATAAGCAGATTGAAGAACTTAGGTAAACCTAATAATTTTAGATGAAAAAACAAAAAAGTTATCAACAAAAATAATCTAAGTTCTTGTCAACTGCAATCGTCCTTCTGTTGTTGACAATCATGGAACATTAGAGCACTGAAGGACATGTGAGTGGTGTTTGCAGTGGTAAAACGTAGGTCACATCATGTTACAGCAAGTTTAATCAGTCAAAAGCGACCATCCCCGTGTCTCTACGATGTTCTGATGCAGAGAAAAAGCTCTTGAAAAAACGGTTGATAAGGTATTCTCAATGGTTGCTAGGGAGTGAATTGGCAACCACCAGAGATTATAGTCAAAGCCATGAAAGGAATAATCCATGATGACTCATGATTTTAGATGTGTTGTTGCAGTAGTTTTGGGCAAAAATAAAATTTTCTATCTCAAAACCAGTAGGTGGCGCAATGAAAAAATTGTGCATGCAACATCAGGTCATGATTATGTTACATCTAGCTAGTTTTATGACTATACACTTTAGTTTAGTTAAGAAACAGTTGTATAACCATAAGGCTGGCTTGTTATCAAAGGTTTTGTTCAATCATAAGGCCATCTAGTGGTGCAAGCATACAATTTTTTTTGTGTGGCCTCAGAATGTGCTCATACATCAGTGTATCAAATCTGGTGTAAAAATCTTATTTTGTTGCAGAGTTATAACCATTTATGTGTAAAAAACACAAAATTTGAAGGTAATTTTTCGTTTTTTGCATTTTTCGGCCATTTCTGATGAAAATTTTAATATAACGCCAATAGAACTTTTTGTTCAGAAGGTAAGGTTAGTTTCTTGCTATGGTGTTTTCGAGTCGATCGGAAAAACGCTCGCGGAGATATTCACGCGTGTTTTTTAAGCGCTATTTTGCTGCGCAGGGTTAACCGTAAGGCGAATTCTGGCATGTTTGGTATCGTTGGACTCGGCAACTATTCAGAACTCCAAGGAAACCAGTCCCGTGAAAATACGTCAATCGGAGCCAAAGTTATAGGCGTATAAAACATTTCTCTGGCCACTAGGTGGCGCTGCAACGAAACTGTGCATGCTCCTTCAGTTCCTGACTGGCATCACAAGTACCAAGTGTCGTGTCAATAGGCCTAAGTTTGACAAAGATACAGCCTAAAATCTGTTTTTTTGCGCTCTACGTAAACTTCGTTAAGGCGGTATTCGACAACGGATTGCTGTATCGAAATTCTTTTGATAACTTTCTGCCATGAGTGTCTCAAGATGATACATACCAATTTTCGTGGCAATCGGACAAAAGCTCTAGGACGAGTTCGAAAAAGTAGGTTTTACGAATAATACAAAATGGCGGGGAATTTTTCTTGACGGAAAATGACGTCATAGGGTCCAATCGAATCGTCTTGAGCCAAGGAATCAGAGGAAGCATGAATTTTGTTTCTAGGGCTTACGGATAAGAAGTTATAGGCAAAAACATAAGTGCAATTTTGGACTGTTGGTGGCGCTAGTGGGTTAGATATAGAGACTCCAAATTTGCTGTGGGGACACATTGGACTGTCGTTTATCAGTGTGCCAAATTTCATAACTTTCCTACGTACGGTTCTATGGGCTGCCATAGACCGCAATGGCGGAAGAAGAATAACTAATAATAATAAATATAGCTGCAAGCAGCAATGCCGGGGTCAAGCCGAAAAGGGCACAAAAGGATGTAAAATTGAGATTGGATAAGCAGATTGAAGAACCTAGGTAAACCTAATAATTTTAGATGAAAAAACAAAAAAGTTATCAACAAAAATAATCTAAGTTCTTGTCTACTGCAATCGTCTTTCTGTTATTGACAATCATGGAACATTAGAGCACTGAAGGACATGCGAGTGGTGTTTGCAGTGGCAAAACATGGGTCACATCATGTTACAGCAAGTTGAATTAGTCAAAAGAGACCATCACCGTGTCTCTACGATGTTCTGATGCAGAGATATAGCTCTTGCAAAAACGGCTGATAAGGTATTCTCAATGGTTGCTAGGGAGTGAATTGGCAACCACCAGTGATTATAGTCAAAGCCATGAAAGGAATAATCCATGATGACTCATGGTTTTAGATGTGTTGTTGCAGTAGTTTTAGGCAAAAATACCATATTCCATCTCAAAACCAGTAGGTGGCGCAATGACAAAATTGTGCATGCAACATCAGGTCATGATTGTGTTACATCTAGCTAGTTTTATGACTATACACTTTAGTTTAGTTAAGAAACAGTTGTATGACCATATGGCTGGCTTGTTATCAAAGGTTTTGTTCAATTATAAGGCCATCTAGTGGTGCAAGCATACAATATTTTTTTGTGTGGTCTCAGAATGTGCTCATGCATCAGCGTATCAAATCTGGTGAAAAAATATATTTTCGTTACAAAGTTACAACCATTTATGTGTAAAAAACACAAAATTTGAAGGTAATTTTTCGTTTTTCGCAATTTTCGGCCATTTCTGATGAAAATTTTAATATAATGTCAACAGAACTTTTTGTTCAGAAGGTAAGGTTAGTTTCTTCCTATGGTGTTTTCGAGTCGATCGGAAAAACGTTCGCGGAGATATTCACGCATGTTTTTTAAGCGCAATTTTGCTGCGCAGGGTTAACCGTAAGGCGAAATCTGGCATGTTTGGTATCGTTGGACTCGGCGACTACTAAGGACTCCTAAAAAACAAGTCCCGTCACAATACGTTGATCGCAGCCAAAGTTATAGGTGTATAAATCATTTGTCTGGCCACTAGGTGGCGCTGCGACGAAACTGTGCATGCACCCTCACTTCCTGACTGGCATCACAAGTACCAAGTGTCGTGTCAATAGGCCTAAGTTTGATGAAGATACAGCCTAAAATCAGTTTTTATGCGCTATACGTAAAATTCGTTAAGGCGGTATACGACAACGGATTGCTGTATCGAAATTCTTTTGATAACTTTTTGCCATGAGTGTCTCTAGATGATACATACGAATTTTCGTGGCAATCGGACAAAAGCTCTAGGACGAGTTCGAAAAAGTAGGTTTTACGAATAATTCAAAATGGCGGAAGAATTTTCATGACGGAAAATGACGTCATAGGGTCCAATCGAATCGTCCTGAGCCAGGGAATCAGAGGAAACAAGAATTTTATTTCTAGGACTTATGGATCAGAAGTTATAAGCAAAAACATAAGTGTAACTTTGGACTGTTGGTGGCGCTAGCGGGTTGGAGATAGAGACTCCAAATTTGCTGTGGGGACACATTGGAGTGTCCTTTATCAGTGTGCCAAATTTCATAACTTTCCTACGTACGGTTCTATGGGCTGCCATAGACCGCAATGGCGGAAGAAGAAACATTTACTAACAGAAACAATTGCCAATATAGCTGCAAGCAGCAATGCCGGGGTCAAGCCGAAAAGGGCACAAAAGGATGTAAAATTGAGATTGGATGAGCAGATTGAAGAACCCAAGTAAACCTAATAATTGTAGATGAAAAAAACAAAAAAGTGATCCACAAAAATAATCTATGTTCTTGTCTACTGCAATCGTCCTTCTGTTATTGACAATTATGGAACATTAGAGCACTGAAGGACATGTGAGTGGTGTTTGCAGTGGCAAAACATCACATCATGTTATAACAAGTTTAATTAGTCAAAAGAAACCATCTCCGTGTCTCTACGATGTTCTGATGCAGAGATATAGCTTTTGCAAAAACGGTTAATAAGGTATTCTCAATGGTTGCTAGGGAGTGAATTGGCAACCACCAGTGATCATAGTCAAAGCCATGAAAGGAATAATCCATGATGACTCATGGTTTTAGATATGTTATTGCAGTAGTTTTAAGCAAAAATACCATATTTCTATCTCAAAACCACTAGGTGGTGCAATGACAAAATTGTGCATGCAACATCGGGTCATGATTGTGTTACATCTAGCTAGTTTTATGACTATACACTTTAGTTTAGTGAAGAAACAGTTGTAAGACCATAGGGATGGCTTGTTATCAAAGGTTTTGTTCAATTATAAGGCCATCTAGTGGTGCAAGCATACAATTTTTTTTGTGCAGCCTCAGAATATGCTCATGCATCAGTGTATCAAATCTGGTGAAAAAATATATTTTCGTTACGAAGTTACGACCATTTATGTGTAATAAACACAAATTTTGAAGGAAATTTTTCGTTTTTTTGCAATTTTCGGCCATTTCTGATAAAAATTTTAATATAACGTCAATAGAACTTTTTGTTCAGAAGGTAAGGTTAGTTTCTTCCTATGGTGTTTTCGAGTCGATCGGAAAAACGTTCGCGGAGATATTCATGCGTGTTTCTTAAGCGCTATTTTGCTGCGCAGGGTTAACCGTAAGGCGGATTCTGGCATGTTTGGTATCGTTGGACTCGACAACTATTCAGAACTCCAAAGCAACAAGTCCCGTGAAAATACGTCAATCGGAGCCAAAGTTATAGGTGTATAAAACATTTCTCTGGCCACTAGGTGGCACTGCGACGAAACTGTGCATGCACCCTCAGTTCCTGACTGGCATCACAAGTACCAAGTGTCGTGTCAATAGGCCAAAGTTTGACGAAGATACAGCCTAAAATCCGTTTTTTTGCGCTCTACGTAAAATTCGTTAAGGAGGTATATGACAACGGATTGCTGTATCAAAATTCTTTTGATAACTTTTTGCCATGAGTGTCTCAAGATGATACATACCAATTTTCGTGGAAATCGGACAAAAGCTCTAGGACGAGTTCGAAAAAGTAGGTTTTTTAAACAATTCAAAATGGCGGAAAAATTTAATGACGGAAAATGACGTCATAGGGTCCAATCGAATTGTCTTGAGCCAAGGAATCAGAAGAACCAAGAATTTTGTTTCTGGGACTTACGGATCAGAAGTTATAACCAAAAACATAAGTGCAACTTTGGACTGTTGGTGGCGCTAGCGGGTTAGAGATAGAGACTCCAAATTTGCTGTGGGGACACATTGGACTGTCCTCTATCAGTGTGCCAAATTTCATAACTTTCCTATGTACGGTTCTATGGGCTGCCATAGACCGCAATGGCGGAAGAAGAACCAGAATAATAATTATTATAATAGGAAAACTAACAAATACAATAGGGTTCTACGCCCCTTCGGGGCTTGACCCCTAATAATAAAAATATAGCTGCAAGCAGCGATACCGGGGTCAAGCCAAACATGGCAAAAAATGATTCATACGTGATGACTGTCATGATTTAAGATCTAAGTTTGCATTAGTTTTATGAAAAAAAACAATTTTTTCGTATCTTGAGACCACTAGGTGGCACTGTGCCGAAACAATAGATGGTGCCTCAGGCCATGACTGTGATGACACATACCAAATTTACTGTAAATACAATAAAGCGATACGGAGATATAGCCTTAAATGACTTGACCACTAGGGGGCACTGACCAAAAAATAAATTGTGACTCAGGTCTTGATTGTGATGACACCCACCAAATTTGGTGTAAATACAATAAAGAGATGCAGAGCTATAGCCTTAAATGACTTGACCACTAGGGGGCACTGACCAAAAAATAAATTGTGACTCAGCTCTTGATTGTGATGACACCCACCAAATTTGGTGTAAATACAATAAAGAGATTCAGAGATATAGCCTTAAATGACTTGACCACTAGGGGGCACTGACAAAAAATTAATTGTGACTCAGGTTTTGATTGTGATGACACCCACCAAATTTGGTGTAAATACGATAAAGAGATGCAGAGATATAGCTTCAAATCTCTTGACCACTAGGGGGCACCGGAAAGTTTACAAGTCCTCCCAGAACATGTTGCTGATGAACCATACCAAGTTTCATAACAATACGCAATTGTGTTTCTGAAATACCTGAACTTAAAGAAAAATTCAAAATGGCCGACACACAAAATGGCCGACCAAAAACCATTTGGTATCGTTTGACTCGCCATGCCTCACGAAATCTAACAAGACCAGTCTCATAATTTTACATTCAAATTTGCAGTAGTTATAAGCAAAAATAGACATTTTTTATATCTTGTGACCAGTTGGGGGCAGTGTGACGAAATGGTGCATGCACCCTCAGGTCATCACTGTCATGACATATTCCAAGTCTCATATCAATACGCAAAAGTTTTGCGAAGATTTTCACATTTTGGCGTGCTCGCCCTCGCATTCTTTGATGCGTTATACGACAACGGATAGGTCTACCGAAAAGCTTTTGATAACTTTTTGTCTGGAGTGTCTCTAGATGATGCATACCAAAAATCAAGCCAATCACATGAGCGCTCTAGGAGGAGTTCGAAAAAGTAGGTGTTCAATATAATTCAAAATGGCCGACAGGACGTAGGTTTGACTTAGACATATTTGGTACAGTCAAACTCAGCATGCGCCAAGGAATCAATAGAGTGAAGTCTTATGTCATAGTGGCAATTTAATCAAATGGAATAAAGATTTTCAAAAAAATTTTTACATATTCTGACCACTAGGTGGCGCCGTCCTAAAGATTTATAGGTGCACTCAGGACATGTCAATGATGATCCATGCCAAATTTCGTAGCGATACGCCATTCTGTTTGTGAAATACTGAACTTAATGAGAATATTCAAAATGGCCGACACCCAAAATGGCCGACCGAAAACCGTTTGGTATCGTTTGACTCGGCATGCCTCAAGGAATCTAATAAGACCACCTTCATGATTTTAGACTCAAGTTTGAAGTAGTTATAAGCGAAAATAGGCATTTTTCGAATCTCGTGACCACTAGGTGGCGCTGTGACGAAACGTTGCAGACACCCTCAGGTCATGACTGTTATGACATATACCAAGTTTCGTGTCGATACAGTAAAGTTTTGCGAAGATACAGCCTCACGTCCGTTTTGGCGTGCTCGCCGCCATATATGTTGTCAATTTATATGAGAACGCATTGGTCTATCAAAAAGCTTTTGATAACTTTTTGTCTGGGGTGTCTCTAGATGCTACATACCAAAGGACATGCAAATCGGACAAACGGTCTAGGAGGAGTTCGAAAAAGTAGGTTTTACGAAAAATTCAAAATGGCGGAAAGATGTGCATGACACAAATGACATCAATGTGTGCATTTGAATCATCATGAGCCAAGGATTCAGAGGAAACAAGAATTTAGTTTCTAGGACTCACGGGTCAGAAGTTATGAGCATGAACATAAGTGGATTTTTGGACTATTGGTGGCGCTAGAGGGTTTGAGTCAGACACACCAATGTTGCTATAGTAACTTCTAAGACTGTCCTCTACATGTGTGCCAAATTTCATAACTTTCCTATGTACGGTTCTATGGGCTGCCATTGACTTCAATGGCGGAAGAACAAGAAGAAGAATAATATATAATAATAATAATAAATATAGCTGCAAGCAGCGATACCGGGGTCAAGCCAAACATGGCAAAAAATAATTCATACGTGATGACTGTCATGATTTAAGATCTAAGTTTGCATTATTTTTATGAAAAAAATAGCCATTTTTTCGTATCTTGAGACCACTAGGTGGCGTTGTGCCGAAACAATAGATGGTGCCTCAGGTCATGACTGTGATGACACATACCAAATTTAGTGTAAATACGATAAAGCGATACGAAGATATAGCCTTAAATACCTTGACCACTAGGGGGCTCTGACCAAACAATAAATTGTGACTCAGGTCTTGATTGTGATGACACCCACCAAATTTGGTGTAAATATGATAAAGAGATGCAGAGATATAGCTTCAAATCTCTTGACCACTAGGGGGCGCCGAAAAGTCTACAAGTCCTCCCAGAACATGTTGCTGATGAACCATACCAAGTTTCATAACAATACGCAATTGCGTTTCTGAAATACTTGAACTTAAAGAAAAAATTCAAAATGGCCGACACACAAAATGGCCGACCAAAAACCATTTGGTATCCTTTGACTCGGCATGCCTCACAAAATCTAACAAGACTACTCTCATAATTTTACATTCAAGTTTGCAGTAGTTATAAGCAAAAATAGAATTTTTTTATATCTCGTGACCAGTAGGGGGCAGTGTGACGAAATGGTGCATGCACCCTCAGGTCATCACTCTTATGACATATACCAAGTCTCATATTAATACGCAAAAGTTTTGCGAAGATACAGGCTCAAACACATTTTGGCGTGCTCGCCCTCGCATTCTTTGATGCGTTATACGACAACGGATAGGTTTACCGAAAAGCTTTTGATAACTTTTTGTCTAGAGTGTCTCTAGATGATGCCTACCAAAATTCAAGCCAATCAAACAAGCGCTCTAGGAGGAGTTCGAAAAAGTAGGTCTTCAATATAATTCAAAATGGCCGACAGGAAGTAGGTTTGACTCAGACATATTTGGTACAGTCGGACTCAGCATGAGCCAAGGAATCAATAGAGTGAAGTCTTATGTCAGTGTGGCAATTGAATCAAATGCTATAAAGATTTTAAACAATTTCTTAACACATCCTGACCACTAGGTGGCGCCGTCCTAAAGATTTATAGGTGCTATCAGAACATGTCACCGATGAACCATGCCAAATTTCGTAGCGATACGCCATTCTGTTTGTGAAATACTAAACCTAATGAGGAAATTCAAAATGGCCGACACCCAAAATGGCCGACCGAAAAACTTTTGGTACCGTTTGACTCGGCATGCCTCAAGAAATCTAACAAGACCACCTTCATGATTTTAGACTCAACTTTGAAGTAGTTATAAGCGAAAATAGGCATTTTTCGAATCTTGTGACCACTAGGTGGCGCTGTGACGAAACGTTGCAGGCACCCTCAGGTCATGACTGTAATGACATATACCAACTTTCGTGTCGATACAATAAAGTTTTGCGAAGATAAGGCCTCACGTCCGTTTTGGCGTGCTCGCCGCCATATATGTTGTCAATTTATATGAGAACGCAATTGTCTATCAAAAAGCTTTTGATAACTTTTTGTCTTGGGTGTCTCTAGATGCTACATACCAAAGGACATGCAAATCGGACAAACGGTCTAGGAGGAGTTCGAAAAAGTAGGTTTTACGAAAAATTCAAAATGGCGGAAAGATGTGCATGACACAAATGACATCAATGTGTGCATTTGAATCATCATGAGCCAAGGATTCCAAGGAAACAAGAATTTAGTTTCTAGGTCTCACGGGTCAGAAGTTATGAGCATGAACATAAGTGGATTTTTGGACTGTTGGTGGCGCTAGAGGGTTTGAGTCAGACACACCATTGTTGCTATAGTAACTTCTAAGACCGTCCTCTACATGTGTGCCAAATTTCATAACTTTCCTATGTACGGTTCTATGTCCTGCCATTGACTTCAATGGCGGAAGAACAAGAAGAAGAATAATATATAATAATAATAATAATAAGAAAACTAACAATAACAATAGGGTTCTACGCCCCTTCGGGGCTTGACCCCTAAATATAGCTGCAAGCAGCGATACCGGGGTCAAGCCAAACATGGCAAAAATAATTCATACGTGATGACTGTCATGATTTAAGATCTAAGTTTGCATTAGTTTTAGGAAAAAATAGCAATTTTTTGTATCTTTTGACCACTAGGAGGCACTGTGCCGAAACAAGAGATGGTGCCTCAGGCCATGACTGTGATGACACATACCAAATTTAGTGTAAATACGATAAAGCGAAACGGAGATATAGCCTTAAATGACTTGACCACTAGGGTGCACTGACCAAAACAATAGATGGTGACTCAGGTCATGATTGTGATGACACATACCAAATTTAGTGTAAATACGATAAAGCGATACAGAGATATAGCCTTAAATGACTTGACTACTAAGGGGCACTGACTAAAACAATAGATGGTGACTCAGGTCATAATTCTGATGAAACCCACCAAATTTGGTGTAAATGCGATAAAGAGATGCAGAGATATAGCTTCAAATGTCTTGACCACTAGGGGGCGCCGAAAAGTTTACAAGCCCTCTCAGAACATGTTGCTGATGAACCATACCAAGTTTCATAACAATACGCAATTGCGTTTCTGAAATACTTGAACTTAAAGAAAAAATTCAAAATGGCCGACACCCAAAATGGCCGACCAAAAACCATTTGGTATCGTTTGACTCGGCATGACTCATGAAATCTAAAAAGACCAGTATCATTATTTTACATTCAAGTTTGCAGTAGTTATAAGCAAAAACAGACATATTTTATATCTCGTGACCAGTAGGGGGCAGTGTGACGAAACGGTGCATGCACCCTCAGGTCATCACTGTTATGACATATACCAAGTCTCATATTAATACGCAAAAGTTTTGCGAAGATACAGGCTCAAACACATTTTGGCGTGCTCGCCCTCGCATTCTTTGATGCGTTATACGAAAACGGATAGGTCTACCGAAAAGCTTTTGATAACTTTTTGTCTGGAGTGTCTCTAGATGATGTATACCAAAAATCAAGCCAATCACACGAGCGCTCTAGGAGGAGTTCGAAAAAGTATGTGTTCAATATAATTCAAAATGGCCGACAGGAAGTAGGTTTGACTCAGACACATTTGGTACAGTCGGACTCAGCATGAGCCAAGGAATCAATAGAGTGAAGTCTTATGTCATAGTGGCAATTAAATCAAATGATATAAAGATTTTAAACAATTTATTTACATATCCTGACCACTAGGTGGCGCTGTCCTAAAGATTTATAGGTGCGCTCAGAACATGTCACTGATAAACCATGCCAAATTTTGTAGCGATATGTCATCCTGTTTGTGAAATATTGAACTTAATGAGAAAATTCAAAATGGCCGACACCCAAAATGGCCGACCGAAAACCGTTTGCTATCGTTTGCCTCGGCATGCCTCAAGGAATCTAACAAGACCACCTTCGTGATTTTAGGCTCAAGTTTGAAGTAGTTATAAGCGAAAATAGACATATTTCGAATCTCGTGACCACTAGGTGGCGCTGTGACGAAACGTTGCAGGCACCCTCAGGTCATGACTGTAATGACATATACCAAGTTTCATGACGATACAATAAAGTTTTGCGAAGATACGGCCTCACGTCTGTTTTGGCGTGCTCGCCGCCATATATGTTGTCAATTTATACGAGAACGCATTGGTCTATCAAAAAGCTTTTGATAACTTTTTGTCTGTGGTGTCTCTAGATGCTACATACCAAAGGACATGCAAATCGGACGAACGCTCTAGGAGGAGTTCGAAAAAGTAGGTTTTACGGAAAATTCAAAATGGCGGAAAGATTTGCATGACACAAATGACACCAATGTGTGCAATTGAATCATCATGAGCCAATGATTCAGAGAAAACAAGAATTTAGTTTCTAGGACTCACGGGTCAGAAGTTATGAGCATGAACATAAGTGGATATTTGGACTGTTGGTGGCGCTAGAGGGTTTGAGTCAGACACACCAATGTTGCTATAGTAACTTCTGAGACTGTCCTCTACATGTGTGCCAAATTTCATAACTTTCCTACGTACGGTTCTATGGGCTGCCATTGACTTTAATGGCGGAAGAACAAGAAGAAGAATAATATATAATAATAATAATAAGAAAACTAACAATAACAATAGGGTTCTACGCCCCTTCGGGGCTTGACCCCTAATAAGAAAACTAACAATAACAATAGGGTTCTACGCCCCTTCGGGGCTTGACCCCTAATTAAGAAAACTAACAAATACAATAGGGTTCTACGCCCCTTCGGGGCTTGACCCCTAAATATAGCTGCAAGCAGCAATGCCGGGGTCAAGCCGAAAAGGGCACAAAAGGATGTAAAATTGAGATTGGATAAGCAGATTGAAGAACCTAGGTAAATCTAATAATTTTAGATGAAAAAACAAAAAAGTTATCAACAAAATTAATCTAAGTTCTTGTCTACTGCAATCGTCCTTCTGTTATTGACAATCATGGAACATTAGAACACTGAAGGACATGTGAGTGGTGTTTGCAGTGGTCACATCATGTTACAACAAGTTTAATTAGTCAAAAGAGACCATCCCCATGTCTCTACGATGTTCTGATGCAGAGATATAGCTTTTGCAAAAACGGTTGATAAGGTATTCTCAATGGTTGCTAGGGAGTAAATTGGCAACCACCAGTGATTATAGTCAAAGCCATGAAAGGAATAATCCATGATGACTCATGGTTTTAGATGTGTTGTTGCAGTAGTTTTAGGCAAAAATACCATATTCCATCTCAAAACCAGTAGGTGGCGCAATGAAAAAATTGTGCATGCAACATCAGGTCATGATTGTGTTACATCTAGCTAGTTTTATGACTATACACTTTAGTTTAGTTAAGAAACAGTTGTATGACCATAGGGCTGGCTTGTTATCAAAGGTTTTGTTTAATTATAAGGCCATCTAGTGGTGCAAGCATACAATTTTTTTTGTGTGGCCTCAGAATGTGCTCATGCATCATCGTATCAAATCTGGTGAAAAAATCTCTTTTCGTTACAAAGTTACAACCATTTATGTGTAAAAAACACAAAATTTGAAGGTAATTTTTCGTTTTTTGCAATTTTCGGCCATTTCTGATGAAAATTTTAATATAACGCCAATAGAACTTTTTGTTCAGAAGGTAAGGTTAGTTTCTTCCTATGGTGTTTTCGAGTCGATCGGAAAAACGTTCGCGGAGATATTTACGCGTGTTTCTTAAGTGCTATTTTGCTGCGCAGGGTTAACCGTAAGGCGAATTCGGGTATGTTTGGTATCGTTGGACTCGGCAACTATTTAGAACTCAAAGGAAACAAGTCCTGTGAAAATATGTCAATCGGAGCCAAAGTTATAGGCATGTAAAACATAAGTCTGACCACTAGGTGGCGCTGTGACGAAACTCTGCATGCACCCTTAGTTCCTGACTGGCATCACAAATACAAAGTATCGTGTCAATAGGCTTAAGTTTGGCGAAGATACAGCCTCAAATCCGTTTTTTTGAGCTCTACGTAAAATTTGTTGACGCGCTATACGACAACGGATTGGTTTATCAAAATTCTTTTAATAACTTTTTGCCTTGAGTGTCTCTAGATGGTGCATACCGATTTTCAAGGCAATCCGGCAAAAGCTCTAGGACGAGTTCGCAAAAGTAGGTTTTATGAATATTTAAAAATGGCGGGAAAATTTTCATGACGGAAAATGACGTCATAGGGTCCAATCGAATCGTCTTGAGCCAAGGAATCAGAGGAAACAAGAATTTAATTTCTAGGACGTACGGGTCAGAAGTTATAGGCAAAAACATAAGTGCAATTTTGGACTGTTGGTGGCGCTAGTGGGTTAGATATAGAGACTCCAAATTTGCTGTGGGGACACATTGGACTGTCGTTTATCAGTGTGCCAAATTTCATAACTTTCCTACGTACGGTTCTATGGGCTGCCATAGACCGCAATGGCGGAAGAAGAATAACTAATAATAAATATAGCTGCAAGCAGCGATACCGGGGTCAAGCCAAACATGGCAAAAAATGATTCATACGTGATGACTGTCATGATTTAAGATCTAAGTTTGCATTAGTTTTATGAAAAAAAGCAATTTTTTCGTATCTTGAGACCACTAGGTGGCACTGTGCCGAAAGAATAGATGGTGCCTCAGGTCATGACTGTGATGACACATACCAAATTTAGTGTAAATACAATAAAGCAATACGGAGATATAGCCTTAAATGACTTGACCACTAGGGGGCACTGACCAAAAATAAATTGTGACTCAGGTCTTGATTGTGATGACACCCACCAAATTTGGTGTAAATACAATAAAGAGATGCAGAGATATAGCCTTAAATGACTTGACCACTAGGGGGCACTGACCAAAAAATAAATTGTGACTCAGGTCTTAATTGTGATGACACCCACCAAATTTGGTGTAAATACGATAAAGAGATGAAGAGATATAGCTTCAAATCTCTTGACCACTAGGGGGCATCGGAAAGTTTACAAGTCCTCCCAGAACATGTTGCTGATGAACCATACCAAGTTTCATAACAATACGCAATTGCGTTTCTGAAATACTTGAACTTAAAGAAAAATTCAAAATGGCCGACACACAAAATGGCCGACCAAAAACCATTTGGTATCGTTTGACTCGGCATGCCTCACGAACTCTAACAAGACCAGTCTCATAATTTTACAGTCAAGTTTGCAGTAGTTATAAGCAAAAATAGACATTTTTTATATGTCGTGACCAGTAGGGGGCAGTGTGACGAAATGGTGCATGCACCCTCAGGTCATCACTGTTATGACATATACCAAGTCTCATATTAATACGCAAAAGTTTTGCGAAGATACAGGCTCAAACACATTTTGGCGTGCTCGCCCTCGCATTCTTTGATGCGTGATACGACAACGGATAGGTCTACCGAAAAGCTTTTGATAACTTTTTGTCTAGAGTGTCTCTAGATGATGCCTAATAAAATTCAAGCCAATCAAAAAAGCGCTCTAGGAGGAGTTCGAAAAAGTAGGTCTTCAATATAATTCAAAATGGCCGACAGGAAGTAGGTTTGACTCAGACATATTTGGTACAGTCGGACTCAGCATGAGCCAAGGAATCAGTAGAGTGAAGTCTTATGTCATAGTGGCAATTTAATCAAATGAAATAAAGATTTTAAACAATTTATTTACATATCCTGACCACTAGGTGGCGCCGTCCTAAAGATTTATAGGTGCGCTCAGAACATGTCACTGATGAACCATGCCAAATTTCGTAGCGATACGCCATTCTGTTTGTGAAATACTGAACTTAATGAGAAAATTCAAAATGGCCGACACCCAAAATGGCCGACTAAAAACCGTTTGGTATCGTTTGACTCGGCATGCCTCAAGGAATCTAACAAGACCACCTTCATGATTTTAGACTCAAGTTTGAAGTAGTTATAAGCGAAAATAGGCATTTTTCGAATCTCGTGACCACTAGGTGGCGCTGTGACGAAACGTTGCAGGCACCCTCAGGTCATGACTGTAATGACATATACCAAGTTTCGTGTCGATACAATAAAGTTTTGTGAAGATACAGCCTCACGTCCGTTTTGGCGTGCTCGCCGCCATATATGTTGTCAATTTATATGAGAACGCATTGGTCTATCAAAAAGCTTTTGATAACTTTTTGTCTGGGGTGTCTCTAGATGCTACATACCAAAGGACATGCAAATCGGACAAATGGTCTAGGAGGAGTTCGAAAAAGTAGGTTTTACGGAAAATTCAAAATGGCGGAAAGATGTGCATGACACAAATGACATCAATGTGTGCATTTGAATCAACATGAGCCAAGGATTCAGAGGAAACAAGAATTTAGTTTCTAGGACTCACGGGTCAGAAGTTGTGAGCATGAACATAAGTGGATTTTTGGACTGTTGGTGGCGCTAGAGGGTTTGAGTCAGACACACCAATGTTGCTAGAGTAACTTCTGAGACTGTCCTCTACATGTGTGCAAAATTTCATAACTTTCCTATGTACGGTTCTATGGGCTGCCATTGACTTTCGGCGGAAGAACGAGGAAGAAAAATAATAATAATAATAATAATAAGAAAACTAACAATAACAATAGGGTTCTACGCCCCTTCGGGGCTTGACCCCTAAATATAGCTGCAAGCAGCGATACCGGGGTCAAGCCAAACATGGCAAAAAATGATTCATACGTGATGACTGTCATGATTTAAGATCTAAGTTTGCATTAGTTGTAGGAAAAAAATAGCAATTTTTTCGTATCTTGAGACCACTAGGTGGCGCTGTGCCGAAACAATAGATGGTACCTCAGGTCATGACTGTGATGACACATACCAAATTTAGTGTAAATACAATAAAGCGATACGGAAATATAGCCTTAAATGACTTGACCACTAGGGGGCACTGACCAAACAATAAATTGTGACTCAGGTCTTGATTGTGATGACACCCACCAAATTTGGTGTAAATACGATAAAGAGATGAAGAGATATAGCTTCAAATCTCTTGACCACTAGGGGGCGCCAAAAAGTTTACAAGTCCTCCCAGAACATGTTGCTGATGAACCATACCAAGTTTCATAACAATACGCAATTGCGTTTCTGAAATACTTGAATTTAAAGAAAAAATTCAAAATGTCCGACACACAAAATGGCCGACCAAAACCATTTGGTATCGTTTGACTCGGCATGCCTCACGAAATCTAACAAAACTAGTCTCATAATTTTACATTCAGGTTTGCAGTAGTTATAAGCAAAAATAGACATATTTTATATCTCGTGACCAGTAGGGGGCAGTGTGACGAAATGGTGCATGCACCCTCAGGTCATCACTGTTATGACATATACCAAGTCTCATATTAATACGCAAACGTTTTGCGAAGATACAGGCTCAAACACATTTTGGCGTGCTCGCCCTCACATTCTTTGATGCGTTATACGACAACGAATAGGTCTACCGAAAAGCTTTTGATAACTTTTTGTCTAGAGTGTCTCTAGATGATGCATACCAAAAATCAAGCCAATCACACGAGCGCTCTAGGAGGAGTTCGAAAAAGTAGGTGTTCAATATAATTCAAAATGGCCGACAGGAAGTACGTTTGACTCAGACATATTTGGTACAGTCGGACTCGGCATGAGCCAAGGAATCAATAGAGTGAAGTCTTATGTCAGTGTGGCAATTTAATCAAATGATATAAAGATTTTAAACAATTTATTTACATATCCTGACCACTAGGTGGCGCCGTCCTAAAGATTTATAGGTGCGCTCAGAACATGTCACCCATGAACCATGCCAAATTTCGTAACCATACGCCATTCGGTTTGTGAAATACTGAACTTAATGAGAAAATTCAAAATGGCCGACACCCAAAATGGCCGACCGAAAACCGTTTGGTATCGTTTGACTCGGCATGCCTCAAGGAATCTAACAAGACCACCTTCATGATTTTAGACTCAAGTTTGAAGTAGTTATAAGCGAAAATATGCATTTTTCGAATCTCGTGACCACTAGGTGGCGCTGTGACGAAACGTTGCAGGCACCCTCAGGTCATGACTGTAATGACATATACCAAGTTTCGTGTCGATACAATAAAGTTTTGCGAAGATATGGCCTCACGTCCGTTTTGGCGTGCTCGCCGCCATATATGTTGTCAATTTATACAAGAACGCATTGTTCTATCAAAAAGCTTTTGATAACTTTTTGTCTGGGGTGTCTCTAGATGCTATATACCAAAGGACATGCAAATCGGACGGACGGTCTAGGAGGAGTTCGAAAAAGTAGGTTTTACGGAAAAATCAAAATGGCGGAAAGATTTGCATGACACAAATGACATCAACGTATGCAATTGAATCATCATGAGCCAAGGATTCAGAAGAAACAGGAATTTAGTTTCTAGGACTCACGGGTCAGAAGTTATGAGCATGAACATAAGTGGATTTTTGGACTGTTGGTGGCGCTAGAGGGTTTGAGTCAGACACACCAATGTTGCTATAGTAACTTCTAAGACCGTCCTCTACATGTGTGCCAAATTTCATAACTTTCCTATGTACGGTTCTATGGGCTGCCATTGACTTTAATGGCGGAAGAACAAGAAGAAGAATAATATATAATAATAATAATAATAAGAAAACTAACAATAACAATAGGGTTCTACGCCCCTTCGGGGCTTGACCCCTAAATATAGCTGCAAGCAGCGATACCGGGGTCAAGCCAAACATGGCAAAAAATGACTCGTACATGATGACTGTCATGATTTAAGATCTAAGTTTGCATTAGTTTTATGAAAAAAAACATTTTTTTCGTATCTTGAGACCACTAGGTGGCACTGTGCCGAAAGAATAGATGGTGCCTCAGGTCATGACTGTGATGACACATACCAAATATAGTGTAAATACAATAAAGCGATACGGAGATATAGCCTTAAATGACTTGACCACTAGGGGGCACTGACCAAAAAAATTATTGTGACTCAGGTCATGATTGTGATGACACCCACCAAATTTGGTGTAAATACAATAAAGAGATGCAGAAATATAGCCTTAAATGACTTGACCACTAGGGGGCACTGACCAAACAATAAATTGTGACTCAGGTCTTGATTGTGATGACACCCACCAAATTTGGTGCAAATACGATAAAGAGATGCAGAGATATAGCTTCAAATCTTTTGACCACTAGGGGGCGCAGAAAAGTTTACAAGTCCTCCCAGAACATGTTGATGAACTATACCAAGTTTCATAACAATACACAATTGCGTTTCTGAAAAACTTGAACTTAAAGAAAAAATTAAAAATGGCCGACACACAAAATGGCCGACCAAAAACCATTTGGTATCGTTTGACTCGGCATGCCTCATGAAATCTAACAAGACCACTCTCATAATTTTACATTCAAGTTTGCAGTAGTTATAAGCAAAAATAGACATTTTTTATATCTCGTGACCAGTAGGGGGCAGTGTGACGAAATGGTGCATGCACCCTCAGGACATCACTGTTATGACATATACCAAGTCTCATATTAATACGCAAAAGTTTTGCGAAGATACAAGCTCAAACACATTTTGGAGTGCTCGCCCTCGCATTCTTTGATGCGTTATATGACAACGGATAGGTCTACCGAAAAGCTTTTGATAACTTTTTGTCTAGAGTGTCCCTAGATGATGCATTCCAAAAATCAAGCCAATCACACGAGCGCTCTAGGAGGAGTTCGAAAAAGTAGGTGTTCAATATAATTCAAAATGGCCGACAGGAAGTAGGTTTGACTCAGACATATTTGGTACAGTCGGACTCAGCATGAGCCAAGGAATCAATAGAGTGAAGTCTTATGTCATAGTGGCAATTTAATCAAATGATATAAAGATTTTAAACAATTTATTTACATATCCTGACCACTAGGTGGCGCCGTCCTAAAGATTTATAGGTGCGCTCAGAACATGTCACTGATGAACCATGCCAAATTTCGTAGCGATACGCCATTCTGTTTGTGAAATACTGAACTTAATGAGAAAATTCAAAATGGCCGACACCCAAAATGGCAGACCGAAAACCGTTTGGTATCGTTTGACTCGGCATGCCTCAAGGAATCTAACAAGACCACCTTCATGATTTTAGACTCAAGTTTGAAGTAGTTATAAGTGAAAATAAGCATTTTTCGAATCTCGTGACCACTAGGTGGCGCTGTGACGAAACGTTGCAGGCACCCTCAGGTCATGACTGTAATGACATATACCAAGTTTCATGTCGATACAATAAAGTTTTGCGAAGATACAGCCTCACGTCTGTTTTGGCGTGCTCGCCGCCATATATGTTGTCAATTTATACGAGAACGCATTGGTCTATCAAAAAGCTTTTGATAACTTTTTGTCTGGGGTGTCTCTAGATGCTATATATCAAAGGACATGCAAATCGGACGAACGCTCTAGGAGGAGTTCGAAAAAGTAGGTTTTACGGAAAATTCAAAATGGCGGAAAGATTTGCATGACACAAATGGCATCAATGTGTGCATTTGAATCATCATGAGCAAAGGATTCAGAGGAAACAAGAATCTAGTTTCTAGGACTCACGGGTCAGAAGTTATGAGCATGAACATAAGTGGATTTTTGGACTGTTGGTGGCGCTAGAGGGTTTGAGTCAGACACACCAATGTTGCTATAGTAACTTCTGAGACTGTCCTCTACATGTGTGCCAAATTTCATAACTTTCCTACGTACGGTTCTATGGGCTGCCATTGACTTCAATGGCGGAAGAGGAAACATAATAATAATAATAAGAAAACTAACAATAACAATAGGGTTCTACGCCCCTTCGGGGCTTGACCCCTAAATATAGCTGCAAGCAGCAATGCCGGGGTCAAGCCGAAAAGGGCACAAAAGGATGTAAAATTGAGATTGGATAAGCAGATTGAAGAACCTAGGTAAATCTAATAATTTTAGATGAAAAAACAAAAAAGTTATCAACAAAATTAATCTAAGTTCTTGTCTACTGCAATCGTCCTTCTGTTATTGACAATCATGGAACATTAGAACACTGAAGGACATGTGAGTGGTGTTTGCAGTGGTCACATCATGTTACAACAAGTTTAATTAGTCAAAAGAGACCATCCCCATGTCTCTACGATGTTCTGATGCAGAGATATAGCTTTTGCAAAAACGGTTGATAAGGTATTCTCAATGGTTGCTAGGGAGTAAATTGGCAACCACCAGTGATTATAGTCAAAGCCATGAAAGGAATAATCCATGATGACTCATGGTTTTAGATGTGTTGTTGCAGTAGTTTTAGGCAAAAATACCATATTCCATCTCAAAACCAGTAGGTGGCGCAATGAAAAAATTGTGCATGCAACATCAGGTCATGATTGTGTTACATCTAGCTAGTTTTATGACTATACACTTTAGTTTAGTTAAGAAACAGTTGTATGACCATAGGGCTGGCTTGTTATCAAAGGTTTTGTTCAATTATAAGGCCATCTAGTGGTGCAAGCATACAATTTTTTTTGTGTGGCCTCAGAATGTGCTCATGCATCATCGTATCAAATCTGGTGAAAAAATCTCTTTTCGTTACAAAGTTACAACCATTTATGTGTAAAAAACACAAAATTTGAAGGTAATTTTTCGTTTTTTGCAATTTTCGGCCATTTCTGATGAAAATTTTAATATAACGCCAATAGAACTTTTTGTTCAGAAGGTAAGGTTAGTTTCTTCCTATGGTGTTTTCGAGTCGATCGGAAAAACGTTCGCGGAGATATTTACGCGTGTTTCTTAAGTGCTATTTTGCTGCGCAGGGTTAACCGTAAGGCGAATTCGGGTATGTTTGGTATCGTTGGACTCGGCAACTATTTAGAACTCAAAGGAAACAAGTCCTGTGAAAATATGTCAATCGGAGCCAAAGTTATAGGCATGTAAAACATAAGTCTGACCACTAGGTGGCGCTGTGACGAAACTCTGCATGCACCCTTAGTTCCTGACTGGCATCACAAATACAAAGTATCGTGTCAATAGGCTTAAGTTTGGCGAAGATACAGCCTCAAATCCGTTTTTTTGAGCTCTACGTAAAATTTGTTGACGCGCTATACGACAACGGATTGGTTTATCAAAATTCTTTTAATAACTTTTTGCCTTGAGTGTCTCTAGATGGTGCATACCGATTTTCAAGGCAATCCGGCAAAAGCTCTAGGACGAGTTCGCAAAAGTAGGTTTTATGAATATTTAAAAATGGCGGGAAAATTTTCATGACGGAAAATGACGTCATAGGGTCCAATCGAATCGTCTTGAGCCAAGGAATCAGAGGAAACAAGAATTTAATTTCTAGGACGTACGGGTCAGAAGTTATAGGCAAAAACATAAGTGCAATTTTGGACTGTTGGTGGCGCTAGTGGGTTAGATATAGAGACTCCAAATTTGCTGTGGGGACACATTGGACTGTCGTTTATCAGTGTGCCAAATTTCATAACTTTCCTACGTACGGTTCTATGGGCTGCCATAGACCGCAATGGCGGAAGAAGAATAACTAATAATAAATATAGCTGCAAGCAGCGATACCGGGGTCAAGCCAAACATGGCAAAAAATGATTCATACGTGATGACTATCATGATTTAAGATCTAAGTTTGCATTAGTTTTATGAAAAAAATAGCAATTTTTTGTATCTTGAGACCACTAGGTGGCGCGGTGCCGAAACAATAGATGGTGCCTCAGGTCATGACTGTGATGACACATACCAAATTGAGTGTAAATACGATAAAGCAATACAGAGATATAGCCTTAAATGACTTAACCACTAGGGGGCACTAACCAAACAATAAATTGTGACTCAGGTCTTGATTGTGATGACACCCACCAAATTTGGTGTAAATAGAATAAAGAGATGCAGAGATATAGCCTTAAATGACTTGACCACTAGGGGGCACTGACCAAAAAATAAATTGTGATTCAGGTCTTGATTGTGATGACACCCACCAAATTTTGTGTAAATACGATAAAGAGATGCAGAGATATAGCTTCAAATCTCTTGACCACTAGGGGGCACCGAAAAGTTTACAAGTCCTCCCAGAACATGTTGCTGATGAACCATACCAAGTTTCATAACAATACGCAATTGCGTTTCTGAAATACTTGAACTTAAAGAAAAAATTCAAAATGGCCGACACACAAAATGGCCGACCAAAAACCATTTGGTATCGTTTGACTCGGCATGCCTCAAGAAATCTAACAAGACCAGTCTCATGATTTTACATTCAAGTTTGCAGTAGTTATAAGCAAAAGTAGACATTTTTTATATCTCGTGACCAGTAGGGGGCAGTGTGACGAAATGGTGCATGCACCCTCAGGTCATCACTGGTATGACATATACCAAGTCTCATATTAATACGCAAAAGTTTTGCGAAGATACAGGCTCAAACACATTTTGGCGTGCTCGCCCTCGCATTCTTTGATGCGTTATACGACAACGGATAGGTCTACCGAAAAGCTTTTGATAACTTTTTGTCTAGAGTGTCTCTAGACGATGCATACCAAAAATCAAGCCAATCACACGAGCGCTCTAGGAGGAGTTCGAAAAAGTAGGTGTTCAATATAATTCAAAATGGCCGACAGGAAGTAGGTTTGACTCAGACATATTTGGTACAGTCAGACTCAGCATGAGCCAAGGAATCAATAGAGTGAAGTCTTATGTCAGTGTGCCAATTTAATCAAATGATATAAAGATTTTAAACAATTTATTTACATATCCTGACCACTAGGTGGCGCTGTCTTAAAGATTTATAGGTGCGCTCAGAACATGTCACTGATGAACCATGCCAAATTTCGTAGCGATACGCCATTCTGTTTGTGAAATACTGAACTTAATGAGAAAATTCAAAATGGCCGAAACCCAAAATGGCCGACCGAAAACCGTTTGGTATCGTTTGACTCAGCATGCCTCAAGGAATCTAACAAGACCACCTTCATGATTTCAGACTCAAGTTTGAAGTAGTTATAAGCGAAAATAGGCATTTTTCGAATTTCGTGACCACTAGGTGGCGCTGTGACGAAACGTTGCAGGCACCCTCAGGTCATGACTGTAATGACATATACCAAGTTTCGTGTCGATACAATAAAGTTTTGCGAAGATACGGCCTCACGTCCGTTTTGGCGTGCTCGCCGCCATATATGTTGTGAATTTATACGAGAACGCATTGGTCTATCAAAAAGCTTTTGATAACTTTTTGTCTGGGGTGTCTCTAGATGCTACATACCAAAGGACATGCAAATCGGACGGACGGTCTAGGAGGAGTTCGAAAAAGTAGGTTTTACGGAAAATTCAAAATGGCGGAAAGATGTGCATGACACAAATGACATCAACATGTGCAACTGAATCATCATGAGCCAAGGATTCAGAGGAAACAAGAATTTATTTTCTAGGACTCACGGGTCACAAGTTGTGAGCATGAACATAAGTGGATTTTTGGACTGTTGGTGGCGCTAGAGGGTTTGAGTCAGACACACCAATGTTGCTATAGTAACTTCTGTGACTGTCCTCTACATGTGTGCCAAATTTCATAACTTTCCTATGTACGGTTCTATGGGCTGCCATTGACTTTTGGGTGGAAGAACGAGGAACAAGAATAACAATAATAATAAATATAGCTGCAAGCAGCGATACCGGGGTCAAGCCAAACATGGCAAAAAATGATTCATACGTGATGACTGTCATGATTTAAGATCTAACTTTGCATTAGTTTTAGGGAAAAAATAGCAATTTTTTGTATCTTGAGACCACTAGGTGGCGCTTTGCCGAAACAATAGATGGTGCCTCAGGTCATGACTGTGATGACACATACCAAATTTAGTGTAAATACGATAAAGCGATACGAAGATATAGCCTTAAATGACTTGACCACTAGGGGGCACTGACCAAACAATAAATGGTGACTCAGGTCTTGATTGTGATGACACCCACCAAATTTGGTGTAAATACGATAAAGAGATGCAGAGATATAGCTTCAAATCTCTTGACCACTAGGGGGCGCCGAAAAGTTTACAAGTCCTCCCAGAACATGTTGCTGATGAACCATACCAAGTTTCATAACAATACGCAATTGCGTTTCTGAAATACTTGAACTTAAAGAAAAAATTCAAAATGGCCGACACACAAAATGGCCGACCAAAAACCATTTGGTATCATTTGACTCGGCATGCCTCACCAAATCTAACAAGACCAGTCTCATAATTTTACATTCAAGTTTGCAGTAGTTATAAGCAAAAATAGACATGTTTTATATCTCGTGACCAGTAGGGGGCAGTGTGACGAAATGGTGCATGCACCCTCAGGTCATCACTGTTATGACATATACCAAGTCTCATATCAATACGCAAAAGTTTTGCGAAGATACAGGCTCAAACACATTTTGGCGTGCTCGCCCTCGCATTCTTTGATGCGTTATACGACAACGGATAGGTCTACCGAAAAGCTTTTGATAACTTTTTGTCTAGAGTGTCTCGAGATGATGCATACCAAAAATCAAGCCAATCACACGAGCGCTCTAGGAGGAGTTCGAAAAAGTAGGTGTTCAATATAATTCAAAATGGCCGACAGGAAGTAGGTTTGACTCAGACATATTTGGTACAGTCGGACTCAGCACGAGCCAAGGAATCAGTAGAGTGAATTCTTATGTCAGTGTGGCAATTTAATCAAATGATATAAATATTTTAAACAATTTATTTACATATCCTGACCACTAGGTGGCGCCGTCCTAAAGATTTATAGGGGCGCTCAGAACATGTCACTGATGAATCATGCCAAATTTCGTAGCATTACGCCATTCTGTTTGTGAAATACTGAACTTAATGAGAAAATTCAAAATGGCCGACACCCAAAATGGCCGACCGAAAACCGTTTGGTATCGTTTGACTCGGCATGCCTCAAGGAATCTAACAAGACCACTTTCGTGATTTTAGACTCAAGTGTGAAGTAGTTATAAGCAAAAATAGGCATTTTTCGAATTTCGTGACCACTAGGTGGCGCTGTGACGAAACGTTGCAGGCAACCTCAAGTCATGACTGTAATGACATATACCAAGTTTCGTGTCGATACAATAATGTTTTGCGAAGATACAGCCTCACGTCCGTTTTGGCGTGCTCGCCGCCATATATGTTGTCAATTTATACGAGAACACATTGGTCTATCAAAAAGCTTTTGATAACTTTTTGTCTGGGGTGTCTCTAGATGCTATATACCAAAGGACATGCAAATCGGACGAACGCTCTAGGAGGAGTTCGAAAAAGTAGGTTTTACGGAAAATTCAAAATGGCGGAAAGATTTGCATGACACAAATGGCATCAATGTGTGCATTTGAATCATCATGAGCAAAGGATTCAGAGGAAACAAGAATTTAGTTTCTAGGACTCACGGGTCAGAAGTTATGAGCATGAACATAAGTGGATTTTTGGACTGTTGGTGGCGCTAGAGGGTTTGAGTCAGACACACCAATGTTGCTATAGTAACTTCTGAGACTGTCCTCTACATGTGTGCCAAATTTCATAACTTTCCTACGTACGGTTCTATGGGCTGCCATTGACTTCAATGGCGGAAGAGGAAACATAATAATAATAAGAAAACTAACAATAACAATAGGGTTCTACGCCCCTTCGGGGCTTGACCCCTAATAATAAAATTAAGAAAACTAACAAATACAATAGGGTTCTACGCCCCTTCGGGGCTTGACCCCTAATAATAAAATTAAGAAAACTAACAAATACAATAGGGTTCTACGCCCCTTCGGGGCTTGACCCCTAATAATAATGTTACTAAATTCTGAACAAAAATGTAATTCAAAATAGTCTTGTATCGTGATGCGCATCGTATCGTAGCCCTTGTATCGGGATACAGATGTGGTCTTTAAAAATGCGCGTCTCTGAGACCAGAATGCCGCGAGCACTTCCGAAATCCTGCGAGATCCCGCAGAAGGGGGGTTCGGTGGGGGACGCATGAAATACAAAAACCTGTAGATGGCAGTCGTGTTTCATGTAGGCCATACTGACGACAATTTGTGTGCTTGACTTCATGCTGAGCGTATGATGTATGATATTGAAGTAACATGACACTGAATTTCTGTGTTTAGGCGATAGACTTTGATGTCATACAAATGCACGCTCTTTTGGCAAACATTTCGTTGGCGAAATTTTCTTTGCCTGTTACATAAACAGTCACATATTCTTCATAAAAATCCGACCCAAACGCGCATCATTTGTCTTATTTTTTTCCGTGTACTTACAGTACAAGAGACGTGATGTATGATAACTGAGTCTTATAACAAAATAACTCGCGAAGACCTTTGAAGAGACCGAGCGCATTTACGCAATATCATTAACTAGTTTATCTAATTTTACATTTAGTTCATTTTTGCATCTGAACGTTTTAATAGCTTAACATGGTTGTGTTGCGCTTTTCTGCATTACCGAACAGTAGGAATATAAGTAGAAATATAAGAAAATATAAGGTAAGCGTGTTGTGTGTATTTCCTAATTATAAGCTTTTGGGAAATTGCACCAAAACTAAACGTGCATAAAAACATGAACAAGTCATTTAAATAAGCGAAAAATCTTTTTTTTATGAGCTCAAAATGTTGAATATAATGTGCTATTGCAAAAAATTGCCCATCTCTAATGCGAATATTCATCTTTAAAAGTTGAAGAAACAAAAAAGTTATGTACTGATAAGCATTCGTCAAATATATATATATATATATATATATATATATATATATATATATATATATATATATATATATATATATATATATATATATATATATATATATATATATATATATTAGGGATGTGCCCGAAGCTGAATGCGTTATTCGGAAGGGCACGGATAATGGCTTTAAAACGAATAACGAATTCATCCGAATAGCAGAAAAAATATTCAGCCAGACATAATCAAGTGTTTACTATAACAGCTAAATTATAAAGCCCTTAAAGCACGCATAATATGTGTGTTAAGTGAATGAGTGTAATCTATAAAATTACATGAATGAATGACATTTTTTGCGCGTCCCTTATTTAGAAACTCGAGATGTTTTGGAATTAGTTTTAAAACACTCCTAATATCAAGATATGAAAATGTAACATTTTAAAGGCAAAATGTATACTGAAGATTATTATGACATGAATTGCAATTAACATAAAAAAAGTTAGTAAATAACAGCTGAAACATTTGAATTACATATTTCTAATTACCTTGTTTAAAATAATTTTGCTTGTTTTGAACTAAGTCAAAACTAAATAATAATTAAATAATAGAGAATACTGTTGAAATTATAAACAAATATCTGATTATTTATTCATTTAGATGAAGATTAATGAGAACGTTTTTTTTAAACAATTCGTTCACGCAAAGGCTGTAGGCTATGGACATATTTAATAATGAGCTTAACAAGTTTGTTGGTATGCTTAATATGCTTTCGTAAATTCTTGCCAAAACAGATGTTTTTTTACTATTCTGTCAGTGCAGGTACTTGCGTGTCTGTGCGTTGCGTTTCGGATCTGAAATTGATTAATCATTTCACTCTCAGAAAACGTATTAGATGTTTAATTAATAGAGTATTTGAAAACATCCCACTCATTTAGACAGAATGGGTCACATATGTAATGTGCTGAAAGACACAATAAACGCTTAAAGCGCTCTCAAGTTCAACGCACATAGGCACAAGCTGTTTGAGGGTTTGAAAATTAGAAGTTTGTTTTCCATGCCTATTATTAATGAGAATCAAGTTATTTGTCTTTTTGATAAAAAATGTGTAATATTATTTTTAATAAATATTTACAGTTATTTAAGCTATAATTATAATAAAAGCAAAAATTCATTTAAAATTGTAAAAGATATTTAATGCTAACTTTACTTACAAATTCAGAAAATATTTTTTACAGTGTATAAATAAAACGACATGAAGGAAGTTCATTCCAAAATGTAATGCGTCTAGTAGCAGCTACCAGTGACACAGAAAGCCAAGAAATTAAAAACCACCCACCCCCAGGTCTGCCAATTCTTTGCCAACCCCCAAATCTAATCGCCTCTCAGCGAGCGAATCAAAAGAAAACCGTTTTTTCAAGTTTTGACCTGGCGTTTTAATTCCCAACCTTGCAGTTCCTTTGTTTAAACGCAAATCTAGGCCTACTACGCTGTAAGTTATTTTAAATGAATGTTTATAACTAAAATTAAGTGTATATCGGGTAACTTAATTTGACATATGTTGATATAACCTGGGCTCTCAAGTCCCACGCATTCGCCATGAGAAACACGCATTTCTGTCAGTTCACACGCCAAACCAAGCTATTTTTCACGCTGAGAAGTAAAATATAAGTTTTCCTGCTATACAAGTAATAAAGGAGGTGCTGGTATACACAGAGAATTCCTGTCGAGTTTAGCAGTACGGTTTTTAGGTGTGGTCAACTTTACGCAGCGCCGCAAGAGCAGACAAGCAGATGACATCAGAGTACCGCGAGAAATAAGGCGGAGGAGGTTGGTTTCAATCGCTTTCGCGGTACTCTGATGTCATCCACTCATGTTTGAGTCTGTATCAGATGAAAATACAGATTTTGAGGAACAACTTATTGTTTGGAGATTGTCAATGGACGTTTCTTAGTGGTAAGTTTGCTTTTCAGTATGGACCAAAACGCCAAATGCATAAATAAAAATGTAGTAATATTGTAATGTCTTGGCATGATATGTTTTCAAAAATGTTTAAAAATGAACAAATCAGTTGTGCGAAACTACACAGATATATTTTTTTAATGAAACATATTTAGTGGTTTCAGTGCCTCATGGCGGGGTTGAACCGATGGATGTTTCTGTTTACCCCATCTGGTTCACTTTGCCCCACAGCCACCATTTTGGGAAAACTCCCTATAATACAGGCTAATCTTTAGCTAAATCATTCACATGGTTTTATACATTAGCCTATCACCAATATTTATGGTATAAATATTTAGACTTGAATAAATCTACTTTGACATAACAACCTGGTATGTATAAATTTTACTTTGATAGGATAGGATTTTTTTGTAAAAAAAATCACTTTAATCATAACTCTTTAATTTGTCCTTCTCTTTAACATAGCCAAATAGAAATTATGGTTGCTAACTGTATTTGTGGTCACACGGCTACAAATCTGTATGGTTGCCTAGATAAAGGCTTATTTTGCTCCACTCTCCCCTACTTGGTATTAAGAAACGGCTATTGTTTACAGAAGCCGGAGCGCGAGCTACAAACTACAGAGCGAGTGTGCGGGTGCACAATGGTGAAGAGCAACACACGATGTAAATAACTAAACCAGTGCTCGCAGTACAGATACTTTATATTTTAGCGTACTGCGTACCTTCACTTTCTTTTGCTTGCCACCACTTCTCATGTTGCTGGTACTCTGCTGTAAAGAGTCAAAGGGCGTTTCTTTGTGGCGCTGCGCAGACAGTTCGGCACCGAAGACATCAAAGTACCGCGAGAGCAAGTCGAAATGTTACAAATGGTCCGACTTTATCTTTGCTCTCGCAGTACTCTGATGTCAAACGCCGACCAGTCAGCGCCGCACCATTTAAAGTCGAACACACAAAGCGTCAGGGCCTGGGCCCGGTTTCCCAAAAGCACTTATGGATGAACGATTACTCCAGAGCACTCGTAGATCTACGATGATTTTCAAGTGCAACTTAAGTTACGAAGCTGGGGGAAACAGCCCGTAATTCTGAGATGATTCGTACGATCGTTTTTACGATCTACTTAGCCTTACGATGCTTTTGGGAAGCCCGGCCATGGTCATGACTTTCACATTGTGTGTTGCTTTAGTGTAATATAAAGTGCTCATTTGGTTTGGTGTATTTTGAGTGTGGCAGTCATTCTATTAGCCCCAATCAATCACAAATCATCGCTTCTCCCATTTCTTAGGTGAACTGAATCTAATCTGCTGTCATCTGCAGTTATATTTACAGAGACCAGTATTCATTAGATTTTAAGAACTTTTTTTGCCACTTTTAAAACTGTAAAACTAAATAAAAAATATCATATGATATGCCGAATGAGCATATAAACATATGTTTTCTTGTTCGCTCCACGGGTTTAAACGCCGTTTTTTCCCTAAAGAATAATGTTAAAACTTTATTGGTGGTGGTTGAGAATAATTTATATGGCAGAATAATTTATATTGCATTTTAGCGCAATATAAATGTATCATATTGTTATTCTTAATATAAGAGAATACTCATATATATTTTTACAACACTTTTAACTTTAAAACATACATATAAAGATGCTTAGTACAATAGCTTTGCTTCTGACAACAAGTTTCTGTAATAAATCAGTAAATCAATCACAACATGTTTTGACAGTGCCGAATAAAATTCTTGTCAATTCAAACAAAGCTGAAAGGTGTATAAAACCGCTTAAATTAACAATATCTGAAGTGCTCTTTTGCATACATCTTTCTTCATACCACATTTATCTCTTTAAAATATTGCTACTTTTAGAAATAATTTGTTTGCATTTTTTTTGTATACTGCACACTTTATTTGCATCAACTATACCCATAATAACATTTTCTACGTTTTTCTTTCAATAAAGATAAACATATTTATTATTGTCTTATCTTAAAACTTAGTTTTTTTAATTTATAAATTAGATTATATATAAATAAGTTTTGAAAACTGTTGAATGCGAATGTCTGAGATAAGATATCTGGAAGAAGAAAGCGACGTGTTTGTCTATATAGCCACATGTTATTAAATGTATTATTTTACTCACACATTTCACAAAGTACAAATTGTAGGTGTAAATATTCATAAACTCAACACTTCGGAGGTGTTTTCCGTCCGTAAAAGCTGTTCGCTATTTTATTAGATGTGGCATACGCTTATAATATAATATACATTTTAAATTAAAATGTCTGTTCTATTTCTAATAATTTATTTTGGTTTGACGAAATAAAAAATACATAAGTGACATTAGGAGATTTTATAAAGTTATTTTAATCCATTATTTTAATGATATTTACAAAGCCACTGGATACTTTTTACAGATATGAATTACGGCTGAAAGGATTAAAAAAAATCACAACACTGCCTATATGCGCAAAAAAAGGTATTATTAAAGGTATTATAAATATAAATATGTAAAACTAAATAAAGATATCATATGCCAACTGTACAGTATGTAAGCATAGGCCTATGTTTTCTTGTTCGGTCTGCGTGGGTTTAAACAGTGTTTTTCTAAAGAATAATTTTTTAACTTTATTGGTGGTGGTTGAGAAGAATTCCTCTTTACATATGTAAAGCATTTTAGCGCAATATACATGTGTCATAATATTGTTCTTAATATATAAGAATACTAATATATTTTTACAACACTTTTAACTGTAAAACATGTATTTTTTTATACCACATTAATCTCTTTAAAATATTGATACTTTTAGAAAAACTGACATAATTATAAATATTATGAACAAACAATGAAACGAAGTCAAAATTCGACAACACAAATAATTAAGATATTCATTGTAAATAGAGTTAAGTGTATTAGGCTCACACTAAATTTTCCGTTGCACTTAGTATAAATGCATTGTACATACAGTCATCGTTGTATGCACTGTTATGCTGGCAAAAAGGGGTTGACGTCACTTTGCTGTTTTAATAGCAATGTTAAATATACGGCAATGTCCTTATTAACTTCTGGAAACAACCGCAATGACAACGCATATAAAAATTTAGTTTTTTTATGCGCCACCTGGTGGATTTTCTGTGAAGCGAAAAACATTAAGGGAAAAGGCAAAGTAGCCCCCCCCGAAAACACTTGCAGAATTCTGCGTGACTCCGCGAGACGATTTGGCGAATGCCGCGGGAGAAAAGGCCACATCTGTACGTATCGTATCGGGAAATTGTTGGCGATACACAGCCCTAGTGAATACTATGCCATAAAGACCCGTTTGCCACTGAACCTGCATTAACGACGACAGTGGGGCCTCCAGCCTTAGTCAAACGGGTTGGCACGTATGGTCGGGTTGCGATTTTGGCGCTTTCGTGTATCTTGCGAATATGCCATACAGACCCGTTTGCCACTGAACCTGCATTAACGACGACAGTGGGGCCTCCAGCCTTAGTCAAACGGGTTGGCACTTATAGTTGGGTTGCGATTTTGGCGCTTTCGTGTATCTTGCGAATATGCCATACAGACCCGTTTGCCACTGAACCTGCATTAACGACGACAGTGGGGCCTCCAGCCTTAGTCAAACGGGTTGGCACGTATGGTCGGGTTGCGATTTTGCCGCTTTCGTGTGTCTTGTGAATACTATGCCATAATGACCCGTTTGCCACTGAACCTGCATTAACGACGACAGTGGGGCTTCAAGCCTTAGTCAAACGGGTCGACAGGTTTCATTATCTCTTAAAGATCGGAAGGTGACCCTTAGTTACCATATATACCTTCGCATTGGGCCCCTAATTTGCTAAATCCTCGTCTGTTGATAACATAATTATGCCGCAATAGTTATCCTGTCTGGAACTAAGCTGATTTAAACCACAGCACTGTGTGACACTTGCATTACATGTGAACGGCCCCTACGCTAATATGATCTCCCAAGGGTTTATTCCTCCTAGGACTTTTTTTTATTTCCCCGGCTAAAAAGCCTGGGTTTTTTTTCTCCTAGGGGTTTTTTTAAAGGGGGGGTTTAATGGTATTTCAAGCATTCTGACTTATTAACACAGTTATAGAGTTGTTTCCTCATGCTAAACGTAGGCAAATTGTCAAAACCGCAGTTGGGCGTGTTTCAGAGTATTTCTGTGCCGAATGCACTTCGCCAGGGTTCGTACAAGTTTCGGCTAGTTTTTTTCGATTACAGTTCTAACTGACGTTTCAGGGGTTTTCGATACGTATCACTTCTTTATATGGGCTTCCGCCGGAAAACTTCCCCCGGAAAACCCCGCCCAGCCGTCAGTCAGCGGGAGACGCTAGAGCTTGCTAACAGCTTATCACGCGACTCAGCTTTGTTTAATTTCAAAAGTCAACAATGGCACAACAAGAAGTGTGTTTTTGGATGTAAGGAGAAGACATCCAGCCTTATGGAAACAATGGATATAGTTTATTATCCGGATTAGCAGCGGAGTTTTGCGTGTGTGTTTGATGCTGTGGATTTTCAGAACCGGGTCATGACGAGTTACACGTGGTAAGTAAGACTTCTGTCTTATGTTGGAAATAGGCGCGTGTATATTATATAAATGACACGAACATGTAGTGAATCATAAGTTAAAACAGTGTTGTATAGTGTTGCATGACTCGTACTCGCTCCTCCTGCGGTAGTAACTCCTCCTTCTTCATTTTTTCGTACGTTATCGGAAAGATTCGGTAAAGCTAATCTTTCTTTTATAAATCTGATTAAACTAAAGACTCTTCAGAGATATAAAGGATGTCATACTACTCTATAGGTACTCCAGATTAACATCAGAAATGCAGAAACAGCGTGTGTTACGTGAGCTTTAACCCGGGGAGGCAGCCTTTTTGGGCTTAACTTAGCTTCCTCTTCTAGACGTTACATTAGTAATACGCTCGCTTATAATGTTGAGTCATAGCCACAGCAAATTTAACTGCTTGTGCTATCGTGTATTATGTTTTGCTATCTGTCGTTTTTATGTGCTTTTCACTGCTTCTATTAATGTGAAGCTACTTTGAAACAATTAACTATTGTGGAAAGCGCTATATAAATAAAATTGAATTGAATTGAAAGGCAGACAGTGATCTGCCGAATACTACAAAGACTGATGATGTCTCAGACGCCCCTCAGCATTACACTGGCACTTATTCCGTCGGTAATAGACTTAAGGCTACCGATGACCAAGCCTTAACCAAGCTGGGGGCAGAGAAACGTCTGACCAATTTCGTCTTGAACTCTGATGCCAGTTCAGCCGAGCCTCAGATGACTGCCATTTATTTGGTCAGCGACGGACAAAAGGTTGATGAAACAGGTGAGTCTACTGTCATTGTTTTCTTTCCTGTGGTTGGAGTTCATTTAATCAATCACAGATTCTGACAGTCAAAGTTTTTGTGTTTTTCATGATCTGTGCTTTTTTGATTATAATATTAATACAGATGAGGTGCTTGGGGTGAGTGGCTTTACCAGCAGGATGTGCCAAAAAGCCATGAATCTGATGACAAACAGGTAACAAACTTAAATTATCATTGATGTGTAAATTCTAGAGCAGGAGTCTCCAACCTCTTTGTGAGCAAGGGCTACCACAATGGACATAGTGTTAGCCTTTCTGGAGGGCTACTTTTTGATATAGTCTACTCAAAACTTTTTTGTTTATTTTATTTGACTTGTTGATATGTTTTAGTATTGTTTAAAATATTAACATGCGTAAACCAAGACAAGCTAATATAAAAATATCCACCATGTTGGAGCTCTAGAAGTAGTTGCGCAATTATGTCTCATACTGTTTCAGATTAAAACACGCTTGGCGAACAGAATAATGAAAAAAGGGTCATTATATCTTTATCTGGAGCGACAGTTTATGTGCCGAACCTTTCGCTAAGGGCCCTTCAAGGGTGTATGAAAAATGGCCAGATTTTAGATTCTCAAAGCTTGAAAGTTATGTGTAGAATGTCAGGTGAAAAAATAAACTGATATTGTAAGTTATCAAAACAAGTTTGTGAAAAGAACATTTGATGTTATATTATTTATTTATGCATTAATGTGTTATAAATACATATATATATTTAGTTGATGAAGTGCTTATCGCTGTAAGATTGATAGAAATTTGTAGATATAATATCTATTTGATCTTAATTTCATCAGAAGGCTAACAACAATTCAGATGATGCCAAATTTAAGACTGGCACCATTCCCAAGACAAAGAGTTTCATTAATCCATATGAACCCAAGGAGAAGACGGACCCCAACCCTGCCAATCCCAAGCCAAAGAAGCCAACCTCATCTACTAGCGGTGAGTCTACTGTCATTGTTCTCTTTCCTGTGGTTGGAGTTCATTTAAATCAATCACAGATTCTAACAGTCAAAGTTTTTGTGTTTTTCATGATCTGTGCTTTCTGATTATAATATTAATACAGATAAGGTGCCCGGGGCGATTGGCTTTACCAGCAGGATGTACCAAGAAAGAGAAGAAACAGGTAACAAACTCAACATTGTGCTCTTTACATAAAGATTTATGTGTACTCAGAACATATGTTAAAAGAGTTAACTGATTGTAGATTCTCAAAGCTTGAAAGTTATGTGCAGAGTGTCAGGTGAGAAATAAACTAATATTTTTCATGTTTCTTTCTGTATTTGCAGGTCACCATCAACCAAGTTTCAAAATAAACGTGTAATCTTTGCATTATTATTGTACTATTGGATACATCTCAGGGTTTCCTGCATAAAATTTGTTAGTTAAGGTGGTAGGGTTGGGCAAGTGGGCGGGCCAGAGGGCGTGACAATCAAATAGGCGGGGCGTATGCGTCATGATGAGAATTAAAATATTTTTATTTAAAACACTCAAATAAAACTCAATTTCGAAGAAACTATGACAGAAAATGAACACATACTAGATTACTAATGAATTAAATGTTTTAAACAGATACCTCTAATAGGAATAGCTGCGTAATGAAGTGAAACTAAAGGGTTAATCAACACAAACTAAAGCAGATGTTGTAGAACGTCAGGCGAACAATGATAGATAGCGCAAAAATGGTAAAAACTGATTATTTCCTACTATTAATAACATTATCTTAAAGGAGTGTAACTACTGTAGCATGTAAATATTTGCGCATAAATAAAGTGAGCAAGAGCGCTCAACAATTATATCTAATCAACAGGCACGTGAAACCCAGCTAGCAGGTTGCTGAAACAACAAAATCACCAGCTAACTTGCTTTAAATTTGCAAGAACTATAGACTAATACAATAACAGGACCACGTCTTTATCTCATTTCGGCCGCGTGGCACGCGTTCACGCTCGCGGTGTGAAGCGCGTCCGCGCTATTCTCCGAGATGTTTTATCAACTGGCTAGTTATCCTCCAGACAATGACGGTCCGGACCACATCTTTCTCATTTCGGCCGTGTGGCACGCGTCCCCGCTTGCGTGTACGCGCTATTCTCTGAGATGCACTTGACGGCCTTTTGTGCTACGAATTTATTATTTTTTATGGACAACCTAGTTAAGGCGGTAGGGTTTCCAAGCTTAGGCGGGCCTTGCGAACCTTGCATCTATACTGATGCTATTTAACTCAGTCACTGACTGTAGTGCATGACTGTAGCTTTCAGCCAGGAGAAGATGTCATCAGGTGGAGTCCAACTTTCACGGGGTGTTTCGACCCTGAACCACAACACCCTCCAATTGGCGGGTCTGCAGTGGTGGCCAGTCACTGCCCATCTCCTCCTGGCCCCCAGCTCAACTCCTCCCTCCTACTCCAGAGCCAGCACAATGCTCTTTCTGCTGCCTCACCCAACCAACGGACAGCTGCCTTCCTCTCCCTTCCTGCTATACCCAGAGCTGTGAGCGTCTTCCACACAGACCGTGCCGGCAAACCCCTACACCCGACGTCGACCGGGAATAGCCAGGTCTGCCGACCTTTGGCTCATAGGCCTCCTCGCACCCGTCTTCCCATGGGACCATCAGTTCAATCATAATTATCTTCCTTGCCTCTTCAGAACATAAGACCATGTCTGGCCTCAGCGGTGTTTGCACAACCTGGGGGAAGACTAGTCTCCTTCCCAGGTCCACCCTCATCTCCCAGGATTGTGCTGCTTGCAAGAGGCTCTTTTTACTCATCTTGGGGTATGGTGGTTTCTCCCCTTCCCTGATGAACTGAATGGATCTCGCTGGCCTTGTACTGGGCTGGTGCTTTTTCTGCCTCTCCCGCTCCAAGATGCCAGCCAGTGCACTAAGAACCTTGTCATGAGGCCACCTGTATCTTCCTTGGCTAAGAGCTGTCTTGCATCCTGCCAGTATGTGCGCCATTGTTCCCCTCCCTCTGCATAACCTACACAATGGGTCCTCCCTCATTCCCCATCTGTGGAGGTTTGTTGGGGATGGAAGAGTGTCGTACACTAAACGGAGCAGGAAAGAAATGTGAAAGGGCTCCAGTCTCTAGATCTCAGGCCACGTGATCTTCCGCTTCGACAGGTCCCACTTTGTCAAGGCACCTTGCGCTCCAAGCTCGACAGCCCTAGGCCTGCCCCTTCTTCCTCCAGGTGTCGGACCTCGGCTTGGATCATGTCCCTCCTCTGCCTTGGGTCTGCTTTTCCCCACTGCTGGAAGTGGTTGGATCCGAGTCCATGTCTCCCTACGCATGGGTTCCCGATGATGTCCTTCAGCTTCAATGCACTTTCAGCTTGCGCCACTGATGTGTCATTTCCACACACTTAATTGGGTTTTCCTCAAGTGATGGATTCGTCTGCCCCTGTACGCGCAACTGGAACTTGCTGGTCACTTTCCCACTTCTGATCACCATGCTTCTTGATTTCCTTGGCTTGAACTTCATCCGGGCCCATGTTGCCACGTCATCAAGAACCTTCAGGATCCATCTTGCTTGCACATGGGTTAAAGTTGTTATAGTAAGGTCATCCATAAAGCCTCTTATTAGAGGTTGGCTGGTGCCAGACTCCATTAGTGGCCCTCTGGATTCCTTTCCTGCAGCTGTTATGAGCAGGTTCATTCCCATGACAAACAGGATGGGGAGATGTTGCAGCCTGTCACAATTCCTTTTTCAAGGTCCTGCCACTGAGTTGTGAAGTGGGCAGTTTTGTATGTTATCAAAACAAGTTTGTGAAAAACATTAATTTATGTAATTTTTTATTTATTTAAATATAGTGCTTATTGCTGTAATTAGAAATTTGTAGACATATATGATATGTATTTTATCTTAATTTTATCAGAAGGCTGACAATAATCCAAGCGATGCCAAATTAAAGACTGGCACCATTCCCAAGGCAAAGGCTGGCACCGGTGTTGGCAATCCAGTTCAAAAACCTATTGTTATTCCATGTAGTATCATAGTGAAGACCTGCGGTTCCCAAGAAGACGGCTCGTTTTCATCCACCTGATACCAAGGTGAAGGCAGACCCCAAACCTGCCATCCCTAAGAAGATGCCTGTTTTTTATCAGCGTGATACCAAGGTGAAGGCAGTAATCAAACCTGCCATTCCCAAGAAGACAGCTGTAGGTAATCCACATGATACAGAGGTGAAAGCAGATAGCGAGTAGGTCGATCCGGCACACAGTGCGTCTACTGTTATGATTACTCTAAATTGGTGGATCTTAATGATGTGTTGATGCCCTCTAATGAATATTATTATATTAATAAATAAAATAGAAATATTATTAAATAAAACACCTTTATTATATTTACATTACTTTGTCTCCTGCTTGCTGTTTTTCCCTTCATCTTTGTATCTGACTCAATGTTGATTTGAAGTATTACCTCACTACAAAGTTAATATTAGAGTATAGATTTAGTCATTTCCATCATTTCCTGATGGGGAGAGACATCTAATGACATCTGGACTCTAATTGGATCTATAAGATAGTTAGGATATGACTGTAATATGCTGCGATATTAAAGAGAAAGCAGACAGACACACTCATTGCAGGGTTACTTAGTTTACAGCTAACTTCCGGGTGTGCGTGGAAACCCCATACATAAACAAGTGGGCGTGGCTTAACGTGCCCATCACTCAGCACATCTATTACATTCCTTCACCTTAAGAATTAAACATCTTTTGTGGGACAAAATCCCTCCTGCAGTGTGTGCAAACCTCTGTAACTGCAAACAAAGGCTACTGTACCAAATATTAACATTGATTTTCTCAGGTGTTCAAATACTTATTGTCCTCACTGTATATAAATATGCAAATAGTCCCATCCTCCACTCTTTCGCACCACCTCAGACAATCCAGCCAAATCAAATGGCAAAAAGTGAAAAAATTATTTTCTGGGATGCACATTGACAAACAATTAACACTTAAAGAATAAAACAAATTATTGTAGAAACTTTGGTCTATGCAATAAGGATGCAGCATTTAAAAAAAAAAGGTTTTACTTAGTTGGTCAAGGCAATGAGGCCATTTGTATAAGACATACATTAACAAATGTTTTATCATTTCAAAAAAACATCGATACATTTAATCTCAAAATTCAATTAATGAATCACACACACACACACACACAGACACACGTATAACAATAAAATAAAAGACATATACATAAAAGCATTTGGTAAAAAAATGTAGAAAAGTTGTTTTGTGGGAGGAATGTTATGCTTCTCTTGTATTTCTGTCAGATTTGGCAACTAGTAATCGGGGTCTGTCTCCTGATGTCTGAATGAGCTCCCTGCCACTGCAAACACACAAACAAAATACATTACAGTGATTTTATTGACACAGAAAATATAACAAAAATGCTTTATAAATGACTAAGAGTTACAATAATACTTATTAACAAATTGTCAAATCCTAACGCATCACTTGTGCTTTCCTGGTAGAGCATTACACACTGTCAGAAATTAAGGTACAAAACTGTACCTGGCTCAATCTATAGTCATTTTACTCACGTTTGGTAGTCCACCCCAACCAGACTGAGTCCATTCACTGCTAGAATACGATCCCCTGGTCTCAGCCGCTGGGACAAAGCAGCAGGAGATTCCGGCATTACGGATTTGATGTATATTCCATTGACTTTAAATGGTGTTTCCTGTTTAAATAAAGATTACTGTATAATATTTATATAATATTATGACATGCCCACCAAAAATACAATACTAAACAACGAGACAGTAAGAATTTGTTACATATTCATTACCACATATTGTCACTTTTAGTGTTTGATTTCCATAAGCAGTTTTTTGGATGCAAACTTTTAGACATAATATCCTAAAATGGCCAAGTATTTATTGATTCCAATTTATTTTGCTATTAGTCAATAACACAAAACATCTGAAAGTGTATTTTAAAAATATTGCATATAGAGGGATGATGCAAACATTGCCTACTGATCCACTGACCTGTCCATCTACCAATGCCAGACCCAAACCACATGATCCTCTCTGCAACTCCAGCACAAACACATCTTCCTCATCACCCTCACCTTCAAAAACATATTATACACACCAAACACGTGTCACCATTTTAGCATCTTGACCTCATAATGGTTATTTACATTAGATGTATTTAAAAACAATGAAGACAATATCCTGCTACCTTCTTGTTTGATATCAGTAAGGTATTTGGAGGTCTGATGGTGTGATATCGTCTCCTGCTGGTCTGTTTCAGGATCCATCAGCTCAAGGTTTTGCAGTGGGTTTGGTGGTGTAAGTAAAAATGGGGCCGAGCGCTCCACACTGCTGGGATGCAACCCTTTCATCTGTAACTCGAGATTTTGAAGCTTCTTTGTTAAAATAGTTTCACAAGAGCTCAAATCATTTGTTTCAGCCCAAGGAAAAACTTTCTCCGTGTGCCCAAGTTCAAGATGAGCTGTTGGATGAGCTTCCAGTTTAGTAAATTTGGCTTCTGTTGGTACAGCAGAGACGAACTGTAAAAACACAGAAATAGGCAAATTTATTATTATTCTGTCATTTACCATAAAGTTTTTGGCTGTGTACAAAATAGCCCCCTTTACTCTCATTCACTACTCCCTAGTACATTACTTCACGAATGTTGTGCACTTAAAGTAGTGAATTTAGACATCGAAAGGAACGTTTACAGGACTCCAAGTAATAAAATGGCATCTTTTGGCTGTTCATATACATTTTGGGGCTTTCAAAGTGCATGTTTTTTAAAACTAAACCATTATCATCTCCATATAAACTACAAAAAGGTGCATTTGTGAAAATGGTGACTTCATGCGTATTACGTGTTCAAACATCGCCAACTACAGGCCTGGTATGGGTAATACAACATGCTCATTTTTGTTGATCCATGTGAACAGGACTGTTTTGAAAGTTAGCCATGAATTTTTTTCTTCAAGACTGATCATAATTGTTTTAAGTGTGTTACATAGAAAGGTGGATTTGTCTAATTTAAATCCAAATAATAAGACTGATTAACCCTAACTAATTGCTAGTTAGTCAGAATCATTCTTAAGACGCAGTCTTAACGTCACGGCCATGTTTATGCAACCGGCCACTGGTTTCAGCTAAGCCTTGTCTGTGAAATCAGGCCTATATGTTTTTGGTCTTTTTCAAGGGCGCATGATGCAAAGCTCATAAAAACATATATTGAGCCCATCATGTGTGTGGCTCGTCCTATCAAAATATGAGTTTGGCGTGTCATGTGAACCTATGCGCATTAGGGGTGTCCTCGACTAAGGATTTACATATTCGAATCAGAATTGTCGAATCTTTCCATAGTCGAATCATATCTATGTGTGTGCATGGGTTGGGAGGGGGCCAGACAAGGTACAAATTGGTAACTTTTATTTTCTTTCACAAGCAGCACACATAAACAACTTTCGGTTAAAGTGACCAAAACTGTCTTTCAAGTGATGAACGAAGACAAAACTGACGATGCATTTATGTCACACCCCGGGGCGGACCCAAATAGACTAAAAGGTCACACCCCTCTTAACCCTTCCACCTCGAGGGGTTTCCCAAGACCACCCCAATGACCAGACAGAGGAGTATACTATAATTAAAACAAACTTTATTAAATATTTAAAAAGGGAAAAGGGGGAAGGGAAAAAGGGAAATTTAAAACTAATATGGCTCTTCTTTGCCTCCAGGGCCACTTGGGGAAAAGACTGGGGACCAGGGCTCTGGCCCAGCAATCCGTGGCGCGCTCCGTTTCTCCTGGAGGCAGAATCAAACACAGTCAGACCAGGGTAAGTACTCCTTTGCTACTCACAGTACTGGGGGATCCTCGTTCCCACACAGAGCTTCACTGATGCAGGTAGGTAGTTGCCATAAGCACAGCACAGGTTTATCCCACAGGTTGCGTTACTCACAGTGCCGGGGGATCCTCGTTCCCACACAGAGCTTCACTGGTTCAGGTAGATAGTTGCTATAAGCACAGCACAGGTTTATTTCACAGGTTGCATTACTCACAGTGCCGGGGGATCCTCGTTCCCACACAGAGCTTCGCTGGTTCAGGTAGGTAGTTGCTATAAGCACAGCACAGGTTTATTTCACAGGTTGCATTACTCACAGTGCCGGGGGATCCTCGTTCCCACACAAAGCTTCACTGGTGCAGGTAGGTAGTTGCTATAAGCACAGAACAGGGTTACTTCACAGGTTGCGTTACTCACAGTGCCGGGGGATCCTCGTTCCCACACAAAGCTTCACTGGTGCAGGTAGGTAGTTACTATAAGCACAGAACAGATTTATTTCACAGGTTGCGTTACTCACAGTGCCGGGGGATCCTCGTTCCCGCACAAAGCTTCACTGGTTTCAGGTAGGTAGTTGCTATAAGCACAGAACAGGTTTATTTCACAGGTTGCGTTACTCACAGTGCCGGGGGATCCTCGTTCCCACACAAAGCTTCACTGGTACAGGTAGGTAGTTGCTATAAGCACAGAACAGATTTATTTCACAGGTTGCGTTACTCACAGTGCCGGGGGATCCTCGTTCCCACACAAAGCTTCACTGGTTTCAGGTAGGTAGTTGCTATAAGCACAGAACAGGTTTATTTCACAGGTTGCGTTACTCACAGTGCCGGGGGATCCTCGTTCCCACACAGAGCTTCACTGGTTCAGGTAGGTAGTTGCTATATACAGTGGATTTCGCTACAGTGTCAGTGTACCGTATTCCTTCGCCCCTCCAGTTTGGCTGTCAGGGCGTCGTAGGGACTAGTGGGTCCGATGACCGGAGCCGAACGCTTCCCAAACTCCCCCTCCTTCTTCCACGACCGGGGTCACGAGCTGGGGCGAACTTTTGTCGGGGCTCCGTTCACCACAAGCTTCTGTTGAAGAGGTCAGTATACACACCGTTACGACCCACAATCCGCACGGTACATACTTGATACTACTCACTGTGTTTTACCACTGTCTGTTCTGTGTACAAACGAAGCTCTCGTTGTCACACCCCGGGCACCGGGCTTGGTTTGCTCTCTCTCTGTAGGACTCAGGCCACAACGGATGTCGTCATCTCGTGACTCGTCGGAGGCTCGGCAGTTTGAACGCTACAAGCACAGCATACACACAGCAAGTAAAGCGTAAACACCATCAATCAGTGAAATTCACCCACAGCACTCTTATACAATTTCACGTGAATTTTAGATCGTCCTTGCCACCTGACTACGACGACCTCGAGAGGATGGTTGGGCAACAACTGGATCACAAATGAGGGAGAGATGTGTGATATTCACAGGCCCGGCGTGTTGGTTATCACTCCCCTGGCTCACCTGTACTTCCTTTTTTCCCACAGGGCCACTGGCTTACTGGTGAACGGTGCTTCGTCCGTGCTTCCGGTCAACCCGCGGCTCACCCACGCTTTCCTCTCCAGTGGGGCCAGGGACCTCAAGAAACACAAAAAGCACACACCAGGACAACTCTTCATACAAGTTATGTACAGATAAGTACCACAGCGGTTACTCACGCTTTGTTGCCAATAACCTCTGTTCACTGCGCTCTTGATGGCTCTGTGTCCACTCTTTCTCACTGAGACTCCACAATATTCCTTCGTCAGCTGATTGTCTCTTCCTCTCTTCCCCAGGAGAGCGATCCGACCAGCGTGGTCCGTCTGCAAAGCAGCAACACAGCGTACACAAAGTATACCACCAGCACCCCGTTTGAAGTCTTCAAAGGTGTTTTTATACACTGACTCTTCTCCTTGTCAGCCTATTAGCAACCGCTGTGTAAATTATCCCCACCTGCGCGCAATCAGGCTTAATTTTGACTTTGGGGAAACCCCGGAAATGAAATGTGGAAGACGGGTTCCGCCCGTCGTCGGTTCAACCAAGGATGTGGAAGACGGGTTCCGCCCGTCGTTGGTTCAAAACATCACCTGTGACATTTATATATTTATTTTTTTTAAGGTAAAATATATAAGGCAACATTTGTTTATTTATTCCTCATAACATTTTAAAGCCACGATCTACAGAACATCACACAAAAATAAATTTTGATAACTAAACCTAAAACAATTTATTAAACGTTAATTTATAACATGAAAAACACTGAAATTAATGATTTTATAGACACTATGCGTTATTATTTAGCACAGAAATACCTGCTTGCTTGCTCTGACTTTGATAATCTCTGTATTCACTTTAGATACAGAAAGACCGGATGATATTATTTATTTCAGGAATCTATTTGCTATCATTTAAAAGTGAACACCAACCAATATTAAATCACAAGAAAGACATTCGTGTCAGGCAGAAATATAGGTTCGGTGCAGATAGTTTCCGTTTCATCACCGAAATTTTAAAAAACGGCTTACCTGTTATGTAGTTTAACTTTTGACAAGATAACCAAAATGTATGATAAATACATTTTAAAAACGTATACCCGTCGAAAAACATCCGTTTTTTAATGTTTAGTTTGATGAACTCCTAAATATGAGACGCAGAGCACCTAGCCCGTTCGGCTAAATTACATGCGCAAGCATGGCCAGCACGCAATAGCGCAACATCGATACAACGAAAAGCTATCCAAAATGTACAGACTTAAATTAGATCAGAATGTACGTTTATAATAGATACATTTTTTTAATAAAATAAGGTCAGAAGTAACAAAGTGCAGAACAAATGTGCAAAATGCCTCAAGTGCACGAAAACAAAACACAAGCCAAATAGATACATCAGATAACCCAGAGTGATTTATAAATAAAATAAAATAAATTATTAAAAGAATAGAAAAGTATAGCCATAATATAATTGCCAGCTTTGTCTTTTAAATGTAGAAACAAAGAGGCAATGGTTTATTAACGAAGAAACCTCCAGGTGGGGCAAACCCATATTGAAATGTTGGCTGGGGCAGGCTCACCATAGATGTTAAAAATGTGTTTTATTTATATAGCGTATTTTATATAAACATGTTTAGATGTAGAAACTTACCTGATTTAGGATAGGTAACGACAGGGCCGCCTTAACTTAATGTGAGGCCCCGGGGCTAAGAGGTTTTGTAGGCCCCCCTTCCCCTTGATTTATGGTCTATTTTTTGTAAGTGTAATATCTATGTAATCTACATATCAAAATGCATTAGTTTCTTTCGAGACATACAACAGTGAGTTTTCCCTCTTTGAGCCAGAAAACACCATAATATTGTTAACATATCACTGAGCCCACTTGAGCATAAACACAAGACACTTTATTTAACAACCACACACAGCAACTTGTGGTGATAATAAAACCAAAATGTGTGAAAGTATATATGTTTATAAGCTTTATATTTATATAGTTTTTGGAATATACAAATTTGCAGAAAATTGCACTCACTAACTAAATGCTCACCACAGTTTTAAAAATATTATAAGTTAAAGTTAGTTTTAAAGTGAAAATGCATTAATGATAACAAAAGATAAGTCTTTATAGACAGAATCTTGTTAAATGCATTAATGATAACAAAAGATAAGTCTTTATAGACAGAATCTTGTTTTTTAATCATTTATTTATTTGTAGGCTATTGAAGATATAGTATGCATTGTATTTAGTATTTATGCATAAATAAGCATGTAGAACGAGCAAGTATGAATATGCACAAGACAGACAGGGAACATACCTGTATATAAGATCTTTAGATAATGAGATTATAAATATGAATGGTGCTATCAGGAGATGATCATTTGAGATGGTCTTGTCGCTCTTTACTTTCTAAGACTTGCACCTTTACCGTTGCGTGCGTCTCTTTCTCGTCTTTCTGAAATCAACAGATGTGTGTAATGTGAGCTAATGTCGCGTCAAACTACATCGCTCCAGCTGCGCACGCGTCACTGATATAAACGCGAGTAAACTTAAACTTTATAACAACTAACAGCATTATGTGCGAGAACTCCTTTCTTAATTTAGCGGCACAGTTTCTTGCGCACGTTTGGAGAGACTTCTGCATGCTAGAGACTCAGACAGCTGAACGAGCACAGAGAGCGAACGAGCGAGCGCGCGCACGAAAGAGAGAGAGACCTGCACCTCACTAGTGCTTGTGCTTATTATGAAATTTCAGAAATTACTCTTTCATTTGTTGGTGGATTATTTCCCGTTTATCTGTCACACTCAGTCTAACGTGCAGGAATGTCAAGTTGACAACGCGCACTTAATTACATTACGCGGAATAAAAAATATGTTACGTCTAACATTTTATTTCACGTTAAGTTACAACGGACCAATCAGCAGCCATGAAACGTGCAATTAGAGTGATTGACAGAAAACCTGACAAGTTACAAAACAATATGACCTTTTCAGCTCATCATGAACGCAAACTTGGGAAGCCCTTGAACTTGGGAGGCCCCTGGGCTTCAGCCCAGGTAGACCCGTGCATTAAGGCGGCCTTGGGTAACGATAAGGATGTCATCCGGGCGGAAAGTAAAGTCCTCGTAGTATTTTAGACATTCAGGAGGGTGCAAGTGAGTTGGGACGAACACCCCTTTATATACAGAGTACAATTCTGCCTCTGTCATTTTCTAAACTACACAAACACTTAGAACAGATCTGAAACGTAAAAATGTAAAATCTGTAATGTAAAACCGTGAACAAGATGTATGAAGATCTCGGTTTATCACATCTGATAGTGATCGAGTAAGGCGCCTTAATCCTCCTCAACTTTTAGAGGTGCAAATAAAAATGCTTTGGTAGTGTAAACCGCGTGGTCGACAGTTTGCCCAAATAAAACGACGCGTAACCTGAAGCACCATTCAGTCCTCCAACACGAGGGTCAACTGATTTAAGGTATGTGGATGAAGAAGCCAGGGTGAGGGTCTGTCTGCGTCCTGGACGACTACAAGAAACGCCCCTATTAAATTCCAGGACTTTCCACGCCCCTCCAAAAAGCACATGAAATTCGTCTGTTTGGTAAAAAAAGCGTTTTTTTTAAATTAAAACTTTATATTTATGTTGAAAGTCTTGGGTTTGTAAAAAAAACCCGTAATATTAGCTAACATTAATCCTAACCGCTTTATCGATAAGTGGCTAGATTGATGCATACACTGCAAAAATATAAGTGTCGACTGCATGTGCCGTATGACATCAGAACTCCGCGAGAACGGTTCGAGAATATACTGCTCTGTATACTTTCGATTTGCTCTTGCGGTACATTGATGTCATGAGTGACCAGTTTGCGCATCCCTGCATGTAAGCAAAATACGTAATGTAAAAGTATGCGGTGAGGAATGTGCTGAGGGCAAGCCCGTTCAGGGTGTAATCTCCACTGTCACGTGATCCTTCAAATATGCCGATTTACTTCTGCGGAAAAACAGCTGTGTTGCTTCATAGTTTAGTGGGGATTTTTAGATAAATAAACATTTACATTGAACAGCGTTATTTGAAACAGAAATCTCTCCCTCTGACAAACAGTGGTGCAAGTTACTATTCAAAGTTAGTGTCTATTAATAATGAATCATGACATAAAACAACTTAAATAACACTAAAATATTTATTAACACAACTGTTTCAACAGTGTTAATAATCGAAAAAGTTTATCGAGCAGCAAATCAGCATATAAAATGATCTTTGAAGGATCATGTGACACTGAAGACTGATGATGCTGAAACATTAACCACAGGAATAAATGACAGTTTACAATATTGAGACACGTAAAAAAATCTGAACGTGAACCTTTGAGCGGCAGTGTAAATTATAGTTATGATGGCCTGTTTCTCACACTTAATGATATTATTGCATATAGTTTGTTCCTTATCCTCAAATTATAGGGACAAATTTACAAAGGGATCCAGAAACAATCTGATGGTGACTGAACCAGATAATTTTTGCTAAATAAGGTCACAAAATTCTTGGTAGTACCCAGGATGTCGAAGTCTCCAAAAGAAGGCAAAGAGTTTTTACATTTTACTCCGTAAGGGTGGATTCACTACAGTTATTCAAGCTGTAGAAATGACAAAATGACTGAAGAAACATTAACAGCAAGATAATGTAAAACTGTCAGTAACAACCAACGGCGGAAATAAGCGCAGTTATGATAGCAAAATATGTGGGAGTGTGTCACAGGTCGGAGCGGACCCAGATGCTATTGAGTCACGCCCCTTCCTAGTTTCCACCTCGAGGATGTTCCCAAAGCCACCCCAATGACCAGACACACAAGGTACAAGTAAAATTAAAATAGACTTTATTAAATTATTTAAAATAGTATTCAGGGAAGGGGGATTTAAAAACAAGGTTTCTTCTGGCTTCCAGGCAGAGGGGACGGGACTCTGGACTGTCCTTCTTGAACCCGTGGCACCCTCCGCTTCTCCCGGAGGCAGAGTTTAAGAGGGGAAAGACTGCAGTCATGGATTAAAGTGAAAAAAATTCTTCTGAGTGAAATTTTTTTCAGGCCAAGTCATATTCCTTGTAAACAGGCGAGACCAATAGCATTCTAAGGGGAGATGTTTTTTGCCATTAATGCCATATTGAAGTCTACTGTGGCATTTATAGGTTTGACAACTGTCACTATGAAATACAGCAGCAGTGCGAGTATGTTTTTTTGTGAATTAACACTTAATTACAACATATGATAGGTTTATTAATAGTTTGTTAATTTACAGCTTTACTTTCCTTTAATTGAACCATTACCTTTAATATATGTCTAAAACAAAACACTTGTGACTTCTGCACTAAGGGTTAAAAACGTTATCCCGTCATGTTCAAGTTCATTTCAAGTTCAAGTTCATTTTATTTGTTAAGCGCTTTAAAAAAGGTTGGAACCTACCAAAGTGCTGTACATAGTCAGGCATGCAGTAAAAACATAATAGTAAGGCATAGAACTTAAAACACGCGACAACACAAATTAACAGGCAGGATTGCCATGGCTAGTTACATAATACAATAATAAAAACATAAAAATAAAATCAAAATAAACCCTTCGGTGTCAAGTAAAAGCACAATTAAAAAGAAAAGTTTTCAGCCTCTTTTTGAATTCTGATATGGTAGAAGCCGTTTTTATTACCAGGGGTAACTTATTCCAAAGGGTAGGACCGGCTACAGCTATGGCACGGTTACCTCTTGTCTTTAAGCGAGATTTTGGAACCTGCAGGAGGAACTGATCATTAGAACGAAGGCTCCTATTAGAGCTGTAACGAGAGAATAGAGTAGATAAATATGAGGGGGCGTGATTATTCAGAGATTTATACACCAGTAGTAAAATTTTGAACTCAATGCGAAACTCAATAGATAGCCAGTGCAATGATAACATGATCATATTTCTTGTAACCTTTCAGAAATTTAGCCGCTGCGTTTTGTACTAGTTGAAGTCGGGAAATTTGGGACTTTGCAATGCCATAATAGAGAGAGTTACAATAATCCAGCCGCGATGTCACGAAGGCATGGATAGCAGTCTCCAAGGAATGCTCAGACAAGAATGGTTTAATTTTAGAAAGTGAGCGGAGATGGAAAAAACTAGAACTAACAACAGAGCTGATCTGTTTATCGAAGAATAGATTTGTGTCAAATATAACCCCAAGATTCTTTACATGGGGAACTGTGGTGGGATAAAAAGGCTGAAGATCAGAAAAGTTGTGTGTTTTAGCATTAGATGGGCCAAAGACAATGATTTCAGTTTTATCAGAATTCAAGAAGAGGAAGTTTGTAGATAGCCAGGACTTTACCTCATTTAGACAAGAATTCAGGGTGTTTAAAGTACATGTGTTTTTCTTAGTTACAGGCAGGTAAATTTGCAGATCATCTGCATAACAGTGAAAGTCTACATCATATTTCCTAAGGATAGAGCCAAGAGGATTTAATTATAAGGAGAATAGCATAGGAGATAAAATCGAGCCCTGAGGGACCCCACAAGTTAAATGCCCAGGAGAAGAATTAAAATTTCCTATTTTCACCGAAAAGCTACGATTGGTAATGAAGGATTTAAACCAGCTGAGGACTTTGCCTCCTAACCCCACATAGTGTTCTAACCGGTAGATAAGAGTTTCATGGTCCACAGTATCAAAGGCAGAGGATAAATCCAGCAGAATCAAAATCACAGAATCACCCAGGTCTGTCGCCATTAAAATATCATTAAGAACTTTTACCAGTGCTGTCTCAGTGCTATGTAGTGCTTTAAAACCCGATTGAAAGATGTTAATCTACTTGTGACAAACTAAAAAAATTGATTCTGTAAGATGTAGTTTGCAGGGCATTTCAGATTAAGGTGAAACAGCTAAATAACTCACTATATAAAAAGAAATACTAATATCACCACCTTTAATGAATCTTAATTATTTATTAATTGTAAATCTTATTAATTTTGGCATTTACTTATACATTTTTTTAAATCAAGGTTGGAACTGTTAACATTAGTTAATGCACCATGAACTAACATCAATTACTTTAAGGACATAAACATGAATTAATAAATGCTTATATACTCTATATTTTTCATAGTTTGTTCATGTTATATAATGCATTTAGTAATGTGAACAAATACAACTTTTTTTAAAAGTGGTACAGAAATGTTTATATCATATTATTCAGTGCACATAAACGAAAAATCCAGGGTCTGTACTGCTCACACAACAGCTTACAGTCACAGCTCTAATACAGTATGTATGAATATAAACCCTGAACGAGCAACTCAAATAAAACTCGTGTACAATTCACACAGGATGCCTGTAATCATAGTGACAGTTGTACATTAAATGACTGTACCCTTTATCAACAAATTATTATTTTACAATAGAGGCAGGGCTGAGGTGCTTTTTATGCGCAATGTTATGCACTTAAAACAATGCATTGTGCGCAACTTGTGTATATTACACAAGAACAAAATTCAAGCTCACTAAGGATAAACAGTCAGTGATGAAATAAGGATAATAAACAATATTTTAGTAAAGGTAAAAAATGTAACTTACCCTTTTTTCTGCTGTTTACTTTCTCCTAAGCCCTAAATGGTCGTGTTTGAGGATACTTGCAAAGACGGGATTTTTGACGCATAACCTTATGTGTATTTAAGGCCAATAAAGCGGCAAAAATACTCACAAGCTCAAAGAGAAGCGAATGCGCGACTGGCTTATTCCCCTCACACAGAAACAGCGCGCACATAAAGACTGTTGTTATTGTTTCAATTTAAAATCACTTGTTTTTGAATGCGGATACATGTACAAACATCAAGATTTCCTGACCACGCGCACATGCAACTGCAAGAACTGACAGGTGGGTGACATCAAAGTACTGCGAGAGCATTTCGGAAGCAGTCTCGTCTAATGAGTTTTCGGTTCACTCTTACGGGATTTTGATGTCATCTGACTGCCTCTTGGTTCTTGTGGCGCCACGTGATGTTTACCCATGAGTTTAACAAACTCGTTGTATTAGCCACTGGTTAGATTAACGTAGCAGTCAAAAATGATCACGTACGAGACAAATCAATTACCCCCAAAATACAGGACCCTAGGCTTACTGTGCAAAGACACGTAAATTACCTGGCTGTTTGATTTTCTTAGCCCACGAACTGAAAGGCTTGCCAATCTTCCTCATTTCGCTAAGCCAAGTTAATCTCCATTGGTCTTATACACCTTTATCGATGTCCAAAACATCGGATCCTTCCTGCATTACAAGTATGTCCATGCTAGCAGAAATTAAGTTTTACCTCAGCTTAACGTGAGATACAGCCAGAAAACCCGGAGTGGATCTTGTGCGTAGTGATTACAGAACGCTTACAGTGGACTGTGGAGAGAGGAACGTGATTTCGTTCCACTCCAGGCTTTGATCACATTCCACTTAACAAGGTGAATACACGGCGTCTTTATGAAAAGTTAATTTAATAATTTTGCAACTGACGGAAATCCGTCGTAGACTCGCTGCAATCGACGGAAATCCGTCGCTACGACGGAGAACTTTAATCCATGTGCAGTAGGTATTTCTCAGATAACTGACTCGTCGTCTCCTTGTTCACCGGGTACGTACTGTAACACAAGATCACACGTGCACTGTTAACTACGACTTTTCCTCTCTTACAGATGGCTGGTAGCGGTGGATACGGTAGGTATTTCTCAGGTAACTGACTTGTGGTCTCCTTCTTTAGAAGGCTCGTAGCTGAAACACAGAATCAACACTTTCACAACTCACTGTGACTTTTCTCTCTTACAGGTGGCTGGTAGCAGTGGATACGGTAGGTATTTCTCAGGTAACTGACTTGTGGTCTCCTTCTTTAGAAGGCTCGTAGCTGAAACACAGAATCAACACTTTCACAACTCACTGTGACTTTTCTCTCTTACAGGTGGCTGGTAGCAGTGGATACGGTAGGTATTTCTCAGGTAACTGACTTGTGGTCTCCTTCTTTAGAAGACTCGTAGCTGGAACACAGAATCAACACTTTCACAACTCACTGTGACTTTTCTCTCTTACAGGTGGCTGGTAGCAGTGGATACGGTAGGTATTTCTCAGGTAACTGACTTGTGGTCTCCTTCTTTAGAAGGCTCGTAGCTGAAACACAGAATCAACACTTTCACAACTCACTTTGACTTTTCTCTCTTACAGGTGGCTGGTAGCAGTGGATACGGTAGGTATTTCTCAGGTAACTGACTTGTGGTCTCCTTCTTTAGAAGACTCGTAGCTGGAACACAGAATCAACACTTTCACAACTCACTGTGGCTTTTCTCTCTTACAGGTGGCTGGTAGCAGTGGATACGGTAGGTATTTCTCAGGTAACTGACTTGTGGTCTCCTTCTTTAGAAGACTCGTAGCTGAAACACAGAATCAACACTTTCACAACTCACTGTGACTTTTCTCTCTTACAGGTGGCTGGTAGCAGTGGATACGGTAGGTATTTCTCAGGTAACTGACTTGTGGTCTCCTTCTTTAGAAGGCTCGTAGCTGAAACACAGAATCAACACTTTCACAACTCACTGTGACTTTTCTCTCTTACAGGTGGCTGGTAGCAGTGGATACGGTAGGTATTTCTCAGGTAACTGACTTGTGGTCTCCTTCTTTAGAAGACTCGTAGCTGAAACACAGAATCAACACTTTCACAACTCACTGTGGCTTTTCTCTCTTACAGGTGGCTGGAAGCAGTGGATACGGTAGGTATTTCTCAGGTAACTGACTCGTGGTCTCCTTCTTTAGAAGGCTCGTAGCTGAAACACAGAATCAACACTTTCACAACTCACTGTGACTTTTCTCTCTTACAGGTGGCTGGTAGCAGTGGATACGGTAGGTATTTCTCAGGTAACTGACTTGTGGTCTCCTTCTTTAGAAGGCTCGTAGCTGAAACACAGAATCAACACTTTCACAACTCACTGTTACTTTTCTCTCTTACAGGTGGCTGGTAGCAGTGGATACGGTAGGTATTTCTCAGGTAACTGACTTGTGGTCTCCTTCTTTAGAAGGCTCGTAGCTGAAACACAGAATCAACACTTTCACAACTCACTGTGGCTTTTCTCTCTTACAGGTGGCTGGTAGCAGTGGATACGGTAGGTATTTCTCAGGTAACTGACTCGTGGTCTCCTTCTTTAGAAGGCTCGTGGCTATATGTGGCTTTTGGTGGCCTAACGTGTACACAGTAGGTGGGTTTACTCACAGACCTCCCGTGGTAAGATGTTTACTCGTGGTCTTTGCCTCCAAGGCCTCTGTTACGACCGGGGGATTCAGTACTGTCACCGTCGAGCCGAACGCTGCCCTCTCCTCTCCGTACGTGTAGCTCCAGAGATCTGGACAGGGGCGCACCTTTGAAGAGGCTCTGTGACAGGCAAGTTACTACACACTAGGCTTCCACAACAGTGTACTTGTTCCTCACATATGCACTAGCACTCTGAAATTCTACTCACGCAAAGGTCTGGGTCTTCTGTGCAATCCACCACCGGCTCCACACTGTATCGTTGCACAGCATATAATTTTAAAAGCACTTCACCCACCGCACGGCGTCTTCTCTCACGACCGACTCTCTATAATGGCTCCTGACAACAGATACACAGCACTGCACTGCAAGACATCAAGTGTACACACACACTCAGCAAAGTCAAGACTCACCCACGACACACTTCAAGTGACACAAAGTAAGGTCAGGCCATGATCTTCCCGGAGCCGGCTGAGAACCTGCGGGGCGTTGTAGTAGGGGAAAGCTGGTGGTTAAATGTAGCTGTCGCAAAGATCTTCCTTCCTGGCAATGCTACGCTGCCGGCTCACCCACCACTCTGCTCCGTGATAGGGCACATCCAGCTGTATATTCCTTGTTCTCACGGTAAGTTATCACACTTCCTCTCTTTATCTCCGCGATATCCACACTAGCTGGTTTCCTTTACACTGCACGTAATCCAGTCGTACTCATCCGACTATCACACTGAAGATATGCATGTCAATACTCTCACAATATCAAAGACTTCCAATATACTCAGCCACGCTATTATCCTCTTCCTCCGTTTCCAACCAGCGTCTCGTATAGTCCTCCGTTTCCACGCCACAGCAGCACAATATCCACTTCACCACCGGAACTCACGTACCGACTGCAACCAAACAACAACAGCCCCTACTGGCTGGTTTTCGTGTCCTCTTTATACTCCTTCGCTTCCTTAAGTTCTCCAATCCTTGATCGCTGCGTTTATTTGCCACACCTGTGTTCAATCGGCTTGATTTTGCTCGCGGCGTTTTCCCGGAAGTTCCTGTATTTCTGCTTATCCCGCCGGGTGGAACTCAACCCCGGGCGGAACCAATCTTCTAGAGTTTTGGTTCCGCCCCATGTAATCGTCACCGTGTGACAAGTGCATTGCTAGAATATAAATATATTGTATTGCAATAGGTAACATTAGGTATTAACATTAAATCAAACTAAACAAGAGATTTATAAATGAAAATGTTTAATAACAGTACTGACTTATGGTTACAATTGAAATTGTTTTGGTATAAATGCATCAAAATTTAAATAATACATGCACAATTTACTGTTTCCAATAGAGAACAGAGAAAGAAAGTTTAGAAGAAAGAGAGTCACCAGCATTGAACTAAAATCTTGGCTAAGGGGTTGTGTAAACCTAAACTTTTAAACGCCGAGCACTTTTTAGCTGTGATACTTGAGCTGTGAGCCAGTTGGTTGTTGTGATACTTGTCCCCGCCCCTCCTCCACTGTGATTAGACGGCTGTGTGAGAACTGACATTGACGATCGGAGCTTTCCACCCAAAGTTGAATCTCTTTCAACTCTTGACGCTCAGCGCGGAAAAACGCTGAGCGCCGGCTTATTTTTAAAACGCAGAGTTTCCATTAAATCAATTAAAAATCTGTGCTGGCCGCGGGCGTAAAACTTTGGTGTCCATGCCCCCTAAGGGGTTGTGCACACCAAAACTTTTAAACACGGCTGAAAACGCCTGGACAACGCCGAATGCCAGCTGTTTCTTTAGCTGAGCGCTTTGGTAGCTGTGATACTTTAGCTGTGAGTCGGTTGGTTGCTGTTGTAATGCCCCGCGCCTCCTTCACTGTAATCGGACAGCCGTGTGAGAACTGCCAATGATGAGTGGAGCTTTTCACCCAAAGTTGAATATTTTTCAACTCTCAGAGCTCAGCGCTAAGGGGGCGTGCACACCAAAGCTTTAACGCCTTTTACGCATGGAAGCTCAGCGTTTTTCAAATAAGCCAGCAGCTAGCGGTTTTCTTCCGCGCTGAAAAACTGGTGCCCGGCGGTTTTTCCACGCTCAGCGCTGAGCGCCGAGAGTTGAAAAATGTTCAACTTTGGATGAAAAGCCCCGCTCGTCAATGTCAGTTCTTACACGGCCGTCCAATCACAGTGGAGGAGGGGTGGGGACAAGTATCACAGCAACCATCCGTCTCACAGCTGAAGTATCAGGGGGCGTGCACACCAACGCTTTTACGCCCGCGGCCGGCGCATGTTTTCAATTCATTTCAATGAAAACTCTGCGTTTTTCAAATAAGCCAACAGCTAGTGGGTTTCTTCCGCGCTCAGCACCGAGAGTTGAAAAATGTTCAACTTTGGAAGAAAAGCTCCGCTCGTCAATGTCAGTTCTCACGCGGCCGTCAAATCACAGTGGAGGTGGGGTGGGACAAGTATCACAGCAACCAACTGTCTCACAGCTGACGTATCAGAGCTACCAAAGCGCTTAGCTGAAGAAAGCTTGCACTCAGCTGAAAAACAGCTGGCATTAGACGTTGTCCAGGCTTTTTCAGCCGCGTTTAAAAGCTTTGGTGTGCACGCCCCCTTAATGGCAAGAAAAAGACCATAGAGAATGAACAGAAGAGCAGAGCTCATGGAGACCAGCCCAAAAATGGAAAAATGGAATGGAAAAGGCAGAAAGGCTGAGCATACCCTAACATTATCCCTCCCCTTGACCATGTGACCAAACCCAACATGATACATTCAAACTGACGATTAGAAGACCACCTTTAACCCCCACTGTACTTGACAAACAACTCTGCCAATAGTCAGTGAGCACAGGAATGCAGATGGTAGATCTGGGAATAGGGGTTGTGCCATTAATTCCTGTTTTCCCAGAGTGCACCCTTATTTTCAGCCTTACAACTCTTAAACTCTCCCAGTGTGAATCTAGAAAAAATCCTATCTTTTAGCCAAGCGTTCACATAAAACACCTCTTATTGTTCACTTCTCAAGTAATGAAAGTTAATTTTTTGCTTGAAATAATATGAACAGCAGCTCTGCTAACCCTTCTGCTTTTGCTTTCCTATATCGGGATGCCCAATATAGGTTACAGAAGCACAAGTATGGATCCAGCCTCACATGTGAAGACTTCAGATGATGCCAACGCCCCCAAAGACTTCAGATGATGGCAACTATAGATGGACTTAAAAAACTGCCATATTGTAATCACTGCCTCATAGTTTTTACAATAAATAATAATATTTGAATGGACAACGTTTACGCTTTTATATTCCCATTTGTTTGTCCACAATACTCTGCTGGACAATGCAAACTGGTGTGTTTTGCATCATCTAAATATTGTTAATTTACATATATTACAGACATTGTAACAATAGAAAGTGGGTTGAAAGTCTGTAAACTTATGCGGCTTTCACATAGGATGCGGTGTGCGCTGCGCTCGCCGCTGGGTTCCGCGCAGCCAAGCGATTTGTGCTCTGATGGCCAGACCACAGTAGGCGGGGTTTTCAATAAATTACTACAGTGTTTATATTTGCGTTAAATAGTCGATGAGGAATACAGAGACTGTTGCTCGTCTCCATTTCACGTAACTTTACCTACAACAATGCTGCTTGACTTAAAACACACCTGACATGCCAACTTGAACTGCTACGTGTTTCCATGACACGGCTTTCCTTCCGATGTGTCTGTAGGAGCATACACTTGTATTATAAAGCTCTGAGAATCCCAAGTGTAAGCTTTAGTCCATTTTGCTTGTTTGGATGCCCCATTTCTATTGGCCGCGCGGATATACACGAGTAACATCTTTCTACGGGATGTTTATTAAAGATGCTTAAACATCTTAATTTAATTTAAATGCCTACACTGTAAAAAAAATGCTGTAATTATGCAGCTGGTTGCCAGTAACTTACTGTAGAAAAAAAGTCTGAAGATGTTTCATGTTCATTTAACTTTGAGCAAACTGTTGCCAGTAAATAATATTAATGTAAAATCTACAGTAAGTTACTGGCAGCTAGTTGCCAGTAATACACAGTAATACTGTAATTTCTAAAGACATGTTTTACAGTAGTTGTGTTTTAAGCTAAGCCTTGTCTATGAAATCAAGCTTTTATGTGGCTTAACGCATTAATTAAAATATTAAATTCTGTATACACTTTATTATTAAAACATACTATGCAAGAGCAAGCAGATTAGCCAATGCATTAAAATTACAGTTTGCTTAAAGATGCAGTGTGTAAATTTTAGCGGCCCCTAGTGGTGAGGTTGCAAATTCCAACCAACAGCTCAGTTCACAGCTCACCCCTTGCTTTTGAAACGCATAGAGAAGCTACAGTAGCCGACACTGGACAAACATGTCATTGTTGGAGACATCTTAATAGAAAGGTTTATCCATTAAGGGCTTCTGTAGAAACATGGCGGCACAAAATGGTGTCTTCCATGTAAGGGGACCCTCGGTATGTAGATAAAAACATCTCATTATAAGGTAATAAAAACAAAACAGTTCATTATGAAAGGTCTTTATACACCACTGATAATATAGTTTTGTATATTACTTAGCATTTCTGTCAAGAGATCCTTCTAAAAATTACACACTGCACCTTTAAAGTATAACATTTTATTAATTAGGTGCATACTCAATTTTATCTTGCCATATCCATATACGGTTTCTGTGGGAGAAAAATGCTTAACATTTAATTTAACGCATTGCTTTTATATTTTAGGCACGTCTGCTTGCCCTTACATGATTTAATAAATTTTTTTTAATTCAGCTGTTAAAAAAGTTAGTTCTTATTTAAGTTATCGCAAACACTTGATTGCAGTTGTTGCTGCTAAGGGTGGCCCAATAATATTCATTAAAAGCTGTTATGCTTTACTAAACTACATGTTTATAATTGCTGTTAACTATATGATATGACCTGTAGAGATATACCTATAGGCCTGTATACCAGCTGATATATGTGGTCTTAATTTTAAATTGAGCTAAATCAAGTAAAATTATTTTAAATAAAGTCATTTTAGCATGCCCAAATAAACGTTAATCAAATAAAACATTGAGAAAACCTAAATAACTTTGGAAAACCACTAGCGACTGTGGCTGGTGAACAAAAAAGTTAATGTCAAGCCCTGTATATAATATAATTACTATTTCACTGTGCACCTGATCATCATGTTTTCTTTGTTTGTTTTTTTTCAATAACAACTGACTAGATGTACATTATCTTTTACTTATGTTTTCATATTTGCTCCAACACTCACTGACCCCTCAAAATAGTTATGTGTGCTGTAATGTTATGAATGAAAGTGCTAAATTAATCCCACATTAATTTGAATTTCACATCTTTCGTTTTGTCTTTGTATACAGCATTAAATCGCTGCTCAAGGGCCTCAGTGAAATTATTCTTCAGTCACCAGCAACTCCCGATAAAGACAAAACCTAGAAAACTTTAATGAATTTTAATGGTTACAGCAAAATCATATTCACTTAAAACAATACTTCAAATAGGATTTTAAGCCAAAAATATGGGATGTGTTACTGTCATAGTCTGGAATTAATCATTTAATTATTGTTTCATCATCATCATCTGTTCCTCATTTGTTTAACTATTGCTCCACATGTTCTTTGTTATCATCCATGTGTATTTAAGCGTTCTCCCTTTGTCGGATCTCGTGTTGTATACATCTTTGTTACATGTGAGTTTTTCCCCCGGCTGCCAGTTAGTTGTTGTATTATTATATTAAAGTTTATCATTTATCCTAATCTCCATCATTCTTCCCCGGTCACATAACATGACAGTTACAATCTATATTTCACCTTTCCTCAGAAATTCAGATTTCTTTTGGTCTATGAGATTTGGAGCCAGAGAATAGTTGGACATCTTGTTTTGCTTCATGTTCTTGAAGACACACTGGTTAACTATTTTCTCAATCACTTCTCCGCTTAGAGACTTTCCAAGAAACCGATTTTCTCCACAGATGCCTTCAGATCCTGTTAAAGGTTTTATTATCTGAGGTTAGAAAACAGTAAGTATTCTTCAAATTACTGCACGAAAAGAGAGAAACCAAAAAGCGAGAGTACAAACAATGACCATGTCCATGTAGTTTCTGGAGTACTTACAGCTATCATCTCTTCATAAAAATGTGCAGCATGGGTTCCTTAGCATTCAGCCATCCTTTCAAATGTTCGACCCAGAAACCAAACATGACTGGAAAAAATAATGTCTTAATATCAAAGTGTCAAAATAGTATTTTGTTTTTTTTAAGTAAAGGGGAATAGGCCTAAATGATCATTGGAAAACCTTAAATGCATGCACAGTAGTGTTGCAAAAATGTCAACTGAATCTAATGTTTCAATAGCAAAGTAAAGTAAAAATTCAACTAAACTGTTGCTAGTGAAAAAATTCAGTTTTACTAGTGAAAATATAACTTAAGTCATTGTTTTTGTTTTATTAAAGATTTTCATATGTATCTGTTCACTTAATTAAACTTAATAACTGGCTTTCCTGCCTTTATTCCGTTAGGCGAGATGGTGACCTTTTGTTCATGATTTAATCAAAGCTTGAGTCAAGAGTAAATCTTAGGGCAAAGGTGTAAACCTTTCTTTATCTTTATGATAAAGAAGTGGTCTCAGTGAGGCTATCATGGAGGTCTGGGATGCATTTACAGCTGACATTTCACAAGAATTTTTTAAGATGTCAAATTAATCTTTGGTATCCCCAGAGTAGCCACAGATGTGTGACTACCTTTCCTACCTATTGTACTGCAAAGCCTTTGTAGCCATGTCCCTATATTTACATAATAAACAAATAATGCATAATGAAAATGATGTTGTTGTAATTTCAGATAATAGATTTTTTTCTATAGAAATCATTGCACGGGTAGTTTATAGGTTTTATGCAGCTTTCACATAGGACGCCGTATGCGCTGCGCTCGCCGCTGATTGTCTTGTTTTTGTATATTATTCAGATTCATATAGCCATAAATATGATACATTTACATATGTCATAGAAAATGAAACCATGCAAAACTCGTTTTTTAGTCATCTCCACTGTTATTTTTATAATCAAAAGCAGCTAACATTAAAAAAACAAATACTACAACTATATAATGTACATAAGACAAACTTACTGAAAAACTTTTGTCGGAGCGCAGCATAAACTGTTCCGGCATCTCTCTGTGACCGCAACGCATCTTTATACAGTCTGGTCTTTTTGCACCTCGATCGTGCAATCACCTTCTCCAAAAACACTCCGAACACAAAAAGATCATCTGCAGTCGACGATCCACAATGGAGATGTTTATAATCTAACCTCTGGAGAAAACGGATCGCTTACCAGCGACTTAAAGGGACACTTCACCCATTTGCATTAAGTTTTGTATAGCTAGAACCCCAGTCATGTTTTTGACTGGTCGTGCATCATTTCCTCAGTTGCCACTGAGACAGGAGAAATACAGATTTCAGTGTTGCACTTCCTTCTTTCAATGATGTAAAAATCATAATTTTGCATCATTGAAAGCAGGAAGTCCAATTTCTTTGTTGAGGGGGTGAGACTACAAACACCCCTTTTCTCGGTCAAACAGGCACCAAATTCGAATTTCCACTTCCAACACTTCCAATAAAGATTAATACGGGTGAAATGCTCCTTTAAGTGAGCTAATGTTATTAGCAACAGCGTGCTATGTAACTTGTTGCGTTTGGGCATGCATGCGTCATCTTGAACTGCACAGATTTGAAGTTGTAAAGTGAATCCTTGTAATTGTTTCATGATTGGTTACTACCCCTGCCTATCAAAACTTTGCTGGCTATGCATTGGCTGGTTTTGTTTTGGCATAATCCAGTCAAAAGCCTATGGTGCGCTGAATGACACCTCGCTAATCCAATGTGCGCTTCCAGGACATTTTAAGTTGTCAAACCTTATCTGATTGGACAAAACAGAAAAATTGGGCGGGATATTCATTGGAACAGTCTAAGGAAGCAGGAAGAGATGGATTTTGACAAGAGTTGGGATTTCCTATTAAAATATTTAGGAGCAACAAGATTAATTAATAGATCCTGAAGATTAAAAACAATTAAAAGAATGATGATGATGTGTATTTATAGTTTTTCCCTGCTTTTTTTCTTTCCTTTTCTTTAACAGTTAATGTTAGTATAGATCTTTAGTCCACACTCCAGATCAGTGGGTGGTGGTAAATGCACCCGAAAGTTGTTTGCCAACCACCAATAAAAACAAAAGAAGAAGATAAAAATCGATATTTAGAAAATAAACATGATCGATCATACATAACAGACGCGAATGTAAACAAAGGAGGATATTGCATGATTTTTCACTATTTTTCGTTGTTTTGGATTAAAACGTGGGATGCCATTTGAAGAGTGGACCCTTGCGTTGCAAAGTAAGCTGAAGTTTTTTGGATTCGTCAGAAATGATCAGAACCATATGGAAAGAAATGTGAGTACCGATATCCCTATTTATATGCGGTCGTCTGCATTTCATTTAACCCTTTTCACTCCAGTGTATTGATTGCAAAAACAAGCTCAGAACATGAATCTTGAGTGTTTAAGCTTTCAAATAATGCAAAGTTTATGATTGTTGATTGAATGTTTGATGTTAAACAAAGTACAGAAACACATAGACACGCCTCCAGGGCCCGCCGCCCGGCCAGTACGAGTTTGTTAGTGAATGTTTTCTTCGCCATCACACTGCGTTCAATCCAACACAACTGTCAACAACTTCTTCTTCTTTAGTTTTTAATTGGCAGTTGACTCTACTAGGTGTATTACCGCAACAGCTGGACTGGAGGGTGGAACAGGAATCGCAGTTTTACTATAAATTAGATTATTTTTAGAAGCCCTGTAACCCTTAAAAAGGAAAACAAAAAAACAAATTTTTACAGTTTTTTTTCTGTAAAATGTTTCTCAATTCAAAAACAACTTCATTTGCCTCTACCTGAGCTTTAAAGGCATAGTGCACAATGTTTGAAAGTAGGGCTGTCACTTTTGTGAAAAAATCATTTTCGATTTTTAATATATAAGTGTTCATTGAATCGATTGTAAAATCGATTTTCCATGTCTAAAAAAGACGTTTCCATTTAACGCCAAATAACAGACAAATGTAAAGAGAGCGCCTGAAACGCACAAGTCAGCAATATTTCTTATTCATTGTCATTAAGTTTCGTGCAGAATAAAAAACAGCAACAGTAGTGCAACATTCTCTAAAAAAATATGCAGAGTGGACTGCTGCCATAAATGAAAAACATTACTGCAGGTTCAACCGGCTGCTTTTATGATTTAGGCAATACAAAAATGATTTTAAATAATGATTCGATCCATTTCAAACAACTGTTCAAAAATGAAACTTTAAATAGACTTACTTGAAGTTGAGAACATGCTGTGTATTTTTTTATTAAACGTAACCGACACTTAGGCGGCACTAGGCAGGCATAATGAAATGCGCAAAAAGACTAGGGCCATTACAAATTATTGGTGAGGAAAACAAGTCGATCAACATTTTAGGGGTCAAGAGCAGAGCGCTTTTCATTCACTATATGTCCATCTGTTGAGAAGACGCACTCCGACCGCACTGATGTCCCAGGGAAACTCGGGTACTTCGTTGCCAGCTGCGTATTTCGTACTGCCAATCTTCCATCTCAAAAGCGGGTCGCTGTCAGCTCGCAAGGGTGGCTCCTTGTCATAACTCATCATCTCCTGTAAGGTCACAATTTCGACGCTGTCTCATGTTGCACAGGTTTATTGACGTTGTCCTCCATTTTCTTTGCAAAACACTAGATGCAGCGATTGAAAGCGTGAAAATAGGTGGGTAAAATTGCTGGGTATTTTCTGTTTAGCTTTCGCACACCTACTGCACTTTCGGAATTCTTTATTTTCTTTTTCTGCTTGTTTGTGAGTTTTGTTACATCTATATTTTTAACTGTTTAATTCTTTTTAAATTAATAGTGTACATATTTGGTTAAAATCGATTGCCTATTTTCGTTTTCGAAACGTTTTTTGGTTGGTCCGATCGATTGTGCAATCGATTTTCGAACGAAAAGTGACAGCCCTATTTGAAAGCCAGTGTTGATATTTGAAATCACCTAAACAATCACGCCCCTACCCCAATAGAATCTGGACCTTTTTTTGATAGACCCGCCCCACACATACGCAACCCAGGCAACAATGTTGGTTAGAATACACGCCCCTTACTGGTGATTGGCTACAAGTGTGTTTTGGTAGTCGGCCTGACTTTTCCAAAGTGTTTTTCAGAAATTCCACTTTTTTCCACCGAAATTGCCACTTCCTCATGTCTGGATCTTTTAGTGCTTACACTTAGTCTATGTTATTCCTCACATTATGCTCCTTTCTCCCAGATATACTGTCATTTCTCATAAGTTCTTGCTTTATACTTTTAACCTCTGCCTTGCTGAGTTTAATCTCCACCTCCACACAATCATTATCTGCAGCAGCATATTTACTCATTCCCCTCCACCCCCTTGTGCGCTGAAACCCACAAGAAAGAACACTTAAAACCTGCCTTTTGCATTCCACTAGCCAGTTGTAAAATTTCAGATACTATAACTGCTTGTCTGTTACACTCCCAGCTATCTACCTATAATAGGGTAAACCATAGCCATAAGTTCTCCTGTGTAAACTGCCAAGCCATCTGTTAGCCTTTTTGCTATAGCCAAACCCAGTTCTGGTACCACATGTGCCACCCCCACCCTACTATCAGTTCTTTTGGATGCATCTGTGAACATAGTCATACTCTGACTATACTTTTCTGCAATATAACTGTTCACTCTCCATTTGTCTATCTCCTCTTCCTGGTTTTCCTCAAGCAGTCCTAAATCCACTTTAAGTTCTTCATCTGTCCAAGTGGGGACTACAGGTAGCACCACTGTAGGACTTATTTTCAGTGAACTTAATCTCATCTTCACTACCTTGTGGTTTTTTTGTCCATCCAAAGCACACTTGTGAACTTCAGGTGGATGCATGTGATATTGTGTGCGAGGGTGGATCTGTGGCATGTGCAGGAACTGTGATCAAAGAACTTATATTGACAAGAAGTGAAAACCAATAGAACGTACCACTGCAACACCAGCGCCCAGCAATATATAGGCTCCATACATATACACACATATCAGAATTGCTAGAAATGGATTATGTAATCTAAATAATCTCTGTCCAAAAGTGGCAATTAACAGACATAGCAATGCATCATGTTCTATAAGATTATCATGTTAAAATGGAATTACTCAATAAAGCAAGAAAAAAACTACCTCAAATGTGTATCTATTTAAAACATCAAAATCATCACACGCAAAAAGTCGCTAGAGCAATAGACGGTTTCATCGGACGCACGTGATACACGTCTGGATCCGAACCTTACTTCCGGTTTCGTTTTTTTAATGGTCTGACTAGTTGCTAAACTGATCTCTTGAACAAATGCCTCGTCGAAAATAACAATAAAGTTGTATCCGCGTGGACTCGCATTAAGGGTCCCTAAAGTCAACAGGTGTGTTCGACTTCATGCGGCGCTGCGCAGACCGATCGGTGGCTGACTTGAAGCAGTGCATTCCGGTTAGTACTTTTGTCCAACTTCAGCTGGCGCTGCAGGCACGTGACTGCGTCATATGGTTTTTAAGTACCGCGAGAGCGGTTCGAGATCAGCCGCCTGAGTAAGCCAGCGCAGTTCGCGAAGAGGAGCTGCACGGGCTGTAATGACGACACAGCTGTTTCACCATTGGTCGGATTCACCACATGACAACAATCACGTGTGTTTCGTGCTTATTTTCACGCCCTCAGTTCCACAAATGCTCACAAATCTGTATTTTTATAACAGTTAAAGCTATTTTCATGTAGTCGTGATGTTATATTGTTTCATCTTCATCAAAATAAAATGGATAAAAAACATAGACCCAACTACATTGGTATTTAAATAATTAATGCTTATTTTGAACTTTATTCTTGTAAAAACAGATGCTGTAAGCCTCTTCAGTTCCACTCGTGCTCATACACGGACATTCAAAACAGTATAATTCACTTTTTATGTAGTTTACATCTTACAAATCATGTTTAATGAAATTAAGCAAGCACACGGCACGTGCATGACGTAAATGCAGCAAGCTACGGGAACCACAGCGCGTCCGACTTCACGTCTCCGTTTTCAGCTCCTCCCCGCCTGCACGCGGCTAATCTCGCCAATCGGTTACATTCAGCCACAGCCGATGTCGAACACACCTAACAACTACCTGAAAGTACCAAAACCACCTTTTGGAAACTTTTATTGGAAGTGTAAATACTTTTTTATTTAGAGCAGAGTCCCATTAGTTTGAATGGAGAGGGCGGGGTTATGACTTGTACTGCAGCCAGCCACCAGGGGGCGATCACAGAGCCAGAGGTAGTGATGGTCGCTTTCGAAGCACTGCTTCATGAGGCTTCGAAACATTTACGAATCTTTTGTTTCGAATCAGTGGTTCGGAGCTTGTTTCAAACTGGCCCAAGTCACGTGATTTTAGCAAACGAGGCTTCATTACGTCATAACTGTTTCGAAACGTTTCGAAAATCCGATGGTTCACCAGTAGGGGGAGTTGATCACATGACCAGTGTCTAATAAGTTTAGGTGAACTCGGGTCAGTTTTATTAGGAAAGTTCATAAAACATTTATACTTCTGACTGATAACACTGCCATGTTGTCTACTTTTTGTTTATAGACATATTTAATGACAAAAATGTGCATAATTAAAAGGGTAGTTAGTTTTATTCATTTGTTTGCCCTAAATAAAACTAAAAACACATAATACACTTTTAACTATGTCTTAATTAAGTTAATTACTTTTTTTTAACATATTTTAATAAAAATCTTGCTATTATTTTGTAAAAAAAAGTGTAAAATGTTTCGACACATCTGCTTTTACACTATTTTGACCAGCAGGGGTCGCCAGCGTGTGTGGGTTTCGAACTGCTTCGAAAAACTGAATCAATTTTCGAAGCAATTGGTTCAATTGATTCGAAGCTTCGAAAAGCTTCGTTTCTCCCATCACTAGCCAGAGGCTTCACTTTTCAAGGCTTATGAGCAGTGTTAGGAAAGTTCACTTTCTACATGAACTAGTTCAGTTCACAGTTCACAAATTTAAAAATGAACTAGTTCAGTTCATAGCTCATATTTCCAAATTTTGAACTAGTTCACAGTTCCAAAAATGAACTAATTTATTTATAGTTCTTTTTCCCCATATTATTTAAAAAAAATATATTGCCATATAGCCCATATAGAACCACAGACAGGAATGATTTTATCAGTTTTAACACTGAAGCTAAATGCATCAGATTTCATATTCATATCCAACTTTAAATCTTTATCCAACCAGGGTTTACGAGCATTGACTGTCTTTTAATTTTTGTATTTGCTTGCACATACCTTGAAAGGCTAGCCGGGTGCTTCAAGGGGGTTTTCCGGGCGAGAAGCGCTGCGAGGCGTTGAGTGTATGACAACTCAGGTATTGCACACCGCACGTGCACGTTAAATAGCGTGAGCTTGTCTATTTCAAGATCCAGAATATGTGTAAGCAGCCTTTGTTAATCGTTAACGATTTAGGACAAATATGATGTTATGTTATCTAATGTTAAACTATGCGAGTGGCGCAGCAGGGATTTGGATAGCAGCGTCCAGTCAGTGTTGTTTTGATGACGCATGCAGCCTGGTGGCAGTGTTGCCAGATTGGGTGTTTTTTTCCGCTACACATTAAGGCCTGTTTACAGTGTGTTTTAGACGGGTTTTCGCCTGGAAGACTCTATAGAAATCTGGCACCCTACTGAATGACGTTAAAGTGAGAGAACGTGCCGTTCACAAGCCCCAGAATGAACGAGTTCACCTTGCGTTCATCAGGCAGTAATACAGTACGTTCAGTTCACGTTCGCCCAAAATATGAAGTAGTTCAACACTGCTTATGAGGCACACCCGGACAGGACCTATAAGGTTGCTTAGTTGGCAAGGAACACAGTCACTGAGTTGGCAACACTGCTTCAGCCAATCCCCTTTTTTTAAGCAAGTAAGCCCCGCCCACTTATTAACATTGAATTTGCATACAAGTTGAAAATAAAAATGAACACGAAAATTAAAACGAAAATGAAAAAGAAAAACAGAACATAAAATTAAAACTGAACTTTACATTTTAATTTTGTCCCTATTATTGCTTGGGCATGAATAAAAAGCCTTTTAAAAAATGTATTTACAGATTCCTTTTCAAGCTTGCCTTTTAATTTTAATATTGTCAGTCTTGTCTCAAGGTTATATTGAAAATGAACTGTCAAATAATCAATTTAATTTAATTTTTCAATTTGGCCGGAATGATGCTTCATCACGTTAAAAATGAAAATGAAATAATTTAATATAATGTTTTAATTTTTATTTTAGCATTTCATTTTCAAATTTGGGACATATTTTGCGATTTTATTTTTTATTTTATAATTTAATTAATTATTTTATAATTTAATTAATTAATTTTAAAAAGTCCAAAACACCTTCCTTAGGTTTCCTCTATGGCCAGCTTAAGGGTGCGGCGCCCCAGCGCCCCCTAGTGACCAGCCACTACTGGGTGTAAGGGGAAATCCCCTATATGGGGAGGCGGCAGACCGTCTCCATGGAAACGGAGTTGTACACTGACGTCATGGCTATATAAACCGAAGACTCTCGGCGAGCGCTCATTCCTTTGGTTGATCTGAACGACACAGGACGGATTAATTAGCGGTTGCTCTTGAAAGGTTGGATGCGTTGGCTGACGGAACCGGAAGTTGGACGGCGTTTTGGCGGACTGGTGACGAGCAAACGTATTGTTTGTTTTGGCGGAAAATTTGAAAGAAAGGAAGGAAAATGGAAGAGGATTCAGACGGGTTAGATATGGATGGAAGTGTATTGTCGTGGGATACATTTCAAAGGGATAATATTCCAAAGCGGAAAAATTCAGGATCTGCAAAAGAAATGGAAGATAGCGAGGATATGGTGTTAGCAGTACAAACCGTGAGTAAAAAGAAGAAGAAAAAGAAAAAGGTGTCACAGAATAGTAGTGGAGAAGGTAATTTGTCAAATGAAGAAATAAATAGAGATATGTATAAAGTAATGGTGACCTTTGAGAAATCATTAGGAAAGCATATGCACCCTATTGGGTTATCTAAGGCAATAAACAAAGAAGTTGGTGTTGTAAGTATGGCTCAATGTTTAGGGCAGGGAAGAGTGCTGATTATTGTTAAAGATGTTGCCCAACGAAATAGGCTGTTAAAACTTAAGGATCTAAATGGGGAGAAGATATCAGCCCGAGAGATTGGTATTAACAGTAATGTAAAAGGTGTCATAGTAGGAATTCCTTTGGATATTACTATGGAAGAAATTAAAGAAAACGTGAGAGGGGGAAAGGTGATAAATGCAAGAAGATTGTTTCAAAATAAAGAGGGACAGAGACAAGAAAGTCTGTCTATTTTACTGACATTTGAAGGAAAAATTCCAGAAAAGGTCCAGTTGGGATATCTAAGTTATACAGTAAGGGAGTTTATTCCAAAACCGCTAAGATGTTTCAAATGCCAACGTATAGGTCATGTGGCTGCAGTATGTCGAGGTAAAGTGAGATGTTCAAGGTGTGGGGATGAACATGAATATGAAAAATGCCCAGAAAATGCAGTGATTAAATGTTGTAATTGTGGAGGCCCTCATAGTGCAGCGTATGGGGGATGTAAAGTGCAGATGGAAGCAAGAGAAGTTCAAAAGTATAAAGTAGGAAACAAAGTAAGCTATGCAGAAGCTTTAAAAGCATGCAGACATAGAGTTATCAAGCAGAAAGAAATGAGGGCCAGAAACAGTCAAGAAGACAGTGAATTGATAAATAAACAAGATTTAGATCATTTGAATAAGAATGGTGAAAAAGAGGAGAGAAGTAATGGAAGTCATCAATGCCGTCTAAGGGAAGACTCATTAATAATGACAAATGAAAATTTTCTGGCTTTTATAATCAAGGTTATCAATGTTACTGCAATGATGTCGAGCAGATCAGCTAAGATGAAAGTAGTCTTGGAGGCAGCAGCAGAATTCTTGGGGATATCAGGAATAACAGTTCAGAGGATTCATGGAATGTTTGCTCGGTCATCATCTCAGGAGGCTTCTCAGTTGTCTAATTAGTCTGATGGTAATAAGTGTTTTGCAATGGAATGCAAGAAGTATTATAGCAAATGGACAAGAATTTAAGAAATTTATTACAGAGTTAAATCATAGACCAAGTATAATATGTGTGCAAGAAACATGGCTTAAAACAAATTTGCAATTTAAGTTATTTGGGTATAATTCCGTTCGGAAGGACAGGGAAGATTCACAAGGTGGAGGGGTAGCAACATTTATTCAAGAAGAGATACCATATAGAGTTATTAATGATATTAAAGAGCTGGAATGTGTAGGTATAGAGGTATATTATCAAGGGGGATCAATTGAGATCTTTAATTTTTATAATCCATGTAACAAAATCTCATTAGAGGCACTTAATAAGGTTGGTGGGAATATTGGAAAAATGGAAATGTGGTGTGGAGACTTCAACGCTCATAATTGGTTATGGGGTAGTGAAAGAATTGATTTAAATGGGGAAACAGTGGAGCAATTTATGGAGGATAGGTCGTTGGTCTGTTTAAATAATGGAGAAGGAACTAGGTATAACATAAATAAAAATAAGTTATCAAGTATAGATTTAACTATGATATCAAGTGTGATGGCAGAAAGGTGTGAATGGGGTGTGGTTAATGATACTAATATTGGAAGTGATCATTTTCCTATTTTGTGTAGTATTAATATCAACAGATTAAGAGTAGAATATAATTTGCAAGGGAAATGGTTGTATGAAAAGGCAGATTGGGATGCATTTAATAATTATTGTGAAATAAATTTAAAGGGAGTGAATGAAGAATCAGTAGAAACATTTTGTAATTCTTTATCAGGTTTGATTATAGAAGCAGCAAATGTAAATATTCCAAGAAGGAGAGGGGGAAAGACAATAAGGAATATACCATGGTGGACAGAGGAGTGTGGTGAAGTAATAAAGGTGAGGAATATTTTATTTAAGCAATTAAGGAAAAATATGAATATGAATAATCTTTTGGAATATAAGAGAGCTAGAGCAAATACAAGAAGAGTTATAAAGGCAGCTAAGAAAGAAGGATGGAGAAAGTTCTGTTCAACTATAGGGAAGGATACATCATTGGATAAAATATGGAATATGATAAGAAATATGAGCGGAAAAGGGAAAAATGGATTTAATATTCCAGTTTTAGTAGAAAAAAATGAAATTGCAGTATCAGATATGGACAAAGCAAATTTATTGGGGAAGACATTAGAAAAATTTCATAATTTGGAGCTTGATGAAAAGTATGAAGAAAGTAGAAGGAATATGCTGGAAAAAAATCAGGGTATTATGGAGAAGAAAAGCTGTAGTGATAGCTTTTTAGATATGGAATTTACAATGAAAGAGTTAAAATTATCTTTACAAAGTTGTGCTAATACTGCACCTGGTCAGGATAATTTAAGTTATGCAATGTTTAAACATTTATCAGAAGAAGTTTTAAATGTAATTCTTAAGCTATTTAATAAGATATGGGATGAAGGGATAATTCCAAGTTCATGGAAGCAGGCAATAGTAATGCCGATCGTGAAGCCAGGGAAAGATCCAAGTTCACCTGGAAGTTACCGTCCTATTGCTTTGACATCAAATTTATGTAAATTGATGGAAAAGATGATAGTCAAACGTTTGTCATATGATTTAGAAAAGAAAGGGAAATATAGTATATATCAGTGTGGGTTCAGGAGGGGAAGATCTACAATGGATGCCTTAATTAAAGTAAGTAATGACATAGAGAAAGCCATAAGTATGAAAGAATTTATGACAGTAGTATATTTTGATATAGAAAAAGCTTATGATACAGTATGGAGGGAAGGTTTGTTAATTAAAGCAGCTAAAATGGGAATAAATGGGAAAGTATACAATTGGTTATTGCAATTTTTATTTGAAAGAACTTTTAGAGTTCAAGTGGGAGCAAGTCGCTCATCTATATTTCATGCAGAAAATGGTATACCTCAAGGAAGTGTAATTAGTCCTTTGCTATTTAATGTTATGATTAATGATATTTTTGATAATGTAGGGATGGGTATAGGTTGTGCGTTATATGCAGATGATGGTGCAATATGGAAGAGGGGAAAGAATATATCACATGTGGTATCTAGTATTCAGAAGTCTATTAAAAAGGTTGAGGAATGGTCAATAAAATGGAGATTTAAAATGTCAATAAGTAAATCATGTTGTATGTTGTACACTAGGAAAAGGAAAATCTCAGAAAAATATGAGCTGAAACTATATGATAAAGAGTTAGTTCAGGTTAATACATTTAAGTATTTAGGAGTATGGTTTGATAGTAGATATAATTGGAAAAAGCATATAGATGAAATTGAGAAAAAGTGTAGGAAGACTTTAAATGCAATGAGGGCAATAGCTAGTAAAGAGTGGGGAGCAGAGAAAGTAGCATTGTTGTCTTTATATCAATCTTTAATTAGATCAGTGATAGATTATGGTTGCATGATTTATGGTGCGGCATCAAGGACGCTTTTAAATCGTCTGGACAAGATACAATATAGGGCACTCAGAATTTGTTTAGGAGCTGTAAAGTCAACTCCTATTAATGCTTTGTTGGTTGAAGCTAATGAAATACCTTTAGAATTGAGAAGAATTAAGTTATCTTTAATTTATTGGAAATATATTAAGAGTTTTGTGGGAAATCATATTGCTACGGATGTTTTAAGTAATTGCTGGGAATATGTTAATAATAAAGGGAAAGGATTTGGTTGGGATATGAACTCTGTTGCAGATAAATTCCAGATTGTGGAGATTGAAAGTAATTTGTCACCAGTATTAGGTAAGATTCCGACCTGGATTTTTCCAGAGGTAGGAATAGATTTGGAAATGTTAGAAGAAGTAAGAAATTGGGAGGAAGCAGGAATGGTGGCAGTTAACGTTAGAAAGCATTTATATCAAAAACATTATGAAAGTCTTCAAATTTTTATTGATGGGTCAAAAGATCCTACCTCAGGATTAACAGGAATAGGAATATATATTCCAATGTTTAATGTTAAAATTTCAAGAAGATTAACTGATGATCTATCAGTATATTCTGCAGAGATGTGCGCTATCATCATAGGATTATCATGGGTGGATGAGATAGGTCCTGATAGAGTAGTGATGTGTTCTGATTCAGTATCTGCATTAAGGTCAATGGATTCACAGGAATCAGTTCGAATAGATTTAGTAAATGAGATTTATATGCTTTTATATCAAGTGAGAAGGAAAGGAGGGATAGTTGGATTTTGTTGGGTTCCAGCACATAAAGGAGTTAAAGGAAATGAAGTTGCTGATAAGTTAGCAAAAAAGGCGTTGGAAAGAGATTCAATTGATGTGAATGTTCCACTAGGTAAAGGAGAAGTTAAGTCTATTATTAAGAAAAATATTAAAAGGAAATGGCAGGAAATATGGGATAATGACATGAAGGGTAGACATTTGTATAAAATTAGGAAATATGTAGAGACTAATAAAAACATAAGGGGAAGAAATAGGAAGGAAGAGGTTATGTTAACTAGATTAAGACTGGGTCATTCAGGATTAAATGATACATTAGCTTTAGTAGGAGTACATGAGAGTGGTTTATGTGAGTTTTGTAAGGAAAAAGAAACCGTAGAACATGTAATATGTCATTGTAGGAAATATACTCAGGAGAGAATAAAATTAATGGAGTATCTTAATAAAAATGGACAAAAGGATTTAGATTTGGGGTATATTTTAGGTGTGGAATTTAATAGAGATAGCTTAGGGTATAGGGTGCTAATGGAATTTATATATAGTATAGGATTAAATTATAGGATTTAAAATTGTTTAAGGGCAGTTTGATTTGACAGGGTTTTGTGTTTGGGCTGGTGGAGCTGGAGACGCACCGTCAGCTTATACCGGAATTCTGTTTTTTTTTTTTTTTTTTTTTTTTTTTTTTTTTTTTTTTTTTTTTTTTTTTTGCATAATGCATAATATGAAATGAGGAAATGGAAATACGAAACAGTAGGTGGCGGTATGTGCTTAGTTCACCAGTCCGCCAGAAAACGAAAGAAGAAGAAGAAGAAGCGGTTGCTCTTAACAAAGCGAAAAACTCAAAACTCTACAGATACATTGTTCGAGGACAGAAAGTTCATTCAGTTTATTCTGTTTATTCTGTTTAGACCGAGTTTTCACAGTGTGTCTACAATCCACTTGATCGTGTCTTCATCACCGTCTTCTACAGACTTTGGTGGAGGTGTTGAAAAGGTGGATTTCCCCCTCCCTATCACCACTGTCAGCATCTCGACTTCATCGTTGTTCGCCAGGTGCATCGATGTAGAAGAAGCTGGAAAAGTGGATTTACCCCCAACTACCTTTCCGGTGAACTACTACTGTCCGCTGTGGGCTTTTTAGGAGGACACGCCGATGTGGTAATTGTTCCGAACGCTGAAACGTCTGTTCAGTACCCTGGACCGTTATCCTTATCAGACGACATAAGCAGCGTTTGGTTACAAACAGAAGGAGAAGAGGAGAGTGTTGTAGCTGCTGAAAACAACATAGCAGGTGAGTCTGAAGTGGACGATGTAACTTTATGCATATTATATAGGCTACACCGTACAGGACATGTTTTATTAATAATAATGATAATGATAACGGTTGATAATAATCCAAAGATGTGGTACATGGATGTGTATTTAAAAGCTAATTGCAAAGCACATATTTTAAGGTGGAACGTTAGAGTTGCTGACAGGAGCAGCGCGCACGTCTTAAATTAGGTCTGCGGTGTTTCCTCTGGGATTTTTCCAGCTTTGGCGGCAGTACATAATCATTTTTAAAACGTAGAATATATACGTGTATTTTATAATTTTCATGCTGTCGTTGGCTTTTCCTTATACTTATACTTATATCCTATGGATTATCTATATTTGATTTAAAATGGATTTTCTAAAAATACGTTTGCAGCTCAGTTCGCATCTTTATTGTGTAACGTTACAAGTTGTGTGTAGCGGAAACACTTGTCTCGTCTGTGTGTAGATTTTTTTTCTTCCAAACGCTGTTGTTGACTTCTGAGATCGTCCAGTCTTCATTCATGCAGTTTTAAAAGTAAAAGTAAATGAATTTAAGCATGAATGACATAACGGGGTGGTTTCCCAGACAGGGATTAGACTAGTTCTAGACTAAAATAAATGTAAGAGCTGCCCAAACTGAAAACAACTTGCACTGACATATCTTAAAATACATCAGTGCCCTTTGTTTTGCCTCAAAATGCATACCAGTGATGATTTTAGTAAGGCATGTTTGTTAAAACTAGTAATATTTTCTATTTAAAGGCCTAGTCCTGGTTTAAGCTAATACTTGTCCGGGAAACCCCCCCAACATTGTTTAAACTAGAAATGTATATTGTTTATAATAAATACATATATTATATACACATGTAAATGTTTCTATACATTCATGAATGTGTGTATACAAGATAATTACACACAGCACACACACATATATTATGCCAAAAATCACTTTTATTGTGTATGCGATTAATCGCGATAAATCGTTTCCCAGCCATTAATAATGTGTTTAATGAGAAAGAAATCGAAAAAGAAGTCTCGCACAAAAATGAGAAATGCGTCACATCACTTAACTTCTGCGTTAGAAATAAGGTGGATAATTTTTTGTACAAGACATTGTTGATTCCAAAAGTACGATGTGCTTCCTTATACAACTTTTTATTTTACTCGGAAAATATCACATTCGTGTGAAAAAATGGATAAAAGCTAAGCCAAAAAAGAAATTAAACATTAGACAAAATCAAGAACAAAAAGCAAGAAAGACCTATGAAGCATTTTGTTACTTTAAATTGTTGTAACTTGCCAATGGCATGAACATTTTTATTTTACATTTTTATGTACGTTTATTTGTTTTCCACTTGTTGCGAGTTGTATATTTATGTATAAACATTTGTATAATTCTTGCATTTGTGTAATAAAAAAAAAAAAGGTAGCACTTGTTTTTAAGACACAGATTAATCTTTGCCAAGGTTGTAAGTGCAGCCAACAGCAGCACGTGTTGTTCATCTGTTTTGTAATGATTTTTACAATTTTACAAATGATTTTTGAACAATTTACTGCTGTCATAATAAGCCATTTATCGTTACAGCACTAATTTACCCATAATTTATTTTTACAGCAATGGATTTTGTTCTTCCAAATGGTGTGTTGTCTTCTGAGATTGTTCAGCATCCTGGACCCTCCTCAGAAGCCATAAACAGTGTTTGTTTTGAAGAAGAAGGAGGAGACGAGAACGCTGAAAACATCTCATCAGGTGAGATTGAAGTGGACTGTGTAACTTTAACGCACACGCACAGTAATTGTGTGGATTTTTAGGCACCTGCAAATGTGATGATAACCATTTAATGAAGGTCAATAAGGTTTTAAAGTAAAATTGGGTGATATTAAACCATTAAAGGGATAGTTCATAGAATAATTTTCTCATCCTCATGTTGTTCTAAACCTGTATAAATGTATTTTTTTCTGACCAACACAAAAGAAGATATTTTGAGAAATGATGGTAAGCGCACAGCTCATTACAGTAACCATTAACTTCCATTGTAGGAAAAACAATGATGAGCCCCATTCACTTCCATAATAGGAGAAAAGAATACTATAGAAGTGAATGGGGCTCATGAACGGTTTGGTTACACACATTTCTCAAAATATCTTTCTTCATGTTCATCAAAACAAAGACATTTAGACATGTTTGTAACAACAGCGAGAAAATGATGACAGAATTTTCATTTTTGGGTGAACTATCTCTTTAAATGATTCGCCCTTTGCAGGAGTTTAGATAAAGATATCTGCAATATAACGTGCTTTCATGCTAAACTCGTCTAGAGAGGATGAGAGAGAGCTTTTGAATGAACAATGAATCATTGTTTGTTTGTTTGTTTGTTTTTAGGGAAAAAAACAGCAAAATCCATTAAAAGAAGAATTGCAAAATTTTTCTGTACAATGGGGAAGAAGATCAAGAGCCCTTTTGTTCACTGCTTCGGTAGGAACAAAGTGGTATCTTTCGTACCCTCCCCAGAGCTGAATCCGGGGAAGGCCAGTGATGATCTGGTCAAATCAGAGATGAAGTCCAGTTCCGGGATGAAGGCTGATGATGATATTTCTCATCCCGTGGCAAAGGCAGACTATGATCTGCTGAATACTACAAAGCCTGAGGATGTATCGTCTGCCCCCCAGCATTTCACTGGTACTTCTTCCGTCAGTATTCCTCAGTTTGTCATCCCGAGGGCAGATACCAGTCTGCATATTGTGGATTTTAGCGAAGACGATTCAGTCGATACTGTGCTGAATGCTCGCACCAATCCTGCCAATCCCAAGCCAAAGAAGCCAACCTCATCTACTAGCGGTAAGTCTACTGTCATTGTTTACCTTCCTGCTGTTGTAGTTTATTTAAATCAATCAAAGTTTTTGTGTTTTTCATGATCTGTGCTTTTTGATTATGATATTGATACAGATGAGGTGCTTGGGGCGATTGGCTTTACCAGCAAGATGTACCCAAAAAGCCACGAATCTGATGACAAACGGGTAACAAACTCAAATTATCATTGATGTGTAAATTGTAGAGCAGGGGTCTCCAACGGATAAAACATTTTGGTAACCCTTCTGGAGGGCTACTTTTTGATATAGTTTACTTAAAACTTTTTTGTTTATTTTACTTGTTGATAAAGGGTTTCATTAATCCATGTGAACCCAAGGAGAAGACGGACACCATCCCTGGCAATCCCAAGCCAAAGAAGCCAACCTCATCTACTAGCGGTGAGTCTACTGTCATTGTTCCCTTTCATGCTGTTGTAGTTTATGTAAATCAATCAAAGTTTTTGTGTTTTTCATGATTTGTGCTTTTTGATTATAATATTGATACAGATGAGGTGCTTGGGGCGATTGGCTTTACCAGCAGGATGTACCCAAAAAGCCATGAATCTGATGGCAAACAGGTAACAAACTCAAATTATCATTGATGTGTAAATTCTAGAGCAGGGGTCTCCAACCTTTTGTGGCAAGGGCTACCACAATGGATAAAACATTGTGTTAGCCCTTCTGAAGGGCTACTTTTTGATATAGTTTACTCAAAACTTTTTTTTATTTTACTTGTTAATAAAGGGTTTCATTAATCCATGTGAACCCAAGGAGAAGACGGACACCATCTCTGCCAATCCCAAGCCAAAGAAGCTAACCTCATCTACTAGCGGTGAGTCTACTGTCATTGTTTACCTTCCTGCTGTTGTTGTTTATTTAAATCAAAGTTTTTGTGTTTTTCATGACCTGTGCTTTCTGATTATAATATTAATACAGATGAGGTGCTTGGGGCGATTGGCTTTACCAGCAAGGTGTACCAAGAAAGAGAAGACTCCAATGGCAAACAGGTAACAAACTCAAATTATCATTGATGTGTAAATTCTAGAGCAGGAGTCTCCAACCTTTTTGTAAGCAAGGGCTACCATAATGGATAAAACATCACAGACTATGTGCCCTTCAAGGGTGCATTGAAAATGCCCAGATTTTAGAATCTCAAAGCTTGAAAGTTATGTGTACAGTGTCGCAAGCATATTTTTCATGTTTTTTTTTTTTTTTGTATTTGCAGGTCGCCATAAAGCAAGTTTGGGAATGGAAACATAATCCTTACACTGATATTGTAAGTTATCAAAACAAGTCTGTGAAAAGATAATTTCTTTATGTAATATTATTTATTTATGCATAAATGTGTTATAAATATATATATTTAGTTGATGAAGTGCTTATCGCTTTAAGAATGGTTGAAATTTGTAGACAGATGATATCTATTTTATCTTAATTTTATCAGAAGGTTAACAACAATTCAAATGATGCCAATTTTAAGACTGGCACCATTCCCAAGACAAAGGGTTTTATTAATCCATATGAACCCAAGGAGAAGACGGACACCAACCCTGCCAATCCCAAGCCAAAGAAGCCAACCTCATCTACTAGCGGTGAGTCTACTGTCATTGTTCCCTTTCATGCTGTTGGAGTTCATTTAAATCAAAGTTTTTGTGTTTTTTCATGACCTGTGCTTTCTGATTATAATATTGATTCAGATGAGGTGGTTGGGGCGATTGGCTTTACCAGCAAGGTGTACCAAGAAAGAGAAGACTCCGATGGCAAACAGGTAACAAACTCAAATTTCTTTCAGCAAACAGTGTGCTCTTTACATAAAGATTTATGTTTACTCAAAACATTAACCGAGTTAACCGATTGTAGATTCTCAAAGCTTGAAAGTTATGTGGAGAGTGTCAGGTGAGAAATAAACTCGCAAGCATATTTTTCATGTTTCTTTCTGTATTTGCAGGTCAACATCAAGCAAGTTTCAAAATGGACCCGTAACCCTTGCATTAATATTGTAAGTTATCAAAACAAGTTTGTGAAAAACATTGTTTTATGTAATTATATTATTTATTTATTTATTTAAATATAGTGCTTATTGCTTTAAATAGAAATGTGTGGACATAATTGATATGTATTTTATCTTAATTTTATCAGAAGGCTGACAATAATCCAGGCAATGCCAAATTAAAGACTGGCACCATTCCCAAGGCAAAGGCTGGCACCGGTGTTGGCAATCCAGTTCGAAAACCTATTGCTATTCCCTGTGGTATCATGGTGAAGGCAGACCCCAAACCTGCCATCCCCAAAAAGACGGCTGTTTTTCATGAGCGTGATAAGAAGGTGAAGGCAGACCCCAAACTTGCCATCCCCAAAAAACCGGCTGTTTTTCATAATTGTGATAAGAAGGTGAAGGCAGACCCCAAACCTGCCATCCCCAAAAAGACGGCTGTTTTTCATAATCGTGATAAGAAGGTGAAGGCAGTAACCAAACCTGCCATTCCAAAGAAGACAGCTGATACCGAGGTGAAAGCAGATAGCGAGGAGATCAATGCGGCACACAGTGAGTCTACCGTTATGATTACTCTAAATTGGTGGATCTTAATCGTTTTGATGGCCTCTTATTTTCCACAGAAATATTTGACGGATCCCCTACTCACCATATAGAAATATACAGATATGTTTTAGCTTATTTCATTGCTTGTTTTAAATCCTTTCAAGTCATCTTATGGCCCCTTTGGAAGTCTTTTGGGCCTGTCCTTTAGAAACAACGCTGTAAGGATGGGTTGCAATAACAAACCCCTGATTTGCTCTAAACTCTGCTTAACTTTATTCTTGTTGGTCAACTCATAAACATGAAATGTGGCATTGTTGCTGTTTGAGTTCTTATTCTAAATCAAAGGTTCTAGCAACCGCATACATTTTCATGTTTTCTGTCTGTTTTTCAGGAACCTTGTGTCATGATTATTGTATTGATACAGATAATCCGCTTGGTAAAGGTAGCTTTGGCGCTGTGTTTCCGGGGACCAGTAAAGCCGATGGCAAACCGGTAGGGCACTCAAACTTATTTCAACAAACATTTTGCTCTGTACAGGTTTGATCAAAACATTTGTTAAATCAGTTAACAGATTGTAACTCAGTGGTTTTCTCTATTTGCAGGTTGCTATCAAGTTTGTGAAACGAAGGCAACCAAACCGTTACTTTATCATGGTAAGTTACAGTAGTTGTTTAAGTGCTTATTACTGTAATTAATATAACTGTAGGTTACATGAAGCACAGTTTAACAGACACTAAAATGCTATAAGCACCAAATAATATTAAGATGGAAAGGCTTTATTGTTTATGTTTACAAATATAAAACCAGTGGAAATTAAGCCTACTGTAGGTACAATACAAAAACAAAATGTTTTTGTCTAAAGAGCAACTTATTAACAACTAATGTTTTTCTTCAGCCTGGATCTGGAATGGTTCTCACAGAACTAGTAGTGTTGCACACATTAAAGGAGGATCCAAACCCTCATGTGATCAAACTTTATGACAGCTATGAGGATCCGGATTACTTCATACTCGTCATGGAGCGGCCTGATCCTTGCATGACCTTGAATGAGTTTATTAAACTTCAACGAGGTCTGCTGGAATCAACAGCACGCATCCTAATGCGTCAGGCAGTCATGGCTGTAAAACATTGCTTTAAGCATGAGACTTTTCATACTGACCTCCACGCTGGCAACTTCCTCGTGGATAAAAACAACATGCTGCTGAAGCTGATCGACTTTGGGTGCTGTGACCGATTAAGAGACACGGCCTATGCATATGAAGAGTATTTGGGTGAGTTTTTTTTTCATACCATAGTGTAGTGTGGCAATCTGCTTGTAGTGACTTATTGATCATGTGACTCTATCACACAACAACTGTCTTGCTTACAGGGGCACCGGCTTATCGGCCACCTGAGGTCCGCAACAGGGGCAGATACCACGCCATGTCAAGCAGTGTCTGGTCTCTGGGAACTCTGCTCTATTATATGGTTAATGTAAACTTGCCCTTTCCCAAATATGGGCCAGTAACTGAAGGCATGATAAACCACGAGAATGACTATTTAACAAAGCGTAAGTAAACGGCACAAACACAATAGGTCAGTTAAGTCTCTGATCAAATGCACAGTATCTGTGAAAGACAGTCAGTAAACATTATCCGAGCATATGCAGGACTCAGTGCAAGGATTATCCCCCTGCCAAATTGTTTTAATATTTTTGCTTTCACTGCTAAAACAAACATCCTGTAATATACCAGCAGAAAGATGTGATTCATTACTACTTAGCAGTTAGTTAAACTGCCCATATTTTATAAAACTATCATGAGCATTGACCGGTCAGTTTAAAGTTCTGAAAATAGGCTGGATAATATTTGAGCTATACTGAAGATGCATGTTGAGATATAGATTATATTAAACATACATTATATTATTAAAGAAATCTGTAACCTTAAGTTCATGTGATCAGAGACTTTATATAGTCTTTTAATTTAAAATGATGACAATAATGTTTCCACATGCCATAACAGTTTATATGAAGATTATTTTCTTTTCACTACTCACATATCTTAGAAACTTTACTTTAGTGATCAACATTAGTGCTCTTGATTAACCAGATTTATCCTAAAACATGCACAGAGATTCAGGATCTGATTGAGAAGTGCCTGTCCATTGATCCAGCTAAACGACCAACTCTAGACCAGATGTTAGAACATCCCTGGTTTAAAATGGGTGAAGAAGGAGGGATGGTAGGCCATTTAGTCCAACATTATTATGAAATATGAGGTATTGCAGTGGTTCCCCTGTCTGTATTTGGTATAATAACACCTGCTAAATCTGCTTCTTCTAGTCAGCCGAATTCCGTCAGATCATGGATGAACTCACCGACAAAGCCAGTTAGACCACCAAGAAAGCCAGTTAGACCATCAAGAAAGTCAGTAAGACCATTTAGGAAGTCAGACAGACAAATTATCATTGTGTAAATTCTAGAACAGGGGTCTCCAACCTTTTTGTGAGCAAGGGCTACCACAATGGATAAAACATTTTGGTAGCCCTTCTGGGGGGCTACTTTTTGATATAGTCTACTCGAAACCTTTTATTTTATTTTATTTTACTTGTTGAGATGTTTTAATTCAATTCAATTTTATTTATGTAGTGCTTTTCTCAATGGTTAATTGTTTCAAAGTAGCTCTTATATATATATATATATATAAATACTATCGGGGTATGTGAACGGGTATATGCTTTGTTTTGGACAAACTAACTATTGCGGGATAAGTACATTTACTGGAAATTTTATGTGAATGCTTTGTTAAAGAAGAATGTCTTAAGTTTAGATTTAAATTGATCGACTGGGTCTGATACTCGAACATTATTTGGTAAATCATTCCAGAGCTTAGGGACTAAGTAGGAAAAGGATCTACCACCTTTAGACATTTTTGATATTCTAGGGATAATTAAGTGGCCAGAATTTTGTGATCACAGTTTACGTGGTGGATTGTATTCTGATAGTAGTTCTTTAATATACAAGGGCGCTAGGCCATTTAAGGCTTTGTAGGTGATTAGTGATATTTTAAATTGTATCTGATATTTAACTGGTAGCCAGTGTAAAGATTCCAGAATTGGACTTATGTGGTCATACTTTTTAGATCGAGTAAGCACTCTTGCGACAGCGTTTTGAACCAGCTGTAACTTGTTTACCTGATTTGCGTGACATCCCCCGAGTAACGAGTTACAATAGTCTATTCTAGAGGTCATAAAAGCGTGGATAAGCTTTTCTGCATCTGATGCAGACATCATATGACGTATTTTTGAAATATTTCTAAGATGGAAGAATGCTGTGTGGCAGACGTTGGAGATATGACTATTGAAAGATAGATTGCTGTCGAACATCATGCCTAAGTTCTTAACCGTGGAAGATGGCCCCACCGTGCAGCCATCTATGGGCAACTTGTAATCTGACATATTATGTTTGGAGCGATTTGGTTCAATATAAAGTATCTCTGTCTTATTGGAGTTTATTATAAGAAAGTTATGTGCCATCCAGTCACTAATATCGCTAATGCAGTCTGTTAGCTTTGAGAGCTGGTGTGTTTCGCTAGGATGTGACGAGATAAAGTAAAGCTGGGTATCATCCGCATAGCAGTGAAAACTTATGTTTCCTGATAATGTCTCCTAGAGGTAACATATATAATAAGAATAGGATAGGACCTAAAACTGATCCCTGTGGTACGCCAAACTTAACCGGGGAGTGATATGACTCTTCCTCATTTACATAAACAAAGTGATAGCGATTGGTTAGATACGCTCTTAACCAGGCTAACGCCTGACCACTGATGGCAACATAGTTTTCTAGTCTATTGAGTAAGATTGTGTGATCTATTGTGTCAAAGGCTGCACTAAGGTCTAGTTATATAAGGATTGAGATTTCACAACGATCGGATGTTAAAAGGAGGTCATTTGTAACTCTAAGCAGTGCTGTCTCTGTGCTATGGTGGGGCCTGAATCCCGATTGGACCTTTTCATACGTACTATTATTCACTAAAAATGCGCATAGCTGGCTTGCCACTACTTTTTCTAATATTTTAGATAGAAAAGGTAGATTTGAGATTGGTCTAAAGTTATTAAACTCTCCCTGATCAAGGTGTGTTTTTTTAATGAGCGGTCTAATAAATGCTAGTTTGAAAGCTGTTGGAACGTATCCTAATTCTAGCGATGAGTTAAAGATATTTAGTACTGGGTCTGACACTACATGAAATACCTCTTTAAGTAATTGTGTGGTGACGGAGTCTTACATACAGGACGATGATTTGGTTGAGAGCTCTTCTATTGTTGTAGCTTTAAATGACTCAAGATGTTCGTATGGTAATCTAGTGTTAAATGTAAAATCTGCGATATAATGTGCTTTCATGCTAAACTCATCAAGAGAGGATGAGAGAGAGATTTTGAATGAACAATGAATCATTGTTTGTTTGTTTGTTTGGTTTTAGGAAAAAACCCATCAAAATCCATTTAAAGAAAAATTACAACATTTTTCCAGACATTGGGGAAGAAGATAAAGAGCCCCTTTTGTTCACTGCTTCGGTAGGAACAAAGTGGTACCTTTCGTACCCTCCCCAGAGCTGAAACCGGGGAATCCGGGAAGGCCAATGATGATCTGGACAATTCAGAGATGAAGACCAGTTCCGGGATGAAGGCTACTGATGATATTTCTCATCCCGTGGCAAAGGCAGACTATGATCTGCTGAATACTACAAAGCCTGAGGATGTATCGTCCGCCCCCCAGCATTACACTGGCACTTCTTCCATCAGTATTCCTCAGTTTGTCATCCTGAGGGCAGATACCAGTCTGCATATTGTGGATTTTAGCGAAGACGATTCAGTCGATACTGTGCTGAATGCTCGCACCAATCCTGCCAATCCCAAGCCAAAGAAGCCAACCTCATCTACTAGCGGTGAGTCTACTGTCATTGTTTACCTTCCTGCTGTTGTAGTTTATTTAAATCAATCAAAGTTTTTGTGTTTTTCATGATCTGTGCTTTTTGATTATGATATTGATACAGATGAGGTGCTTGGGGCGATTGGCTTTACCAGCAGGATGTACCCAAAAAGCCATGAATCTGATGGCAAACAGGTAACAAACTCAAATTATCATTGATGTGTAAATTCTAGAGCAGGGGTCTCCAACGGATAAAACATTTTGTTAACCCTTCTGGAGGGCTACTTTTTGATATAGTTTAAACTTTTTTGTTTATTTTATTTTACTTGTTGATAAAGGGTTTCATTAATCCATTGCCAATTTTAAGACTGGCACCATTCCCAAGACAAAGGGTTTTATTAATCCATATGAACCCAAGGAGAAGATGGACACCAACCCTGCCAATCCCAAGCCAAAGAAGCCAACCTCATCTACTAGCGGTGAGTCTACTGTCATTGTTCCCTTTCCTGCTGTTGTAGTTTATTTAAATCAATCAAAGTTTTTGTGTTTTTTATGACCTGTGCTTTCTGATCATAATATTGATACAGATGAGATGCTTGGGGCGATTGGCTTTACCAGCAAGGTGTACCAAGAAAGAGAAGACTCCGATGGCAAACAGGTAACAAACTCAAATTATCATTGATGTGTAAATTCTAGAGCAGGAGTCTCCAACCTTTTTGTGAGCAAGGGCTACCATAATGGATAAAACATCACAGACTATGTGCCCTTCAAGGGTGCATGGAAAATGCCCAGACTTTAGATTCTCAAAGCTTGAAAGTTATGTGTACAGTGTCGCAAGCATATTTTTCATGTTTTTTTTTTTTTTGTATTTGCAGGCTATAAAGCAAGTTTGGGAATGGAAACATAATCCTTACACTGATATTGTAAGTTATCAAAACAAGTCTGTGAAAAGATAATTTCTTTATGTAATATTATTTATTTATGCATAAATGTGTTATAAATATATATATATTTAGTTGATTAAGTGCTTATCGCTGTAAGATTGATAGAAATTTGTAGACAGATATGATATCTATTTTATCTTAATTTTATCAGAAGGTTAACAACAATTCAAATTATGCCAATTTTAAGACTGGCACCATTCCCAAGACAAAGGGTTTTATTAATCCATATGAACCCAAGGAGAAGACGGACCCCAACCCTGCCAAACCCAAGCCAAAGAAGCCAACCTCATCTACTAGCGGTGAGTCTACTGTCATTGTTCCCTTTCCTGCTGTTGTAGTTTATTTAAATCAATCAAAGTTTTTGTGTTTTTCATGATCTGTGCTTTCTGATTACAATATCGATTCAGATGAGGAGCTTGGTGCGATTGGCTTTACCAGCAGGATGTGCCAAAAAAGCCATGAATCTGATGGCAAACAGGTAACAAACTCAAATTATCATTGATGTGTAAATTCTAGAGCAGGAGTCTCCAACCTCTTAGTGAGCAAGGGCTACCATAATAGATAAAACATCACAGACTATGTGCCGTACCTTTCGCTAAGGGCCCTTCAAGGCTGTATGGAAAATGCCCAGATTTTAGATTCTCAAAGCTTGAAAGTTATGTGTAGAATGTCAGGTGAAAAAATAAACTCGCAAGCATATTTTTCATGGTTTTTTTTGTATTTGCAGGTCGCCATAAAGCAATTTTGGGAATGGAAACATAATCCTTACACTGATATTGTAATTTATCAAAACAAGTCTGTGAAAAGATAATTTCTTTATGTAATATTATTTATTTATGCATTGATGCTTATCGCTGTAAGATTGGTTGAAATTTGTAGACAGATGATATCTATTTTATCTTAATTTTATCAGAAGGTTAACAACAATTCAAATGATGCCAATTTTAAGACTGGCACCATTCCCAAGACAAAGGGTTTTATTAATCCATATGAACCCAAGGAGAAGACGGACGCCAACCCTGCCAAACCCAAGCCAAAGAAGCTAACCTCATCTACTAGCGGTGAGTCTACTGTCATTGTTTCCTTTCCTGCTGTTGGAGTTCATTTAAATCAATCAAAGTTTTTGTGTTTTTCATGATCTGTGCTTTCTGATTATAATATTGATTCAGATGAGTTGGTTGGGGCGATTGGCTTTACCAGCAAGGTGTATCGAGAAAGAGAAGACTCCGATGGCAAACAGGTAACAAACTCAAATTTCTTTCAGCAAACATTGTGCTCTTTACATAAAGATTTATGTTTACTCAAAACATTAACCGAGTTAACCGATTGTAGATTCTCAAAGCTTGAAAGTTATGTGCAGAGTGTCAGGTGAGAAATAAACTTGCAAGCATATTTTTCATGTTTCTTTCTGTATTTGCAGGTCAACATCAAGCAAGTTTCAAAATGGACCCGTAACCCTTGCATTAATATTGTAAGTTATCAAAACAAGTTTGTGAAAAACATTGTTTTATGTAATTATATTATTTATTTATTTAAATATAGTGCTTATTGCTTTAAATAGAAATGTGTGGACATAATTGATATGTATTTTATCTTAATTTTATCAGAAGGCTGACAATAATCCAGGCAATGCCAAATTAAAGACTGGCACCATTCCCAAGGCAAAGGCTGGCACCGGTGTTGGCAATCCAGTTCGAAAACCTATTGCTATTCCCTGTGGTATCATGGTGAAGGCAGACCCCAAACCTGCCATCCCCAAAAAGACGGCTGTTTTTCATAATCGTGATAAGAAGGTGAAGGCAGTAACCAAACCTGCCATTCCAAAGAAGACAGCTGATACCGAGGTGAAAGCAGATAGCGAGGAGGTTGATCCGGCACACAGTGAGTCTACTGTTATGATTACTCTAAATTGGTGGATCTTAATCGTTTTGATGGCCTCTTATTTTCCACAGAAATATTTGACGGATCCCCTACTCACCATATAGAAATATACAGATATGTTTTAGCTTATTTCATTGCTTGTTTTAAATCCTTTTAAATCTGACATATTATGTTTGGAGTGATTTGGTTCAATAAAAAGTATCTCTGTCTTATTGGAGTTTATTATAAGTAAGTTATTTGCCATCCAGTCACTAATATCACTAATGCAGTCTGTTAGCTTAGAGAGCTGGTGTGTTTTGCTAGGATGTGACGAGATAAAGTAAAGCTGGATATCATTCGCATAGCAGTGAAAACTTATGTTTCCTGATAATGTCTCCTAGAGGTAACATATATAACAAGAATAGGATAGGACCTAAAACTGATCCCTGTGGTACGCCATACTTAACCGGGGAGTGATATGACTCTTCCTCATTTACATAAACAAAGTGATAGCGATTGGTTAGATACGATCTATACCAGGCTAACGCCTGACCACTGATGCCAACATAGTTTTCTAGTCTATTGAGTAAGATTGTGTGATCTATTGTGTCAAAGGCTGCACTAAGGTCTAGTTATATAAGGATTGAGATTTCACCACGATCGGATGTTAAAAGGAGGTAATTTGTAACTCTAAGCAGTGCTGTCTCTGTGCTATGGTGGGGCCTGAATCCTGATTGGAACTTTTCATATGTATTATTATTTTCTACGAATGTGCGTAGCTGGCTTGCCACTACTTTTTCTAATATTTTAGATAGAAAAGGTAGATTTGAGATTGGTCTAAAGTTATTAAGATCTCCCTGATCAAGGTGTGTTTTTTTAATGAGCGGTCTAATAACTGCCTGGAGTCTTACATACAGGACGATGATTTGGATGAGAGCTCTTCTATTGTTGTAGCTTTAAATGACTCAAGATGTTCGTATGGTAATCTAGTGTTAAATGTAAAATCTGCGATATAATGTGCTTTCATGCTAAACTCATCAAGAGAGGGTGAGAGAGAGATTTTGAATGAACAATGAATCATTGTTTGTTGGTTTGTTTGTTTGTTTTTAGGGAAAAAAACCATCAAAATCTATTAAAAGAAAAATTACAACATTTTTCCAGACATTGGGGAAGAAGATAAAGAGCCCCTTTGTTCACTGCTTCGGGAGGAACAAAGAAGTACCTTTCATACCCTCCCCAGAGCTGAAACCGAGGAATTCGGGGAAGGCCAATGATGATCTGGACAAATCAGAGATGAAGATCAGTTCCAGGATGAAGGCTGATGACGATATTGCCCATCCCGTGGCAAAGGCAGACTATGATCTGCCGAATACTACAAAGACTAATGATGTATCGTCCAACCCCCAGCATTACACTGGCACTTATTTCACCGGTGATGGACTTAGGGCGCACTCACATTATCCAAACCAAACCATGCCCCAGCGCGATTGTCACGCCTCCCTACTCCCCCAGGTGCACGCACTCACACTGTACTTTTTATCGTTCCGAGTCCGGGCGTGCTTTCGTCATTAAGATGCGATTGTTTTGAAAAAAGGAGGAAGTAAAGCTCTCTCTCAACCCTGGAACCCACCGTAATGATAAGTCTGTTCGTTTGGTGTCGTTTGGTGCGCGATTACAGACAGCCCTCTCACATGTCATCATATTGCTTAGTTGATCTGTCACATGCGCAGCGCGTACATTCACGTAACCCCGCTGCGCGCATCAAAAGGTTTGTACGGAGGCAGATGAAGGTGAGTGGTCGCGCAAGTGACGTCTTCACCTTTTGAAAATGAGCCCAAGTGAACCGCACTCCGGCCCACCTCTGCAACCCGGCCGCGGCGCGATTAACCAATCCGCGCCCGGGCGCGGAACAGAGCGATCACACTAGTCAAACAAACCAGGCTTTGGGTGTCAAACGCGCCCGAGCGCGGTTTGGTTTGGATAGTGTGAGTGCGCCCTTAAGGCTACCGATGACCAAGCCTTAACCAAGCTGGGGACAGAGAAACGTCTGACCAATTTCGGCTTGAACTCTGATCCCAGTTCAGCCGAGCCTCAGATGACTGCCATTTATTTGGTCAGCGACGAAACAACCTTTACTATCTTGAGAGCAGACACCAGTCTGCATATTTTGGATTTTTGCGAAGACGATTCGGTCAATACCGTGCTGAATGCTCGCACCAACCCTGCCAATCCCAAGCCAAAGAAGCCAACCTCATCTACTAGCGGTGAGTCTACTGTCATTGTTTACCTTCCTGCTTTTGGAGTTCATTTAAATCAATCAAAGTTTTTGTGTTTTTCATGATCTGTGCTTTCTGATTATGATATTGATACAGATAAGGTGCTTGGGGCGATTGGCTTTACCAGGAGGATGTACCAAGAAAGAGAAGACTCCGATGGCAAACAGGTAACAAAATCAAATTTCTTTCAGCAAACATTGTGTTCTTTACATAAAGATTTATGTTTATTAAAAACATTAACCGAGTTAACCGATTGTATGAATTTATCAGGTAGATCTTGTCAGCTTTATCATTTTAAAAGTAGATTTAATGTTTATGCTTAAAAAAGTGCATATAGCTGCTAATTGTATTTGTTGTTTGCTGATTTTCAAAAATAAAACTTGTTAAAATGTTTTCAGTGTGTGTATCAGTTCTTTTTGAACATTTCCATCTCAATTTAAGAAAACCATGATAATATTGATAACCGTGATAACTTTGGTCACTATAATCATGATATGAAATTTTCTAACCGTCCCATCCCTACTTGCAAGTATATTTTTCATGTTTCTTTCTGTATTTGCAGGTCACCATCAAGCAAGTTTCAAAATGGACCCGTAACCCTTGCATTGATATTGTAAGTTATCAAAACAAGTTGGTGAAAAACATATTATTTTATGTAATTTATTTAAATATAGTGCTTATTGCTTTAAATAGAAATGTGTAGACATATATGTATTTTATCTTAATTTTATCAGAAGTCTGACAATAATCCAGGCGATGCCAAATTAAAGACTGGCACCATTCCCAAGGCAAAGGCTGGCACCGGTGTTGGCAATCCAGTTCGAAAACCTATTGTTGTTCCATGTAGACAGACAACAAACCTGCAGTTCCCAAGAAGACGGCTGGTTTTCATCCACGTGATACCGAGGTGAAAGCAGATAGCGAGGAGGTCGATCCGGCACACAGTGAGTCTACTGTTATGATTACTCTAAATTGGTGGATCTTAATCGTTTTGATGGCCTCTTGTTTTCCACAGAAATATTTGACAGCTCCTCTACTCACCATATAGAAATATACAGATATGTTTTAGCTTATTTCATTGCTTGTTTTATCTTGTTTTAAATCCTTTCAAGTCATCTTATGGCCCCTTTGGAAGTCTTTTGGGCCTGTCCTTTAGAAACAACGCTGTAAGGATGGGTTGCAATAACAAACCCCTGATTTGCTCTAAACTCTGCTTAACTTTATTCTTGTTGGTCAACTCATAAACATGAAATGTGGCATTGTTGCTGTTTGAGTTCTTATACTAAATCAAAGGTTCTAGCAATCGCATACATTTTCATGTTTTCTGTCTGTTTTTCAGGAACCTTGTGTCATGATTATTGTATTGATACAGATAATCCGCTTTGTAAAGGTAGCTTTGGCACTGTGTTTCCGGGGACCAGTAAAGCCGATGGCAAACCGGTAGGGCACTCAAACTTATTTCAACAAACATTGTGCTCTGTACAGATTTAAAGAGCAACTTATTAACAACTAATGTTTTTCTTCAGCCTGGATCTGGATTGGTTCTTACAGAACTAGCAGTGTTGCTCAAGTTAAAGGAAAATCCAAACCCTTATGTGATCAAACTTTATGACAGCTACAGATGTGGCCTTTAAAAACGCGTGTTTTCTCCCGCGGCATTCGCCAATTCATCTCACGGAGTCTCGCAGAATTCTGCAAGTGCTTTCGGGGGGGCTACTTTCCCTTTTCCCTTAATGTGTTTCGCTTCACAGAATATCCACCAGGTGGCGCATAAAAGTGTATGCTTTGTCATTGCGGTTGTTTCCAGAAGTTAATAAGGGCTTTGCTGAATATATAACATTGCTATTAAAACAGCAAAGTGACGTCAACCCCTTCTTGCCAGCATAACAGCGCATACAACTAATAAGACGTGCAATGCGCATTTATACTAAAGTGCAACAGAGACCCTTACGAAAATAAACCATGGGTTTATTGTGGTAAAAGTGTAGTAATCATGTTTTTTTTGGTGTATTGATTACTACGGGTTTACTACACTTACCATGGTACACCTTTATACACCTTTCTGCTTTGTTTAAATTGACAAGCATTTTATTCGCCACTGTCAACACGGTTTGTGATTGATTTACTGATTTATTACAGAAACTTGTCAGAAGCAAAGCTGTTGTACTAAGCATCTTTAAATATATGTTTTGAAGTAAAAAATGTTGTAAAAAATATATTAGCATTCTTATGTATGAAGAATAACAATATGATACATTTATATTGCGCTAAAATGCTTTACATATGGAAAGAGGAATTATTCTCAACCATGGGCGGCGCTAGAGGTGGGCTAGCGGGGCTTGAGCCCCGGACCTATTTTGTAAAGCCCCGATTGTTATAATATGGGCGTCACTAATTTTAATCTGTTAAAATATTTTCTATTACAGCCGAACTGTAAATCTCTCGTCAAGAACTGTCAACTTGCTCGTTTGATTATTCATGTAGACGGTTAAAAACACGTCTTATAGACCTTTCTTTTCCCTTCCAAAGCGCGTGAGAGGTGGCGCGTCTTTCGTTGCTACTGTACGCAACCATGAGCACGCTCTCCGTGACGGCAAGTGACTGAATGCGTGATCGGATTTGAATTGCTCATATTCAGGGAACTACACTGCGACCAAAATGGTCGCATATGCAACCTTTTGAACTGCCGATGCGACCCTAATTTTTAATGGGTCGCAAATGTGCTACCTAATGTTTTAGACAATATGCTATGATTTACTATGAGCATTTATTAAAACAGAACTGTGGATTTTAAGAATACGTTTTATAACGTGCTCTGAGCCTTCAACAAGTTGGCTTCATTTTGCGTGAAAGCACGTTGTGTCTATCCCTATGAGTCTGCATTCGCATGCGTTCGCGTGCTCTCTGTTTCTCAATGAATTGGGTGTGACGCGAAGCAAGCTCAGCCCACGTTTACATGGAAACGATCTGAAAAGAAACCGCAAAAGTGGCGTTGCGTTATCACTTTTTATTTCGCGTTTATACATGCATTTTGAGGGGGAAATCTGCGTGCATATTGTGACGCAAAAGTGTGTGATTTTCGATGTAGTATGCACTCCAGGCGGCTAGGTGGCAATGTGAAGCACTGACACACAACAACACCCAGTCCGTGAGCCTGCGTACAACCTTCTTCCTGGTTCTCCCAGGTCTCGTCCAAAGCCGTCTGGTTTGCCTCCGACGAATTGGCGCATTAACAGTTTCACTGAGGTAATTAATGCGCCTTCTCTGATCAGTAATACTTGCTGTGAATAATTCGTACAACTGCTGGAAAGACTTGTATATTTATCAGAGCTGCTATGGCAACTTGAAGGTCCGACGTATGGAAATAATCTGACATGTTTGTTGTTATTTTCCTGAACTGGCGCATGCCTGTGACGTAAACGCGTACGCGACGAGAGCCACCGTGAGCAGACTAATGAAATGAAATTTAGGAAAATTTAATGAAATTTAATGTGAAATTAATATTAATTTTCAATAAATCAAAGTATTGTGTTGTGTCACACATTATTAGTTCTTCGTCACATGTATAGTAGTAGACCATTATTTGTCAGTGGTTAATGATTGCCCTTTTCACCGGCTACCACCACAAGTAAATTTCAGATCTGTGGGAAACACTGCAACGTTTAAGAAAACAAGAAGGCATGTGGTTTAAAATATGGCAAGTAAAATAAAAAGCATATCTGTATGCAATACAGTTTCATTATTGTTCATTATTATCCAGAGCGCCTTGATGTAACTTGAAAAAATATGTGCGACCAAATCATATTTTGCGCCAGTAATCAGTGTTCGAATTGAAGGGGGTCTGGGGGGGTCCTGGACCTGCCATAAGCCTCGAGGGACCCCCCATAAACCACAAAAATATAAATTAGGGGGGTCCCCTGTTTTTTATTAAAATTAATATACAACGTGAATTTAAAATTCTCATGTTGCGCTGTCACAAAGCGATAGGCTGCTGTCCGTTATTTGTCCCAATTTTACAATAAACTAATTCAAATGATTTCAGTCTGAATAAATAAATAAATATTCTTCTCAAACTATTATTTCATAACAGTGGCGAGACTACACAATCAAATTGACAGCTGGTCCACCAAGTCAAAAGAAACACAAAATATTTTATTGGGAAAGCAGAAGAAATCACGCATAAATGATAATAAATTAGCCTAGTGTCTTTTTAAAACGAATCGCTCAAATACGCATCATTCAGAAATAAATAACTATTTATAGAAAGCTTATCTTTTGCATGTGTGGTTTTAAACCTTGCAAGTGTTAACATGCAAGCGATTTTAAACAATTTGAGCGCAAGATGTTAAAGTAAGCTCAGCTGTTTTGTGTGTGCACAGGCAATGACGCGCACACATACTCAAATGGACGCACACTCATAAGCGGACGCACAGAGATGCGCATTTCTAAAGCATGCAAACACAAAATTATTTTGAAATACCACAGTCTTGGCACCTATTCTCATAAAAACATTCAATTATGTCTTAAAGTAAGTGCAAACAGTTCAGAAAGAAGTCAAATCTGTGTTCTTATCTGCTTGTGTTTCTGTCATTTATATTAATAAAAAAAAAAAAGGAAAATCACCTCTGCATCCTCAAAAAGACCAATTATACCCAATTTATACGATGAAGAAGACAGTGTTATTATTAATTTGATTATATTTATGTACCTAAATGCTACTGTTAGATCTTTATTTGTACCTTTTTTCTTTTCTATTTTTATATGCTCATCATTTCTTATTATTTTATTTTCCTAGCCCCAGTTTTGCTGATCCGAAAATTATTTGATCTATGATTTAAAAACGCAATGTAATCCATCCAACCACCACCAGCAAAAACATGCAACTTGAGAGCAGGCATTGAGGTCCACCCTATTTCACCCCTATTCTGTTTAAAATTTCTGGCCTCGCCACTGTTTCACATTAATTTGAGGGGTAAAAATGGTTTGAGTTAAGGGTAACTTGGGGTTTCTTTGATTAAAACCAGGATCAGATGATTGTTGATCCAGGATCAAATCTTACCTTTTGAAATCACAGCAACCCTATAATGATGGGGGGGCTTGGCCAGGGGGTGGGGCATAAGTAGGGGACCCCCCATAAACTTTGACATAATTCGAACACTGCCAGTAACTGAAAAAGTTGGTAGCGCAAGTGCCACCAGTGGAAAAGGCTAGTTAATAAAGGTTAGTTCCCTGTGTCGTCATGCACCACATGTCAATCATATCATTGCCACCATGCAATCAGTTAATCTTGTCGGGACTTTGGAGTTTTCGTCTAGAGATGATCTGTTACTCTGTCTGTGGGGTTACTCAGCTGTTACTCAAAGAGCTGCGCGGGGTTAGTTCACGCCAAGTCACAGCTTCAATGGCAACACCTCATATACTGTAGAGATGGAGATGTAACACATACTAAACCACGGATTAAAAATAGAGTCATCAGTGCCCATGTTAAGAAAAGAGGAAAGATAAGGAGAAAGGTGCAAAAAATAAAAGACTGTATGCTATGAAGCTCACTCATCTCAATATAAGAATTATATGAAGTATATATCATTATGTTGCTTGCTGTGTCTGTGCTTAAGTTACTCAGAGCAGTAGCCTTATTTATTTTTACAGAGATTGAACATAACCAAGTCAAGTCTGTAACTTAAAAAATCCTAATTAAATCAAAACAGAAACACTACCTGGTTGCAGAAAATGTATAATCATTAATACATTCATACTCAGGAATTTAATGTGTTAGTTTAGTGCCAAGTTTTAATATAAAGTTATTTAAAATAAGGTTAAGAAAATGTTAATGCTGTTAAATATACAGTGCAATATAAATAGAAATAATAGAAAAATATGTAATTTACATAAATATTGTGTATTTTATGTAGGGCTGTCAATAGATTCAAATATTTAATCGTGATTAATCGCATGATTTCATGAGTTAACTCGCGATTAATCGCAAATTAATCGCACATTTTTATCTTTTCTAAATTTACCTAAATGTAACACTTTTCAAGTTTTTAATGCTCTAATCAGCATGGATTTGGATAATATATATGCTATATGCAAATGTATGTCTACAACAGCCTGTTTACATTTTCAACAGAACCATTCAGTCATAGTTTTATAAATGTTTTTGCCTTTAGAAGACCTTGTTCTTTCTCCATTTCTGTTTGCTGCTGCATCATTTGTGACCTGTGCTGGCAAATTGAGTAGGGATGAGCAAATTTTAAAAAATGTGTCATTTATATTTTAACATTCTCTATTAAAAAACTTCAAAACAATTGTTGGAATCTGACAAAGCATGACAGAACTATACCTGTTAATGCAGAGCAAAAACAATATCAATATATGTTACATATATGTTTTTCTTTTATTGTTTAATTTTTACATTGAGACAGACCGCTTTAAGATACTGTAGGATAATACAAGGGTTTAATATAATGACACAACAGATACTTTTCCTTAACAGTTAACCAAACATTCACTTCAGATATAACAGATTATAGGTCATACCTGCGTGAATTCTTGTCAAAACAGATATTTTTAAAACTGTAATTTTGTGTTAGATGTCTATTTCGGGGTCACGCACTCGTGTGTTTGTGTGCATGCGCTTCAGACGTCTGCGTCAGACATCGCTTTTGAGTCTTGTCACTCTTAATAACTCTTTTAACATCAATCAGATCCCGAACTTTATTTCTCTTAATAATTATTTTAACATCAAGAAAGTCCTGCAGTCTATTTTCTATAATTTCTGAAAGCTTTAAAAACGAACCTAAAAAGTGAAAGAAGACGCATCTTTGCTTTATATGGATTTGGGACGGTACACCTCACAGAAAACGTGCAGATAAAGATCATTTTAGACGTTTAATGACCATTTACAGCATTGGATTTGCTAGACGAGACCTTAATGTTCTTATTTTTATGAAAAGATCCGACTCATCTAGACAGCGCCGGTTACTTGCTGCTTCTCAATTCATCCAGCTGTGGGTCAAACAGAAATTGTGTGTTGCGTTAATCGCGCGTTAATAAAATGAGTGCCGTTAAAATTAATTTGCGTTAACGCGTTATTTACGCATTTATTTTGACAGCCCTAATTTTATGTTAAAATAGCTTTGCAGCCCTGAAACGAGATGTCAATCTTGGGTTTGAGTTTGAGATCCAGGAACATATCCTGGATGAAATTTTTATTTATCCTGGATGAATTAAGAGATGAGTGTGAAAGGGGGAAAAATATGACATTAAAAAGAAATGCACACTGTAAAAAGTCCCTTTATTTAAGAAGTAAAACTGCAACGTTTCAGTCAAAGACCTTCGTCAGGCAAACACACACACACACACACACACACACACACACACACACACACACACACACACACACACAAACAAGGATCACCACCAAACAAGAGTTCACAGGTTCAAACAGTCTCAACCAATGACACCCGCCAACAACCAAGGCCACCCAAGCAAGCAGCCAAAGCAGTCCCACCGAAGCAACACCTCAAAACATCACACAACACCCAAACATTCTCCCATCATCTTTTTGATATATTTTTCAAATAAGATTAATCAATACTTAAATCACATGAAAAAAACCCTCACTCTTACATGTAGGTACAAAAGATATCAAATAGAAACATGAATTAAAATCAAGTTCTAAATTCAATCCCTTAGGAGAAAGAGTATTTAGTGTGTAAATGTAGTAAGCTTCTCTTTTTAATAGGAGATTGTTAACATCACCACCTCTTCTAGGCACTTGGACATGTTCAATTCCAATATATCTAAGTGTGGACAGATTATGTCTTTTTGAATTAAAATGTACTGCTACTGGTTTTTTTTTTATCATTTGTGCGTATACTACTTCGATGTTCTGCAATTCTAGTTTTTAAAGCTCGTTGTGTCTTACCAATATACGCCAACCCGCATGGACATTTAATCATGTAAATAACATTTTTGGTGGTACAAGTGATGACACCCTTAATTTCAAACTCCTTCCCTGAATGGGGATGAGAGAAGACCTTTGTTTTGATGGTAAAATTACACTGGGCACAACGACCACAGCTGTAATTACCCGAAGGGATAGATAAAAAGTGAGTGGGTCGTTCAGGTAAACTGACATCAGCCCTTACAAGATGATCACGTATATTGGGAGAGCGTTTATACACAAATCTTGGTGTTTTTTCAAAGATATCACTAAGGGGAGGATCAGATTTTGGGATGTACCAATGTTTGTTAATAATCTTTTTTATATCTGGACAAATAAGAGAATATTGAACGGTACATACAATTGATTTGTTTTCTGATTTTAGCCGTTTTTTATTTAGAGAGGTTTCTTGAGTTTCATTTTCAAATCTCCTAACTGCAGACTGTATCCAATCTTCATTATAACCCCGCTCTCTAAATCTATTAACCAGATCAGTACTTTGTTGTGTACATGACTGTTCAGTACTACAAATTCGACGTATCCGGTTAAATTGACTAATGGGCAAGCTACGTTTCAAAGTTGTAGGATGGTAGCTCTGTCCATGCAAAAGTGTATTACGGTCAGTGGGTTTTCTATAGAGATATGTGATGATTTTATTGCCATTCTTAATAATACGGATGTCCAAAAAACTGACACACAAATCATCATAATTCACAGTAAAACGCGAGTGTTCATCGTAGGTGTTAAGGAGACTGTGAAATTGAAGCAACTGATTTTCAGTACCTGACCATAACATAAAAATATCATCAATGTACCTTCTCCAAATAACAATATTTGACAAAAAGGGATTCTTTAGACCATTAAAAATGAATTTCTGTTCAAAAAGGCCCACATACAAGTTAGCATAATTTGGGGCCATGGTGCTACCCATGGCAGTGCCCTTAATCTGAAGAAAGAAATCATCTTTGTATCTAAAAATGTTTTTAGTCAACACCATTTTGGCTAATGTTTTAATGCAATCAACACTAGGGTTTGTGTCTTGATGTAGGTCTCTAAGAAAGACTTCTATTGCCTCTATCCCTCCTTCATGTGGAATGTTAGTGTATAAAGACTCAACATCGAATGTTACAAACAATATTTCATCAGGTAAATCAATCGTTTTTAAAATTTTTATCATATCGATAGAGTCTTTCACAAAAGAGGGCAGTGTGGATACAACTGGCTTTAAGAAAAAATCCACAAATGTTGACATTTTCTCAGTAAGAGACCCGATTCCAGATATAATCGGTCTTCCTGGAGGGTTAGTAAGGTCTTTACGTATCTTAGGAAGAATGTAAATGACCGGTGTAATTGGATAATCAACCTTCATGAAACTAAACTCCTGTTTTGTGATTTCACCAACATCCACCAAATTTTGAAGGTATTCCAGAATTTCATTCTTAAAAACCAAGGTGGGGGCAGTACTCAATTTCTTATAGAAGACATCATCATTTAATTGTCTTTCAACTTCTAGATCATAGTTAGTAAAATTCATAATCACAATGGAACCACCTTTATCTGCTGGTTTGACTATAATGGTCTTATCCTTTTTCAAATCAGATAGAGCACTTCGTTCATCCTTAGTTAAATTATTAAAAACCTTGTGCTCACGTTTGTTAGAAAATACCTCCCGTACATCCCCCTCTACAAGACGACAAAACGTTTCTAAAGAGGCATTTCTGTTCTTAAAAGGAACAAATGATGATTTACCTCGAAAGTTTGTAGAGATTCTTGTTGTTTCAGAAGGGGGAGGATGATCATGAGAAGCATCTTCAACACTAGAAAGGGTATTCAAAGGTTCCACAGAAGATCTATTACCAAAAAATTCTTTAATACATAAAGTTCTAAAAAAAATTTGAAGGTCCACATAGGTATTGAATTCGTCATAATTAGTTGTCGTCTAAAAAAGAAGATGAAGAGGAAGCCGTACTCAACTGAGTTTGAATCAGATTCTGAAACTCAGTTGAGTACGGCTTCCTCTTCATCTTCTTTTTTAGACGACACAATACCTCAAAGGCGACTAACATCAAGAGGCCATGTGAGAGGAAGAAAAGGAGAAAATGTAGGAGGAGTAAGAAGAAGAGACTTTTCTCCCCGTCAATAATTACACTCGGAGCAGGAAATATCCAATGTGATCAATTTGTCTGATAAAACTATCTCTCCTGCAGGCTTAACTGCCTTGAGTAAAGGACTGTCTTTTGTCCCTACAACTAATTATGACGAATTCAATACCTATGTGGACCTTCAAAAAATTTTTAGAACTTTTCGTATTAAATAATTTTTTGGTAATAGATCTTCTGTGGAACCTTTGAATACCCTTTCTAGTGTTGAAGATGCTTCTCATGATCATCCTCCCCCATCTGAAACAACAAGAATCTCTACAAACTTTCGAGGTAAATCATCATTTGTTCCTTTTAAGAACAGAAATGCCTCTTTAGAAACGTTTTGTCGTCTTGTTGAGGGGGATGTACGGGAGGTATTTTCTAACAAGGTTTTTAATAATTTAACTAAGGATGAACGAAGTGCTCTATCTGATTTGAAAAAGGATAAGACCATTATAGTCAAACCAGCAGATAAAGGTGGTTCCATTGTGATTATGAATTTTACTAACTATGATCTAGAAGTTGAAAGACAATTAAATGATGATGTCTTCTATAAGAAATTGAGTACTGACCCCACCTTGGTTTTTAAGATTGAAATTCTGGAATACCTTCAAAATTTGGTGGATGTTGGTGAAATCACAAAACAGGAGTTTAGTTTCATGAAGGTTGATTATCCAATTACACCGGTCATTTACATTCTTCCTAAGATACATAAAGACCTTACTAACCCTCCAGGAAGACCGATTATATCTGGAATCAGGTCTCTTACTGAGAAAATGTCAACATTTGTGGATTTTTTCTCAAAGCCAGTTGTATCCACACTGCCCTCTTTTGTGAAAGACTCTATCGATATGATAAAAATTTTAAAAACGATTGATTTACCTGATGAAATATTGTTTGTAACATTCGATGTTGAGTCTTTATACACTAACATTCCACATGAAGGAGGGATAGAGGCAATAGAAGTCTTTCTTAGAGACCTACATCAAGACACAAACCCTAGTGTTGATTGCATTAAAACATTAGCCAAAATGGTGTTGACTAAAAACATTTTTAGATACAAAGATGATTTCTTTCCTCAGATTAAGGGCACTGCCATGGGTAGCACCATGGCCCCAAATTATGCTAACTTGTATGTGGGCCTTTTTGAACAGAAATTCATTTTTAATGGTCTAAAGAATCACTTTTTGTCAAATATTGTTATTTGGAGAAGGTACATTGATGATATTTTTATGTTATGGTCAGGTACTGAAAATCAGTTGCTTCAATTTCACAGTCTCCTTAACACCTACGATGAACACTCGCGTTTTACTCTGAATTATGATGATTTGTGTGTCAGTTTTTTGGACATCCGTATTATTAAGAATGGCAATAAAATCATCACATATCTCTATAGAAAACCCACTGACCGTAAT